>NC_134101.1:99276689-99962423 GCF_000715075.1 Nicotiana tabacum | reverse complement strand
TTGTATGACTGTTACTCAGTACGAGACCAGATTTATTGACTTGGCCCGTCATGCTCTCCTTATACTTCCCATTGAGAGAGAGAGAGTGAGGAGGTTCATTGAGGGACTCGTTCAGCCTATTCGATTGTAGATGGCTAAGGAGACGGAGAGCGAGATTATTTTCAGGATGCGGCCAATGTGGCCAGGAGAGTTGAGATGGTTCTATCACAGGGGAGTAGTCAGGGGTCTGACAAGAGGCCTCGTCATTTAGGCAGGTTTAGTGGTGCCTCATCTAAAGGCAGAGATTCTTTTGGTAGGGGCCATTCTTCCAGGCTATTTCATTCAGTACTTTAGGCTTCTCACGGTGCTCCAGGTGGTTGTGGTTCTCATATGCAGTATTCTGATCAGCTGCCCTATAGTGCACCGCCAGCTCCTATTAGTGCACCTCCGCTCCGAAGTTTTTAGAGTTGTTATTCAGGCTGTTAGGGTTAGGAGTCTCAGTAGCCGGAGGGCTTGTTATACTTGTGGTGAAACGAGGCATATTGCTAGATTTTTCCCTCTCACACTAAGTAGCTCTCAGCATCAGGGTTCCCATGCCATAGTTCAGGCACCGAGTGTTCCACCGCCTACTCAGCCGGATAGAAGTAGAGGTAGAGGTATTAGAGGTGGAGGACAGCAAGTAGGAGGCCGTCCTAGAGAGGTAGTTTAGAGTGATGGGGCCCAGCCCCGATGTTATGCTCTTCCAGCTAGGCATAAGGCTGAGGCCTCCGATGTAGTTATCACAGGTACTATTCTGGTTTGTAGTAGAGATGCTTCAGTTCTAGTTGATCCAGGATCTACATACTCCTATGTGTCATCTTATTTTGCACCGTATCTGGTCATGTCTAGTGATTCTTTGAGTGCTCCTGTATATGTGTCTACACTAATGGGTGATTCTATTTGGTAGATCATGTCCATCGTTCATGTATAGTTGTGATTGGGGGGTCTTGAGACTCGAGTAGATTTGTTACTTTTGGATATGGTTGATTTTGATGTCATATTGGGGATGGACTGGTTATCACCTTACCACACTATCTTGGACTGTCATGCCAAGACTATGACCTTAGCCTTGCCAGGTTTACCTCGTTTATAGTAGAGAGGGACTCATGTTCATTCTACCTGTAGGGTTATCTCATATATGAAGGCTCGGTGAATGGTTAATAAGGGATGTTTAGCCTATTTGGCATATGTTCGTGATTCTAGTGCCAAGGTTCTTTCTATGGATTCTGTGCATGTTGTTCGTGAGTTTCCTGAGGTATTTCCTTTAGTCCTGTCGGCTATGCCACCCGACAAGGATATTGACTTTTGCATTGATCTGGCTCTGGGCACTCAGCCCATTTCTATTTCGCCGTATAATATGGCCTCGCCTGAGTGGAAAGAATTGAAGGAGCAGTTGCAAGACTTGCTTGATAAGGGCTTTATTAGACCTAGTGTCTTGCCTTGGGGTGCGCCGTTGTTGTTTGTTAAGAAGAAGGACGGATCGATGAGGATGTGTATAGATTATTGGCAGTTGAACAAGGTTACAATCAAGAATAAGTATCCATTGCCGAGGATTGATGATTTGTTTGATCAGCTTCAGGGTGCCAAGGTATTTTCGAAGATTAATTTGAGATCTGGATACCATCAGTTGAGGATTAGGGCATCCGATGTCCCTTCGAAAACTTTCCGCACTCGGTACGGGCATTATGAGTTCTTGGTGATGTCATTTAGGTTGACAAATGCCCCAACAGCTTTCATGGATTTGATGAACTGAGTGTTCAAGCCTTATTTAGATCCATTTGTTATAGTCTTCATTGATGATATTTTGATCTATTCCCGCAGACGGGAGGAGTATGAGCAGCATCTGAGAGTTGTTCTTTAGACTTTAAGAGATAGTCAGTTGTATGCTAAGTTTTCAAAGTGTGAGTTCTGGTTGAGTTCGGTTGCATTCTTGGGTCATGTGGTATCAGCAGAGGGTATTAGGTAGATCCGAAGAAGATAGAGGCAGTCAAGAACTGGCCTAGACCTGCATCAACTACAAAGATCTGGAGTTTCTTGGGTTTGGCAGGCTATTACTGTTGGTTTGTGGAGGGGGTTTCATCTATTGCAGACCCGATGACCAGATTGACCCAGAAGGGTGCCCAGTTCAGGTGGTTGGACAAGTGTGAGGCGAGCTTTCAGAAGCTCAAGACAGCTTTGACTACGACGCCGGTGTTGGTATTGCCTACAGGTTCAGGGCCATACACAGTTTATTGTGACGCATCTCGTATTGGACTTGGTACGGTGTTGATGCAGGATGGCAAGTTTATTGCTTATGCTTCGTGACAGTTAAAGATTCATAAGACGAATTATCCAGTTCATGATTTGGAGTTAGAAATCATTGTTCATGCGTTGAAGATTTGGAGGCACAATTTATATGGCGTGTCATGTGGGGTGTTCACAGATCATGAGTCTGCAGTATTTGTTCAAGCAGAAGGAGCTAAATTTGAGGCAGAGGAGGTGGTTGGAGCTATTGAAAGACTATGATATCACCATCTTATATCATTTGGGGATGGCCAATGTGGTGGCCGATGCTTTGAGTAGAAAGTCAGCCAGTAAGGGCAGTCTTGCGTATATTCCGGTCAGTGAGAGGCCGCTTGCTTTGGATGTTCAGGCTTTAGCTAATCAGTTCGTGAGGTTGGACGTTTCTGAGCCCAGTCGTGTGTTAGAATATACAGTCGCTCGTTCTTCATTATTTGAGCGTATCCGAGATCGGCAGTATGATGATCCTCATTTGCATGTCCTTAAGGACACAGTGCTGCATGGTGGTTCCAAGTAGGTTACATTGGGAGATGATGGAGTTTTGAAGATGTAGGGTCAAGTTTGTGTGCCGATGTAGATGGACTTCGAGAGTTGATTCTAGAGGATGCCTGTAGTTCCTGGTACTATATTCATCCGGACGCCACTAAGATGTATCAGGATTTGCAGCAGTATGATTGGTGGAGGAGGATGAAGAAGGATATTGTTGCATATGTGGCCCGGTGTTTGAATTGTTAGCAGGTAAAGTACGAGCATCAGAGACCTGGTAGTCTGTTCTAGAAGATTGAGATTCCTGAGTGGAAGTGGGAGCATAACACTATGGACTTCGTTGTTAGACTCCCATGGACTCAGAGGAAGTTCGATGCAGTGTGGGTTATTGTTGATAGGCTAACCAAGTTAGCACATTTCATTCCTGTGGCGGTTTCCTATTCTTCTGAGCAGTTGGCAGAGATCTATATCCGAGAGATTGTCCGTCTTCATAGTGTGCCCATATCTATCATTTATGACCAATGTACGTAGTTTACCTCATATTTCTGGAGGGCAGTTCAGCGTGAGTTGGGCACACGGGTTGAGTTGAGCACAACATTTCATCCTCAAATGGATGGTCAGTCCGAGCGTACTATTCAGATTTTGGAGGATATGCTCTGATCTTGTGTCATTGACTTTGGAGGCTCGTGGGATTAGTTCTTGCCTTTAATGCAGTTTGCTTACAACAACAGCTACCAGTCGAGCATCTAGATGGCTCTGTATGAGGCTTTATATGGTAAGCGGTGTCGGTCGCCAGTTGGGTGGTTTGAGTCGGGTGAGATTCGGTTGTTGGCTACAGATCTAGTACAGGATGCCTTGGACAAGGCTAAGATTATTCAGGATAGGCTTCGTACAGCTCAGTCCAGGCAAAAGAGTTATGCCGACCATCAGGTTCATGATGTGGCATTCATGGTCGGTGAGCGGGTGTTGTTTCGGGTGTCACCTATGAAAGGCGTGATGAGATTTGGAAAGAAGGGCAAGCTAAACCCTAGATTCATTGGCCTGTTTGAAATTCTTGATCGAGTGGGAGAGGTGGCTTACAGATTTGCGTTTCCGCCGAGTTTATCAGTCGTGCATCTAGTGTTTCATATGTCCATGCTTCGGAAGTATCACGGCGATCCATCCCATGTGTTAGACTTCAGCACTGTCCAGTTGGACAAGGACTTATCCTATGAGGAGGAGCCAGTAGCTATTCTAGACCAACAGGTTTGTTAGTTGAGATCAAAGAGTTTCCTTCTGTTCATGTACAGTGGAGAGGTCAGCCTGCCAAGGCAGCTACCTGGGAGTCTGAGTCTGATATGGAAGCTAATATCCCCATCATTTCTTAGACTCATGTACTTTTCTTATGTCCGTTCGAGGACGAACGGTTGTTTTAGAGGTGGAGAATGTGATGACCCAAAAGGTCATCACTCATTTCGAAAGTAAATTCTGTGTTCTGAGGCCTTAAAGACCTCTTTTTTCTCTCACCTCAATTTGCGAGCATGGTCCGGGCATGTTTTCGGAAAGCTTTTATGTGAAAACTAAGTAAAAATAAGGCAATTGGCTTTTAAAATTAATTAAAGTTGACTTTGGTCAACATTCTAGGGAAACTGACCCGGACCCATGATCCGATGGTCTCGTAGGGTCCGTAGTAAAATATGAGATTTGGGCGTTTCTGCTGAATCGAATTCTGAGGTCCCAAGCCCGAGAAATGAATTTTTGAAAGAAATTGTTGAACTGAAATTATAAGAGTTTTTGGAAATAAAAAGAGGTTTGAAATTTATGGTATCGGGCCCGTATTTTGGTTCTGGAGCCCGGCATAGGTCTTATATAATAATTAAGTTGAATCTGTGAAGTTTGGTAAGAATCGGAGTTCGTTTAGTATAAGTCGGACCCTTATTTGAGAAAATAGTAATTTTGATGTTCTTGAGTGATTTCATGAATTTGAGGTTTAATTCATAGTTGTTGATGTTATTTTGATGATTTGATCGCACGAGCGAGTCCATATGATATTTTTGGACTTGCATGCATGTTTGGTTTGGAGCCCCAAGGGCTCGGGTGAGTTTTGGATAGGCCATGGAGTGAAATTGGACTTAGGAGCAAGTGCTCGTATCTGGTATTTTTGCCCAGGACTATGATCTCGCAATTCTGAGATCAGGCTTTGCAATTGCAAAGTGGACAGGCTTGATAAATACGACCTCAGTGTCGCAAATACGAACCAAGCCTGGGCAGGCCTTTTTCGCAAATGAGAACACCAGGTGGAAATTGCGAAGCCCTCCCAATCGCAAATGCGATGTTTCTTTCGCAATTGCGAGGGAGAAAGGATTTTTCCATGGTCGCAAATGTGATAGATTCTTCACATTTGCAAAGACAACAGGTTCCAAAGGGGTTCGTAATTGCGAACCCTGGTCGCAATTGTGATATCTGCACCTGTGTAAATCATAACTTAGACGAAAATTCTTCATTTTTCAAACTCCCTCAAATCCTAAGCTCTCTTGGGCAATTTTCTAAAGAAAGGTTCTTCTCCAAATCAATTGTAAGTTGTTTCTAACTCATTTTCTCCAATCTATAACATCTTTTCACATGATCTCAATTCAAAATCAAGGGTTTTCATGGGAGAAATTGGGTGTTTTGGGTAGAACTTAGGATTTTCAAATTTTGGGGATTTGGACCTCGATTTAAGGTCCGATTTCAAAACAAATTATATATTTGAGTTCGTGGGTGAATGGGTAATCGGGTTTTGGTTCGAACCTCGAGTTTTGACCATGTGGGCCTGGGGTCGATTTTTGATTTTTGGGGAAATCTTTAGAAAACCTATTTCATGCATTAGAGTTGATTCATTTAGTATTTATTGATATCATTAAGTAAATTATGGCTAGATACAAGCGAATTGGTGGTGGAAACAAAAGGTAAAGCGATAGTTGAGGCTTGAATTGTGTTCGTGGCATTGATGTAAGTGTTTGGTCTAACCTTAGCTTGAGGGATTAGGAGTTATGTATTATTTGCTATGTGTTAATTGTTGAGTACGACGTATAGGTGTGGTTACGAGTATCTATACATCGGTGTCAAGCATGCTCATGAGTCTTATACTATGATTGATGTGACTCCGTTTCGTATTGTTCATGCTCTATATGATGATTTCTATTGTTGAACAAGGCTTGTGGAAGTATTATTGGTAATTGAACATTGTAGAGCATTGGCTCAAGTTGAGACTTGAGTTGTGAAGTAATTGTAGAAGAGAGAAGAGGTTTATGATATTGTCTCCCTTGCCGGGATGTTATTGCTTTTGATATTATCTCCCTTGTTGGGATGTTATTACTCATGATATTGTTTCCCTCGCCGGGATATTGTTGTTATGCCATTGTTCCCTTGCCGAGATTCTATTATGATTTTATTGATTCCCTTGCCCGTATTTCTTTGTGATCGTTGCTTGGGTAAGGAAGAGTGTAAAAGCACGAAGGGTGATGTCGTGCATGATATTTGTGAGAGAGTGTTAATGCACGAAGGGTGATGTCGTGCCGATATTGTGAGGTAAAAGCATGAAGGGTGATGTCGTGCTGCACGATGTACAATGTCGTGCCATGATATGAGTTATAATGCACGAAGGATAATTCTGTGCCATGATTATATGAGGTAAAAGCACGAAGGGTGATGTCGTGCACTTGTCATTGATTTCCTTATTCTTGCTTACAGTTGAATTTTCGTGTTCCTTTCACTTTTTTACTGAAATTTTGTTTGTACATGATATTCCCCGCAGCATGTTTTCCCTTCCCATCTTTAACTGTTAGTTTCTGTCATTATTACTTGATGTATATGATATAACTGCACAAGTTTATTTGATAGTCTTGTCCTAGTTTCGTCATTACTTTGCCGAGGTTAGGCTAGACACTTACTAGCACATGGGGTCGGTTGTGCTGATACTACACTCTACATTGTGTGTAGATCCCGGTGCTGCAGCTTTTGGATCACAGTGAGGTTCTACCTTCAGTCCAGTGGCAGAGACCCGATGTAGTCTTGCAGGCGTCCCCAGGCCTTGGCGTCTCCTTCTATCTTTCCATTCTGTTTCTTTTATGTATTTCAGAGACAGATTTGTATTTATCTTTCAGACCACTATTTGTAGTATTCGTAGATAGTCCGTGACATTGTGACACCAAATTCTGGGTAGAGTTGTATGTTGGATTCTGCACTAGTATATGGTTAAACTATTAGTTTTTCGTCTTCTGCGTTTCTGTTTATTATAATATTTTCGTTGTTGATCACCTGTTATATTGAACTGTTAAAAAGGTTAAGTGAAAAGGTTAATGAATCTATAATACTCGGCTTGCCTAGCTTTCATGAGTATGCGCCATCACGAATCCCGAGGGTGGAAAATCCGGGTCGTGACACAAGTGATACAGAGAAAAATCCTCAAGTTAATGAAGTGACGTTGAGAAATGGGAGAGAGTTGGTAGAAGTGCCTAAGAAAAAAAAGGAGCAGTTTGGGCTCGAAGAAGAAAGAGTGTCAAAACCTTTAGAGGTAGATGAGAGAAACAAAGTAGAGTCTGAGCATATATCAGAGAGGATGCCACCCCTTTTTCCTTAAAGATTGAGAAAGAAGAATGATGATCACATATTTCACAAATTTCTAGATATGCTGAAGAAGATACACTTGAACATCCCTTTGGTGGACATGCTCTGTGATGTCCCAAAATATGCAAAATATATTAAGGATAAAGTGGCAAATAAAAGGAGGTTAACTGAGTTTGAGTCTGTCGCACTTACTGAGGAGTGCACTTCCATGATTCAACAGAAGCTTCCACAAAACCTTAAGGATCCTGGTAGTTTTACCATCCCCATGAGGATTGGTGAAATTGATGTGGGAAGAGCTTTGTGTGATATCAATCTGATGCCATTGTCAGTGTTCAAACAATTAGGCTTAGGAGCTCCGAGACCTACCACGGTGATGCTACAGTTAGCTGACAGATCTTATGTTTATCCTGAGAGGGTAATTGAGGATGTCTTGCTGTAGATTGGAAAGTTTATTTTCCCTATAGATTTTATCATCCTGGACTACAAGGATAATGAGTTAGTCCCTATCATCTTGGGATGACCTCTCTTGGCCACTGGAGAAGCAATTATCAAAGTTCGAGAAGCTAAGATGATCATGAGGGTGGAAAATGAAGAAGCAGTCTTCAATGCATATCAAGCCATTCAGTTACCTTATCATTACGAGGACTTGGCCATGATTTCTGTGGTGGAGATAAACAAACCAACCTTAGAGCCAAGTGCGTTTAAAGAAGATGCACTAGAAAAGGCATTGATGTTGTTCAATCGCTTGGAACTTGAAGAAGAGGTTGAGGAGATGCTGCAAATTCTAGATGCATCTTGTGAATACATAATAGAAAGATCCCAATTTGAGCCTATAGAGAAGCCAATCGGCCCGCCCCTTAAACCCTCATTTGAGGAGGCCCCAAAACTGGAACTTAAACCCTTACCATCTCATCTTCATTATGCATATTTAGAGCACAAGCATACCAATTGTTGGAAATGTCTGACATAAAAGGTATTAGCCCTGTATTCTGCATGCACAAAATACTCATGGAGGAGGGACACTAGCCTAGCGTGGAACATCAATGCCGCCCAAATCCAATTATGAAAGAGGTGGTAAGAAAAGAATTGATTAAGTGGCTCGACGCATGTATAGCATTTCCTATCTCCGACAGTAAGTGGGTAAGCCCTATTCAATATGTACCTAAAAAGGGGGTATGTCTGTTGTAGTGAATGAACAAAATGAATTAATCCCAACTAGGACTGTGATTGATTGGCGAATATGCATAGATTATAGGAAGTTGAATAATGCTACACGAAAAGATCACTTCCCTCTCCCTTCATTGATCAAATGCTTGACAGGTTAGCCGGACAGGAATACTATTGTTTCATTGAAGTCTATTCGGGGTATAATCATATTGCCATTGCCCCGAAAGATCAAGAAAAGACCAATTTAACATTCCCTTATGGCACTTATGCATTTAAGAGAACGCTATTCGGGTTGTGTAATGCATCTGCGACTTTTCAAAGGTGTGTGATGGTTATTTTTACTGATATGGTGGAATGGTTTGTGGAGGTCTTTATGGATAATTTTTCTGTGTTTGGTCCTTCTTTTGATGAATGTTTGATCTATCTTGCTAAAGTGCTTGCTAGGTGCGAAGAGACTAATCCGGTACTAAATTGGGAAAAGTGCCATTTTATGGTACGTGAAGGTATAGTGTTGGGGCACAAGGTGTCCAAAGTTGGACTGGAAGTTAACAAGGCTAAGGTGGAAGCAATTGAAAAGTTTCCACCACCGATTTCAGTGAAAAGAGTTAAGAGTTCTCTGGGACATGCAGGTTTTATCGCTGATTTACAAAGGATTTCTCAAAAATTTCCTCTCCTTTGTGCAGGTTGTTAGAGAAGGATGTGTCATTCAAGTTTGACGATGCTTGTTTGAAAGCATTTGAGGAGCTGAAAAAGAAGTTAGTGAGTGCACCAATCATAGAGGCTCTTGACTAGAACGAGCTATTTGAGCTGATGTGTGACGTTAGTGATAGTGCAATTGAGACTGTATTGGGCTAGAGGAGGAGCAAAATATTTCACTCCATTTACTACGCAAGCAAGACTCTTACTCCTCTTCAAATAAATTATACTGTAACAGAAAAGGAGTTGCTTGTTGTAGTGTGGGCGTTCGATAAATTTCGGGCCTATAATTGCGTATTTTAGTCGCTTATCGTACTCTAATTTACTACACTTTAATTGAGTTTGAGCTTTAATCGCTAGTGTTTCGCCCTAATTATGTGTTTTATGCCTTGTAGGAATGATTTCGAGCTATGTTGATGTTACGGAATGAAATCGAGCTATTTGGAGCTTTGAAGTCTGAGTAAAAGCCCAATGGATTAAGCCGAGATCGCATTCGGGGGTTGAGAACCACGTCTGGACATCAAAAACGAAGCAAAAAGGTTCACTCTGAGAAAAGTCCATAGTCGCGGCGCATGGGGCGGCATGTAGGGCACCACGGCTGCCCTTTTGCTGCTAGTTGATTTTGTACGCTCTCTAATAAAGTCCACTACTGTCGTGCCTGGCGCATCACCCCATGTGGCGCGCCTGTGCAGTTATTACAGAGTTATTATCCTAGTTTGCATAGGAAAAGGTATTTTCATTTGGGCCCCACCCTACTTGGTATAAATACATGTAAAAACATTATTTTTGGGACTTTTGACATACATTAAACCTAACCTAAGGTGAATATTTTGAAAGAAGAGAAGACGTTGGGAACATTGGTTGGAGGAGAAAATCATCGAGTTCTTCATTCCTTCATCTTTTTTTTGTAATTTTTTTATGCAAAATACTTGAAAAGTTGTTACTATGAACATGAATGGCTAAGAACTCTAGTTTCTAGGGTTATGGTTGACATGATTATTAACGTTTATTAATTACATCTTCGTTAATCCGGATTATCGTCTTGTGGTTGTTTTTTTAATTCTAGTTTTAACTTGTGAATTGTTGTAGCTACCAATTCACCATACTATCTGTGCTATGCTTGGAAAACCGTATTTAGATTAGAGTAGAATTAAAGAGAGCTTGTTTCTGAACCCATGGCTCGGGAAAAGGTTTCGCGATTTAGGATAAGAATATACCTAATATTCTTGTTTATTTAAAAAACCATAATATATTCGTTCATGATAGACTCAATACCATAGGAATATATGATTGATATATTGTGGACAGGCGAGTAGTATTATGGGAACATGCTATTCATATAAACGATCCGGTTAATTAGCAACCAGAAATAATCTGGATTAACGAGTATGATTATTGAACTTAATAGGATTGATAAACCAACCACAACCCTAGAATTTTAATCTCCTCTGAATTAAAATCTCATCTTACACATTTTCATTCTTGATAAATTAGTTGTTACTTGTACAATTTCTGCAATTGTAGTTTACTAGAAAAACATCACTCTCGGTTATTTTGGACAGTTATTTGATTTAGTTTGCTTAGTTAACAATTGATCTAAGTATTTGTGGGTTCGACATCCGACTTTCGAGTCACTTTGTTACTTGACAACCACGTATACTTGCGTGTTCGTTTGGCCACAACATCATTTCCCTTTACTGTTGTAGTGTAGGTCATGATATGTTCCTGTGGATCTGAAGTCCCATCGTGTTTTTGTATATCTGGCATCTTAAACCTCTTTGGGATCAACTCTGGAGCCATACTCAATTTAAATGACAATTGTGTTACTTCTTGGAATCCAGTCCCTTTAACACCGGCGATACTCCTAGATATAATCCATCCGAGCATGAAATTCTTTGCATTCTGATCCATTCTTTCATTTATTTCTCTCATGAATCTCATGAGCTCGGTTTTGAAAGGGTCATTAAAGTTGTTGTTCCCAGATCCACTACCGGTACCTTCTGCCTTGTCGAAATCGATCTCCTCCCTTGGATTGTCGTTGTCGATGCTTTGAACTATCTCATTTGTGAGAACGTTGGGAGGAATCAAAGCCCTTCCATTAGAATTATTGGAAGCACCCGATAGCGTGTACTTCAATTCTATCAACACTTGATCTTGCCTTGAGAGGTGTCCATAATCGCTTTTTGTTGTTCTCTCAAGATTTTGACCTTTTCAACAATGTGTTCTTCATCTGCATCCTTAGGAGTTGTGCCCCTCATATGTTGAGGATACTAGCCTTCGCGAATTAGGGTTGCTTCATCTCCTTCGTTGCGGGTTTCGCTGGTTGAATCATCATGCTGGAACACATCTTCTTATTCATTGTGTGCTCCAACATTGATGATGATAGAATATAAGGGTCCACCAAACTTTATAGAGAACTAGGTTCTCTATCATATTCAACAATACATACACACGGCAGTAAATAAATGACAAGAGGAATTTTACATGGAAAATTCTCATCTCAACGGGATTAAAAACCACGACATACCCTTGTAGGATTTCAACTTTACTACTGAGAAACTTTTAGATTACAACCTATGCAACCTGGGAATTAACCTCTTAATCCCTCACTAACTTGTAATACTCTATTACAAGCCACTTTGTAATAATTCTATTACAAAGACTATACAACATGACTAACTTTAGCCAAGACTCAAACACACAGGTTTAAGGTTTACAAAGAGTTTCCTATAGAATGCTTCTAAACAAGCTAGGTAGAAATTACAATTGAAGAACTATTAAAAAGTTACTCAACTAAGGACATATAATGACTCAATGTGGGAACTAGTCCGTAGTTACTTTGTTCTTTGTTCTTGGAGCACTTGAAACTTGTTTGTTGGATGGTCATGTGAGTGAGTTTGAGTAAAATCTCTAAGTGTTCGAGTGAATATTTTTTCCTTCCTTGATTGTATATATACATGTGTAACATCACTTACAATGATGTAAGCAAGGTAGGTAAAAAAGTCTTCCATAGAAAGTTGATTATTGCATTGTTCCTACACTGTAGCGTGTGCAGGCAGCAACTTTCCAACCGGAGAGTTGACTTCATACAGTCTCCTCGGGAACCAGTAGGGACCTGTTCCCTTTTGTTGTTTCTTCCCCTCTGAAGAGTTGAATCATATCCCACCTTGAATCCCAACCGGGAACCTAGTGATCTTAAGGTCTTGTAAATGTGTAACAGGTTCCTTATTTGGTTCTGGATGGTAAGTTTGTTAGATCATCAAAACATAAAGTAAATTACTTATGACCAAAGTACTTGTAACCTATCAATTTCCCCCTTTTTTATGATGATAAACTCATAATTGAAAATCCCAGAAAAAGTCACATAGAACCGGACTGTGAACCAGAAAGACCTTAAGTTTCCCCCTGAATCTCTACATTCCCCCTTAATTAGTACAATTATTTTCCCCCCTTTTGGCATCATAAAAAGATTTGTTGCAGGCAATTAAGCAAGAAGGAAGTCTAGTTTTAAGTTATATCATGCCACTTATGTGTACATAGCCATGATTAAAAATAGAGCATAAAAGAAAGGTATAAATAGCAACAAGAGAAAAGCTTACAGTAGAGTTAGTGTTACTACTACATACACAAATTAGAACAATCAACAAAAATACCACATGTTATCATCATAAGACTGACACTGAGAGATGGGACCAGAAACTAGATTGGGGGGACATAATTTTAGATGCACTGGGAGGAGAAGGTTTAGAGGTAGAGGAAATTGTTTGGGTGACTAAATCCATTCGAGCATTTGCTAACATTTGCTCGTTGAGCAGTCTGTCTTTCAAGTCCTCCACATGTTTCCTGAGCTCAACATTCTCCTTTGTCAGGCGAGTGACCTCTTCGATTTGAGAGCGACTGGAACAAGGTGCCTCTTGCAGCTGATTTATCTGAGTCTCTAGGATAGCATTCCTTGATTTCAATTGCCTTATCTCAGTAGTAGAACTGTTTTGAGCATTTATTAACTGAGATATGGTAGAAGTGTTTGCAACCCCTCCAAATTTCTCTATACACTCACATTCTTCAAGAGCGCCTTTTGAAAGAGTTTGCTTCTTGGTGCCCCCTTTAACTGTCCGAGAGGAACCTTGAAGTGCTCAAAGACCTTGGTAAGAAGGAACCCATATGGCAGCCCATGATTACAATCTTTAAAGTCTGCCACTTTATTCATGTGCTCTATTATGATCCCATGCAGATTGAAGGTAATGAAGTTGCCCAGTGCTTCCATTAGGAACAGGTCTGCACGAGAGGTGATGGATCTTCGCTCAGCTCGAGGCAGCAGCACTTTTTTTACAATCTCAAATAGCAGTTGGTAAACATGAAGGAGGGCCTTCTTTTGAACCCGTTCCCCCTGTTGAACTGCTTTGTCCTTCAAGAAGCTCCCTGAACACTAGACAGCCCTTCAATAAGCACACCAAGAATAGATCCCAGTAAGGAGGATTCCATTATCATATCAACCTCATTCACTAAGGCACAAATATGAACATCTTCAACCTTGTACAAGTTGGCATAAAAACTTTGAACTTCTTCCTCATATACCCTAACAGCATCACTTGTGAACAAGTGTGTCCATTGTTGGAAATCACATATCTCAACCAACTATCTCATACCAGCTTCCTCTAAGACATCAGAGGCACATGTGCATCCCCATAGTACCTTTTAACTTCTCAATTTCTGTTTCCCAGCACTCCCCGAATTACCAACTTTGGCCTTCTTTGAGGAACCAGTTTCCTTATTAGTATCAACCTTTCTCTTAGCAGGCTTGGGAACACCTTTCTCTTTCTTATTAGACTTTACAGATTTTTCACCTGATTCTTTTTCCACATTCTCAGTAGTAATAGCATCATCAGACCTAGTCAGACGTTTAGCATACATAGAAGATCCCCCTTTTGGCTTGAGAAGACCATGCTTTTGTGATAACTTCCTAGTCAACGTACTAGGTTCCTCTGCTTCTTATTTATCCACATTCACAACAAGCACTATCTTCTCATTTACAAATTTGCCATCTTTCACTAATTTTCTTCTCTTTGACTTAGCTTGACTGTTCTTAAGAGCAGACTCAAGAGCCTCTTTCTTTTGCAACCTTGTTGTGGGTCACTTCGGAGTTGGTTCTTCACCAATAGCTACTCTATGCCTAGGCAAACTGGCAATTGGTAAATCATCAAAATCTTCTTCACTATCCTCCTTTTGTTCTTCAAACACAAGGCTTGTCTCAGGCATAATCACACTTAGAGGCTCAACATCCAAATGAGAAGAGGAAGCATGATCAAAACTGACCTGGGGTTCTTGAGAAAGACCCGGAGTTGGATCCTCAGAAGGTGGATTAGGTCCTCCAGCAGGTTCCCTAGTAACACCTTCCTATGCTAAAGGTTCAATAGGCACAAGTTCATTATCCTCTCCAATAGGCTCAGATGCTTCCCCCTGAGTCTTAAGGCCATCCTCGCTTCCTTCGACAAAAACCCTTCATTGACGATGTACATCATATTTCTATGGCTTCCTTTTCTTGTAGATCTATGAGAGACTTAGGAGAAGTAGGAGCGGTACCTGCGGACAAAGGATCAGGAGCAGTCTCTGTTGAGTTAACGATTTCATTTCCCTCAGTCTTGTCTACCTTTGACCCTTCTTCTATAGGAGAACTTGAAATTTCCCGATTTTCTTCTTTTTCAGCAATACTCGTTTCATCCCTCTTTTCTGTCGAGGTAAGAGAAGAGCTTTGGGCAACACCTCTTGACCTGGAACTCGAATGGGTAAGAGAGGAGAAGGAGTGTGGGGGTGACTATGTTCTAGGGTTTTGGTTATCAGTAGTGTGAGGAGGGGAGTCGGGCGTTGGTGTTTCAACTGGTGAGGACTCGATGATACTAGAAATTATTTGATTTTTAGCCGTGGTAAGAAGAAGAGAGAAGATTTGGTGAACTGAAGAGAGAAATAATAGGAAACAGGTTTGGAAGTGTGGATGTATAGAGTGTGATGACAGAGATAGATGTATTTATGATAACAGAGGGATCAGTTAGAAAGGGTGACAGGTTTTAGGGAGATGGGTCGATTAATAACCAGTGAGACGTTTGGGTTCAAAAGACACAAAACTAAAAACTGACATGCTGATGATGTGGCACTTGTTTTAATTGTTCAGAATTATGCATGAGAGAACAGAGAAACTACTAACCGGTGTTAGGCAAACCAGGTTCCATGACTGATCTCTTATCTGCAAGCTTTGCCTTTTTTACCCGTGTATACACCCTAAATTGCTTATTTGCTCTGTAATCATCAAGCGTGTCTACCTATAATGGTATAGAGATAAGTTAGACTTTGCCAGAAAACACCTTTTAGTTAAGTTTACCTGAACCTTTCTTTCATAGCCAATCATTAAGGGACCAGGTTCTCAATTGGGTTTTATCATCCCCAATGCCAGACGATTTTGCTCAAAGTATTCTCTACTCAGGTATTGGTAAATATATCTGCAATTTGATCTGCAGTACTGTAGAATTTCATACATATAAGTCCTTTTTCAACATTGTCTCTAAGGAAGTGATGGCGTACATCAATGTGCTTGGTCCTCTTATGTTGAACTGGATTTTTTACCATGTTGAGTGCACTCATATTATCATATAGGAGAGGCACACAGCCTGAGAGTACTCCAAAATCTTCCAATTATTGCTTGATCCACAGACGTTGAGCACAGCAAGAGGCAGCTGGTACATATTCAGCTTCTACAGTTGAAAGTGCCACAGAGTTCTGCTTCCTTGTACCCCATGTGATTAAGCAAGAACCTAGGAAATGTGTCATTCCAGACGTGCTTTTCCTATCGACCAGATATCCTGCATAATCAGCGTCAGCATACCTAATAAGATCAAAGCTGTCTTGTGGGGGATAATAGAGGACCAGGTCCTGCGTTCCCTTGGGATATCTCAGTATTCTCTTGGTAACCTTCAGATGAGATTCCTTTGGATTGAATTGAAACCTTGCACAGATACCCACGATAAAAACAATATATGGCATACTTGCAGTGAGATACAAGAGCGACCCTATGATCCCTCTATAAATGGTTTGATTTATAGGGAAACCAGGTTCATCCATGTCTAGACGGGTAGCTATGGCAATGGCGTGTCGATGACTTTTGATGCTTTCATATCAAATATTTTCAGCAGCTCCTTAATGTACTTCTGCTGACTTATCAATGTTCCCTTCTTAGATTGTTTCACTTGAAGTCCTATGAAGAAATTCAGTTCTCCCATCATACTCATCTTGAATTCACTCCCCATGAGTTTTGCAAATTCTTCGCAGAGAGAGTCAACTGTGGCTCCAAAAATAATATCATCAACACAGACCTGAACAATGAGTAGGTTCCTCCCTCGTTTCTATAGAAAAAGAGTGTTCTCAACCTTCCCTCTTGTAAAGCCATTTTCTAGAAGGAATTTTGACAACCTCTCATACGAAGACCTGGGAGCCTGTTTTAAGCCGTACAATGCCTTATCCAGTTTAAACACACGATCAGGGTGCTCGTGACACTCAAAGCTAGGAGGCTACTTGACATAGACTTCTTCTTTCAGATAGCCATTTAGAAATGCACTTTTGACATCTATTTGGAATAGTGTGAACTCCATATGAGATGCAAAGGCAATCATAATTCTAATGGCTTCCATTCGAGCTACGGGAGCGAATGTTTCATCATAATCAATCCCTTCTTCCTGATTGTAGCCTTGAACCACAAGCATTGCTTTGTTTTTTGTTGTATTTCCAACTCGTCAAGTTTGTTCCTAAATACCCACCTAGTTCCTATAATGGTTCGATCTGCAGGTCGAGGAACCATGTGTCATACCTTGTTCCTTTCAAATTGATGCAGCACCTATTGAATGGTTGTGATCCAGTCTACATCTTTCAACACTTCTTTTATATTTTTGGGCTTTATTTGGGAAAGAAAGTCTGAGAAGGCAAGTGAGTTTCTTGCTTTCGAATCTGGTTTGAACTCCTGAGTCAAGAGGAGTGATTATGTTGTCAAGAGGATGTGAACTTTTGAACCTCTAATTTGGTGCTTGAGTCTCATTGGTAGAGGAACCAGGTATATCTGACTGGGGTTCTTGAGCTCTTCTTACTTCACAAAGTGGTGTTCCTTGGACTGCATCAACAACTCTATTTTCATCTTCAGTTGTTGTAATCGGGGGACCAGGTTCCTCTCCAATGGATGGAGATGTATTTGCATATTCTTCACTAGATTCCTTGACATGGCTCATCATATTTGCCTTTATATTTGCCATGTCAATTACTTCACCTGAAACAGGTAAGGGCTCTCCATCTTGATCAATATGTCTGTCCTTCTCACAGGAGAGGTGAGCTTCATAAAAGATCACACGTATGCTTTCTTCGACACATTGAGTCCTATTGTTGTATACCTTGTAAGCTTTGCTTGGAGATGAGTATCCCAGAAAAATTCTTTCATCACTTTTAGCATCAAACTTTCCAAGAGCTTCTTTTCCATTGTTATGAACAAAGCATTTACACCCAAAAGTTCTTAGATGTGTCAACTTAGGCTTCCTTCCATTTAGCAGTTCATATGGAGTTTGTTCAAAAGGTACCTGATCATGCACTTGTTTACCAAGTAGCACGCAGTATTGACAGCTTCTGCCCAGAAATACTTTGCGATCCCACTATCAATTAGCATTGTTCTTGCCATGTCTTCAAGAGTTTGATTCTTTCTCTCCACAACACCATTTTATTGAGGTGTTCTCGGAGCTGAAAAATTGTGAGTGATGCCATTTTCAGTGCAGAACTCATCGAATTTGACTTTGTCAACCTCCATCCCATGATCAGACCTAATGCATGCTACTTTATTACCTATCTTCACTTGAATCTTCTTGACAAAAGCAACAAACACTTCAAAGGTTTTATCCTTGGTCCTGAGGAATAAAGTCCAGGTGAATCTGGAATAGCCATCAACTATCACAAAGATGTACTTCTTTCCTCCTCTGCTTGGCACCCTCATAGGTCCACATAGATCCATGTGAAGGAGATCAAGTGGCCTTGCGGTGCTGACTTCCTTTTTGGGCTTGAATGAGGATCTTACTTGCTTCCCTTTTATACATGCATCACATACTTTGTGATCCTTGAAGCTTGACTTTGGCAGACCACGAATCAGGTCCTTCCTGACTAATTTGTTTAACAACGTGAAGCTTGCATGACCTAGCCTTATGTGCCATAATTCAGTATCATCATCAACAGTGCTTAGACAGCTTAGATCACCATTCTTCAGAGACTCAAAATCAATTATATAGATATTCTTGTATCTTTTTGTCACTAGCACCACCTCACTAGTCACTAGGTTTGTAATTGTACATGTTTTTGACACAAATTCCACTTTGTTTCCCTTGTCCCAGATTTGGGAAACGCTTATCAAGTTGTACTTCAACCCGTTCACGTAATACACATTTTTGATTGAGTGAGAAAAAGACTTCCCAATCCTTCTAACTCCTAGTATGTATCCCTTTTTGCCATTTCCAAAGGATACACTCCCTCTTTGTAGGGCCTTAAGTGAAAGAAAATTATTTGTACTTCCAGTGATGTGCTTTGAGCAGCCACTGTCCATTACCATTGTAGGTTGCTTCTTTTTACTGTTCCCTGCATAAGAAAAATTAGGATTTAGCTTTAGGAACCCAAACTAATTTGGGTCCCTTGTAATGAGGAAAGGGGTGAATCAGGGATCTTTTGGTCCATCCAGGCATTATACGTTTTTTAAATGGGGGACCAGGTTCTCTATTAGTAGTTAATTTTTCAGCAAAGGATTTGTTTTCTTCTATGACAGAAATCTGGCCTTACAGTTTTCTTTAAGGTGCCCATTGTTACCGCAGTGAGTGCAAAGCTAATTGTCGGGTACAGTAACATACTTGCTATGAGGGTTGTAGGGAACCTTTTTCCTTTGAAACCCAATCCCCTATCTGTTTTCCCCATTATTGGTGTACATGGCAATGATAGAATCAGAGGACCAGGTCTACTTGAGTGATTTTCAAGATCACTCGTCACTCTACCTAGTTCTTCCTGAAGTTCTTTGTTTTTCTCAAGCTCAGCACACATACTAAACTTCACTGAATTTAGCTCACTTTCAAGCTTAATGTGTGCCTCGCTTGCAACTTCCTGTCCTTTTTGATAATTTTCAGTCCTACTCTCCTTTTTAGGTTTCCCAATTGTTTCCTTCAAATCCGTTACCACCACTAGAAGCTCATCTCTTTCTTGTTCTACATTGGTAATCTTTTTATCTAAGACATTTCTTTCTTTCTTCAGGTTCTCAATTGACTCTCTTAAATCAACTACAACTATTACTAGGTCATCTCTAGACTATTCTGCTTTTCATAGTTCAACTGTTACGACATCTCTGTCATTTATAAGACTATGATAAGCGTTGATTAGCACATTTGCCAAAGACATGAGTTTCTTAGGAGAATAAGATTTCATATTTCTCTGAACATCCAGAAAAATTTACCTCATCTTCATCGTCATCTTAATCATCAGACTGGGCTATCAAAGCAAATTGAATCATACTCGGTTGCTTCACTGTCTACTACCATCATAGAGTTGTTAATTGGTTCATCATTTCTCCAGATTCACTTGATGAATCTCCCCCTGCAGCAAGAGTTTGTCTCACGACATTGTCAGCAATGTTTTTTCTGTTGAAAAGTCAATCAAGAACCGGGTTCCTTTTGGCTGCTTTATTAGAGTTTTTCTTGTACTGATCCTGCTTTAGGAGAGGGCAATCCTTGATTAAATGTCCTGACTTGCCACATTTATGACAGAGGTCATAATTCTTTGGCTTGCTATAACTTCCTCTTTTTGGAATGCCTCTATTCCTGTGAACCATCTTCTGGAATCTTCTTGTGAAGTATGCCATATCACCATCCTCACCACTTGAGTCATTGCTTTCTGTCTTGAGGGCCAGGTTCTTCTTCCTCTTGGGCTCTCTTCGTTCACTGTCCTTCTTCTTCTTTAATTCATATGTTTTTAGATTGTCAAGAAGATCATCAATAGTTAGCTCCTGCAAGTCCTTCGCCTCTGTAATGGCGTTCACTTTGCTTTCCTAAGAACTAGGCAACACACTGAGGATTTTTCTAACCAGCTAATTTCTTCGAATAGTTTTACCAAAGGAGTGAAGCTTATTAATAATGGAGGTGAACCAGTATGCATTTCTTGGACAGATTCATCGTCTTGCATCTTGAAGAGCTCGTATTCAGTTGTGAGCATGTCAATTTTGGATTGCTTGACCTGTGTTGTTCCTTCGTGAGCTGTCTGAAGGGCTTCCCAGATTTCTTTGGCTGACTAACATGCTGATATCCTGTTGTATTGATCAGGTCCAATACCACACACTCGAATTTTCTTTGCATGAAAGTTCTTCTCTATGGCCTTTCTATCTGCATCATTGAATTCTTTCCTTGTCTTGGGAATGGGTACAGGTGGGTCGCCAAGGTTTTTGGTAGGGACAAAGGGTCCATCACATATGACATCCCATATTTTCGAATCTTCAGCCATGATGAAGTCATGCATTCTAGTTTTCCACCATCCATAATACTATCCATTGAACCTAAGAGGTCTGTAAGTAGACTGCCTTCTTCAAAGTTTGGAGAAGCAGCCATAAGGATCTTTTCTAGGTGTTTACTTGATAGAAAGAACCTGCTCTTATAACAATTAATAGAATATAAGGGTCCACAAACTCTATATAGAACCAGGTTCTCTATCATATTCAATAGTACACACACACACGGTAATAAATAAATTATAAGAGGAATTTTAAGTGGAAAATTCCCAGCTCAACGGGATTAAAAACCACGATCTACCCTTGTAGGATTTCAACTTCACTACTGAGCAACTTTTAGATTTCAACCTATGCAACCTAGAAATTAACCTCTTAATCCCTCACTAACTTGTAATACTCTATTACAAGACACTTTGTAATAACTCTATTACAAAGACTTTACAACATGACTAACTCGAGCCAAGACTCAAACACACATGTTTAAGGTTTACAAAGAGTTTCCTACATAATGCTTCTAAACAAGCTAGGTAGGAATTACAATTGAAGAAATATTACAAAGTTACAACTTATCTAAGGATATATAATAATTCGATGTGGGAACTGGTCCGTAGTTACTTTGTTCTTTGTTCTTGAAGCACTTGAAACTTATTTGTTGGATGGTCATGTGAGTGAGCTTGAGTAAAATCTCTAAGTGTTCAAGTGAATGTGTTTTACCTTCCTTGATTGTACATATACATGTGTGATATCACTTACAATGATGTAAGCAAGGTAGGTAAAAAAGTCTTCCACAGAAAATTGACTGTTGCACTGATCCTACACTGTAGCGTGTGCAGGCAGCAACTTTCCAGCTAGAGAGTTGACTTCGTATAGTCTCATCGGTAACTTGTAGGGACCTGTTCCCTCGGTTGTTCCTTCCACTCTGAAGAGTTGAATCATATCCCACGCTGAATCCCAACCTGGAACCTTGCGATCTTAAGGTCTTGTAAATGTGTTATAGGTTCCCTATCTGGTTCTGGATGGTAAGTTTGTTAGATCATTAAAACATAACGTAAAGTACTTATGACCAAAGTACTTGTAACCTATCAGCAGACATTATTGATATCATTAGCTGCCATACCTAATTTTTCTCTTACAAAGGAAGGAATAAAATTTTGTTAGTAACATGTATCAAAGCAACTACACAATTGTCTATGCCCCATGGTGGGCGCTAAACTATTTACCCATAAAGTGATATAGTTAAATTTGTAATGCGGTTTATAGACAAGTAAATCAATTTGATCCAAAAATACGAAATAAATAAGAATAGAAATAAGTTGATGCGATAAAATAAAAGAAAACACAAGCATGGATAAGTGTTTAGCTTCTCTATAGAAGTGGCAAGAACAAAATAAATAATAAAATAAATAAAGCAATTCTATATAATGATGGCAGATTATAGCTTTTTTCGTACAGAATAATTTTTTTCTACCAATGACGCTAATTCCCTTATTTACAGCCTTATTTAGGGAGACAAGATCCCTAAATCAAGCTCCTCTTAAATGCGAATAAAATCGTCATTGATGACTGCATAACGGTTGGCTATAAATGCAAATATTCTCTTCATTGAATGCAATCCGGTGTCAATATTTTGAACCTTTGTTATCGGCTACTCTGTCTTTGGGATTCATTCAACCTCAGTCACATATTTGTATCCGGTGCCAACTGTTTGCTGACTCACATCCCACGTATCTTTTATTTTACGTGTCATTTCGTCATTCGCCCAACTTTCACTAACCAATTTTACCCATACAAATAGTCTAGTGAGCATGCAAGTGGTCATTGCAATTAGAACTGCAACTCCACTAATAACCTAGTTTGATTTTCCCGTTGTCCTATTAACTTTGATGTGAAAAGTCATAAAATCATTTAGATGACCTTCGATCCAATATCAACTTGTCCAAGCTCCGAAATGACTTGGCATCTAAAGTCGGATGGTCAGTCCATCAGTTGCTAGATTAGGGTTCTGGCTCTTTTGCACTACACTTTCTCTATATTTCTTCAAGTAGACATTTGAATGAGTGACACTTGTGCAATACAAATTTTAAAAGTTAAGATTATATTAGGTTAAACAAATTTTAAAAGTTAAGATTATATTAATTTAACAAGCATCTACTTAATAACTGTTGTTAAGAGAATAGGTTCTGGAAAATGACTTGTCAATCTATATTATATTAAAAGGAGAGTAGTTTATCATAGGAAAAAGGGTCAAACTTATTTAAATTTCAGATGAGAAAGTTTTTTATATTATACTTAGAAAAGTCATAATATATGTCCACATAACTCAAGTCTAATAGTTAAAATCAAAAACTAAAAAAATTGAACAATAAAAATAAATTAGAGATAATGTAAGGACATTTATAAATCATAATTTTAGAAAATAAAATAAAATAAATATATAATACTTAAAAAAATTTCGAGCAATGTTTTTAAAACAAAATAAATATTTAGTTCATAATTAAAAAAATTATATATTTATCTTATATTATTGAAAAAAAGTAGTTGATAATGATATTAAATAAATTTATAAGTTAATGAAAAGCCACATAAAATGTAATAAGACTATATATTACATTAAAAAAATAGCAAAATTATGTTAAATTATTAGAAATTTACTATTATAAATTAAAAGAAAAGACTATTTGAATTTGAGATTAGAAAGTTCTTAAAACTATGATGTGAATGCTCAAATTATGGATAATACCACGAAATTGAAGTCTTACTTATGAAAAATAAAATAATAATAATAAAAATTAAAATTTTTAAATGACAAAATAAATTTCTATTATAAGTATTTTTACAAATATTAAATTTATATCTTAAAACTAAAAAAGAAAGAAATTTATGTAAAGAAATAAAATGACAGTGAAAATATTATTACAACATTTAGATATGTTCAAACAATTACGAAAATATTTTTCTATGATTAATATCTGAATCAACTACAGTTAGTTTGAGTTTGAATGCATAGCATAAATTTTTAAAAATGCGGTCCATTTTAGAAAATAGAATGATAAGAATTATTTGAATTTGAGATGAGATTATTTTTTGGTTTTTAAAATATTATGTAAAGAACTAAAATGACAGAAAAAATATTACTACAATATTTAGAAATAATGTGTTCAAACAATTAAGAAATTTTTTTCTATGATTAAATAAAATTTTAAAAATAAAAAATAAATTCTAATATTAGTAATCTTACTAATGAAAATTAAAAATTAAATTGTATCTTATAGCTAAAAAAGGAAGAAAATTTAACTGCATCTAATACAAAATTAATTATAAGAGAACTCAATACATTTGGAACATGATAATCAAATAACTTATGTATTAATATTTTAGACTAATTAAAAGTTACAATTTAAAACAAAATATGATATTATTTTGGCTCTAGATAAAACATTAATATAAAAACTAATTAACATTTGTAGTAAGGAAGAAAATGCACATAAAAAAAATAGAGGTAGTGTGGAGGATACTTATACTTTAAATTAATTTAAAAATAGATAAAATAAAATAATTAAATTATATTTAAAAATATTACTGATAAATTTAAATGATTAAAATATTATGAATAAGAGGATAAAAGCATAAAAATATACCAAATTTCAAGAATAAAATATTTATTTTTATTAAATACTATTAAAAGGATAAAAAGTAAGACATTAATTTAATTATAAGCTAATAAACAAATTATATGATAGTATAATAATATTAAATATTAAATAATACAATAACTATAAGAAAAGAACAAAAAAAAGAATTTATGTAAAAGTGATGTGATGAATAAGATATATATGACTTCTAGATAAAAATAAAGTGATAATAAGAATTTTGTTAAGATAATATGATCTAATGTGCTCAAACAAGATTGATCACAATATGGCATGTTTAGTATTCTTTAATATCGACAGTGGAACGAAATACAAGTACCAAAATCAAGGGGTTAGGTTGCTACAAATATATATATTAAAAAGATTGGTTGTTCAGTACGAGATTTGAACAATAATTTCATATCATGTTTCATAATTAAATTTTCATGTTATATAATTTTTATCTGAGAGGTTTATATTTTAAGGTTATTTGTACATGATTCAAACAACTTACATCGCAATTCGAAATAATTTGTCTGCGCATCGCGCGGGTACTGATACTAGTTTCGGTTAAAAAAAATACCAACTGCCACCAATTTGGAGCTCACTAATATAATGACCCCACGTGTGGGATTATACTGGGTTGTTGTTGTTGTTGTTGTTGTTGTTGTAATATAATGATTTCCGTTAAAAATTTTCTATGTCAAAATATAAAATTATCTTAGTGAAATAAGTTAATTTAATGTAGGCCTTTTGTGAAAAAGGAAGATTAAAGCTATTTCAAAATTTCTAGAAAAAATTTAAAATGTAAAACACGGCAAGGAAACATGATATAATCACACTTTATGTAACTTTTTTGCTGTTTAATGCAATGTTTGTCTTTCATGACCGAAAAAAAAAAATATCACACTTTCTATCGTCTGGAGCAAAATGCTATTTTTGAAAATTACAAAATGGGGATAGTTCTAACCTAGGACAATCTTGTACTAACACGTTACAAAAAGGATTTTTTTTATTATAGATAACATTAGGATAATATTTACCTCATTTAGCTATATTTTTCTATTTAAAAAAGTAACCAATTTTTTGATAAAAATATTTACAAATTCGATCAAAAGCTATAATTAATATATATATAACTTGAATATAAAAATTTTTTTTTCAGAATCAGGTCAAAAGCTACAACTAATATACAAATTATATACAACTAATATATAATTTTTTGTATAGAATTGCGTGAAAAAACCTAGAATTTACATATAACTTATATACAATGTGCATATAATTATATTAGTTGTATTTTGTATGTCATTTATACACCCGACATACAAAATATATACAATTATTTATATCTTCTTATTTGAGTTTCAATATGAAATTCCAACAAAAATCAACGCGAATCTTTTTTTAAAATTGAGATATAGACTACAAAACATATTCTAAATTATTTGCAACAACACTCAATTCAAACAAATAACAACTTTACAAAATTCAATTTTCGAATTCAAAACTTCAAAACATTTTGATGGCCGTCAATATAATTTAAACTCATGTCTTCACGTTTCATCATTCCCTAGTCGTGATCAATTATTGACAACATTGACATACAAGCAGCTACCTCTAACCAACAAAAAGTAAAAGAAGATAAAACTAGTTGCAAACTGAATGCACAAAAAAAAAATCAAAAAGAACTTAATTAAAAATCCATATCACCCGCTTGAATCGCTCTGTCAGCTTAAATTCTCAACAAATACGATCAAAGAACTGCAATCAGAAACCCAAAAATCAAAAACAAATAAAAGCTGAAACAAATAAACTACTAATGAAGAAAAGCAATGATACGAAGATAGAGAGTACTTGTAGTTGGAGAGAGAGGGGGAGGGGGAGGAATAGAAAAGAATAAAGTCTAAAATGGGTAAGACTAGAATCTAATATATATTTTGTTATATAGTAATAAATATATAAACTAATGTAATAAAATGACAATCTCTCTAAAAGAGATAAATAAATTGATAATATAGTATTGATAGGAGCAATGTTTTAAAAGGCGGGAGCGTGAGGCGGGGCATTTTAACTCTAACGAGGCGAGGCATAAGCCCTGAGACATGGGGCGTAAGTCTCACGGATCTTTAAATTTTACTAATTTCAAGAATTTTAAGATAGTATAAAATAAAAAATAATTATAAAAATTACGTTAAAATCACAAAACTATAATAAATAATTTATTTAAAATATTTATAAATTATAATTCAACTACGAGTAATACGAAAAGTATGACATATATCATAATATGCAAATTAGGTGCAACGTTGTTACAACTCAAACATCAAAAGTTATATATTCGATGCGAAATCTTATATGTCTCTTAAGGAGTAATGAATCTTGAAAGAATTTCAATATTATAATTTGATATTTTATTAAAAATACTTCTTTTATTTAATATGCTTTCTATTTGAAAGAGAATTTATATAAAAAACATAATTCACAATTTAAATATGATTCTCTAGCTTCATTTATTTTTAAGTTTCAACAAGTTAATAAGTGTAACATAATTCACCATACTATACCATGATACCTAATTATTTGTAAATAGTTACAAGCTAATACCGAGCTATTAAATTAATAAGTATTGTATCTCGTAAACGTGAAAAAAATAATATTTTAAAAAATAATTATAAAAATAAATTATGGATTATTATACAATAAAGACATAACAAAAGTTAATAAATAAAATACTTTTAAATAAATGATTTATTTCAAATTTACTATCATAGCAGTTTTAGTGGATAACATGCAATAATTTTTATTTTAATTATGACATAAAATATTCTCAACTTAATGATTTATGATTAAGAAAAAAGTAATTTTGAATAGTTAACGATTTATTAAGAAAATTTGAGGATTTACAAGGTTAGATGCACACAATTGCATAAAGTTCTATTAGGTGAGCTCAGTACGCCTAGGTGTTGGGCATGTCCGGGCGTAATCCCCGGCGTCCGAGGCATAAGTCTCACAGAACTAAGCCTCACACAAAAGCCTAGGAACGTTTTACGAGTGCTCCGTTTCAGGGCGAGCTCCGGGCGAGTCCCAATTCTGCCTTTTAAAACTAGAGGTGTTTAACGGGCAGGCTGAGACGGGATGTATACAAAAAAAATCAACCCGTACGGTTATCGTTCCGGGCTGTTAGTGGGTTGTATTTTTGTAGTTTTATTGGGCACGTACGAGTTCGAGCTTAAATGGGCCGGATCGAGCTTTTTTTTATATAAATTTTGTTTTTCTCATTCAATGTTATTCATACTTAAATATTTGCAAACTTTGAAGAATTAAATTGTAATTTATCAATTATTAGGGGTGGGAGGGCTATTTTCTTAATGGGGGAGGCCGAAATGGCCATTTGTGCAAAATTTGGCCATTGCCCAACGGTCATTTTTGAATTTGACCGTTGGCAACAGTCCACAAAATTAAAAAAAAATAAAAAAATGTGAGGATAACGGGCTGAACCGGGCTGCAGCCCGTTAACGGGCTAGCGAGCTTAGCGGGTTTTGGTGCACCGGTATCCAAAATTTGTTCGTCTAAAATCCGCTCCCCGTCCAATCCGTCCCAGCCCGCCCTAATATACTACAGTAACAGGCTGAACCGGGGTGAAACGGGTTGAAAATGGATCAGCCCGGCCCGATTAACTAGTATGTTTAAAACAAAGGATAGAGGTAAAAGTTGCTTACAAAATCCATATGCCTAATCCCATCATTGGGGTCAAAAAATAAAGGCCGTTTCTGGGGCATTTGCATCTATATCCGCTTTTTGTGTCACGTTTTAACTTGTGCCTGCTTTGCAAAAAAAAATTGCAAGCGTACCCGCTTTTTCGCATAACTTCAGCATATGGGACTGAAGTAGCAAAGGCAATCACGCAAAACTTTAGCATTCTAGTAGCTGGGCCTGAAGTTCAGCTCTAGAGCTGAAATTTTTGTTTTGTAATTGGCGAAGTTTTTGTTTGTAACTGGTTTTAACCTATTTACACCATGAGTGTAATTCTCCCCTTCTTCATAGGTATTTGTTTCTTTCACTTTTTCGATAGTTAAGAAGACATACTATTGGATATCTGTGGGTGCATTGTCTACAGCTCCTAACATCTTGTGAGACTTGAGAGAAAATGAGTCTTGTGGTGGTTGTGTTATCGTATCCAATTCCAGGATTGCTACTATAAGCTCTTGAAGCCATGTAATAGTGGCTAAGGTGTTGATTTGCTTCAAGTAATAGATCAATGATCTGTCCAGGGGATAATATAATCAGTTTTAAATGGCTTTAAATAGGCAGCATCTTATCTTACTACTGTAATTTGATGATTTGCCACAGAGAAGAACATTGATTATTCATTACAGTGTTCACCATTCGAAGCAAATAAGTCTTGCCATAGTCAACTGTTAACTTGTAATTTTGTAATTGGTCAAACATATGGAATGGTGGTAGTATTATAGAATTAATCATAGTGCCTTTCAGTTGTTAATAGAAGAAGAAGAAGAAGAAAACGAAGTAAGAGAATGAGGAGGAGAAATGGGCTGGAGTTGTTTAAAAACTGGATATATGTTAAAAAAAAAAATTAAAAATGGGTATAGATTTCTGGGTCTGCATTGGGCCAATCGGTTCTCACCCTTATTTAGGCCTTAGCATATTCGGGTTCCGACTCTTAACGGACGGTCCGGCATTCCCCTAACTGCTGGAAAACGTGAAAATCAGTAATTTGATCTTAATTTCTTTTTCTCTACCGAAAAACTCAGTATCAATTTCTTCTTCTTTAAATTACTCTCCTGATTATGTTGTGCTTTTGATAACCTGATTTGAGTCACTCGGATTCTTTTTCAATACCCAGTTGCCCTACTTTGGTTTCTTCTTGCATTTAATATTGATAAAAAATTGTGTTTGATTGTACTATGTACTTGAAAGAAGGATGTTCATTGCTGTTAAAAGTCCACAAAAAGTCCGTTCCTTTAATCCTCACTGTTGATAAACTTAATGGTAAAATCCCAGTTGAGCTCAAGGAATCTGATGTGTTGAAGAGACTGAAATATGAAGAAAATACTTCCACTGCTTTGGAGTATTTCAAATGGGTTGCCAATTCAACATCTTTCAAGCACACCCCTTTAACATATAAAATAATGATGGAAAAACTCGGGCAGCACAAGGAGATGGATAGTGTTCAGTACCTTTTACAACAGATGAAATTGGAGGGTATTAGTTGTTCCGAGCATATATTTATCAATGTGATCGATTCGTATAGGAGAGCAAATGCGCCAGAGCAAGCGTTAAAGACTTTCTATAGGATACAGGATTTTGGGTGTAAGCCTACGGTCAGGATATATAACCATCTCTTGGATGCATTGCTCAGCGAGAATAGGTTTCACATGATTAATCCTATTTACAGTAACATGAAGAAAGATGGTGTTGTTCCCAATGTGTATACCTATAACATTCTTCTGAAAGCATTGTGCAAGAACGATAGGATTGACGGCGCTCAGAAGTTACTTGTGGAAATGTCAAACAGGGGGTGCTCTCCTGATGAAGTGAGCTATACAACAATTGTTTCTTCCTTGTGTAAGCTTGGTAAAGTAAAAGAAGCTAGAGAAGTAGCGATGAGATTTACTCCTTCTGCTCCTATTTATAATGCTCTAATAAATGGGCTTTGTAAGATATATAGTACAAAGGAGGCAGTTGATTTGTTGGATGAGATGGCTGACAAGGGGGTTGATCCTAATGTCATCACGTACACCACGATTTTAAATGCATTTGCTGACCAAGGAGATATTGGTCTTTCTTTTGCCATGTTGAGCAAGATGTTTGTTAGTGGCTGTTCTCCAAATGTTCACTCATTTACTTGTTTGATTAAGGGAATTTCATTGAGGGGCAAATGGCATGAAGCTCTTTACGTGTGGGATGGTATGATCAAAGAGGGAATTTCGCCCAAAGTTGTAGCATATAATGCACTTCTCCATGGTCTGTGTTTGGCTGATAATATGAATATGGCTCTGTCTGTTTGTAATGCGATGGAGAGAAGTGATTGCCATCCTAATTCGACAACCTACAGCACCCTCATTAATGGCTTTGCTAAATCTGGAGATGTGATTAAAGCATCTGAGATATGGAATAGGATGATAACTCTTGGTTGTCGTCCAAATGTTGTGGTATATACATGTATGGTTGATGTACTCTGCAAAAATTTCATGTTTGAACAAGCTTATAGTCTTCTAGATAACATGATAATAGAAGATATCCCACCAAATACCATTACTTTTAATAAATTTATTAAAGGTTTGTGTTTTAGTGGTAGAGTTGAATGGGCAATGGTGCTATATAATCAAATGGAAAGATTTGGCTGCTCAGGTAATACTGCCACATATAATGAGTTGTTGGATGGCTTATTCAAATGTAACAACCTTACGGTAGCACTTGAACTTGTTAGGGAGATGGAGGAAAACGATATTGAGTTTAATTTAGTTACATACAACACTATAGCATCTGGTCTCTGCCATATGGGGATGCTTGAGGAAGCTGAAGAAGTTGTGGCAAAAATGCTGGTTAGGGGAATTAAGCCTGATGTTCTCACGTTCAACATACTTATGAATGCATACTGTAAGGGTGGTAAAGTTGAATCTGGAAAACAACTTCTGAATGCTATGAGTCCAGTGGGCTTGCGTCCAGATTTCATATCCTATACTTGTCTGATAGATGGACTGTGCAGTTGGATTGGTTTGGAAGCGGCAATCGGTTGCCTTCAAAGGATGATAAATGATGGCATTCCACCCAAGATATCTACGTGGAATGTTCTAGTCCGTCATTTGTTTAGCAAGATGGGTTATGGAAGTGCACTAGAGCATCTAGAGAGTATATTGGCAGCAGATTGAAGATTGGAATGATTGCACATAAAAGCTTTACTGTGGATATAAAAGCAGTGGTTGCGGTTTAATCATGGAGGGTCCATCTTCGGAAACTGCATTGATGAAGTGGCATGCATTATGCTCTGCAGGTATCTTTTAGTGATTGGTCCCTCTGCTTCCTAATCCTCTTGCTGGAAAGGGTGCGTTTCTGGTGTTGTAGTTATTTGCTTTTTCTTCTAACTTGCTTCTTATTATATGGAGCCTGGTATATCCTGCTGTTGCACTTCATTATTTTGATACTGATAGTAAAATTGTTTATATCCATTCAATATCGGTTGGAAGAAGTTTCATGAGAAACCCCTACCAAGGATATCTCTTTGGGGCATCTCAAGGAGTGCAGCGCAGAACCGGGAGCCAGACACATGAATTTTTGCAAGAGGCCATTATGCATAGAGTGACAAGGGGTGATTTGCTGTAAACGATCATGTAAGCCAAAATCTCATATACAACTTCATCACTGGCATTGGCTTATTCAGTAACATTACTTGTTTTTTATCTTTTGACCTCTTTTCCTGTCTGGAATGCATCTTTCACGGGATACGTGTCTTGCAATTCTGTCCTTAATTGGATAAAGCTTGAAATTGCTGGTGGTACACGATTCCAACTTGTGCCTAATCAGTGATTTGGATAGAACGGAAACACAAGATGTTTTGAAGAGAAGCAAAAATCAGTCCAGACGATTAAGTTAGATTGAGGATGTGTTTGGACTTTGGTATGTTATGTTTTCCCATGTTTGGTTTGCTTAAATGTTTTGGAAAACATTTTTCTTGTTAACTTATTTTTCTCCAATTGGAGGAAAATGTTTTCCCTATCAAGAGAAGGGAAACCATTTTCCAAAACTCTTTTTCAACCTTCCCCACCATATTCTCCATCCCCACCAACCCACCCCCCACACCCCACCTACTCACCCTACTCCTACCCCACTCCCACGCACCCCCTACCCCCACCCCCACCCTAAATAAAAATATTATTAATAGTACTTTCTTTTCATGTTATAGATAGAATTTTTTTTTTCATTTCAACAAATGAGTATTTTCTTTTCATGATATAAAAAAATAATTTTTTTATTTTAACAAAAAAGTATATTCTTTTCATGAAGTAGAAAAAGCATTTTCTTATTTTAATAATATGAGTACTTTATTTTCATGCTGTAGAAAGAATACTTTCTTTTTCAACCAAAAAAAGAGTATATTCTTTTTAATTATGAAGCACAATTTTCAACGTTATTTTTGTGTAAAACAATAAAGCAGTACATTAGTTTATTTGAGTTTGTGTGACTTTTTAGAAGAATAATTTAATTCTTGAAAAAAAAAAGTCCTGAAAACGTTGGGTTATTGGGGGGGGGGGGGTAAGGAAACATGAGAACTTGGGGAACGGGAAGTGAGGAGAGTAACATAAAAAAATATTTTCTACTCTCTGATCAAACACTAAAAAATATTTTCCGAAAAAAATTTTCTACTCACCAACCAAACAAGGAAAAATAAGTGATAAAATCACTCATTTTTCATGAAAATATTTTCTAGGAAAACATTTTCCTTCGTACCAAAACACACCCTGAATCTTAGTTATTTCACTTTTGATGTGAAAAGGAATATGTAAATGAGGTAGAAATTTTACTCTTTCATCGAGTCCCTCTAGGATTAGAAGAGGGCTATGATTTTGGCTTTTTCTTTTCTTTTTTTTTCTGCTCACTTGTTCAGAAACTCCGGCACTGCTTTTGTGCTTATCATGAATACAATTATTACCATTTCAAAAAGAAAAAAGTATACAATAATTTTCTCTGCAAGTGGATTTACAGCATGTTTGGCCAAGCTTTTGGGAGGTTAAAAGTACATTCTTCCTCCAAAAAAGTCCTTTTTAAAAAAATTAACCTATTTGGCCAAGACGGAGAAGTACTTTTGGCCAGCAGCAGAAGCAGTTTTTCTGCTTTTGGGAAGAAGAAAAAAATTCTAGCTTCTTCCAAGAAGCAGAAGCAGAAATTTAATTTATTCAAGACATAACTATCCTCACCATAAATTTATATTTTTCAAATTATTCCTTACTAATTTAAGTTTTTTTCTTTTCTTTTTGTTTCTAGTTTTTATCATTCTTTTAAAATTAAAGATATCATATATATGAATATATTGTAACTTTCCAAATTCTTGTTTGACTTTTTTTGTTTTTGATTTTTTCTTTGTGTCATGTCTTGTTACTTTCCAAATTATCTTCTTTTTTTTCACACGAAAGCAAATTATCTACATCCTTCTTTGGATTATCAATTCTCTTCTTACAAATAATCATTTATAATTTCTGCTGTTATAGGCTATTACTTCCCGAATCATTAAAATAGTTAGCAAATCCAATTTGTGAAAATTACCTACAAATAGGTAACAAATTTATAATTGCATCGCATAATCTATATATTATTTTTTTTAAAATGTCTCCACATTAAGCCAAGTGACAGTCTCACCATAGGTCACTTTGCAATTTGGGAGAAAGTTAGTTAGGTTAGGTAATAATAATTAGTTTATTTTTTAATTTGAATTTTTAAAAAATTAAATATGCACTATGTGTTGTTAATAGTTAGTTACTCTTTTTTATCTTTAATTTAAACATACTTAACTATTTTTTTACGAAAATAATAATTTTTTATATATATTTAAAATTATTTCTATTTTACGCTCAATGCCATCTTTCAAGTTTGACATTCGGAATCATCTTGTTTCTTTTTCTTTTTTCTAATTTCTACCATTATTTTAAAAATTAAAGATATCAAATACATGAATCATCTTGTAACTTTTCAAATTTATTTTTGACTTTTCTTATTTTTGAAATGCAAGACAAGTCTTCTACTATTATGGAGGCGTTGCGTGATAGAATTAGAGATGAAATTATTGAGAAATATTATCATGTGTGAGTGACTTTGCTTATTATTTCATAGTTGATTATCAATATATAGTAATTTTTTTAGGAGATGGAGAATATAACTAACCGCCCGGTTGTTTTAAGTTCTAGAACCCCATTTCCGTATTTGATTCTTTGCATAGGTTGCTTTGACGTTTATGACTTGTGGGGATAGATGGTTCGGTTTTCGAGGGGTTAGGGAGTGATTTGGGACAATATAGTTGCTAACTAGAGGCATAAATTGGAAGTGTTGACCAAAGTCAACATTATGGGTAAACAACATCGGATTGCTAATTTGAAGATTCTAATAGGTTTCGTATGATGATTTTGGATTTGTACGTATGTTCTTGGGGCTCGGGTGGCCCACACTAATAGTTGAAAGTTGGATTTTGAACTTAAGAAAGTTTGAGATGTTTGATTCTTGGTTTGAATGTTGTTTATAGTGTTTTAAGCATTTGAAGTTTGTATATGGTATACGAACTTGTTAGGGGGATTAGACGGTCCTGGGAGGTTCAGATGAGTTTTAGGGTGGTTTCGAATCATTTTGAGTTAAGTTTGGATGGCTGGTTTGCTGGTGCACAGCAGTTCATCACGATCTCGGAGCTATGTCTCGTGATTGCATAGAAGGGATTTGGGGGCTAGGGCCAAAATATATATTCTTATTAGTTGTATTCTTCTTTCCATCCATTCCCTGTCTAACATAGTAGACATGTTTCTCAATGTAGCTTAACTACATTTTTATATGAAGTGCTATCAATAGTAAACATGTTGATCACTGAGTAGAAGCATGATAAATTAGTCTTATAGGAGTAACGTTTTTCACCAAAAACCAATTAACATCTCTGTAAATGAAGCACATAGTTGAATTCTCTCGAATTAAGTAGTAAAGCTATAAAAATATTTTTGTGTCACTAAGTCATGAGCGTCTAAAACTATGAACTAAGAAATATAAATTATCTAACTGTCCAAAATAAGAGATGACAAAAGGAGAACAAGGTCCTGCGGACGCTGGCAACTACCTTGCAATCTCCACAAATAGCCGGCCTGAAATCAACGATCGCTGCGCTCTAACACACTTGGATCTGCACATAAAGTGCAGGGTGTAGTATTCAATAGTAACAGAAATAACTAAGGAACTGAGCAGTAGTGACGAGCTAAGTAAAACAGTCCAATTATTTATTTTCATAATTTTTTAAAAAATAAACATGAATAAACAGGTAAATTCCATAACTCTGTAATTACCACAAAGAAATTTAATAGATAAATGCAGCAACAACAAAAGTAAATGCAATTTTACAGCAATGTCACTCCATCACTCATCACTCGCACTCAACACTCAATACACTCAACACTTTGCGCTCACTGGGGATGTGTACAGACTCCGGAGGGGCTCCCAAAGCCCAAGCGCTAAGCACGGACAACTCACGTGCTACCATATCAATACCTGGATCCGCACGATCAACTCACGTGCTACGCAGACAACTCACGCGCTATGGTATCAATACCTGGATCCGCACGGTCAACTCACGTGCTACGCGGACAACTCATGCGCTATGGTATCAATATCCTCACAACTAGGCCCTCGGCCTCACTCAGTCATGTACTTCACTAGCCTCACCATCATCAACAAATAAGGGAACACAGCCCACATCAAGTATCACAACATATTAGCAAATAATAGAGATTGAGGTAAATATGTACAATAATTTCTACGACTGAGTACAAATAATGTGAGCTTGAATAAAGCCTAAGCATGATTTCTAACATGAAGGCAGACAAGTTCAACAACAAGTAACTACGTAAACACAGATGATGGCCATAAGGCCTCACGAGACGGACCAAGTCTCAATCCCTCGGGGCATACACCCACACGCTCGTCACCTAGCATGAGTATCACCTCCAAACATTCATATAATATCATATTCTCCGGGTTTATACCCTCAAAGCCAGAGTTAAAACTGTTACTTACCTCAACAGCATAAAATTCTACTTCGAGATGCCCTCGTCTTTGGGCTCGGTCTCCAAAATCTCTGAATCTAACCATAATCAGATTAATACCATCAACATGTGCTAAAGAATCAAATTCCACAATAAAAACTATAAAATATGCCAAAAATTCGAAATCGGCCAAAATTCGGCCCTCGGGCCCACGTTTCGAAATCAGGCAAAAATGGCAGAATAATAATCCTCGTTCTCTCCCGAGTCTAACCATATAAAATTCGTCAAAATCGGACTCCGTTTGGTCCCTTAAATCCTCACTTAAAACTCAAACCCTAACTCCCTCAATTTCACTTTGAAATCATAAATCAAATCCCACAAACGATGATGTATTCATGAAATATAACCAAAATCGAGTAGAGAACACTTACCTCAATCCATATAGTGAAAATCGCCTCCAAAATCACCCAAATCCGAGCTCCCCAACTCAAAATATGACCGAATGAACAAACCCTAATTTTATATATTTTCTGCCAGCTATTCTACCTCGTTTCTTGTGCCAAACGATCTCGAAACTTACTTTTTATGCCTCCAATGGATTATCGGTGAAATTCTAGTCAAGTTAGGCTTTTGAATCACTCAATTTGACCTTATAATGAATGAGATATATTGGTTTCAATATTTGCAAATAGTGAAGATTTTTAAATACGCCGTCAGTGGCAATTTCGTAATTACTCTGAAAAATCTGCCAACCTATTTCGTAGTAAAATGACCATAAAATTCACATACGATGTCCACATTCGACGATTCTTTTTGCTACGGGTCCGTAATTACGATACGGATCTAATGCTTCAATCAAAAAAGAAATTGGAGCTCATTTATTCAATATGATATCATTTATGCTTGAAGAAACGGCGTCGAAACATAAGAAAAACGAGCGCAACACAACCCAAACCTATCTGAAACTCACTCGAGGCCCTCGGAACCTCAACCAATAATTCCAACAAGTCATATATCACTACCTGAACTTAGTCGAACCTCCCGAACACCCAAACCAACACCAAAACTAATGCTGCACTGTGGGCCGGTCCCGCGGTCTTAACGGGCCTCACGGGCCTGGTGGGCCGGTCCCGGTGGTCTCTTTAAGCCCGTGGCGGGCTGGTCTTGTTTGGTAAGCCCACGAGCCCGGGACCGTTTAGCCCGGGACCAGCTGGCGGGCTTGGTCCGGGCCCAGCGGGCCTAACAACTATAATTTAAATTTTTTTTTTTTAAAAAAAAAAACAGCCCAACGGCCATATTTAAAAAGTAGTCGTTTGGGGCTTTTTTTGACCGTTTGGTATTTTAGAAAATGGTCATTTGGCCCCCAAACTTTATATAATAACACTTTTCCCCATTTCTCAACTATAAATACCCCCTCATTCTTTCATTTTTATTCACCAATTCATCAATATCTCTCAATCTCTCTCAATCTCTCTACTACAATTTCTTAATCTATTGTTGAAATTTCGTGAAAAATTGTGAAGTTGTTGAATTGAAGTTTTCAAGTGTTCAACGATTTTCAATTTTCAAGAAGTTGTTCGGCAATCCGGTAAACTCGTTTCAACTCTTACATTTTAAGAATATATTTTTGTGTGGTTTAGATTGCATAATTATAATTAATATGGCATTTTCTTTGAAAAAAATGTTTGGTAAAGGAAAAGATAAAACCGGTGAAAGTAGTGGCCAACCAACTACCCTTCCCCCGGCTCTCCGACCTAGAAAAGATAAGCAAGTTGAAAGTAGTCGTCAACCTAGACGTCCTCCTCCTTCTTTAATTCTTGATAGTGATCACCCTTGTTTTCAATTTACCGATAGTGAATTTTACCATAATGTTGCACCAGGTGAAAGATTAGATGATGAAATTATGAATGCTCTTTATCCTAATGAAACCATCTTAGAAAATATTGAGGAAAATGAGGATGATGATGAAACCCAAGCACCGGATTTAGATGATACACCTACTAGTCCTCTTAATAACCCAACTGATGCACCGGTCGACCCACCTGTAGAAACTCCTACTTTTAATAAAGAATCTGCTAAACGCCTAGAAACATCATTAGTTTGGAATTTTTTTACTTAAGTAAGAGAACAAAATAAGGGTAAGTGTAAAACTTGTGGGAAATTAATGTCGCATAAATATACTGAAGACCGTAGCGGCACGGGTAGTTTGACTAGGCACATAAAAACACACCCTAGAGATCAGGCTAGATTTTTTCAAATGAAAGCGCAGCTAGAGGGGACAAGTGTAGATTCTGCGGTTAACCCTAGTACAGGTTCAAATCTAGTTCAACCAGGAATTAACACTGTCACCGGAGGTATTTTATATTACGATCCAAATAGAGATCGTGAAGAATTAGCAAAGATGATTACTGTTATGTGCTTACCTTATACTTTTGCTTCTAATCCTAATTGGGTTCATTATATTAGAAGAGTTTTTAATCCTACTTATAAAGGTTGGCCTCGCGCAACAGTTAAGAGTGATATTTATAAATTCAAACATGAATATGAACAATATTTGCGGTATTTATTTACTCATATACCTAATCGGATTTCTATTACTACTGATATTGGTAGAAGTGGTAATGATTGTGATTATCTAACTGTTACAAGTTATTGGATAGATGAGGAATGGATAATGCAAAAACGCATAATTGCATATAGAATAATTAATTCGCGTCACACAGGTAATTTTATAGCTAACACTGTTGCAGATATTTGTAGATATTTTTGCTTTAGCGATAAAATAATGGCAATTTCTATGGATAATGCTTCTAGTAACACTAGTGCTATAGGCATGCTTACAACAACACTAAATCCTGCATTTACTAATATTTTCCATGTTAGATGTATTTGTCATATTTATCATTTAATTGTCGGTGATGGTATGCGAATTTTAAACATAGAAATTGAAAAGGTTAGAATGGCTCTTAATTGGCTTTTTTATTCAAACCGTAGAAGTAGACTTAGAGAGTATTTTAAAAAATGTGATGAATATGGCCTTAGAGAAAGAAAGGTTCCTAAACCTTGCCCGACTAGATGGAATTGTATGTACGAAAGTTTAGTAGTTGCCTATGAATATAGAAACCCAATTAATGCAACGTTTAATTCTCGGGTAGGTGGTGAGGATGATGATGAAATGCTTACTACTCAAGATTGGACGAATGTTAAAATTCTTTTAGATTTTTTAGAACATTTTCAAATTGCTACAAATGCATTTTCTGGGCAATATTATCCTACTATTTCAAACTGTTTAGTTTATATTGCAGCACTATCTGATTTGTTTGTTGAATTTGGTGAGGGTGGGGACATTTATGAACTTGCTATAAATGAAATGAAACAAAAGTTTAAAAAATATTTTTTCCTATCCCTCCTATTTATGGTCTTGCTGCAATGCTAAATCCTACAATGAAATTGGGAGGTCCTCATTTTTCGTATTCAAATATTTATAAGGCTTTAGATCTTTCAAATGAAGAAATTGCTACACTTGCAGATGCAAAAGCTTCAATTAAAATTAATGCCCAAACAGTTTATAATGTTTATCAACTTGCCTTAGAGCATGCTAGGCCAACTATTCCAACCCCTACTTCGTCTAGCTCACAATCGTCTAAAAGAGTTGCGGGCTTAAAAGCTCTTAAATCTTGGACGGAGTTCAGGGGTTCTCAAGGTGATAATTATGATGAAACTTCACATCTAAATGAGCTTCAAGTTTATTTGTCTCAGGGACTTGAAAAGGAGAATCCAGACGGCTCTTTTGATCTTTTGGAATGGTGGAAGGCAAGGGAAAAATATTTTCCGGTTCTTGCAAGGATGGCTCGGGATATTTTATCAATTCAAGCTTCAACTGTTGCATCAGAGAGCGCTTTCAGTCAAGCAAGACTGCAAATAGGTGATCATAGAGCGTCTATGAGGGATAGCTTGGAAAAATCAGTACTGTTTAGAGATTGGATCCGCTCGAAAAGAAGAAACTTTGGAATTGCAGAAGCACAACCGGCGATAGATGAAGCTTATGAAGAAATGATAGCGGAACTTGCGGAGGATTCGGCTTCGCCCGGAAGTGGTGATGAACAAGCTTCTTTTCCACCACCACCAACGCAACCTCCTCCGAACCTTGAAGGATTTATGAGATTTGTTAGAGATAATACATAGACTAATATGTAACTTGTATTTTGGCACATCTTCCTTAGTTTTTTTCCTTCTAATGGTGGTATTAGTACCTTGTTGTGCTCATTCCATTGGGGGAAGGATGACTAAGAAAGATATGCCATTTTTGGTAATAAAATTTATTGCTTCTACCCTTGAATATCTTTTCGCAATATTTCTTTGTCTTTACTTAGAATTATTTATAAGATACAATATATATACTACAAGAAAATATATAAGAGAATATATATACATAAGATACAATATATATACTACAAGAAAATATATTAGAGAATATATATACATAAGATACAATATATATACTACAAGAAAATATATTAGAGAATATATATACATAAGATACAATATATATATACTACAAGAAAATATATTATGCGAATATATATACATAAGATACAATATATATACTACAAGAAAATATATAAGCTACAATATATACATAAGATACAATATATATACTACAAGAAAATATATAAGAGAATATATATACATAAGATACAATATATATACTACAAGAAAATATATTAGAGAATATATATACATAAGATACAATATATATACTACAAGACAATATATTATGCGAATATATATACATAAGATACAATATATATACTACAAGAAAATATATTATGCGAATATATATACATAAGATACAATATATATACTACAAGAAAATATATAAGAGAATATATATACATAAGATACAATATATATACTACAAGAAAATATATAAGAGAATATATATACATAAGATACAATATATATACTACAAGAAAATATATTAGAGAATATATATACATAAGATACAATATATATACTACAAGACAATATATTATGCGAATATATATACATAAGATACAATATATATACTACAAGAAAATATATAAGAGAATATATATACATAAGATACAATATATATACTACAAGACAATATATTATGCGAATATATATACATAAGATACAATATATATACTACAAGAAAATATATAAGAGAATATATATACATAAGATACAATATATATACTACAAGAAAATATATTATGCATGACAATTTAGTGTTTTACTATTGTTTTGTTATTTTCTTTTTCGTCAAGCACTTTAATAATTAGATCTACATATATACTACATATATATTTTTAATATAGCCATGATACTACAAGAAATTGCCTTAAAAAAAAAACCCCGCTAGGCCCGCGAAGCCCACGAGCCCGGCCCGTTAAGCACAGGACCATGTGGGCTTAGGCCCGTCACGGGCCGGTTCCACCCATTGAGCCCACGAAGCCCGGGACCGCCAGGCCCGGGACCGCCAGAGCCCAGGCCCACAAAGCCCGGCCCGTTTGGCCCACGAAGGCCCGGGCCCGACCCAGAATACAGCACTAACCAAAACACCAAATCAACCTCAGATTCAAGCCTAAGAACTTCTAAACTTCCAACTTTCGCCAATTCAAGCCTAATTCTACCACGGACCTCCAAATTATATTCCGGTCACATTCCTAAGTCTAAAATTACCCAACGAAGCTAATCGAATCATAAAAATCCAAATCCGAATTCTTTTACGCATAAGTCAACTTCCGGTTGACTTTTTAACTCAGCTTTCTAACTAAGAGACTAAGTGTTCATTTTACTCCAAAACTATTCTGAACCCAAACCTACCAACTTGATACAACACAACACAGCTGAACAACACACAAAGAACATAAATAGGGGAAACAGGGCTATAACTCTCAGACCGAACGACCGGGTCGTTACATCCTCCCTCTCTTAAACAAACCTTCGTCCTCGAACGAGTCTAGAAACATACCTGGAGTCTCAAATAGGTGAAACCTTCAGCAATACCTTCTCGTCACATTCAAATCATATGAACTCATCTCGCGGTCACATCATACTCATCACATATCCATCCAGCCACCATTTCTACTAATAGGGACACTGCCGGATATAGGTCCACAAGCACGCGCTCACACAATCAACACCTCAGTGCTTAATCTACAGTCAAAACTCGGCCTCAAGTCCTCCAGATTGACCCAACATCAACACACAGAAATTACATCTCGCACCTCATTCAGGGAATCATAATCCATCGATGCACATATGATATCGAGCGCTCATGTGTGCATACGAATGCGTGGAAGAAATTCAAAGAGTTACACTTCAAGCTGAATTAATACCGCACGATAAGAATTCAAGAATGTGAAATTTTCCTAAAGGTTCTGCAGCCTCTCGAAGATAAGTACAAACGTCTCCATGTCGATCCGCAAGACTCTACTAAACCCGCTCATGACTCGTGAGACCTAGATAACCTAGGCTCTGATACCAACTTGTCACGACCCAAAATCTAACCATGTCGTGATGGTGCCTATCGTGTTACAAGGCAAGCCTATTTCCCAAAATATTACTACTAATTTGATTATAAAAATTTAATAAAATATTTTTAATAATTTAATTCCTGATAAACTAAACCAATTCTAAATATAAATAATATAAAATACGGAAATGAGTTCCAAACATCGGGGTGTCACTAAGTCATGAGCGTCTAAAACTATGAACTAGGATATATAACTGTCTAACTGTCCAAAAAAAGAGATGACAAAAGGAGTAACAAGGTCCTGCGGACGCTAGCAGCTACCTTGCAATCTCCACAAATAGTCGGCCTGAAATCAACGATCGTTGCGCTCTAACACACCTGGATCTGCACATAAAGTGCAGGATGTAGTATGAGTACAACCAACTCAATAGTAACATAAATAACTAAGGAACTGAGCAGTAGTGACGAGCTAAGTAAAACAGTCTAATTATTTATTTTCATAATTTTTAAAAAATAAACATGAATAAACAGGTAAATTCCATAACTCTGTAAATACCACAAAGAAATTTAACAGATAAATGCAGCAACAGCAAAAGTAAATGCAACTTTACAGCAATGTCACTCCATCACTCAGCACTCAACACTCAATACTCTATGCCACTGGGGTGTGTACAGACTCCGGAGGGGCTCCCAAAGCCCAAGAGCTAAGCACGGACAACTCACGTGCTACCATATCAATACCTGAATCTGCACGGTCAACTAACGTGCTACGTAGACAACTCACGCGCTATAGTATCAATACCTGGATCCGCACGGTCAACTCACGTGCTACGCGAACAACTCACACACTATGGTATCAATATCCTCACAACTAGGCCCTCAGCCTCACTCAGTCATGTACCTCACTAGCCTCACCATCATCAACAAATAAGGGAACACAGCCCACATCAAGTATCACAACATATTAGCAAATAATAGAGACTGAGGTAAACATGTACAATAATTTCTATGAGTGAGTACAAATAATGTGAGCATGAATAAAGCCTAAACATGATCTCTAACACGAAGGCAGACAAGTTCAACAACAAGTAACTATGTAAACACAGATGATGGCCATGAGGCATCACAGCACAGTCCAAGTCTCAATCCCTCGGGGTATACACCCACACACCCATCACCTAGCATGGGTATCACCTCCAAACAATCACATGATATCAAATTCTCCGGGTTTATACCCTCAAAGCCAGAGTTAGAACTGTTACTTACATCAATCCATATGGTGAAAATTGCCTCCAAAATCGCCCAAATCCGAGCTCCCCAACTCAAAATATGACCGAATGAACAAACCCTAATTTTATATATTTTTTGCCAGCTATTCTGCATCGTTTCTCGTGCCAAACGATCTCAAAACTCGCTTTCTATGCCTCCAATGGATTCCTTGTGAAATTCTAGTCAAGTTAGGCTTTTGAATCACTCAATTTGACCTTATAATGAATAAGATATGTTGGTTTCAATATTTGCAAATGGTGTAGATTTTTTAAATACGCCGTTAGTGGCAATTTCGTAATTACTCTGAAATATCTGCCAACCTATTTCGTAGTAAAATGACCATAAAATCCTCATGCGATGTCCAAATTTGACGATTTTTTTTGCTACGGGTCCGTAATTACAATACAGATCTAATGCTTCAATCAAAAAAGAAATCAGAGCTCATTTATTTAATATGATATCATTTATGCTTGAAGAAACGACGTCGAAACATAAGAAAAACGAGTGCAACACAACCCAAACCTATCTGAAACTCACCCGAGGCCCTCGGAACCTAAACCAATAATTCCAACAAGTCATATATCACTACCCGAACTTAGTCGAACCTCCAGAACACCCAAACCAACACCAAAACACCAAATCAACCTCATATTCAAGCCTAAGAACTTCTAAACTTCCAACTTTCGCCAATTCAAGCCTAATTCTACCACGGACCTCCAAATTATATTCTGGCCACATTCCTAAGTCTAAAATCACCCAATGAAGCTAATCGAATCATAAAAATCCAAATCCGAATTCTTTTACTCATAAGTCAACTTCCGGTTGACTTTTTAACTCAGCTTTCTAACTAAGAGACTAAATGTTCATTTTACTCCAAAACTATTCCGAACCCAAACCTACCAACTTGATACAACACAACACAGCTGAACAACACACAAAGAACATAAATAGGGGAAACAGGGCTATAACTCTCAGACCGAACGACCGGGTCGTTACAATAGTTTGGGTATTGGCATTAAAGGGTAAATAGTTTAGGCTTAATGGGTATAAAGTGAGATTTTCTCTAAATTATAGTGAGAGATGTTTTTCTGTTTTGGTGAAGATACACTAGTATATAAACGGCTTTAGCACCATTTTTTTTAAGCAAAAGAAACCGTAAATTTTAATAAAACCTAATTTAAACCAATATTGACACAAGTAGAAATTTGAATTAACAATAATGAGGAGGATATGACCCGGGAAGCTGAAGAAGAAACAATCCTTTGACAAGATATTTTTACACAATTGAGTCAAGTGATATATAATTACATACTAAAAAATTTGTAAAGAACAAACTCATGTTGACGCTCTTCAGCTTTCATCTTGATATGTAATTTAAAATAAAATGAAATTGAAGAATAGACAAAATTGAAGATGATTTATAAATATTGCAAAAAGAATAAAACTTGATACCTGAGAACAACGTAGGAATGAATTTAAACAGATGAAGTAAATAGGTGGAAACAAGTAGCAAGTTAGGAAAATAGAATTCGAAAGAATAGTCTTCGAATAGAAATCTAAACTGATCAAAAAACTGTAAATTGGTATCCACATAATCTCCCACAGTTGTCATAGAGAAACGATAACATTTCTCAACATAACAACATTAAATTCTATCATTAACTGATGAAAAATATTTACCTTGTCCTCTGGAAAAAATAATCTGCTAGATTTGGAGATTTAGAAACGTACACAATATGAATATGCTCCAATAAGCCTTAGATAACTAATTCTTCCATTATCCTGTAGATGATTCAGCTTACCATACTAAGACCCACAGAAAGAAAAACTAAATTATTTGATTTCTGTATATGGCATGAATTGTTTGATTTCTTTATGTGATAACCTAGAATTGAGAAAAAGGCACCGAAGAGGAAGACGAATTTTAGGTGGCGAGTGGGAAGAGAAGAGGAGATAAAGGCATTATAAACTACATAAAGAGGAGTTTTACCTGGGAATGAAAAAGAGGAGAGCAAAAAGCCATATTTAAGGGAATCTAGAAAACATGGCATAACAAAAAATTGTTAAAGTGACAGTTTAGGAAAGGGGAATTGAACGTGAGGAATATAACTGAAATAGAAAAAAGTTACTTCGGGGTAGAGAAGAGAGGGTAATAGAGCAAAAAATGGCAAAAAGCTGAGAGATCAGATAAATATTAATCTTGGTTTAGGAGATTCCACATCACTTTACTTGTAATGATCCGGCCGGTCGTTTTATGTGTTTGAGCCTCGTTCCCCTACTTGATGCTTCCTGTATGCTTGATTGTTATTTTGTAACTTTCGGGGATGATTGGTTTGGTCTCTGAAAGGTTTTGGAGTGAGTTGGAACACTTCATGCTTAGACGATAAAGTTGTAAGAGTTTACCAAGATTTGACTTTTGTATAAACGACCTTGGATTCGTGTTACAATTGTTCCAACATGTTTGTGTGGTAATTTTGGACTTAGGCATATGTCTGAATTTAGATTTGGAGGTTCTTAGGTTAATTTAGCTCTATTTGGCGAAAATTAAAATTTGAAGGTTTGGAAAGTTCATAAGTTTGACTAGGAGTTGACTTTGAGGCTATCGGGTTTTGAACATTTTGTTTCAGGAATTGGAGTAGTTTCGTTATGTCATTTGGAACTTGTGTGCAAAGTTTGGGTTTATTCCGGATTATTTAGTCTTAAATCGGATGCTTCGTTTGAAGTTGGATTTTCATGAACTTAAGAGATTGATCTTGATCGATGATTCATGATTTTGATGTTAATTTCGGTATTTTGATCCTTTGGATAGGTTTTGGGGAAGTATTAGGACTTTTGGTGTCGTTGGACGGGGTCCTGAGGGCCTCAGGTGTGTTTAGGAACATTTTGTAGTTGGATGACAGTTCTGGTCTGGTGTTTTTGCACCTGCAAGGTTTGGTCCACATGTGCGAGTCCACAGAAGTGGACTAGGATTGCAAATGGCAACACTGTCCTCAGCTGAAGCCCGTTGACCGCACCTGCGGAAAAATCATCGCAAGTGCGGTTCTGCAAAAGCGAACTTCTTTTCGCAGATGCGCAAACTCTGGGGAACTGCCTACTCCGCAGATGCGGACACGATGATTTTTTCGCAGATGCGCTGTCGTGGAAGCAACAGCCAGGCCACATAAGCGAGAAACGCTAGGCAGAACACTCTTATTCAAGGATTTGGCTTCATTTATCGTATTTTGAGTTTAGGAGCTCGGATTGTGGTGATGTTTGAGGTGATTTTCACCCACTTTGATTGAGTAAGTACTCTTAACTCAAATTTGATTATTATTCGTGATTCTACCCTTGATTTTGGCTTTTGGTTGATGAATCTAAGAGAGAAAATTGGGGGTTTTGTGAGAAATTTTAGAGAATGAATAATTGAGATTTGAACCCCAATTCAAAGTCAAATTTGGATGAAACTTGTACATTTGGACTCGTGTTGGAATGACTAGTCGGGATTTATGACTTTGGTTGGGTTCTGAGAAGTTTGTCCCGATTGATTTATGGGTTGACTTTGTGCAATTTGATAAAGATTGGAGCTTCATTGTTTGAAATCAATTTATATAGTCTTGTTTGATGTTATTAAGTTACTTTTTACTAGATTCAAATCGTTTGGAGGTATATTCATGTTGGAAGGTCTTTTTGGATATTGAGTCACGCCCTTTGAGATAAATAACTTGTCTAACTTGGTTTGGGGTAATTTTCCATTGGTTATGGTATTAAATATATGTTGGGGGTGATGCACGTGCTAGGTCACGGGTGTGTATGCGTACACTGGGGTTATTCATTATTTGAGTAGACCTTAAGCTATTATATGCCTTGTTTTGCTATCGTGTTCTGTTATTTCTGTGTTTTCACTACTTGTATGACTACTTGAGCTATTATTCATGCTACAAATCATGACTAGGTTTTGTGCTTATCTGTGACGTAATAGGGCGATTCTTGTTATATTGAGCTTTTTGCCTTAATTATAGTCATATTCTCTGTCAGAATGTTACATATGTGTATTCTTTATATGTTATCTCACATCTTGTTTATGTCCTTATATGTATGACACGGTTTGAGTTGAGTACTGTGAGATTTGAACATTGAGACTTGAGCGGTTGATAACTGATCATGGGCCATAGAGCTGATTTGATAATGATAATGAGGTGATGCATACGCCAGGCCCCATATTGGGCTGAGTGGTATTGATTATGAGGTTACTGTAACGACTCGGCCGGTTGTTTTAAGTATGGTAGCTCCATTTTCCCATTTATTGCGTGTTATATGATCATTTGTCGTTATGTGACTTGCTGGGGTAGTTGGTTTGGTTCTGGGGATGTTTCGGAATGAATTGGGATACTTAGTCCTTAGGTTGAAAGCCTAAGTTAAAAGTATTGATCAGATGTTGACTTATATGTAAATGACTTCGAAATAACGTTTTGATGGTTCCAATAGCTCTGTATAGTGAATTTGCACTTAGGAGTGTGTCCGGATATCGATTTGGAGGTCCGTAGGTGACTTTGGCTTGAATTGGCGAAAGTTGGAAATGTTGAAGTTTGGAGAGTTGAGAAGTTTTACCGAGAGTTGACTTTGTTGTTATCGGGCTCGGATTTTAGTTCCGAAAGTTGGAATAGGTCTGTTGTATCATTTATGACTTGTGTACAAAATTTGAGGTCAATCGGAGTTGATTTGATGTATTTCGGCATTGGTTGTAGAAGTTGGAAGTTCAATAGTTCATTAGGCTTGAATTGGGGTGCGATTTAGGTTTTGGATGTCGCTAGATATGATTTGAGGGTTCGACTAAGTTCGTTTGATGGTTTAGGATGTGTTGGTATGTTTGGATGGGGTCCTGGGGCCTCGGGCGAGATTGAGTTTGGCCTTGTAGAGTTGCATAATTTCTGGTGTCTGGTTTCCTTATATGCGTTCGTGAGAGAGGTCTCGTATTCACAATGTGTATTTGGGTGACTGGTGAAGTTTGTTCTTCGCGTTCGCGAAGAAGGTCAAGCGTTCATGAAGGTCTACGGAGTTGGTGCATCGCGATCGCAAGAAGAGACTCGCATGCACGTAGAAAGTTGAGTCCAGTTGAGCACTAGGCATTAAGCCTTCACGTTCGCGGGAGATGGGTCGCGTTCCCGTAGGGATTGGTTCTGTGGTCATCGCATTCACTAGGGAAGGAGGTCTCGCTTTTGCGTAAGAGGAGTTTTGGCAGCTGAAGATTTTGTAATTCGTGAACACGAGGCACTTTTCGTGTTCGCGAAGAAGGGCATCTGGGCAGCAGTATATTAGTTCAATTCTAGAGGCCTAATTTTGGGCATGCAGTATTTGCCCGATTTTTCATCTTTTGAGCTAGAGGCCTCGGTTTTGGGCAATTCTTGAAGGGTGGTTTCAAGGATTTTATTGGGGTAAGTGACTCTAAATCGGATTTGATTAGTATACATGAATCTATGATTGTTTTTACCATTTAATTAGTGTTTTGGGTTAAAAAAAATGGGATAATTTATGGAAACATAAGCTATATTTTGAGGATTTGAAAGGCGATTTAAGGTCAGAATTGGATGATTTTGATATGGTCGGACTCGTTATTGAATGGGTGTTCAAATTTTGTAAATTTTGTCGCGTTCCGAGATGTGGGTCTGTGGTTAACGTTTTTGGTTGACTTTTTTACTTTGGTTAAAGAACTTAGCTTTATCGTATGGAATTGATTCTTATAGCTTGTATTGATTATATTACGTTGTTTGTTGCTAGATTCGAGTCGCTCAGAGGCCGATTCGCGAGGCAAGGGCTTGTTGGAGTTGTGATTTGCCCGGTTTGAGGTAACACTTCTAAACTTGGTACTGAAGGTATGAATCCCTAGATTTCATGTTATATGGTTGATGTTAAGGTGATGCACATGTTAGGTGATGGATATGTGAGCGTGCACCATAATGATTGTGAATTAGTTGATTCTGTGGTACGGCGTAGTTATCAAATCTTGTTGCTATTCATGTAATCCCTATGTGTTAGAGTAATTGAGTTGCTATCCATGTTATAAATCATGCTTAGGCTATATGCTTATTCTATTGGGACTCACTGAGGTCATTTCTTATGTTGATTTATTTGCTTAAATTGCAATCATGTAATTAGTCACATTCATGCATATCATATCTCGGTCTTTGTTATCATTTATTGTTACAAAATGTTATAATTATTTGGGTTGATTGTCATGAGATTTGTGAGCCCGAGACTTGAGAGATTGATAACTGTGTTGGGGCCTGAGGGTCGGCTTGTGAGTGATATTTATGGGATCGAGTTGCACGCTGCAGTAGGCTTAATTGACACATTTATGGGATTGTTTACCGTGAAAATGGTAATAACAATTAAATTTGATTTAGTGATTCTAAAAATACATGATCTATTTTTATGCTAGTTGTTAGGCAGTTGATGCTACGTGAAAGACTTAGAAACGAGATAAGAGCTTAAAAATGAGATGTTAACCAAATTGAATCGCAGACAATCGGGGCCTCGAGCTTGCCTATTCGAGGGTCTCGAGGTCAAGTCTGAAGCTCGGTTGGGAGCTATCGAAGGTGGTCGATGGAGACTAACATTTATAAATAAATTAAAGACGACTCTTTATGGCCAATAACAAGCAATAAATGATGAATAATAAATAGAACATAATAAATATGAGCAATAAATGAGATAACGAGACCAAGATAATGTGTTAAAGAGCAGAGAGAATGTTCTAGTGTATTTAGTATGGAGCAACAGACGTTTACAAAATGACAAGGATCCCCTTTATATAAGAGGGGGGAATCCCAACATAGTACACGTGCATTTATTACAAAGATATGGAGATGGGACACCTAGTTAATGTCACGATACGGGCTCAAACTAGCCTGACAGATTTTGTCAGCTCTAGCTTCACGCCTTGGGAACTCCCCATTTTCTTCTTGTAACCGTCAGTCTCATACTATCCCAAGGTCGAGCGTCGATGGCCCTCGAGGGATAAAACTTGACCGTGATTTCGAGCCTTCGAGGCATCATAACGATGAAAAATTGGACCCTCCGATTTTACCGTATATAGATAGTCCCCGCGTTTCTTAGAGTAGAATGACAAGAAACAACCTTGATAACCATCTTTCTGAATTTCTGCGATAATGTTATGCTGATGATGTCATACTCATGACATAGGCTTTTGTGGCAACCGAGGCATCCCTTTGACTTGTCTTTTTAGCGTCTTTCAATGCACAGTCGATCATCGTCCTTCTAAGCGATAATATCGCTGCCAATTCAGTTCCCAAAATGCATTAATTGCGCCTGTCGATACGTCTTTCAAGGACAATGATGGCATCGTCGGTTGCGTTTTTCAAAAGAGTGTTGATTGTGCCCACCGGTTACTCTGCCCTTTCTCTATAAATGGGGGCTTTCTGGAATCAATTCCTTATTCAAGTGTTCTTCAATCAGCCTTCCTCACATTTCTTCTCTCCATCCTCATCCATTGTCGTTTCCCATGTCTGAGGCCCGTGGCCTCAAAGTTGCCTGGTGGCGTTCTCATCAGTTATACCATGGCCTTTTCCCGGGGCCCCTCCTTATCGAGGGAGACTAAACGAAGTTGTAGTTGTTGTTTTTATTACTGTCGTCGTTGGCTCGAGATGAGGAGATAGGGCGGCCGATATCTTCCATCTTGGGGAGGTCTTTCTACCATTTCTTGTCTCCATCCTCATCCACTGTCGTTTCCCATGTCTAAGGCCCGTGGCCTCAAAGTTGCCTGGTGGCGTTCTCATTAGTTATACCATGGCCTTTTCCCGGGGCCCCTCCTTATCGAGGGAGATTAAACGAAGTTGTTGTTGTTGTTTTTATTACTGTCGTCGTTGGCTCGAGATGAGGAGATAGGGAAGCCGATATCTTCCATCTTGGGGAGGTATTTGGATTATACACCGCTGCTCACGAGGGTGTTGGGACTATAAAGGGCTGCTCACTTTCCTACCCCGGCCTGGTGTGGCACTTCACCCCTTTTGCTTTCCGTGGGGTGAAGTGGTACCTCTGGCCGGTAGCTTGCACGGCACAATGTCCCAAGAAGTGGACTCAAAGTAGTCGTGCAAGTGAGGTTGGTGCCTGCCAAGTCTTCTACCGGGCCGTGATCTTCCTGGCCTGGTAAAAGCCTTTGCTCTTTGATGGGCTATGGCGTTTTGTCATCCTTTTTTGCCTCTTCACTTTCCTCTTCTTCATATTTCCACTTTCCTTTTCTTCATCTTCTCCCTTGGAGATACCATCTTGGGGGGCCGAGATGAGATCCCCGAGGAGGTGGCGGTCGAAGACACTGCCGCGAGGATGCATACCCGAGGGGATGGCGCTCCAAGATACTGCCGCCGAGGATGAACCCTCAAGAATAGATTAGACTCTAGGCTTTTCTTGCATATGTACCTTTTTTGCTTCTTTGTTTCTGTGTAAGGACCCCTCGTGAGCTTTTGTAATCATATGTAAGGACCCCTCGTGGGCTTTTGTAATCGAATGTTTATGAATGAAAAATGTTTCTTTAATTTGTCTCTGGTGCGTACTATTTTCCCTTTATCTATGCTTGTGTAGAATCTGAGTGCATGACCTCATCAGTTGGTGCAAGTATCGAGCTCAGGTTGGACTGATAAACTCGGGTCGTCGGGACCCTGACTCTGAGTTGAATGAGAGTAGGGCTTCGAACCCCCAAATCGAGACTTAGCCTCTAGACCCTTTAATAATCTTCGAGGGGGATATGCTCAGAAACTCAAGAATGGAGACTTCCTTTAGGCTTTCGAGAAAAATCCCCAAGTGGGGGTTTGCTCGGGCCGTCTAGAGACTTGTCTTGAACTTAGTGTAGATAGCCTTAAGGCGTTGTAGATAGATCCTGGCTGAGGTACTGCCAGGGTTTAGATGGTACCCTGAGGCCAAGCCCATACGAGTTGAGTTTTAAGTGCTTATTTTCTCTTTGAGAGGAGCCTTCGAAACCGGGTACCATCTCGAGTCTTGTAATGACATCGATGGCTCCTTGGAGAGATCCTTGACATCGGGTCCCATCTCGGTACTGGCGATGATGCCAAAGGCTTCCTGGAGCCTAACTTCTTTTTGATAGAGGTCCTTTGTCACAACCCAAACCGATGGGCCGGGACGGGCACCCGGTACCTTACTCAACCGAGTATCAATGTAGCGTATCTTTCATATCATTCTATCATAGGTAAATGAACTAGAGTAAAGCATGATGGAATACAAACTTATACATATGAAGTACGGGCTTATAAGACCAAAATAATCACTCGTGTACTGAACATAGGTCGACAATGTCATACAATCTTTTACGTACATGACATCTGTCTACAAGCCTCTAAGAATACATAATTTTCATAAAGGTCGGGATAGAGTCCCGCCACACCAAACAATACACGTCTAAATCATACTAACCAAACAAGCAACTCCAAAGCAAATGGAGTGCACCAACATCTTCCGCTGAGCTGATAGCCTACTTGGAGGGCTCTCGTACTGTCTATCGAGACCTGCGGGCATGAAACGCAGCATCCCCAAGCAAAAGGGATGTCAGTATGAATAATGTACCGAGTATGTAAGGCACATAAATAAGTACATAACAGACATGGAAGAAATAAAGACTAAATGACTCAACTTGTAAGTTTGGATAACTCTGTAAATCATGAAATACTTATAGTTTCATTCATATGCGTATGAATGTCATGTCGTGCATAGGTACATGTGTTCATAGCATCATCAAGACTCTAAGGGTATCCCATCATATCATCTCAGCCACTGTGGGCAAATCATCAACGTATACCAGTTGATCAGGTGGTGGTGCGTATATAATATCGTAACCTTTTCCCATATCCCATATACATATATATACATATATACGCGTATACAACATCATCTGATCATGGGTCAATGTACATGTATAAATGAATGCGATGCATGAGAAGTATGTCAATAAAATCTCTCGGAACGTCATAAGACCATTATACCTCTGATTAATATCATGAAACAACTTTATCAACATACATATTTTCTGAGACCCATGAACATGCGATAGAATAATACGACATATGGGAATTCAAGAACATAGGCACCTCTAATACTTCTATGAATAGAGACATTTATTGAAGTTGTGCATTTATTCGTTTCGTTTGTATCGTATGGATCATGTCAAAAGGAAAGGAGGGATAGCCTTAACATACTTGTATGATCTCTTCCTTATTACTCAACCAAGCTCAACACAACTTCTTGCATCTACAACAAGTGAAATGATATTATCGTTAGCATATAATGTCGTACCATCAGATTTGGTTAGTCGCATGACTTAAGGAAAATCGGGCAGCAGCTCCCCTATTTTTAATACATTCCAAAGACCACTAATGGTCATTAACAACCCAACAACAACAACTATAACCAACACTAGCAACAACAACAATGTAATCCTATATGAGTTTTTCCGATTATCTTAACAATCATATTGAGCGGCAAGCTCGTTTCTTTTACTCATAACAAGATATAAATTGAATCCAACTCTTATTACATAAATTGGTTTACAACCTTCAGAGAATCATACTTATATGTACCATATTATTTCTAGTTTAAAACCTCCACAAAATGCCTTCCAAAACAGCCCCATACGTCTAGCACCTTAATTTTTATCGTCAATCACTTGTTTTTCATATTTTCTTCTTCAATAAACTTAATTAACACCTAGGAAAGCTTAACAAAAGAAGCCACAACATTATTAAATTATTTCTCATAATTGTCAGCCACCACAAACCATATTTTTAACCGCAAAACTGTCCAACCAAAAAGACAATCGTATCCCAGGTTCCTTCAAGTGCATCTTATGATTTTTCACTCAAACAACACAAACAACACAATATTAACCTTAGGCACAATCAAGAAGATGTTATACATACCTTGGACAGAAGCTACAACTCAAAACCCCATCTCAACTTAGCTCACAACAGCCATCAATCACATCACAATATCATAGAAGTATTCTCTTGTAGTCTTTAACACCTTTGATGAGGATTTGTGTTGATTTCTCTTGAGTTTAGTTCTTGGAACCTTGGACAAGTTCTTGGAGAGTTTGAGGGTGTTTTGAAATAATTGATCTCTAGATATTGACGAAATATAATGGATAAAGACAACTTATAAGCCCACCACCTCAATTCTCCAAGCAGGTGGGTAAGCTGCCTGTTTGGCAACTTGAGCAGTGCCACTTCGGGCAGTTGTATCTCTCTACTCCGATATCGTATTGACAAACTATTTGCAGAGTTGGAAACTAGACACATAGGGTTTTAATTCCATATAAATATCTCCATTTAACTCTCAATATAGTAGAAGAAAACTGTGTCGCAACTTGGCCTATAAACCTGTCAGTTTCTCCGGAGTACGGCAACGTGACTTGGTGACCCTAGTTTAAAAATCCATATTTCTCTACTCCGATATCGTATGAATAAATGGTTTGGACCATTGGAAACTAGCTTCCAAGACCTTCATTTTGGTATGATATATGTCCCAAAATGACACCATAAAGCATTCAAATTTAATTTCTCAAAACGGCTCGTTACAAGGCAAATCTTAACTCGATTTTTCCGTAACTTAAATCCAATTTTTCCCAAACTTTATATTTTATGTCCAAACATCATATATAGTCATATTATGACTTTGCAGTCATTAAATCATGATTAAAAAGTCTCATATTCATTATACGTCACTTTAGGACGCATAGGGTGTAACACCAAACTTGTCGACTTTCAACAAAACTTTTCTCTTTCAATTCGTTTAGTTTTTAAGCCTTCCAACCATCTTGGTACTTATTATTCATGATCTTAAATATTATTAACTTCCACATTAACATGAATAACTTACTTTATAAATTTTTCAAAGATGATTTCATTACTGAGCTTACATCAATTGACTTACGACGTACTCTTAAGTATGAAAACATGGAGTGTAACATCCTCGAGATCGGGTACCATCTCGAATGGCTTTTTGGAGCCTTTCTTCTTTTTGGTGGAGGTCCTCGAGATCGGGTACCATCTCAGGATTTATAGTGATATTAATGGCTTCTTGGAGCCTTTCTTCTTTTTGGTGGAGGTCTTCGAGATCGGGTACCATCTTAGGACTTGTTTGGTGCGGGGGTCTCCGACCCCAAAACGTCATACGGCGTTCGTCATATGGACGACATAGCTGCAAAGTGACCGAGGAAATCCCTGCCAACACATCTTTCCAAAGTGATTTAGATCAGCATTTTAATTGGCCTCTAAGGTAGGCGGATTGTCGTCGCCTTTTCCATATATAGGGCTACTTCCTCCCTTTTGGAGATTCCACCATTCTAAGAAGTTACCCTTTTTTCCTGCGTTAGGCCTTTCATTATTTCAATATTGATGCTCAGGCCTAAATTCTTGCTCCAGCTCCCTAATTTTGATGTAGTCATGACTGCTACACCGGGATCCGTTCAGCAAGGAGGAGAGAGTTCCGCCTTCGTTTCTCGCCTTGTTGTCTCGGGGCGTTTTACTTTTAGAGGGGACTTTTCGTCAGAAAAGTGCCCCGATGCTCAGGACCAACGGGAGCATACCTTGAAGTTTACTTCTTCGATAGGAGAGGGGCACCTTGAGTTGGTGAGGAAAGACTGTGGATGGAGGGGAAAAGGTAGTACTGCAGGTACCTTCCCCGGATGAGAGTATTACGGACCGTGTTGAGGGGTTTCTGAATGTGTTTACGTATCCTTTCACACTGGGCCCCCTTGATAGGGTTGTGCTTGACTTCTGTCGAAAGTATCAGGTTACCTTGGCCCAAATTCACCCGTCATTTTGGCGGATAGTGTTGATGGTGAGGTTCTTTGCGGAGAAGGCAGGGCTTGAATTTACGCTTAGCCATCTTATTAGTCTATACCGGCCCTTTCATTATCGAGGTCTTCTAACCTTACGATGTCGGTCGACCATGCCTTTTGTTTTTGATGATGAAGAAGATGGTGGTCGGGAGTGGATGAGTCGATTTGTCCGAGCACGAACAGTCAATATTATCCCCGTGGAGTTTATTCCATTCCCTGAGGAATGGAATTATACATGTAAGTGGCACACTCGTGCCTTCGTAGTTTTTCAATTATGGCGAAGGGGTGTTCCGTAAATGTGCCTTCTTTTCTTTTTCTACAGCGATTTTGTGGATGCCGGGCGAGGTTCCCGATCTGCTAGATTGGGTTCGGAAGTTGGCGACCCACTCGACTTGCAACGAGCATAAGTGGCGAGCTTTATCTAAGGATAGGTGGGAGGCAAAATACCACGGTATATGTTGTGCGATCTGTTCCCTTCCCTTCTTTTAGTTGGAAAAGCACTTTCTCTTTCTGCGTACTAACCCTGTTATTGTAGGCATCAGAGAGCCTTCCGAGGCGAGGCTATGCCCCCCTTAGGGGGAAAAAGGATCACTAGTTTCTGGGCTAAAGAATGATAACATTAAGCAAGAGATACCTTTGCAGGGCGATGGTGCTCGAAGTAAGGCGAACCTAGGCTGAGGGTCCGGAGTGGAAGTATTGATTGAGCCTGTCGCGCCTGTGATTTCTGGTTTTGGATAGGTGGTTTATCCTCTGCTATCGTCTTCTTTTTTCGTTGGAGGTACTTCGAGGGATACTTGAAACCCGGGATCATATGCACCAAGCAACCGTGCCTCGGTGGGGGTCGACTCTTTCGGAGCTGAGGGAACTTGGTTAGCAGATATGCACTCGACCTTCAAGGAAGCACAGCGGCTTCACTCTGTGGTGTGTTTTGGCACAGGTCTTTCGAGTTTCATGCCTTCCCTTCCTTACTGAGTTTTCTTTTGCAGGCCCTCGACAAGCTTAAGTCCGAGCTGCTTCGCCATGAGGCCAGGCTGCGGAAAGCTATGGATTAGGAGAAATCCCTTAGGCTCCTTTGCGATGAAAGGGAATTCAAGTTGGCATGCTTACAGTATGAGGCGAGTCGGAGCTCGAATTACGAGAGCTACTTAAAAGAGCTGGCAGTTTTTGTTCCGAGCGAGTGTGCATTCCTCCTTCTAGCTCCTGAGGCTAATGTTTTGTTTATTTTAGTTGCAGAAGAAGGCGGAGGGCTTGGAGCACCTTCAGGACGAGATTGACCGAGCCAATCGCAAGTATGATGAGTTAAAGGCTTAGGTGAATGCTCAGGCTTCGACAGAGAAAGGTCTCTGGCTAAAGCTTCCTCTCTTGAGGCTCAACTTTGCTTATCTCATGATAATAGCTTGGTTCGAACAGATATGATTACGAAGCTCGATACTGAGCTCTTGAAGGTAAAGGTCGAGGTTGTGGATGCCCGAGCTGAAGCTGTAATGAGCCAAACTAAGGCTGACCAGAAAGTGGCGGTCTATTTGAAGGATGTTGCCGATGCTCAAGCTAAGCTGAGAAAGATCCTTGACTACGAAGATAGGATCAAAGAATATGCTTGGTGTAAGTCTCGGAGGAAAACCCTCGAGGAGATCTGTGCTATGGGATTTGACCTCTAGGAAGAGTTGACGCGGGCGAGGGCGGACAAGTGTGGTGCTCGGTTACTTTTATCCGACGTCGAGGATAGCGAAGATGAGACCGACGGGACATAGCCCCCAAGGGGGATGTAGATTTTGCTTTCCGATTTTGTATATGGCATTTTCAAAGCACGTTTGTAAATGGAGCTTGTATATTTCTGCATGTATGTGTAAAGAGGAAACCTCACGGTTTTGTTTCTCTTGCATTTCTTTTTGCCTTGATTTTATCCAGATGAACTGGTCTTTGAGTTGAGGGGAATCCTTAGATTCACGGTATGGCCTTGAGGCTCGTTGGGCTGGCTGTAGGCCTTTACGCGCTCGGTCGATACGACCTTTACGTATAAGCTGACGACAATGGCTCTTACGTTTTTACTCTTAGGCATATTTAGGTCAACTGTTTTGGGCTCAATCCTTGAGTCGGGCATTGACTCGAGCTCATTTGACCGTCAAGTTGTTGAATTTTAGGCTGACGACAGTGTCTCTTACGTTTTTGGTCGATGCGACCTTTTAGAGTAAGCCGGCGTTTGAGCTCTTACGCTTTTATTCTTAGGCATATTCAGTTAACTGTTTTGGGTTCAGTATCCGAATCGGGTTTTGACTCAAGCTCATTCGACCCTCAAGTTTTTGAATTGCAAGCTGGCCCTTATGCTCTTACGCTTTGGGTCGATACGACCTTTTATATATGTGGGCTGGCGACAGTGGCTCTTACGCCTTGGGTCGATGCGACCTCTAATATAGGCTTTAATTTTCCCTCGTTAAGGACTTTTTGAAATAATGTTTGCCCGACTCTTCAACGGTTTAATAAAAACCTTGATTGTGAGTCGTTATATGGCAATGATCTAGCACCTCGGGAGGTTTGGCTTGGAGGATGAGTATCTCGAAGCCAGTGTTTAGGAGCTTACGTTGTCGAAGCTCTTTTGCCTATGTCGAAGGTAGCTTGTTTAACCGGTTCTTTCCGAAGTATATTCGAAGTAATTAAAGGCCTGTAATTTTGTAGCGACGGTCGAGCGTCCCCGAGTCGTGTTAGTTTGGCTGGTACAGCCTTGTGACCAGAGACATTTTGTTTGGCTGGAGCCTTTAAGTCCCGAGTGAACTAGTTTCAGCATCTATATCAAGGGTATGCCTTTTTAGGGGTCTTACAAGTTCGATATATAGCAAAAACTTTAAGATCGGGTTTATGCCTTTAGTAAGGCCTTACAAGTTTTACATGCCTTTGAGGTCTTATAGTTTTGGATACTTGGTACAAGTATTGTTCATACCTTGCTTGAGGTCTTACAGATATTGTTGCCTTAAGTAGGTCTTACGAGATCGAGGCTGCCCGCATGTGGCCTTACGACCACGCATTTTAATAAGTCGATGGAGATGGCGATTGATGACAGTCCCCGAGTCATCGAGGGTTTCTTGTCTCGAGAGCCATTACTTGCAGACTCAGTATTGCCTCATTGAGGGCTTACAATTTTGGAGTTCCCGATCCGGAGGTCATGTCGTCTTGAGTTTTTGACTCCAGTCCCCGAGTGTTCGTGATGTTTTTGGCTCTGGAGCCTCTTTGTGATCTTGATGTTGCCTCATTGAGGGCTTATGAGTTAGGAGCTCCGACCCGGAGGTCGCATTGTTTTAAGTTGTTGATGCCAGTCCCCGAGTGTTCAGGGCGCCTTTCGGCTTTGGGGCCATTTTTTTGCAAAAATATCGAGCTTCCTTGAAATGCAAAATGCATTTGGGAAGTATTATTTGATTATTTGGTACAAATATATACGTTTTGTTGTTGCGGGCTCAGTTGTTCTATGCGGACACAGTTCGTTTGACTGTTTGGCCCGGTACATTACTTTCCTATTGAGCCCCTGTTTGGCGTATCTTGGCTTCTCCGAGTAGGTGACCTTCCTGGGAGATGGCCCCTAGTATTTGAGGCTGGTTGCAAACGAAGCCTTGAATACTTGTTGGATCTTCCTTAGGTAGCACATAGATGTTGCCTCGTTAAAACCCTTGCCGGTAAAATCCTTTTTGGAATAAAAACTCGGTCGAAGGAAAAGAGTGCAACGCATGCTTTTTGAAACCTAAGGCCTAAGAGTTGGAGAGTGCTTTGGCCGTTTCAATCGGATACCTGCACTCAGATCAGCGTTGAATATAATTGAAAGAGAGAGGATACAGTCATACCTTAGTGTAGAATATATCGGCGATGTTTCGGGCCCTGATATGTTTCAGTCGCCTGTGATGAGGATGCGGTACAGTCCCCTGCTTTGCTTAGTCGGGGATAGCCAGGAGTGCAGTTTGTTATTGCTATTTTACTGTTTGCTTATCCTTTGGCTCCTTCGAAGGTGGAGGTACCGGTGCCGAGGCCACATTGTGTACTATGAACATATCGTTCGCCGCACGTTTTCCCCGTAGACGGTCTTAATCCCATCCTTTGTGGGGAATTTCATCATTTGATGGAGGGTGGATGGTACTGCTCTCATGCAGTGTATCCACGGCCTTCCGAGTAAGGCGTTGTACCTCATATCTCCCTCGATGACATGGAATTTGGCATTTTGGGTTGTGCTGGCCACGTTGACTGGAAGGGTGATTTCCCCTTTTGTTGTTTCGTTCCCCATGTTGAATCCGTTGAGGACTCGAGAAGCGGGTATGATTTGGTCAAGCAGGCCGAGCTGCTCTACCACCCTCGACCTGATAATATTGGCCGAGCTGACTGGATCCACAAGTACACTTTTAATCTAAAATGTATTTACAAGAAAAGAGATTACTAGTGCGTCGTTGTGGGGCTGAGACAAGGTCTCGATGTCCTCATCACTGAATGTGAGGGAATCCTCGGGTATGTAATCCCGAGTTAGCTTTTCTCTGGTGATGGATATTTTTGTTCTTCTCATCACGGGCTCTTGTAGGGCATCGATGCCTCCCAAGATCATGTGGATGACATGTTGTGGCTTATTCATTTCGTTCTTCTTGGCCGCCTCTCTTTCCCGAAATTGGTTTTTGGCCCGATCGCTGAGGAATTCTCGGAGATGACCTTTACTGAGTAGTCTGGCTACTTCCTCTCGGAGCTGGTGGAAATCCTCAGTCCTGTGGTCGTGCGTGTTATGAAACTCACAAACTAAGTTATGATTTCTTTGCGAAGGATCTGATTGCATAGGCTTGGGCCACCTAGCGTCTCTGATTTTACTGATGGCGAACACGATGTCTGATACATCTAAGTTGAAGTTATACTCCGACAAGTGAGGTACCTCCATTAGCCCCATATTCCTATCGAATTCGGCTTTGTTGACGAATCCTCGAGGGTTTTTGCCTCGGTCCATCATTCGTTTATTGCAGGGTAAGTTACGCCTCGGGTCGTTTCTCCTGTCATCGGTGTATGGCTGGTACCTTTCCTTCTTTGGCTTTAGCTCCTTCGCCAGAAGCTTGCTTAGGTATACCGAGCCCGAGGGGGATCCTAGTTGGTCGTCCTCGGCCTTGATTTTTGATTGATATCGGTTGTGAACGTCTGACCAGGTCACGGCAGGATATTCGACCAGGTTCTATTTTAGTTGCTTTGAAGCCACCGAGCTTCTCTCATTCAAACCTTGAGTGAAGGCCTGTACTGCCCAATCGTCGGAGACTGGTGGTAATTCTATTCGCTCCATTTGAAAGCGAGATACGAACTCTCGCAGCATCTTGTTCTCCCTCTTCTTGATTTTGAAGACGTCAGACTTCCCTATTGCTACTTTGATGGCACCAGCATGTGCCTTTATGAAGGAATCTGCCAGCATGGCAAATGAGTCTATGGTGTTAGGAGCTAGGTTGTGATACCACATCATGGCCTCCTTAGAGAGTGTTTCCCCGAACTTCTTTAGTAAGACGGACTCGATCTCGTCGTCATTTATGACGTTGCCCTTCACTGCGCAAGTGTAAGAACTAACGTGCTCATTGGGGTCTGAGGTCCCGTTGTATTTTGAAAGGTCCGGCATTCTGAACTTATTTGGAATGGGTTTTGGATCCGCTTCCTCTGGTAACGGCCTTTGTATGAACTTCTTCGAATCCACACTTTTCTGGATCAGCGGTGCACCCGGAATTTTGTCGACCCTGGAGTTGTAGGTCTCGACCTTTTTCTCGTTGGCTTCTATCTTCTTCTCGCTCGATTTGATCCTCTTTGTGAAGTCCTCGAGCATCTTTACGATGGCGGGGTCCGCTACCGACCCTTTGTTGCTTGACCTCTCCGGTACCTGCTCGGTCGGGGGAGCCGTCCCCAACGCTACCGTGCTGGGAGTTTTCTGGTGACTTTGCAACTGAGCAATCGCTAGCTGTTGTGCTTACAACATTTCAAAAATAATGTGAAGGCTAACCTCCCGTTCTTCCCTAGCCGGGGTTTCCTGGGCTTCTTGTTGGTCTCCTTGGTGCACGCTCTTGTTAGTGTGGGAGCATACGTCGATGTGTTGAGCATCGTGTGGGATCGTGTCCACAAAAATCGGTTCTGGTGCGTTCTCAGGGTTTCGTGGTGGTACACCAGCACCTGGAATGTCTACACCATTTTCTCCATGGTTCTCAAGATTGTTATTCACTGAATCGAACATTTTGACCTGAAATCAAAGATCTTGGGCAAGAAAAAATGTGAAAGATAACTTGCGTTATGTAGTTAAACCAGCAAGAAAATAATCACTATTATTTTTAGCCCCACGGTGGGTGCCAAACTGTTTACCGTGAAAATGGTAATAACAATTAAATTTGATTAAGTGGTTCTAAAAATACGTGATCTATTTTTATGCTAGTTGGTAGGCAGTTGATGCTACGTGAAAGACTTAGAAACGAGATAAGAGCTTAAAATGAGATGTTAACCAAACCGAATCGCTGACAATTGGGGCCTCGAGCTTTCCTATTCGAGGGTCTCGGGGTCGAGTCTGAAGCTCGGTTGGGAGCTATCGAAGGTGGTCGATGGAGATTAACAGTTATAAATAAATTAAAGACGGCTCTTTATGGCCAGTAACAAGCAATAAATGAGATAATGAGACCAAGAGAATGTGTTAGAGAGCAAAAAAATGTTCTAGTGTATTTAGTATTGAGCAACAGACGTTTACAAAATGATAAGGATCCCCTTTATATATGAGGGGGAATCCCAACATAGTATAAGTGCATTTATTACAAAGATATGGAGATAGGACACCTAGTTAATTCCATGATATAGGCTCAAACTAGCCTGACAGATTTTGTTGGCTCTAGCTTCACGCCTTGGGAACTCCCCATTTTCTTCCCGTTACCGTCGGTCTCATACTGTCCCGAGGTCGAGCGTCGATGGACCTCGAGGGATGAAACTCAACCATGATTTCGAGCCTTCAAGGTGTCATAATGATGGAAAATTGGACCCTTCGATTTTACCGTATACAGGGATTAAGATGCATGTCACAGCATGTTATGTTGGCTTATATTAGCGCTTGGGCAGGATCTTCCCCTCCAGAGTCTGACATACCAGTAGTTAGTGCAAGTATCATTGAGTGTTGAGTGTGAATGTCGAGTGCGAGTATTGAGTGATTGAGAGTGATGAGGGATCGAGAGTGTTGAGCAATTGAGCGTGCTGAGTGATATTGTGTACTCTGAGAGTATAAGTACATGAGTTCATTACTGTGTTGCATTACATCGTCCATGCATTAAAGATTTGTAGGAATTATCTCTATGATGTGTCTTGTGAGGTATTTATGGATCATCGAAGTCTACAACACTTGTTCAAGCAAAAGGATCTAAATTTGAGGCATAGAGATTGTTGGAGCTGTTAAAAGACTATGATATTACCATTTTGTACCATCCCGGGAAGGTCAATGTGGTAGTCGATGCCTTGAGTAGAAAAGTGGTGAGTATGGATAGCCTTGCATATATTCATGTTGGTGAGAGACTGTTTGCATCAGATGTTCAGGCCTTAGCCAATTCGTTTGTGAGGTTAGATGTTTCGGAGCCTAGTCGGGCTCTAGCTTGCGTAGTTTCTCGATCTTCTCTATATGATCACATCAGAGAGCGTCAATATGACAACCCTTATTTGCTTGTCCTTAAGGAAACAGTTCAGCATGGTGATGCTAAGGAGGTTTTTATTGGGGATGCTAGGGTGTTGCGGATGCAAGGTCGGATTTGTATCCTCAATGTGGATGGGTTACGTGAGTTAATTCTTGAGGAAGCCCATAGTTTGCGGTATTCCATTCATCCGGTTGCCGCAAATATGTATCAGGACTTTAGGCAGCACTATTGGTAGAGGAGAATGAAGAAAGGTATAGTGGAGTTTGTAGCTCGGTGCTTGAATTATCAGCATGTAAAGTACGAGCATCAGAGGCTGGTCAGTTTTCTTCAGAGGCTTGAGTCTTGAGTTGAAATGGGAGCGTATCACCATGGACTTCATAGTTTGGCTTCAACGGACTTTGAAGAAATTTGATGCTATTTGGGTGATTGTGGACCGGTTGACTAAGTCAGCGCATTTCATTCCAGTTGGGACTATCTATTCTTCGGAGTGGTTGGCCAAGATCTATATTCGTGAGATTGGTTGCCTTCACAGTGTGCCAATGTCCATTATTTCATATTGGGTCACACAGTTCACATTGCAGTATTGGAGAGCAGTGATGCGAGAGTTAGACACACGGGTTGAGTTGAGTACATCATTCTATTCTCAGACTGGCGGACAGTTCGAGCGCATCATTCAAAATATTGGAGGATATGCTATGTGCTTACGTCATGGATTCCTGGGGTTCTTGGGATCCGTTTATACCGCTTGCAGAGTTTGCCTACAACAACAGCTACCAAATGAGAATTTAGATAGCTCCGTTTGAGGCCTTGTATGGGAGGCGTTGTCGGTCTCAGGTTGGTTGGTTTGAGCCAGGTGAGGTTAGGCTATTGGGTGCTGACTTGGTTTAGGATATATACTATTGAAAAGGTTAAGTTGATTCCGGATCGGTTTCGCACGGCACAGTCTAGACAGAAGAGTTATGTCGATCGGAAGGTTCGTGATGTTGCCTATATGGTGGGAGAGTTAGGTGTTGCCCATAGTTTCCCCATGAAGGGTGTTATGAGGTTCAGAAAGAAGGGCAAGTTGAGCCCTCGGTATTATGGCCCTTTTGAGGTGGTTGAGAGGATTGGAGAGGTGGCTACAAGCTTGCACTACCTCCTAGTCTATCGAGTGTTCACCCAGTGTTTTCATGTTTCCATGCTTTGGAATATTTCGGTGGTCCGTCTCATGTTTTGAACTTCAACATGGTTCATTTAGATAGGGATTTGACTAACGATGTGGAGCTGGGGGATATTTTGGATCAGGAGTTTCAAAAGTTTACATCAAAGAATTTAGCTTTAGTGAAAGTATAGTGGAGAGGTCAGTCAGTCAAGGCAGCTACTTGGGAGACCGAGCGGGAGATGCGGAGCAGCTATCCACACCTATTTGAGGCTCCAATTATAATTCTAGACCCATTCGAGGACGAACGTGTCAAGCCCCGAGCCTGGGGGCGAGACCGGCACCCGGTGCCTTACATATCCTTGCGTACCACTTACGATTGAGAGGCTCTGAACATGTAATGCCATACTCTGGCCATGGGCCACATTACAAGATAATGTGCGAAGCAAAGTATACCCTCCCAGTAGCCTCGTAAGCAAAGTATACCCTCCTCGTAGTTGCATCGGCTGGTCTACCCTCATCGTAATCCTGCCACCACTGATATGCTGCTCCTAACAGATGGAATGTAGTAAAAGCAACTTCGCTCATCTGCATAATACCCATGGTGCAAAAAGTACGGTGGCATTTCTCTAGAAAACCCTGTGCATCCTCTATTGATACTTCTTGAATCTCTCAAGTCTAAGCTGCTCCTCCTCAGATGTCACTGCCCTAACCTTGGGCTAAACCGGAACAACAAGTTGTGTTGGCATAACCTTTGGGACCTGATCAACATGGACCCGTTGCTCTAGGGTACGGGCTGCGGAAGTCTGGCTCATCCCCCATCCTGAGATGTAGATGGTGTGAGGGGAATCAATCCCCCTAGAGCGCTGAACATGCTCATAAACTGTGATAAGGTCTCCCAAAGTGTAGGGGTGAGAGCAGGCACCTCGGGTACCTATCCCCCAACCGGAGATACTAGTGGCTCCTCAGTCGCCGCTCAGGCAGGTGCTCTAGCTGCACCATGCGCCCCTCCTCAGCCTCAGCCCCGGACCCGAACCCGATCTCTTGCAGCTCTAGCAGGGGGTGCGATGTCTGATCGAGGTATCTAGCAGTGTGTCTCCTCACCATCTATGTGATTGTCATATTCACATTTCACAATTTCAATCACAATCTTTCCTTATATCACCGTGGGAGCCTTATATTTAGTTTTTAAAAATCATTTTCCAGAAATGCCTGCCCATATTTTAGCCCACCTTATCTCATTGTGTGGCTTCAAGTAGTTCCCCCCCACTAGCAAACACGTGTATCAATCCACCTTATCTCACCCGTATCAACCCTTAGCCTTATACCACCACATGTGTATCAATATCACAACACAATCACAACTCGCACCACAAGTGCCCATATGCCACAACTTGCAAAAAGAATCAACAATAACAATGTTTCCACAACAAATAGCCCATGGCTTAACTAGAATATGTACAAGAATCTCAATGATAACAAAATGAATTACGAATTGCTCAACAAGAAAGATATCACAACAATTAACAACTTCACCTCAATTTGATAACGACTTTTACACTTCAACACCAATAACTCAACAAGAAGATATTCCACGAAATAATAACTTCAAATAAAAGTAATTCAACAATATAAGAAGTGACAAGACAATAAGGAAGGTCATGACTTCAAGTAAAGCATATAAGAGCAAAATAACGAGTAAGAGGTAAAACAAGTGTTAACAATGTCAAATAAAGCATGTAAGGGTAGATTAACAATGAGGGATATAGCATGTTATGACAATTCAATTAAAGGCATGGAAATAGTCTAAATAACCTAAACCGATCAATTACCACATATAGTCGGTATACCCACTCGTCACCTTGTGTACATGATATTCACATAATACAAATAGCACAATCAATCTAAATCCTAAGGGGTAGTTCCCTCACACAAAGTTAGGCAAGATACTTACTTCAACTAGGCCAACTCAGCCCTTGAAAATAGCTTTTCCCTAAAATTTGCCTCCACACGGCTCAAATCTAACAAAATTTAACTTAATAACATCAAACAATTCAAGAGAATATAATTACAATGGATAAAGTTATGATCTTTATATATTTCTCAAAAGGTCAACACCGGGCTCGCCCGGTCAAAACCCGGGTCGAAGGGTAGATTTTGACTACTCATAACCCGACAAGTCCATATATGTACTTTGTTTTCAAATCCGAGTACAAATCGACTCTCAAAACTTAATTCTTCACTATTCAAAAACTTGACAAATTTTTTCTAATTTTCCTCTTTGATTCTCATAATTTTGATGTTAAATCTAAGGTATAATCATGGAATATAGATGGAATTTGATTAAAATTGTTTACTCAATATTTGTAGATGAAAATTCTCTCTCCAAATGGCCTCCTACCGAGTCTAGGGTTCTAAAATATGATAAATGAGACTAAATCCCGACTTTCCAGCCCTTATGTCCAGCTGCAGATATTGCATTTGTGACATAGGGTTCACATTTCCAATCTCTCACAATTGCGAATCAGGGATCGCATTTGCAAACCCTGATAGCCTCAACAGAAGTCGTAATTGCGACAAAGGCTTCGCAATTGCGAAGCTGGCTATCATCGCAAAAGCGACCAAGTGGTCGCAAATGCAACCCCAACTCAGAATTGTTGACTTTGCAAATGCAAAGGGGAAGGTCGCAATTGCGACATCAGACCACCCTCTATACACTTCGCAATTTCAAGGTTGGTGCTCGCAATTGGAACATCATAGCACCAGTACACTAGCAATTACAGTTCCAGTCCAAAATATTTTGAATCACGCCCAACTCATCCGAGCCCTCGGGGCTCCAAATCCAAACATCCATACGAGTTTAAAAATATCATACGAACTCGCTAGCGTGATCAAAACGCAAAAATAACATCTAGAACTACGAGTCGAATGCCAAAACGCATGAATTTTAAAGTAAAGTTCAAGAACTTCTAGAATTGCAACGAAGCGTTCGAATCCTATCAAATCAACTCCAATTGGTACCAAATTTTTCCAAAAAAATCTAAATATCGGACGTATTCTAAGTCCCAAAATCAAATTCTGAACTCGATAGCTAAAAGTCAACCTACGGTCAAACTTCTAAACCTCAAATTGTCAATTTTTGGCAAAACAACACAAATCAACCTACGAACTTCCGAATTTGATTCCGGATAAACGCCCAAGTCCAAAATTACAATACGAAACTATTGGAGCCATCAAAATACCACTTCGGAGTCGTTTTCACAACCGTCAAAGTTTAGTTAATATTTTCAACTTAGGCTTCTAAGCCAAGAACCAAAGGGACTAAATCAACCTAAAATATTTCTGGAATAAAATCAATCAACCTCGTAAGTAAACGCGTAGGAAAGTAGACTTATAGAGCTTTCATTTGATAGGTCTTCCACCACATAATTCTTTATATCATGAGAGTTGTGCTCATTTAAAGTCAGATCTTGTGCAAACTCATTTGAAACTTTAGTCCATCATATAGTTTTCCAACTTGATTTATTCTTAGGACTCTTATTAGACTATAAACCGTTTCTGATACACCTCGTACACATATTATCATGTTCAAGTAATATCTTTCATATCATCAAATCTCGTTCATATGCGAATGAATATAACACACATTGATCTTCTTAATGGCTTTTAAACACTTGAAAATTTTGCATGGTGTTACAATAATTTTATGGTAAAGATATTTTTATCTTGAAAAAATTATTTTTTTGCTTCTGCTTCTGCTTCTGCTTCTGCTTCTTGGAAGAAGCTAGAATTTGTAGCTTTTACCCAAAAGCAAAAAAACTGCTTTCGCTACTGTTCAAAAATACTTTTATATCTTGGCTAAACACCTCAAATTTGCAAAAAAAAAAATACTTTTTTGGACAAAAGCATTTTTGTCTTCTTAGAGTTTGGCCAGCATGCTCTAAATCTTTTAAAGTGCACGGAAATGACATTTGCATGACACGATATTCCAAAAACATGTTTAATGACATGTTTAATGCCTAGGGGTCATTTGGTTGCTGGTTGGAGTTATGCAGGTATTAGTAATATATGAATTAGTTCTGTAGGGATTAGTTATATAGGGATTAGTGATGCAGGGTTTAGTTACACGAGATTTTGTTATGCATGGTTTAATTATGAAGGGACTAGTTATATAAGGTTTTGTAACTTATGTATTGTATCATTTGATTGTCTAATCCATTTATTACTAATATATTTTACCTTGCATAAATAATGCATAGATTTGTAGTATAACTCATCCATATATTACTTATACCCCCAATAGAAAAAGCAACCAAACAGAATATTAGTTATGCTTGCTTAAGTACAAAGTAACTAGAAGCTACCAAATATGCTGTCAAAAAAAAAAAAAAAAAAAAAAAAAAAAAAAAACCTTACCAAATATGGTATTAGTTATGTTACTCCTAATACATGAGTAACTTACCATAACCAGCTACCAAACAACCCCTAAAGGGGTAGTATAGCAATGGTGTATAATAATGAAGCAAAAGAAAAGACTAGCTTAAGTAAAGCCAGCCATCAAAGCTCCCAAAATACAGAAAACGAACTCCATTTTGGATGACGTTTATTTAATAAATCAATTATCAGCGTCTTGCCGAACTAATATACCAAAAACTGGAAGTCTTTAATTGGACTGATGCTCCAACTTAGAATTGTAGATAGCTCCTCAAAATGTTTGATTTTGGGACCTTTCTCGGGAAGATGTGGCCTAGGAGATAATATCCATAGGCCCAATCAGTAACCCAACTTGATTACCAAAGAAAATTAAAATTTATCGAACAAATTGCACTTGTTCTTAGATTGCACTTGTATTAGGGAATAACAAATTTTAAATACAACCTTAAACCTATTCGATGGACCATCATCAAGCAGAAGAGGTAATAAAAAATGCAAAACATCATTACACAGCTACAAGTTCCAAATAGTTTCCGATTTCAAAATGATAACTCAATTGAGTTGATATCAGGTATAAGCAATTGTGATGACAATAAAGATGATCAACAAAACCATACGCGAATTCCACCCCCATCCCCTCCAAAAGAAAAAATTAACGATGGGATAAGGTCCTCAACGAAAAGATTGGAGAAGAGAGTAGGTAACAGTTTGAAAGAGGGCAATATATCAAAACCAGACCAAAGAGAAGCATGGATGTCTCCGTCCATGATGAACGTTCCTCCAGGGAAACCGCCTGAAAATTACTGGACATACAAGGCGCAGTTAAGTCCATCGCACTTGCAAATGGCTGCAGCAGCAATATCCATTTCACTCAAACTCGACATAGTATCTACCGTCATCTTTCAAGAATAAATACATAGAACCATCATTCAGATTACTCCGCAGCACCTCCAAAGGTTGTAGAAATGCACTGATAGCAACCAACTGGAGCTACCAATTCAAGGGTTCTGCTCTATGGGCTCAACTCCTGTAAAGCCATTTCCTCATGCTCCTGGAGACATGGGCGACATACCAGATTCTGGAGCTACCTCTGTATTCGGTTTAAATTCCACTGGTGCAGCTCCAGAAAATCCATCAATTGGTGCACCTACAGGCAATGGAGGCATCCCAGATGGAGCAGCCTGAACATTTGACATCCCTGGATCTGGTTCCATCTGATCGAATTTAGATTGGCGTGGTCTCCTTTGATATCTATCGTGACTACGGCTGCGGCTGCGACTATGCCTAGGGCTATAACTGCGGCTCCGGCTGTAACTCCTGCTATAGCTCCTGCTTCTGCTGCGACTCCTGCTTCTGCTGCGACTCCTACTTCGGCTACCCCATGTTCGCACCCTCTCCGGACTAGGGCTGTAACTTCTTGCTCGACTCCGACTCGGCATGTCTCTTCTATTGTCAAAATGCCCACGCCCTCGGCCTCTGTCACGTCCTCGCATATCCGAGCTATCATACCGAGAATTCCTGTCCCAACCACCCCTGCCACCACGGCCACCAAAATAGCTGTCCCTCATCCCACCACGGCCACCAAAGTGACCATCTCTCCCACCACGGCCACCAAAGTTGCTCTCCCTTCCACCACGGCCACCAAAGTTGCTCTCCCTTCCACCACGGCCACCAAACCCACCATCACTCATCCCACCAGGACTACCAAACCCACCATCCCTCATCCCACCACGGCCACCAAACCCACCATCCCTCATCCCACCACGGCCACCAAACGCACCATCCCTCATCCCACCACGGCCACCAGAATCCCAGCGTGTGCGGCTACCATCACCCTCAACAAGATCAAATCGGTTCATTCCACCTCTATCCCTGCCACCAGCACGTAAAGCCATCTCTCTTACATTCGGAGGCACGTGCTGGTTTGCGCCTTCCAGAACTTTAACCAGATCTGGAGCATATTTCCAGTCCTGATCAGATAAAAAGGTGTATGAAATACCAGTTGCACCAGCCCTACCAGTTCTTCCAATTCGATGAACATAATCCTCAATCCCAGTCGGAAAATCATAGTTGATCACCACTCTGCACCATAGTGAGAACTTAAAATGATATAAATGGTTTACGATACTACAATTTCAAATAAAAGGCAGACACAGAGCATAATATTTAGCAGCACTCATTAACAGAAAATGGTTTCCACATCCCGATAACATGTCCAAACTCTAAGAACATCAAATGAAAAAGGGGGTTCTCACCTTATATCGGGTATGTCCAGTCCTCTAGCAGCAACATCAGTTGCTACTAAAATTGGGGTCTTACCAGAGCGAAATTGATTGAGAACCCAGTCCCTCTCACCCTGGGACTTGTCTCCATGAATAGCTGCGGCTCCAAAGCTTCGGCCAATGCTGCGTGCAAGTTGGTCGCACAACTTTTTTGTGGAACAGAATATAATAGCTTTAGAACCCCTTTCTTGGGATCTAAGAATCTGCTCCAACCGTCTCTGCTTCTCCATTTGCGGGACTACTTCAACGTACTGCACAAGTATTTCACATTGTAAAAAGGGGGAAAGATAAAAAGAGAAGTAGCTGATGAAATACCCCAGACAAAGAAGGAAAAAGAATGAAACTGCAGCATTTAACACAAGGGGAACACTTGTTTGACAACACATAACAGCACCCACTACAGTAGATGTCATAACCTTCCACTGGCAGGCAATCGTGCTTTTCACAGAATTTTTCGTTACTCATGTCAGCATTCTCACTTCTCCCTATAAAGCAAGCAACAATTAGATGGATAAATTGGTGTTTGCATCTAGAGTCCTTCTATCAATGTTTCAAAATTGATAACCATCTGGAAGGGAATCATGTTATTAGAAACCAAGAAACAGACACAGACGCTTAAACAGCATAAGAAAGAGAATAATATATTAGGTAATAATGAAAATACAGTGTCACCACCTGTTTATCATATCTGCAATTTATAAATCGAAAGATCAAAGATCAAGGGAGCAACATTTATAACCAGAAAAAGATCATTTTTCAGTAGACCACGGCAACCCAAAGCCAGTTACTAATTGTTGGAGAAGTTTGCTGGAAACAAATAAAGGGCAATTAAGTGTTGATGCTACAGAAGCTGGTTGCTTCACATGGATATTCCAGGCAGCGTACATGAGTGTGAAAATAACTGCTCCAAATTACCTGTGTGATAGACTTGTTTGCTGCAAGCTGATCAACATTCCCGATATTAACCTGAACAGGATTTCGAAGAAGATCGCCAGCTATTTTTCGCACTTCTTTGGGCCAGGTTGCTGTGTACATAAGTGTTTGTCTTTGTGGGGGTATCTCATTTACAATCTTGCGGATCTGAGGTTCAAAACCCATGTCAAGCATTCGATCAGCCTCATCTAGCACGAGAAGAGAAACCTGCCTAAAGTCAATTCTTTTCATTTCAAGGATGTCATTAAGCCGACCAGGAGTTGCAACAACAATGTCTGCTCCGCGCTCTAGTTCTTTTAACTGGTGAACCTTCGGTGCACCTCCATACAAGCACTGAAATAAAAGAGTTGATCGATATCTTCTCAAGAAAGTAACAGAGCAAAAATGACAAACTTATCATATATCAACTCACTGTGCAAGAAACCCTTGAAGCTCGGCCAAATTTAAGCGCTTCATCTTGTATTTGTGTTGCAAGCTCTCGTGTTGGAGCTAAAACCAGTACCGTTGGGCCATTTTGAGGATTGTTGCGGCGTCGCTTAAGGTGGACAAATGCAGGAATCAGATAGCCCAATGTTTTGCCAGAACCTGTCTTGGCAATGGCTACTATATCCCTATTTTGCAATGCAATGGGCCATGTTTGTGCCTGAATGGGAGTGGGCGAAGTGAATCCCGCAACATGAATCTGGAAAAGATGACACATAATGAATATCTAGAGAACAAATGGTAAAAACATCAACACACAGTTAATAACTTCAAGCAGAATACTGAAGCAAGTAGCATGAAAACTAATTTAATCTTTAAAAAAGAAAAGGGCAAAGATAGAAAAATGAAGGAAAATCCTAAAGAAACACATGGGATGCAGTTGCTTACTGAAGCAACTCCAGGCAACAAAAGGGAGCAACTAAAACAGAAGACCCGGAGCAATAAGCTAGAAACCCAGTCATCTATTGGAATTTGTCTGAAGGGCCAACTACCCTTCAAGAGCTACGCAAGAGAGGCTCCAATTTCCATTTTGCAGCCTCAAAAACTCAGAACAGTTGTTGCCAAATTATGAGGATAACATTACAGCGTACGACATGTGCTCCTCCTGTGGAGCAGATATCGCACCTGCGACAAGCAACAATTGATAAGCTTGTGGCATGTTCTTAAAATAAAAATCAAAATGGGACAAAGCAGATCCTACAATCCTTCGAATAACCAACAACTGATCAAGATTGAGAAGAACACTTACCTCTCTGAGTATTTCTGGAGGGAAGCCAGTATCTTCAAAGGTCATGAATGGAGCGGGGACATCACCACCCTAGGCAATTAAGTTAACATCAGGACCAACTTTTTTCAGAATAACCAATGATACCCCTGGATAGCAAATGAAACACAGACAAGTGTACTCAAGATTATCTAAACCACAAAGCTTATACCAATGATCGACAGCAAGAAAATAACACCAAATGCAAACAATTCTATGATTAACTTCAACTAGAACTCAGAATACCAGAAGCAAGGTAGTCAACATAAGGCCCCCAAAAATTACAACTTGTAATACGACATTTTAGAACTTTAATTGTAGATATACCACTGGCATCCGCTAACATACAACCCCAAAAAAAGAAAGATGAAAAAATTTACACATCCACAAATATGGAGAGGAATTCGAACCCCTAAAGACCAATAGCCTAGTTGTTCACAGAACAACTCGTTAAAAGATGGTGGAAGAGCTTCAGCAGAAGACAGGAAGAGAAAAAGACATGACTAGATTCAAAATAACTTCTCATATTCAATGATTTAAAGGAGCCAAGCAATGGGTAAAAATAGAACAGGTATATATCTCCTTCTCCAGTTACTTTAAGAAAGTCTCAGAATGGTTTGTCAAGGCTGCTCCCTCTTCTTGCTTTTCTTGTGCCAGGGAGGCAACCACATTTTTCGTTATGATGTTTTAAGTTGCTCCGGAACTGAAAATTTAAGTATAAAATTTACCCTATCAAAACAAAGGTCTCGACTCTTGACAAAGTCAAGCCTCTTTACACTTGCTTCTGCATTTCTGTTGTAAACTAAAAATAAGTATCGGACTTGGATGAGACCCTGTATATTATTTATTAGTATTTGCGTACTTAACTGCAAACTTGCTACTGAGAAGTTCAAGAAAGATTCAGTAAGTCATGCTCATCAATTAACATACTTCTACATATTATGGATTATGAAGATACCACGCGAGAACAATATCAAATGTTACACTAGTATCTATTTATTTTCTTTAAAGAGTATTGATCATAAGTCATAACCAAACAATAAACAGAAGAATTAGAAAGACCACGGAAAAGATTTTAGTGAAACAAATCCACTCACTCAAGGCCAAAAAGAAGGAAACAGTTAACTTAACAGCATCTTTAACTGCTTTTTTAAAACATGAAAGTAGGAGATTAGATGAGCTAAGGCAGGAAAAATGTCATCACAGCAAACAATTTCCCTACCAGTCAGATGGCCCTCAGCATAAATTTTGGTTGTGCTTCGACAAAACACAACCAGCACATGATAGAAATTTTCCCAGGGATATCTATTAAAGCATATACTCATTTTGGTTGTGCTTCGCCAAAACACAACCAGCACATGAATTGTTTGAAATTTTCCAGAGCTATCTATTAAAGCATGTACTCAAAAAATAAAGCATAATGGAACCCCACCTCCCCCCCCCCCCACACACTTTTCTCTCAGATAGTTGAGTTCAACCCCATGGCCGACCTATTTTGGGGAGGTTGTCAATTTGGGGATTATACACATAATGCTTCTTTGAATTGTTTACTTTAAAATTTCAATCCATATGTAAGAAACAGCAGTGTTCACTTATTCCTCTATTGACTATCTTACCCGATATAATGCTAGTTTTTCTCCACAAATATATGACAAGTACTTGGATTTTAAATGATAACATTGTGCAAAGGTGATAATTTAGAATAATGCAGAAAGAACACAAAATCTCTCAACTCTCAAGAGCCCAAAAGAAGCCAGACTGACTGATAAACATGAACAGGATTCCATCCCTTTACTTGAAGGAAAAATTGGATCAGAGCAACAGATGATGGGATACATACTGTCGCAGTCACTTCATGCTTCTGAAGGTAAACCTCAACGGACGATGGATGAATAGCTCCAGGAGGTCCAGTGAGTGCTGCAGGTGGCCTCATGAGGTTAGGATTTGGAAATGGGGGGCCACCAGCTGCTTGACCATAGATATTTTGCATTGGAGGGCCACCTGTACTATTGAACCCACTAGGAAGAACCGGTGCTGGATTTTGAAGCAGAGGATCACCCATTCTCGTTTCCTAATGAACAATTGCAGCAACAAATGTTTACATTCATTGTCTCATTGGTTAGAGAAATTTTACAAGCGATGCAAATGTCATACAAAAACATGCACAAGGGGAACTATTATCAGTACAATATATTAAACTGCCAAGCAATATAACATATGAAGCACAAAACTTTCCTTTTTAAAATAAGCATGAAATACAATAACTATATCATGAAAACTGCGATTCTAGCAACAGGTCATATGAAGTTACTAACAAAAGACAAAATTATTCGGGCAAAGAAAGTCGCAATATATGCATGGACATGGAAAATCACATCTAAATAAAAAAAAGTAACGGATGATACGGAAATAACATACATGCTGATTTCTTGCTATAGGTATAGCTGCAAGCTTGGGTTGCTGAAGCGGAGGCCTAATTCGACCATCCATGTTACTGGTGTAATAATACTCATTTCCTCCTCTTCCAAATGAGTTTTCCTCATAACCCTTTGATCCAACTGGAGGCGTATCCAGCTCCTGGCCGTGTACCATACCTGAGCCCATTTCACCGGGAAATAGTGGACCAGGTGGCTTGTGACCTGAATCATTGGCATTTTGCTGCCACTGCCCCAAAGATGATGGTTGTTGAATATTTACAGAAGTCCCACCAAACGGCAAAGCTTGAGCAGGCTGAGCAGACATCTGAGGTCTGATAACAGAACCAATCCCCACAGGCAGATTCTGAGCAGAGGATGCACCAGTTTGCTGAACTTGTTGTGGCGAAAACCCAACTTGTCTCCCATGGGGGAAATCAACATCTTCTCTTTGCTGAAATCCCATTTTATGCTCTTGTTGATGGGAGAGCTGTTGATTCTGGGGAACATGCTGATTCTGCTGTGGAATTTGCTGTCCTTGTGGAGGCAAGTTCTGTGGATACGTAATATGCTGTGGTGTCTGGTGATGAGAAAATTGATAACCATGTGGTTGTCCCATCTGTACACCTGGGAATGCTTGTGTTTGGGAGCCAAGTTGTTGTGGCATTATTTGTTGCATCATTGGTTGAGAAACATGTGGGCCTGGCTGGTTAGGAGTTTGTCCCATTTGAGATGGCATCTGATGACCAGGCTGCTGGATCATTTGGGGTCGAAACTGCAGCGTAAAGGGTACCTGTTGCATGGCAGGACCCGCTGCTGATCCTTGTTGCTGCCCTATTGAAACACCTTGTGATCCATGTGGTACCTGTTGTGTTACTTGTGAATGTTGGGACATCTGTGTCATTTGTTGGCCTTGTTGAGTACACGCCTGCTGGCTTTGTTGGCCATGAGCATCATTTTGTTGCACTGTACTAGCTCCTGGTATAGGAGCCAACTTAGGTGTAGCAGCTTCCGGCGGTTGACCAGGCGGCAGTGGAGGGGGTAAAGCTGATGGCTTCTCATATTGAGTAACATTAGTTTCTGGATTCCAGTAGTACAATAACCCAGTACTGCCATCAATTAAGCCCTTCCAAGGTTGCGGTAAAGTTGGATCATCGGGTGCATAACGAGGTCCTAAGGAAGCCGCAGCTGCCTCAGCAGTTGCCATACTTAAGCTACCTAACGCAATCCATGATAAAACGTCATATATGACTTCACCAGATACAATAACAAGCAAAAGGTACTGTAGTACAGACTAAACGTGAATATGCGCTAACAAGAATACTACTATCAAGTAAATCAGATAATATTAAACAGATATTCCCAATGAAAACAATCCAAACACCAGATTAGTATTTCACAAAGCATAAAAAGCCCAAACGGTAGCTTTATGTCTGTCGAGTTGACAGTACAAACTTAGCAGTGGTACAATATTTCTAGCATTATCAACCCCATATCTGCTGTGAATGGTGAACTTGTAATATTAACACCTTGACTACCAAGATATTAAACCATGAATCTATTTCTTTAGCTTCAACATCCACGAGTAAATAAACGGAATGATTGGTCATTAATCAACTTTTATGCGCCATCCCCCCCCCCCCTCCTTATATTCCAGCAACTCAGAAACAAAAACAAATACAACAATAGCAAACGATGCAAACTCATCACCAGACAGACACCAAAATAAATAAATAAGTAGATAAATAAATATATAAAAAGAAAATTTTTGTATGAATTCCTGATATGATAAACTGTTGGAGCTAAACAGACCATGTAAACTTGATTGGAAGGTCAACATGAAAGAAACTAAATTAGCTGTATTCAGATACTCAAAACCTAAAAGCATATCCCAAACAAAGAACTTCAAGCAATACAAAACAAAAAAAAAACGATAACTTTTCCTTAGTAAACCACCAAAACTAGAAAATTCCAACTAATTCATGCATGTAATAGGACTCTCACTTCATCGAAGCAACAGAATAAAAAGAAACACGCAAACACAGACGCCATTAGTTGAAGAAGACAATAAAACTGATCTGCCGAAATCAAACCTTAAATCAGAAACCTTGACCGAAACTTGTTCAGCGCCGAGCTCCGGTTTCTGTGAAATGGAGCGGACAGGAGAGGATGGACGCTGAATTTGAAGTTTTAGGGTTCAGGTCTTTCAAGGAGAGAATAAGAATTGCCTGCTTGCTGGACCATTGTTTAAATATGGACCTTCCTCTATGTTGGCTTGGCTAGGAGTAGGACCACCTTTTGGGGGAGAAATTAAAAAATAGTCAGATTTATGACTAGTCGTTCAAAAATAACTCAGTTTCAAAAGTAATCGAAATTTAGCTATTTTTTATGTAAAAATAAATCTGAGCGAAAACACTATTCAAAACCCAAAAAATATGCCAGTATATTATACTGGAGTTCCAGCATAAGTATGCTTGAACTCCAGCATATTATACTGGAGTTTCAGGATAAGTATGCTGGAACTCCAGCATAATATGATTGAGTTCCAGCATAAGTACACTAGAACTCCAGCATAATATACTGGAGTTCCAGCAAGTATAATTGTCTAGTATAATATACTGGAGACTGGAGCAAGAGTCCTATTAAAAATGAAATATCCTTTTTCATCATTTTTCCTCCTTGCTAATGGAGAAAAAAAGGTAAAAAGTGGTTTGGAAACCTAAAAATGTGGTTTTATGAAATGAAAAAGAGTGTCCAACGAGTTAGTTTAGAAGTTGGTTTTTCAATTCTTTGTGTGATGAAAGAAGAAATTAACGAGAAAAAGAGAATGCATGCATGGCCATAGAATATAATTTGCTCTGTAATAAATATTATGACATGTATATTACTCATTACTCATGTGATTTTATTTTCATTCTCTTATAAAAGCAAAGAATTGGATAGTGCTAATTTTTGTTCGAGTAATAAATGTTGATTCTATTCTATGCACAATTGTCTCATATATTCTAACATAATAATCAAATTTATTACTAACTACGTGATTTTAAAGGTTAGATGTTGTATTCCCTCTAAAAACTTATATGGTCGGCTAGATGGTAGGTTTAGGAATTCCATTCACTCATGAGCAAATTTTTTGCTAAAATTTACGTATACACTTACAATAATAATATAAAAACTGAAATTAATTATTATTTACTCAATCCATAAAGAGAAAATTGAGGGGAAAAAAAAGTAGATTTTCATCGATTGATTTTGGCATCTTGATTTTTATTTGTCTAAAATTGTTGTTTTTATCTTTATGCTAAGTTTTTCTAATAAAAGATGCACTCATAAATTGGAATATAACTTGCTTTATTCGGGACATAATGACATGCATATTACTCGTATGATATTTCTCATGATCTCCTTGTAAATATGACGTACTTGTTCATGTTTAATTTGTAGTAGAGTAATAAATTTCGGTAGTATCATATATGTGTTATCTGACAAGATATAAAATTTATTGATGTTTATTATTTTTTAAAAACTTTAAAATTGTTATTTTAAAAAAGAATTTATGGTCTATCATACATCATAATCATGGGTATTTCTTTTGCTCATAAATAGTATTTTAGCTTGAACGCCTATGATAATGATAATGCTCACAGGGTCAAATGATTCGTCATATCCAAGCCATTGAAAAGGAAGTCGAAGAAAATGAGTGGAGTTCTCTCATTTACGTACCAAAATTACTATATTTGCTTTTAATATATATATATAATAAAACAAATAAGATATGTGCTTTACAAATTTATTTTAATTTCATATTTTCTGTAATAAATTTTATTTTTACACATAACAGACATGAAAAGAACACACAAAAGCTCTTTGCAATATCATTTTTTTCTAATTCAAAGTAAATGGCCCAATTGACCCATTTTCACAAAATACTAGTATGTTAACTAACATAATTCTAATTGGTTGCCTAGTTTGTGAAGTTAGAAAGAATATGAAAATAGAAAAGGGAAAACGGTCCAAATTTGCTCTTGAACTTTGCAAAATGATCTATATTTATCTCCTACGAATAGTTAGAGTCAACCATGCTCGTGTCGTCATAAAAGGGGCTCAATTTTGCCCATAAATTCACATAGCCGTTATTTATAGATTAATTAGTCTCTAACTAATATGCTTAGTATCAGAAAGACCCACATATCCAAACGTACATTCCTTTTGTTACGATAAAAATCAAAATATGGTGGATGTCTACTTTTACTCTCTGATTTTTCTCTCAAATGGTCAATGACATATTTTTTATGTTCAATGACATATTCCATGACATATTTTCTTCACTTTTCATGCCTATATAAAGGTCTTGTAATAGATCGGAAAATACACACAATTTAAGAAGAAAATCTCTTCCTTTCTCTCTATCTCTATTTCTTGTTCATGTTTTACTAAATTACTTTTATTTCATAACACGTTATCAGCACGAGTCTCTAACCAATTGTATATATATATTTACAAAAAATTTCCTACATCCAGAAAGATTACAATTAGAAGCCATACATATCATCACATGGTTAAATGTAAAGAGAAACTACATATGGTAAGTAATGAAATGTAAGAAGATATGATTATCTTATACTTGTCATTCCTTTAAAATCTCATATGCACACAACTTCATACTACACCTGTATTGCATAAGCACATATTAATATTACATCTTTTATATCACATGAATGAAATAAAATTTTCGAAGTTCTATATGTTAAAATCATAGTAGCAGTTAATTGTTGATATGATGCATGTCATGGTAACCAAGGATATTTTATATAAATTGTCTTATGCATATTTATGTGTTAATTATCTTCAATCTGTCCTGCCGCTTTTAATATTTTCTTTTACTTGGATGAATATTTTTTTCTTCCTTTTGAATTTTTACACTTGCATATAGTACCAAAAAAAAAAGGAATAAAAAAATAAAATAAAATTGATCATACTGATTAAAAGCATAAATCATCTTGAAGAAAACAAGAAATACTTCACATCTTTATCTTGGTTGATTAATTACTTCTTTGAAGTTTGGAAAACAAACCAGTTATTGAGAAAGTATACTTCATAATTTATGGTCGTATCATTTGAAAGCAAACAATGATTAGTATGACTACTAGAAGAGGTATTTTTGAGTATCCATGACCTACTTGATGTTTGTTACTGACTTACCATTTTTAAGTATTTTATATGAATGATGCACAAGCTACAACTGGTAAGTTGTTACCTATAATGTCACTTTTCAGGTAATATAAATGTTGAATTTATGTATTAGTACTATATATGTTTTGTTACTTATATGGTGTACTTTTGATAAATTTATTCACTAATTGCTTGGTTGAATTGAGTGAATGAAAGTCATGGTGTTAAATTAAATCCAATAGGTAGGGTATACCCCGAAAACAACAATATTTTTTAGAGAGACTCAATAATTATTAAGACAATGATTTTATGATCCTTTTAAACTCTAATAGAATTTAGAAGAAATATTCTGACTACAAACAATTGTATTTCATATAGATGCTACAAATAATTAATAAAGTTTTACGCTGATTTGAGATTTGTACACTTATTTAAGAAAGCAAATTTGATTTGCTAAGTTGCAAATTAGTTGTGTATAACTTTCTTGGCATGTGATTGAAATTAAGGTTTGAGAATGAATCTCAAAATTGTTTAGTCTATTATGCCATTAATTGAGGATAAGACATCGGGATCAAGTCATGATGCTCCATAATGATAAGAGTTGGGTTTGAGTCCCAATTTATTATGGCCTAACATGCCTTTATATTGGTAAGACATTGGGTTTGAGTCCCAATGTACCATATTGATGATATAATGATGACTAAAGAAAAATAATATATTTTTCATGAAAAGGCATAAAAATTGTCCCACTTGATTTGCTCCATTCTTGAAATGAATGTGATAATAGTGCATAATAAGTTTCAATGAAGACAAGTGGTTGAACAATGAACGTGGGCGTTCCAAATATCAAAATAATAATAATCATCACTATGATTATAAAAGGAGAACAATAAGGGTTCTCAAAATAGTCCTTCAAAATGTGAAGGCAATGCTTACCATCAAATTGGTATGAAAATAATAAAGCACGTCGCTGATTATGATCCATTCCTTGAAGAGAATGTGACTTGTGATAAGCATTGAGAATGCAAACTCATTCCTAAAGTTGAATGTGGCAATATGTGATAAAAGCAATGAATAAAGACAGGCAATTCATGATTGTATGAATACCACACAACTCACCTCTAAGGGGGGTTTGAGTAAAATAAAGAGAATAAATATCATTGTGTGGTTACATGAATATGTCATTGGTCGCGTACATGTGATATGCCAAATATTATTTTGTCATGCCTTATAAAAGTTATTAAAGGCAAAATTAAAGCCAGAAATGATTTTGCTTATGATGATTTTGACCATGACAATTTATTATGATATAATTTTCTCCGTGAAGGAGACATTTACCATATGAATGGTATGATTAAAGATCTTGTAGTACAAAAGTTGTTAAGAACTCCGGAAAAACTAATTTGTTACTACCCGGATGAATAAACTTATTCATGACATTGATATTGTAAAGTCTCAAAAGAAACTTTTTGAGTTTCAAATATATAAGTCAAAGTGATTGGCATATTGAGACTATAAATGAAAGGAAGATTGAATATCTTCATATTTCTATAATCATAACGGGTAAATATGAAAGGTTACCCGATCTTCTTTCTATTTGTACTACACAAATATAAGCATGATGCTGGAATCATATGTCACAAGTAAACTAGAGGTTTACTAAAACAAATATTAACTGGCATGACCGGTTGGCCATCTCGGTTCAATTATGATGCGAAAAATTAATTAAGAATTACATTAACATATATTGAAGAATAGAAGATTCTTCAAGAATTCTCTTGTGCTGCTTATTCTCATGATATACTAGTTAAAGGTTGGGATTGAATCCTTTGTTTTCTGGAAGGAATAAAAGGTGATATATATATATGGGCCCAGTCACCTGCCATGTGGACCGTTTACTATTATATGATTTTAATAGATGCGTCTATTTTATGGTCACATGTGCATTTGTTATCAACTTGCAGTTTGGTTTTTGCAAGATTGCTTGCTCAAATTATTAGAGCACAATTCCAGAATATAAATTATGATGATTTATCTTAATAATACTGGTTTAAATCCAAGTTGGTTTAGCAAAAATTGTATGCCTCCAATTATAGCTAAATCATTGGTTATGAGAACAAAACTTCCAAAAACAAATTTTGGTATGAGATTTATTATTAAATATACAGTAGCACTTGTACGCATCTAGCCAAGTTATAAAAATTTCTCCCTATCACAATCGCTTCAGGGTCAGGAACCAAATAATTTCTATATAGAAATATGGATGTGCTATATGATTTAATTATGCCACCAAAATGCACAAAGATGAGTTCCCAAAGATGATTGGGAAATGTGTTGGTGATCCCAACATTAGGGGGAGAAAATGGGCAGATGAGAAAGTGATACGTGAATTGAATTATTATGAATACATATAGATCCTCGTACAAGAAAATATAAACTTGAAGTTCAAGTGATAATTCATTTACAAATTATTGCCAGACGCATTTGCTGACCCAAAGCTAAATGTCATATTTCAGCTGCTAATGCTCCAAATAGAATAAAGTCCATGAGGGACAAAGTCTATGGCATGCATGAAGTGTAACAGACCAATCGGTTCCAAAGATAAAACTCCTTGAAGAAGGAGAGGGGCAAATATTCAAAATGGTCATAATAAGGAGGCAAGTGCCCTAGAAGAGCACCACGACATAACACTTCATAAGACCTCATGGGAGAGGCTCAGGTACCTGAAAATAATGAAATAAAGAGATCTCAATAAGTTATGTCTTTATTGGGTAATAATGGAACCGACATAAAATGATTGTCGACGATATTGTTAATATAATGTAGCGCTCAATATGATTAATATTGACGAGGATCTTGAGATCAAATCTGTCATGAAATTTGGACGGATAAAAGATTGGCCAAATAAAAAATACGCAATGAAATTGACTTCACTTGAAAAATGTGAAGTTGGACGGATAGTCCAACACCTGAAAGTATAAAGCCAATTGAGGTATAAATGTATTCTTGTGCGAAAGGTTCAAGTCGATAGACATAAAGACGACTTGTGGCACAAGAAAATTAGTAAATATCCTCACATTGATTATATGGAGACATGTTCTCTTATAGTGGATATAGTCACTTCAGGTTTTAATCTGGCAATATATGAAAAACTTGATATGCGTATAGTGGATATCATTGAAAGATTTAAATTGTCTTGGAGCATATTAAGGTTTCCAAGAAATTTATTAAATAAAGCTTCAAAAATCCTTATACGGATTGAAACAATCAGGGCACATGTGGTATAATCGCCCGAGAGAATACTTGTTGAAAGAAGGGTATAAGAATAATTCAATTTGTCCTTGTGTCCTTATAAAAGGATATGGATTTGAATTTGTTATAATCGCCATGTATGTTGATGATTCAAATATCATTAGAACTTTCGGAGAGCTTCCTAAAGCAGTAGACTATTTAAAGAATTTGAAATGAAAGATCTTGGAAAGACAAAATTTTGTCTTGGTCTACAAATTGAATATATGAAAGATGGAATTGTTGTCCTTCAATCAGCATACACTAAAAAGATTTTAAAGAGCTTTTATGTGGATAAAACACATCCATTAAGTACCCCGATGGTTGTGAGATTACTCGATATAAATAAAGATCCACTCTGACCTCATGAAAACAATGAGGAGTTTCTTGGTCCTAAAGTACCATATCTTAATGCAATTGGTGCGCTAATATATCTTACTAACACTACAAGGCATGACATAACTTTTTCAGTTAATGTCTTAGCAAGATATAACTCCGCTCAAGGAGAAATTGGAATGAAATCAAGCATATATTGCATTATCTAAGGAGAATTACCGGTGTGGGCTTATTTTATGGCATGATTGCAATACCGATCTTATTGGTTATGTCGATGTGGGGTATTTATCTGACATACACAAGGCTTGATCTCAAATATGTTATGTGTTTACATGTGTGGCACTGTCATATCTTGGCGATCGACTAAGTAATCAATCGTGGCTACTTCTTTTAATCATGCTGAGATAATTGCTATTCATGAAGCAAGTCGAGAATGTGTATGGTTGAGGTCTACTATACATCTTATTCGAGACAAATGTGGTTTGAAGTGTGATAAACTACCCAAAGTTTTGTATGAAGAAAATACAACATGCATAGCCCAATTAAAGGGAGGATTCATAAAGGAGTTAGGACAAAGCACATTTCACCTAAATTATTGTTCACACATGATCTTCAAAAGAATGGTGATATTAATGTGCAACGGATCCGTTCAAGTGATAATATGACTGATTTGTTCACCAAATATCTACCGCCATCAATCTTCAAGAAACTAGTGTACAAGATTGGGATACGAAGGCTCAACGATGTGAACTGATGATCTCATCAGGGGGAGTTAATACGCGTTGTACTCTTTTTCCCTTACAAGATTTTGTCCCATTGAGTTTTCCTTGCAAGGTTTTTAACGAGGCAACCAAAAGACGTATTTCTAAATATGTGTACTCTTTTTCCTTCATTAGGATTTTTTTTCCCATAGGTTTTTTTTTCTAATAAGGTTTTAACGAGGCACATTATTTATGGACATCCAAGGGGGAGTGTTATGATAAAAATCAAAATATGGTGGATGTCTACTCTTCCTCCCTGATCTTTCTCTCAAATGGTCAATGACATATTTTCTATGTTCAATGACATATTCCATGACATATTTTCTTCACTTTTCATGCCTATATAAAGGTCTTGTAATATATAGGAAAATACACACAATTTAAGAAGAAAATCTCTTCCTTTCTCTCTATCTCTATTTCTTGTTCATGTTTTACTAAATTACTTTTATTTCATAACACCTTTCTCATTTTTTGCCTTATTCTTAATATTTCTTCTCCATTCCACCTCCACCTACACCTCATGGACCACCACTAATGAAGCCGACACTGCTAACAACTCCTTCCTTCTATGGCCAAATATCACCTTCATCAAGCAAAAAAGATTATTAATACATCATATACACTCACCATAATGAAAATCATATTTTTCTTTATAAACAAATGAGTATTCATAAAACCATCAATTGGACCTCTAAACCTTCAACATTGAATGAAAATTCATCTCTCACCCGTAGTTTTTGCTAAAAGGTTGAAGCATTTCTTTTTAATTTATAGCAAATATGGAGGTATTTGGTTCTCAAATCAATAAAAATTTTAAAAAAATAGTTAAGCCTACGTCACTTCTACTTTCTTGGCCTTTCTTTGCTCGGTGGGACAAGAAGTGAAAAAAATTTCTTAATTAGTTTGTTTTCTTCTTATTTTATATTTTTTTCCTAGATGTTATTAATATGATTTGTAAATTAGTATAAGAAAATCAAGAATGGAGATGGGAACATGGTGAAAAAGAAAGAAAAGATGTACAACTTCTTTGGAGTCTCAATGGAGGTGGGTAAATGTATAGGTTTGTCGGTCATTTCATGTTCAAATTTTCATGAAGCTGTTATTGGTGTTGGGAATAGTTCTTGGGGTAAGCGCTATGTGGCCATAAATTTCACCTCTGCTAGTTTGTCTTCTAAATTTTTGTTTGCTATCTTAATTGGTAGTATTTCTATCGTGTAAGTAATGGTTCTCTTTTGATGAATGAAGGTGATTCTGAACATGGGAAAAGGAGATTAGATTATTGAGGTAGGTGTTGCAAGAGAAGGTAAATGAATTAGGTTAAAATTAAGATACATAATAGTTTATTTGAGTCTAATTAGTCTTTAATGAAGAGTTGTTTGAAAATAAGGGCAAATTTTGAGTCACTTTTGTAACGACTGTGGTAAGATTAACCTTAACTAATAACAAAGAAAAAATATAAATGTTTACCGTGAAAATGGTAATAACAATTAAATTTGATTATGGGATTCTAAAAATACGTGATCTATTTTTGTGCTAGTTTATTAAGCAGTTGATGCTATGTGTAAAGTTTAGAAACGGGATAAGAGCAAGGAGCGAAGTGATAACCAAACCGATAGGCCAATTATCGGAGCCTCGAGCTTGTCGATTCTGGGCCTCGAGGTCGACTCCGGAGCTTGGCAGGAAGCTATCGAGAGGGGTCGAAATATAACTAACAGTTGGGATAAAATTAACGAAGGCTCTTTATGGCCAATGATAAGCAATAAATGAAGAACAACTACGAAGATAATAAATGAAAGCAATAATATCAAGAGAGTATGTTAGAGAGCAAGTAGAATGTTCTTGTATATTTTGTGTAGAGCAACTGAAGCAACAACCACTTACAAGGTGACAAGGATCTCCTTTATATAGGAAGGGAATCCCATCATAGTACAACAAGCATTAATTACAAAGATACGGAGATGCGACAACTCGATGACGCCCTGATTCGGGTCTTAGACTAGTCCACTAGGCTTTGTCAGTCCTTGCCGTACGCCTAGGGAGCTTCCCATTCCTACCATCGACGAGGTCATCGTTATCCTGAGTTCGAGTGTCGACGACCCTCGAGGGAGGGTAATCGGTCCGTGGTCTCGAGCCTTCGAGGTGATCTTCCTAGATGCCTTAACAACGAGAAATTGGCCTCTCCGATTTCTCCGTATACAGATAGCCCCCGCGTTTATTAGAGAGGAGCGACAAGAAATGATTTTGACATCCGACTCTTCGGACTTCTCGCGATGATGTCATACTGATGACACAAGCCTTCGTGACTACCGAAATGTCCCATGGACTTGTCTTTTCAGCGTTATTCAATGCGCTGCCAATTCTCATTTTTCAAAGCGATAGTACCGCCGTTGATCCGATTTCTAATAACACATTGATTACACCTGTCGATCCATCTGCCAAGGGCATTGATGGCATTGTTGGCCATGCTATCACCCCCTATAAATGGGGCCTTCTGGTATTATCTTTTTATCCAAGTGCTTTTCAACATCTTATCATCTCTCTCTTCTCATTATCCTCCTCCATTGCTACCTACCATGTTTGGGTCCATGGCCTTTTGCCTGGGCTTTCCTTCGTTAAGCGAGATTATACTGTCTCATTGCTATTGTTGTTATTGTTATGGTTGTCACTGCTGTCGTCGTTGGCTCGAGATGATGAGATAAGGAGGCTGATCTCTTCTGTCTTGGGAAGGTATTTGGACTATACACCGCTGCTCACGAGGGTGCTCGGATTATACACCGTTGCTCACCTTCATACCCCAGTTCGGTGTGGCGCTTCGCCCCCGACCGGTAGCTTGCACGACTCAATATCCCAAGAAGTGGACTCAAAGTAATCGTGCAAGTAAGGCCGACGCTTGCCAAGTCTCTTACCGGTCCGAGGTTCTCTTGGCCGATGAGGGTCCTCTTCTTTTGACGGGCTATGGCATTTTTTCATCCCCCTGCTTCTCCACTTTCCTCCTCTTGATCTTCTCCATTGAAGACACTGCTTTGGATGAACGAGATGAGCCCCCCGAGGCGGTGGTGGTAGAAGATACTGCCGCTTAGGGCGCATACCCGAGAGGATGACGCTCTAGAATTGATTAGACTCTAGGCTTCTCTTGCATATGTACCTTCTTTGAGTTTTTTGCTTCTGTGTAAGGATTCCTCATAGGCTTTTGTAATCAGACGTTATGACCCTTCAAGGGCTTTTGTAATCAAATATTTATGAATATAAAAATGTTTCCTCAACTTTTGTCTTTGATGCTTGCTATATTCTTTTACATTTGTGGAGACTCTGAATGCATGACTCTACCGGTCGGTGCCAATATCGAGCCCAGATGTGAGTGTTTATTCCTGATCTTTGATTGATTAGTATGGCTTCTCATTGAGTCCTCCGTCGTTCCTTGGATCGAACCTGGATTGGGTCGATGAACTCGGGTCGTCGGGACCTTTACTTCAAATAGAATGAAAGTAACGCCTCGAGCCTTGAAACCATGATTTATTACTTAGGCTCCACGGTAACTTTTGAGGAGAAATTTGCTCGGAGGCCCGTGGACAGGGACTACCTTTGAACTTTCGAGGGCAGTCCCCGAGTGGAGGTTTGTTCAAATTCGGACCACCGAAAACTGCTTTGAACTTAGTGCAGACAATCTTAGGGCGTTGTAGATAGATCCGGGAAGAGTGTTTATCTGGGCTCAACAGTGCCTCGGGGCCAAGCCCATACGGGTGGAGTCTAAATGCTTATTTCCTTGGAGCCTGATTCCTTTTTGACAAAAGCCCCCAAGGTCGGGTACCACCTCGGGTCTTGTAATAATGTCATTGGCTTCCTGGAGCCTAACCTTCCCTTTGATGGAGGTCTTCGAGGACGAGTACCGCCTTGGGACTGGCAATGATGTTGTTGGCCTTTCAGAGCCTAGCTTCTTTTTTATGGAGGTCCTCGAGGTCTGGTACCACCTCAAGATTGGCGAAGGCGTTATTGTCTTACTGGAGCCTAACCTTGTTCTAATAGAGGTCCTCGAGGTTGGGTACCACCTCGGGACTGGCGATGATGACATCGGTTAGTGTTTTCAATCGGCTTTGAGACAGGTGGCTCGTCGCCGTTTCTTCCATGTATAAATAGGGTTGTTTCTTCTCTTTTGAAGATCCCATCATTTTTGTAGTTACCCTTCTTTTTCTGTGTCAAGTCTTCCATTACTTCAGTACTAACATACTTACAAAGATTCCTACTTTAGTTGTCTAATCTCACCATAGCCATGACTGCTACATCGGGGTCTGTCCGAAAAATAGGGGAGAGTTCCGCCCCCGACACTCAGCATCAACGAGAGTTTACCTTGAAGATTACTTCTTCGATAGGAGAGGAGCACCTTGAGTTAGTGAGAAAAGACTGCAGATAGGGGGAGAAAGTAGTGTTACAGACATTTTCCTCGGATGAAGGCATCACGGATCGTGCCGATGGATTTTCGAATGTGTACACGTATCCTTTCACATTAGGCCCCCTTAATAGGATTGTGCTCGATTTTTGTTTAAAGTATCGGGTTGTCTTGGCATTGATCCACCCATCGTTTTGGCGAACAGTGTTGATGATGAGATTTTTTCGCGGAGAAAGCAGGGCTTGAACTTACGGTCAGTCATCTGGTTAGGTTGTACCGACCCTTTCACCATCGAGGTCTGCTAACCTTGCGATGTCGATCGACCACGCCCTTTGTTGTCGATGATGAGGAAGATGGAGACCGAGAGTGGATGAGTCATTTCGTCCGAGTGCGGACTACTGACATTATCCCCATGGAGATTATGCCATTCCCTGAGGAGTGGAACTATACATGTAAGTGGAGCATGTTCTGCCTTCTCAGTTTCACCTATGGTGAAAATTATTTCGTAATCGTGCCCTCTTTTCTTTTTCTGCAGCGGTTTCATGGGCGCAGGGCGACGTTCCTGATTTGTCGGATTGGGTCTCAAAATTGGTAACCCACTCGACCTGTGATGAGCGCAAGTGGCGAGCTTTGTCCCGGGGCAGATGGGAAGCAAAACATCATGGTGAGTGGTGTACTATTCTTTCCTTTCTCTTCCTTCATTTGGAGAGGCATTTTCCCTTTATGCGTACTAATCTTGCCATCATAGGCATCGAAGAGCCGTTCGAGGTGAGACCGCACTCCTCTGGAGAGGGGAAAGGGTTGCCAGCTTCCGAGCTAAAGAACGACAACAATAAGCGAGAGATGCTTTTACAGGGCGATGGCGTTCAAAGCAAGGCAAAACAGGACCAGGGCTTCGGAGAGGAAGCATCGTCCGAGCTTGCAGCGTTCGCGGTTCCTGGTTCTGGAGAGAGGGTTTCTTCGTCGTTGTCGCCTTCTTTTTTCGTCGATAGTACTTTGGGAGATACTAGAAACCCGGGGTCGCATACACCGAGCGACCGTACTTCGACCAGGTGACCCTTTCAGGGCTGAAGGAACTGGATTGGTAGGTGTGAGCTCGGCCTTCGAGAAAGCCCGGCAGCTTCACTTTGTGGTGAGTTTTTTCATAGGCCTTTCGGGCTTCGTGCCTTCCCTTCCTTACTGGATTTTCTTTTGCAGGCCTTCGACAAGCTTAAGTCCGGGCTGCTTCGTCATGAAGCCAGGCTGCAGAAAGCTCTGGATGAGGAGAGATCCCTTAGGCTCCTTTGTGATAAAAAGGAGGTCGAGTTGGTATACTTGCGGTATGAAGTAGGTCGGAGCTTGAATTATGAGAGCTACTTGAAGGAGCAGGTAATTTTCTGTTCTGGGTGAGCGTGCATTCCGCCTTCTAGTTTCTGAGGCTAACACTTCATTTATTTTAGTTGCAAAAAAAGACGGAGGCCCTCGAGTGCCTCCGGGATGAAGTTGGTCGGGCCAGGCGTGAGCGTGATGAGCTAAAAGCTCGGGCGGAGGCTCAGGCTTTAGAGGGGAAGGATGCTCTGGCCAAAGTTCCTGCTTTTAAAGTTCAACTTCGCTTAGTTCATGATAACTCTTAGGTTCAGACAGAAATGGTTGCGAAGCTCGAGTCCAAGCTTTCGACGGTCAGGGCTGAGATCGTTGATGCCCGGGCAGAAGCTACAATGAGCCGAACTAAGGCCAACCAGGAGATGACGATCTATTCAAAGGATGCTGCCGATGCTCAAGTTGAGCTGAGAAGGATCCTCGACCGCGAAGAGAGGGTTGAAGAATACGCTCGCTGCAAATGTTGAAGAAAAACCCTCGAGGAGATCCGTGCTAGAGGTTTCGCCCTCTCGGAAGAGTTGGAGCGAGTGAGGGCGGACGAGCGTGACGCTCGGTTACTTTTGCCCGATGCTGAAGAAAGCAAAGATGAGACCGACAAGACGTAGCTCCCCCTGGGGGGGCATAGATTCTACCATCTGTATGTAGCATTTTCATAGCATGTTTGTATATGGAGAATCTTTTTTCGCATATATGTATAAAAGGAAACTTTGCGGCTTAATTTCTTTTGTATCCCTTCTTGTCTTGAATTTGGCCAGGTGAACTGGTCTTTGAGTTGGAAGGAATCCTCTAGAGTCGTGGTATGGCCCTGGGGCTTATTAAGCTAGCCCGTAGGCTCTTACGCGCTTGGTCAATGCGACTTTTTATATGGGCTGGCGGCAATGGCTCTTACTCATTGCTCTTAAGCATATTTAGTTAACTATTTTGGGTTTAGACTCTGAACTGGGTTACGACTCGAGCTCATTCGACCCTCAAGTTTTGTATTTGTGTGGGCTGACGACAAATGATCTTATGCCTTGGGTCGAACTGACCTTTTATGTGTGTGGCCCTGAGGCTCATTAGGCTGGCAACAATGGCTCTTACGTGTTTGGTCGATGCGACCTTTTATGTGGGCTTTATTTTTTCCTCGACAAGGATGAATAGTGTTTGCCTGACTCTTCGACGGCTTAATAAAAACCTCAATTGTGAGTCGTTATTTGGCGATGATCGAGCACCTCGGGAGGTTTTGGCTCGGAGGCTGAGTATCTCGAAGCCGATGTTTAGGAGCTGACATGGTCGAAGCTCTTTTTCCTATATCGAGGGTAGCCTATTTAACCGGTTCTTTTCGAAGTAAATTCAAAGTAATTTAAGGCCTATGATTTTGTAGCGACGGTCGGGCATCCCCGAGTCGCATTAGTTTGGCTGGTACAGCCTTGTGACCGGAGTCATTTGTGTTCGGCCGGAGCCTTTGAGTCCCGAGTGAGATAGTTTCGGCATCTATATCAAGGGTATGCCTTTTTAGGGGTCTTACAAGTTCGATATATAGCCGAAACTTTGAGATGGGGTTTACACCTTTAGTAAGGTCTTACAAATGTTACATGCCTTTGAGGTCTTACAGTTTTGGATACTTGGTATAAGTATTGTTCATGCCTTGCTTGAGGTCTTACAAATATTGTCGCTTGGTACAACTGTGGTTCATGCCTTGCTTGAGGTCTTACAAATATAGTTGCTCTTATGTAGGTCTTACGAGACCGAGTCTGCCCGTTCGGGGTCTTATGGCCTCGGGTTTTTAATGAATGGCGACCACAGTCCCCGAGTCATTGAGGGTACCTTGGCTCGAAAGCCGTTACTTGTAAACTTTGTTTTGCCTCATTGAGGGCTTATAATTTTGGAGATCCCGACCCTGAGGTCATGTGTTTTTTGAGATTTTGACGCCAGTCCCCGAGTATTCGGGTCACTTTCGGCCTTGGAGACATTTCGTGATTTTCATGTTGCCTCGTTGAGGGCTTATGAGCTTGGAGTCCCAACCCGGTGGTCGTTCAGGTGTTGAGTTGTCGACGCTAGTCCCCGAGTGTTCGGGATGTTTTCGGCGGAGAAGTCGCTTTTGCGGAGGTACCGAGCTTCTTTTGGAGTGTGAGATGCTTTGATAAAAGATATTCTTCAATTATTTGGTACAAGTGTACATTTTTTCGCCGTCGGGGGCCCGGCTATACGGACACGGTTCGTTCGACCATTTGGCCCGACACATCATTTTCCTATTGGGACCCCATTTGGCGTTTCTTGGCATTTCCAAGCGGATGGCCTTCCGGGGTGATGCCCCCAGTGTTCGAAGTTGATTGCAAAATAAGCCTCAAATACTTGTTGAGTCTTCCTTAGATAGCATGTGAAGGTTGCCTCATTAAAAACTTTACCGGCAAAACCCTTTTCGGGATAAAAACTCGATCGAAAGAAAAGAGTGCAACGAATGCTTTGAAACCTTAAGGTCTTCGGGTTGGGTTAGCGCTTTGACTGCCTTGGTGGGGCGCATGCATAAAGGTTAATTATTAAATATAAAATAAAAAGGGAGATGATTATACCTCAGTGGCGATGGTATTTTTGATCCTTGGTATTCGTTTGGAGGATGCGGTATGGTTCTTTATTCGGATACGGTCGAGGGCGTATCTCGTGGTTGCTGTCTTAAAAGATCGTGTGGATAACGTGTTGCAGCTCGTCTGCCTTGTTCCTTTTGGTTGTTTCCCTTTCTCGAGACCGATTATTAGCTCGGTCGCTGAGGAATTCCCGAAGATGGCCATTATCGAGTAACCGGGCCACTTTCTCCCGGAGTTGCCAGCAATCTTCGGTCCTTTGTCCGTGCGTGTTATGAAATTCACATACTAAATTATAGTTCCTCTGTGAAGGATCCGATTGTACAGGTCTGGGCCATCTGGCGTCTCTGATTTTGCTGATGGCAAACACGATGTCCGATACATCAACATTGAAGTTGTATTCTGATAAGCGAGGCGCCTCCGTTGGCCCTGCGTTCCTATCGAATCTGGCTCTATTGATGAGTCCCCAAGGATTCTGTCCTCGGTCTATCCTTTGATCGTTGTGTGGTGGGTTGCGCTGCCCCTATCTTCTATGTATGGTTGATATCTTTCTTTGTTTGGTTTTGGCTCCTTCTCCAAGAGCCTGCTTGGGTATACTGAGCACAAGGGGGCTCCCAGCTGGTCATCTTCGACCCTGATTTTTGACTGGTATCGGTTGTGGACGTCCGACCAGGTTATGGCAGGATATTCAACCAAATTCTCTTTCAGCTGGCTCGAAGCCACCGAGCTTCACTCGTTCAGATCTTGAGTGAAGTCCTGCACCGCCCAGTCGTTAGAGACCGATGGTAGTTCCATTCATTCCGTTTGAAAGCGAGATACGAATTCTCGCAGCATCTCGTTCTCCCTTTGCTTGATTTTGAAGACGTTAGATTTCCTCGTTGCTACTTTGATGGCATCGGCATGTGCTTTTATGAAGGAGTCGGCTAGCATGGCAAATAAGTCTATGGAGTTAGGAGCTAGGTTGTGATACCACATCATGACCCCCTTCGAGAGTGTTTCCCCGAACTTCTTCAATAGGACGGACTCGATCTTGTCGTCCCTTATGTTGTTGCCCTTTACTGCGCAACTGTAAGCAGTAACGTGCTCATTGGGGTCTAAGGTACCGTTGTATTTTGGGAGTTCTGGCATTCTGAACTTCTTTGGAATGGGTTTCGGGGCCGCTTCCTCTGGGAACGGCCTTTGTATGAACTTTTTCGAATCCACACCTTTCAGGACCGGGGGTGCGCCCAGAATTTGGTTGACCCTAGAGTTGTAGGTCTCGACCTTCTTGTCGTTGGCTTCTATCATTTTCTCGCCCGATTCGATCCTTCCGGTGAGGTCCTCGAGCATTTTTACAATGGCGGGATCAGTCATCGACCCGTTATTGCTCGATCTCTCCGGTACCTGTTCGGCTGGGGGAGTTATCCCCGGTGCGACCATGGTGGGAGTTTTCTAGTGACTCCTAAAACATTTCAAAAATAACATGAAGATTAATCTCATGCTCTTCCCTAGTCGGGGTTTTATGAGCTTCTTGTGGATCTCCCTGACGCACACTCCTGCCAGTATGCGAGCTTATATCGATGCATTGGGCGTCGCGTGAGACCGCATCCACGGGGATTGGTTCTGGGGCATTCCAGGTTTTTGTGGTGGCACACCAACACCTGGAACAGCCACGCCATTCTCTCCGTGGTCTTCGAGATTGTTGTTTTCGCCTCCATTCACTGAGTTAGACATTTTGACCTGAAATCGAAGATCTTGGACAAGAAAAAACGTGAAAGATAACTTACATTGTGTGACGAAACCAACAAGAAAATAATCACTATTATTTTTAGCCCCATGGTGGGCGCCAAACTATTTATCGTATAAATGATAATAACAATTAAATTTGTTTATGAGATTCTAAAAATACGTGATCTATTTTTACGCTAGTTTGTTAAGCAATTGATGCTATGTGTGAAGTTTAGAAACGGGATAAGAGCAAGGAGCGAAGTGATAATCAAACCGATAGGCCAATTATCGAAGCCTCGAGCTTGTCGATTCGGGGCCTTGAGGTCGACTTGGGAGCTCGGTAGGGAGCTATCGAGGGGGGTCGAAATATGACTAACAGTTGGGATAAAATTAATGGAGGCTCTTTATGGCCAATGATAAGCAATAAATGAAGAACAACTACGACGATAATAAATGAAAGCAATAATATCAAGAGAGTATGTTAGAGAGCAAGTAGAATGTTCTTGTATATTTCGTGTGGAGCAACTAAAGCAACAACGGCTTACAAGGTGACAAGGATCCCCTTTATATAGGAAGGGAATCCCATCATAGTATAAAAAGCATTAATTATAAAGATATGGAGATGTGACAATTAGATGACGCCCTGATTCGGGTCTTAGACTAGTCCACTAGGCTTTGTCAGTCCTAGCCGTACGCCTAGGGACCTTCCCATTCCTACCATCGCCGAGGTCGTCGTTATCCTGAGTTGGGGTGTCGACGACTCTCGAGGAAGGATACTCGGTCCGTGGTCTCGAGCCTTCGAGGTGATCTTCCGAGATGCCTTAACAACGAGAAATTGGCCTCTCCAATTTCGCCGTATACAATAAATAATTTTACAAAGTTCAAAAGTAAATTTTGACCTTTTCCCTAAAAAGCATTATAAAGTCTATGGAAAAAGATTACAATTTGTCATGTACTATACGCTATGGGATACTTTTATCCTCCATTAATAGTTGAGGTCATTTGTGTCCTTTCCATTGTAAGAGTGGCACGCATTTGCCTTACTTTCAACTTCAACAACTAGAATCTTATAAAAAAAAAAAAAAATCCAAAAATCCTTATGAGAAAGGGCAAAAGTATTCTATTTCATATAGTTAGGGGAAATTTTAGCCATTTTTAATTTTTTATGATAATTCTTATTTAAACTTTCACTCATTCACCTAGAACACAAAATACTCTTTCACGAAGATGTCATAACAGATACACAAGGACCTTAGTACGAGTATTGATCTCATGAAAAACCAGTGTGTCACCACTACCTCTTTCTACTATGTAAAGTCACCGACCATAACCACCTATTTCCACCATAGCACCACTATGAAATCATCTTCCTTCACTATTACTCCACCAACTGAAACCGTTTTCTTCCACCTCTTTTCAATCCAACATCTATAAACACACACAATACATACACGGAGCATACAAAAGCAAATCGATCTTCTTCACACGTACAACATCTTCTTCTTCACAAGAAAATATAAATATATGATACAACAAATCACCATGTGAGCTGCGGTAGCACCATAGTATGTCATACCTCACCTTCGTCAATAGTCACCAACATTTTCCATTTTTTCTATCTCCACCATAAATATCATAGATCTCCGCCATCATCATCTTCTTCCACTGAAAAAAGCTAGTCGCATCTTTTCATTAAAAGCACCATCGATTCCATAAACATAATTACTGTGAACCATTTAATCATTATGGTTTACCTATAAAACGGTACAGTTAAATTTTATAACGTAGTTTATAGATACGTGAATTAATTTGATCCAGAAATATGAAATAAATAAAAACAGAAATAAGATTACAAAATAAACTTAAAGAAAATGCAAGTCTGACTATGAACTTAGCCTCTCTGGTAAAAGAAGCAAGAACAATACTAGGAATAATGTCAAAAAATAGCGTTATAGAATGAGAGTTGATTTTAGCTTTTGTGTACTTAATGTTTTGTCCCCTACAATAGATACTAATTTTCTTATTTATAGCTATATTTTGGGAGACAACATCCCCAAATGAAGGTCCTCTTGAATGAGAATAAAACCGTCATTGATGGCTGCATAACGGTTGGCTATAAAATGCAGATATTCTCTATAACGGTTGTTCATTGAATGCTATCCAATATCAACTCTTCCAATCTTTATTATCGGTTACCCTGTCTTCGGAAATCACCCAACACCGGTCTCATGCTTGTAGCCGGTATCAACTTGTTTATTGTGAAAATGGTAATGACAATTAAATTTGATTATGAGATTCTAAAAATACGTGATCTATTTTTATGCTAGTTTGTTAAGCAGTTGATGCTATGTGTGAAATTTAGAAACGGGATAAGAGCAAGGAGCGAAGTGATAACCAAACCGATAGGTCAATTATCGGAGCCTCGAGCTTGTCAATTCGGGGCCTCAAGGTCGACTCTGGAGCTCGGCAGGGAGCTATCGACGGGGGTCAAAATATGACTAACAGTTGGGATAAAATTAACGGAGGCTCTTTATGGCCAATAATAAGCAATAAATGAAGAACAACTACGAAAATAATAAATAAAAGCAATAATATCAAGAGAGTATGTTAGAGAGCAAGTAGAATATTTTTGTATATTTCGTGTGGAGCAACTAAAGCAACAGGGACTTACAAAATGACAAGGATCCCCTTTATATAGGAGGGGAATCCCAACATAGTACAACATACATTAATGACAAAGAAGTGGAGATGAGACAGCTAGATGACACCCTGATGCGGGTTTAGAGTAGCTCGCTAGGCTCTGTCAGTCCTAGCTACGTGCCTTAAGAACTCCCTATTCATACCATAGCCGTGATCAACACTATCCCAGGGTCGGACGTCGACGAACCTCGAGAGAGGAAAACTCGACCATGACCTTGTAGCCTCGATACTTCGAGATGGTCTATTGAGGTGCCTCGATGATGAGAAATTGGACCCCCCCCGATTTCACCGTACACAGATAGTCCTCGCGTTTCTTAGAGAGGATTGATAAGAAACGATCTTGACATCCGACTCTTCGAACTTCTTGTGATGACATCATACTGATGATGCAAGCCTCCGTGATTACCGAAACATCCCGTCGTTTTGCTTCTCCAGGATCATTCAAAGCATTTCGGTTTCTCATTCTTCATAGACATAATGTTGCCGCTGATTCAGCTCCCAAGGACGTGCTAAATGCGCCTTTCGTTATGTCATTTGAAGGCGATAATAGCGTCATCGGTTACGCTGCCTCTCTTTCTATAAATGGGAGCTTCCTGGGACCAACTTTTCATCTAAGTATCTTCCCGCATCTATCCATTCTTCTCTTCTTACCATCCTTATTCATTGTTGTTCATCATGTTTGAGGCCCAAGGCCCTAAGGTTATACGGAACTTCTATCAGTTGTGCCACGACCTATCTCCTGGACCTTCTCTGGTCGAGTGAGATTACGTTGTTTTGTTGTTGTTGTTGTTGTTGATGTTGTTGTCGTCATTGGCTCGGGATTACAAAGCAGAGGGCCGACTTATTCTGACCTAGGGAAATATTTAGACTATGCACCGTTGCTCAAAAGGGAGCTCAGGCTATACACCGCTGCTCACCTCCCCCGATTACCCGGTGCGGCGCCTCACTCCCTTTGCTTTCCATGTAGTGAGGTGGTACTATCTACTAACTGTTACATCCCGCACCGGGGTAATGTCCCAAGAAGTGGCTTTACAATAGTAGCCTAGCAAAATCCATACTAGCCAGTTTTTCACCCTGCCACTTCTTCGTTCCTTCCTACCTCTTCCGTGTCACTTTGCTCTTCTCCATCACTTTCCTCTTCGTCGTCCCCCCTTTTGAAGATGCCATTCTGGAAGATCGAGATAAGACTCCCGAGGGGATTGTGCTTGGAAGATATTGTCTTTGAGGACGTACGCCTGAGGAGATGATATTCGAAGATGTTGTTGCCGAGGATGTACTTTTGAGAGTAGGCTAAGCTCTTAGGATTTTACTATATGTACACCTTCTTGCTTCTCTGTTTTTGTGTAAGGACCCCTTATGGGCTTTTGTAATCATATGTAAGGACCCCTTGTGGGCTTCTGTAATCGAACTTTTATGAATATGAAAATGTTTCATCAATTTTGTCTTTGACGCTTACTGTATACCCTTTATTTACGTTTACGGAGATTCTGAATGTATGACTCTACTGATCGGTGCCAATATCGAGCCCATATGTGAGTGTTTTTTCCTGATTTTTGATTGATTAGTGTGGCTTCCCATGGAGTCCTTCGACGTTCCTTGGATCTAGCCTGGATCGGGCCGATAAACTCTGGTCGTCGGGACCTTCACTTCGACTAGAATGAAAGTAATGCCTTGAGCCTTGAAACCGTGGTTTATCACTTAGGCTCCGCGGTAACTTTTGAGGAGAAATTTGCTTGGAGGCCCATGGACAGGGACTACCTTTGAACTTTTGAGGGCAGTCCCCGAGTAGAGGTTCATTCAAATCCGGACCACCGAGAAACTTGCTTCGAACTTAGTGCAGATAGCCTTAAGGCATTGTAGATAGATCCTGAAAGAGGGTTTGCTCGATCTCAAACGGTTCCCCAGGGCCAAGCCCATACGGGTGGGGCCTAGGTGGTTATTTACTTGGAGCTTAACTTTTTTTTGATGGAGGCCCTCGAGGTGAGGTACCACCTCGGGACTGGTGATGACGCTGTTGGCCTTTTAGAGCTTGACTTCTCGCCGTGGTTGGGTATCACCTCGGGACTAGCGAAGGTGCTTTTGGCTTTTTGGAGCCTAACTTCTCATTTTGACGGAGGTCCTCGAGGTCGGGTACCGTCTCGGGACTGGCGAAGGTGTTATTGGCTTTCTGGAGCCTAACCTTTTTCTGATGGAGATCCTCGAGGTCGGGTACCACCTTGGGACTGACGAAAGTGTTATTGGTTTCCTGGAGCTTAACCTTCCCTTAGATGGAGGTCTAGGCCAGGTATGTTACACCCCGTAAGTTTAACAACCTTTATATATTTATATATATATTTGATATGGTATTTTGAGTGGAATACTTCTGTAAAACAAATAGTTTGAAAAATATAATTTTATATAATTATTAATATTACTACTTTCGAATATGTTTTAAATTATAGACATAATATGAGAAATATTTATGAGATTTTCTTTCTTGTAAAGATATGAATTAATTTTTTTCGCAAGAAAAGAAGGTTATCTTTTTACCATTTTAAGAATTAAGCGTACGAAAATTTGTACTCTTTATATGAGATTAGGAAAATTAGAAGTTGAGAAAATATATGTATTTTTACATGAATATTTTAATGAAATAATAGTGTATGTATTGATTTTATATGGTACCGCATGACCATGATATTAAGATGTATAAAGTGTGTTAAAAGTGAGTAGCATTTTAAGTAATTTGAGGTAATTCTTAATTATGTAAATAATTGGCTAATTATTAATTAGTAGGAGATTAACTACTGCTTAGTAGGTAGATGTGGATGTTTGACGACATAATGAATCTAAATTGTAACACAGGTGTCAACAAGAATTACTCGTAATCTGCACTTGGAAACAAAGTAGTACTCCTATCATTTTTCGGACTTCCTTTGTTAATTACGGTAGGAGGTGACTACTTGAGCTTTTTCTTTTCTGTAAAAAGAAGACCTCCTCGAGCTTGTTTGTATCTCCATTTTGTCCTCATCAAAATCCAATCTTGGCTAAAATGGGTCTTTTTGTATCTTTAGCTAGCTGTCTATTTGGTAAAGTTTCTATCTTTATTGCTTTGCCCAATATAGAGTAAATCGTAAATTTAATTTGTTTGTAATAACTTCAAAAGTAGCTTTATTATCATGGGTTTTTGCTGATTCTTAGAATTAATTCCTATCTTAGGTCACAATCTTAGGGACCCTTTGGTTTCCTTTTTTCTTCTATAAAGTTATGTGCTTTTATAGTTATTGATGATTCACCCTAGTAAAGATTAGAGATTTTCTGCAGAATCTTCTTTTGCTCTAGATTTTGATTTGTTTAATAAATTTAAAATATTGGGGATTGTTCTTGTTGGCGATAAAGTTAAGCTATGGGAATATACATTTGTTTTGGGCTGAATAAGATTTGAATTCATATATATTAAGGGGAAGAGTGAGAGTGGTGTCAATTGCTTGGTAGAAACTGAGATATTGAGGTTGAATAAAATTTAATTGATTGGTAAAAATTGGGATATTGATTTGGTTGAGTGAGTGCAAGGTGGAAGCTCAGGGTTCTGACCTCACTGAGCTTGAAAATTGGGATTTCTATATCATTTTCATTTTCTTTTTTTGTGGTAGGAGAAACTGTTGGAGTTTCCACGGAGGAAGAAAATCAGAATACTATGAATCTTGATCCAAATTTGATACCTCTTGACAACCCAAATGATGACACAATTTGATACACCTTGACAAGCCGAATGATAACACTGAGCACGTGCCAATGCCATTTCCTATTGTGTCTACGAATTTGGTAGAATAGATAGATAGTCATGTTAGTAGGTTTAGGAAAGTTGTTAGACAAAGGAGGAAAAGATAGAGGTCTTGGAAATACGTCCGGTCCAGGGCGTACATGTACATATACGTTGGAATTTGGGGAATCCTTTATTGCGCGTTTCTGGGTTCAAATACTTATACTAGTGCATTTTATATCAATATGGCCTGAATTGAAGATTTTTCCAGAGGGATTGTCAAGAGAATCGGCTCAGGTATGTTAAGGCTATCTCTCCTTTCTTTTGGCACGATCCATACGATACAAACAAAACGAGAAAATGCACAACTTTCGTATATGACTCTATTCGTAAAAGTATTAGAGGTGCCTATGTTCTTGAATTCCCCTGTGTCCTATTATTTTATCATATGTTCATGGGTCTCAAAAAAATACGTAAATTTTGAATTGATATGAAAATTTCGGTACTAATTCAAAGGAGTTTGTTAGACCATCCACTTTAACCTTATCTTTGCTTAATAACTATGAAAATCATTGCAAAGTTTTCTGAATTGATATTTCGTCGTACTTGAATCTTTTATTAAGCACTGGGTTACGGTGACAGTGTTCCTGGAATTGTTGTTCGACTCCTTACATCTTCCAAGTCGTGTTATATTTGCTTCACAAATAATTCTATATCTGGTGTTATTGAAAGTTTTGCTTATGTTCAGTGTAACTTCTGTTTATCCATTCTTCTTGTAGTAATTGAGTGGAAGATAATTTGTCAGCAAAATGATGAGTTATTACGATTGAGTACTAACTAGTGTAGATTAAGAAAGTTATCATCAGAATAAGTTGCTCTAGTGGATTATGGCATAATTCAAATACACGGCTATTATAAATTGTGAATTGTTTGTATCAATACTTGTCTAAACATGCTTCACCAATTGATTAGCATGTAGTTTAGTAACCCAGGTTCAGTAAAATAAATAATTTTTCTCCTTAAATTAATGGGGCCTACTTCCCTTTAAACCTTGATTATTATTTTGGGAAAAGGGTGTCTATGTTATTTATTCCTGTAAAATAATATTAATCAGAGGCAGAATGGTCTTTTGACGTTCAGAGAAGTTTTATTAACATACTTCTCATACATTGCATTCATTCACATGTGCATTTACCCATGACTCAGATGGCGTTATATACGCGTATATAAGTATATATATGTATATGGAATATGAAAAAAGGTTATGGCGTTATATATGCACCACCACATGATTAGCTGGTATACGTTGATGATTTGTCCACAGTAGCCGAGATGATATGATGGGACGTCCTCAGAGGCGTGATGATGTTATGGCATTATATACGCGTATATATAAGTATATGTATATGTATATGGGGTATGGGAAAGGTTATGGCGTTATATACGCACCACCACCTGATCAGCTGGTATACGATGATGATTTTGCCCGCAGTGGCCGATATGATATGATGGGATGCCCTCAGAGGCTAATGATGTTATGAACATACAAACCTATGTATTACATGACATTTATACACATATGCATGATATTATAAATATTTCATGATTTACAGAGCTATTCAAATTTACAGGTTGAGTCATTTACTCTATATTTCTTCTATGTACTTAATTAATGTTGACTTACTGTTATGTTTCAGTTCTGCCTTACATACTCAGTACATTATTCGTACTGACGTCCTTTTGTTGAGGACACTACATTCATGCCTGCAGGTATAAATAATCAGATTGACGAACCCTTACAATAGACGAGGTATGCATTCAGCGAAGGATCGGTAAGACTCCACCTCATTCGGAGTGCAGCCGAGTCCATGAGTCATTGTGTTAGAGTTTTTCTACGGACTTATGTGTAGGCCGGTACCCTATCCCATTTGATGTTGAATAATCTTAGAGGCATTGTAGATAAATGTTCATTTTGTACAATATGTGAGAGGCCTTGCCGATGGATTTGATTCGGGCCCGCAATGCTATTTTTAAATTTCTCCCAATATTTGAATGTTAATGGATTTGATTCGGGCCCGCAACTTAGGTACTGAAATGTTCTGACCATATCACCCTTACTAACTAGTCGTAATTTCTTAATACCATTTTGACACTTTAAGCGTCTACACGGAATACGCCGCCACCGCCGCCGCATCGGAGCTCCATCGGCCACCGCCTTTTGACAAACCCGCTATGTTCCAAACTTTGGGGTTCATATGCATGAAGGTGTATATGTTCGTGTATCAAAAATGATGGCTTATAAATCCACGAAGCGTTTATTTAATAACACAGGTTCTGAAGTTTTTTCTTCGGCAATTTTTCCTTTTTGAGTGAAAAATATTTTCTGGAAAAATATTTATTATGATTTATAATGATATTAGCAAATTGGATAGTGATGAAACTTTGAGACTGAGTATTAAAGATTTATAATAATTCCATGTGTTAGTTGGAGCTAGTAATAGGAATTTAAGAGTTGAGATAATTGTAAAGAAAAATGTTTGTTGTCAGCAGCATAGTTTTGTCCTTCTAGCATAGAGTGTTAATCAATGTAGACAATCCAGCTAGTTTGAGATTGATAGCAGATATCATTGTAGAGTATCATCCATTTTGTTTAATAGAGTAGAATTGATGTAAATGATTCATATAGTGGAACGACCTTTACTAATTTGGAACCAATGGGTAGTTGATTAATTGATAAAGTATTCGCCCGTTCTTGTATGAGGGGTATTGAAGGGGAGAGCACGGTAAAGTTGTTTTAGTGTCACCTGGAGCTGGAGGTCACGGGTTCGAGCCGTGGAATGTGAAGCTTGCGTCACGGTAGGCTGCCTACATCACACTCCCTTGGGGTGTTACCCTTGAACCCTGTGTGAACAGAGATGTTACCCGGCTGCCCTTTCTTGTATGATGGGTATTCTATATATGAAACATTGATCTGAATCGGGAGTACTTGATGGGGGAAGTGGATTCATAGAAAGCAGATATGGTTTGTGTGCGTGCTAGATAAATAGACTACTGAAATTATAATGTTTTTACTTGTTAATATGGTACCTAATTTTAATTCTAATCTGGCAGATTTGAGGATTGTTATCTCAAGGAAACAGGTGTTCTGTCAGAAGTTTGTGTACAATATTCTTAGCCGGTGTCAGTCACATTGGTCCAATTCTGAGAAGGCGTCCTATAGTGGCTTCAAAGAGGGGAAGGTAAACTATCAAGTGACAGAGAAACCTGAAGAAAATAGCATAGGCCACGGTCCTCGGCAAAGTAGTTTCAACGTTGTCAATGATGATTTAAATAGTAATAAGTGGAAGTTAGAACTTGCTTGGCTCTCTAAAGCTCTTGAACCTGCTGTTCAACTATGTAGATCGGTTCTGCCAACAGGTATTTTTCGCTATGAATGCTCCAGTATTTTGGAACCTTCAGGAGTTTGATACTTGTTATCTTGTAGAAGGGTGACTCAATAAGCACATTGCTCTTGGCATGTCAAATGAGCATTAGACTGTACCTCAGTTTATTTGCGGCTGCCCATGTTTTAGTTTTGACTTTATACTCCTTAGTTTTCACTTTTAATTTGACTTCTAACCGCTAAATATAATATTCTTTAATATTATCAGACATTTTAAAGATTGGGGTGATAATTGGATTTGTACAATTGAAATAGCTGGCTTCAAATTCATGGCGTGGATCTACTAGTCACAATGTCTTGAAATTTAAATCTTATTTAAAGGTTTAGAAAACCATTTAAAAGAGTTATCCGTTCTTCAGTATATTGGTGATTTAGAGAGGGAAAGTAAAGGAAAAGGATTTTTAAGTTGTTACAATCAACTTGTTATTCCATCAAAGGACTTTAAAGGTTCAGGATTAATTGCAGACTTAGGAAATTCAAAATCAATCTCAGGTTTGGGGAGTCTATCCTTTTATATCCTACCAAAATTAGCTCTGGTTAGTGGCTACAGTTGCTGATTCTGTAAAAGGGTTTAAGTCTTTATAATCAACTTGTTATTCCACAAAAAGGAATTAAAAGGTACGGATAAATTTTGACTCCTGGGAAATTTAAAATCAATCTCAAGTTTGGGAGTCAATCCTTTTGTGTCCTACCAAAAGTTGATTCTGTATTTCCTTTGCAGGAAATGTAATCGGAGACAAACTTCCACCAACTAATAGGTCTCTTGCAGAGATATTTGCCAGCATTCAACGTAGTAAATTGGGACTCCAGGATTGGAGTCTAAGTGATCTTACCATAGGCTTATATCTCATATATCTCCAGCAGGCATCAACCAGTGCTGTTGAAGATGTTAAGGGTGAAGAAATATCATCTGAGCTGATAGTAATCACTAATTACCAGAACCTTTGTAGTAAAAGTGTTTGGTATTCTGTCTTGTTTTGCCTTTGTTAATGTCAATTTTCCTGTCTGTCATCAATTTAAAACTCTAATGAAGATGAGTCTTTGTGGTTAGGTACAAGATCTCATCTACCACCTCGAGCTGGCTAAGGGGTCTTATAAAGCCAACCCTGCTGCTATTGCTAGGAATACTATGCTTCGAGAAAGCAATGTTATCAAATTCATAAAAAGTTCCGATGTGTTGAGGCCTGGATATTACATGGGAATTGACCATCGGAAGAAACTTGTGATTCTTGTAATTCGTGGAACTCATACTGTGTATGATCTTATAACTGACATTATTTCTTCAAGTGATGAAGAAATCACATTTGAGGGTTACTCTACACACTTTGGAACTGCTGAGGCCGCTCGTTGGTTCCTTAATTACGAGCTGGACACCATAAGAAACTGCCTGAAGAAACACAAGGTGGACCTCTTATCATTTTGCAGTTTGTTTTCCTAGAAAGTTTCGGGTTTAGTTCCCATGTGTCTATAAATATAAAATATTCCCATTCAGTGAGACTTATTCATCTACAGGGATTTAGGTTAAGGCTGGTGGGTCATTCCCTTGGAGGTGCAACAGCTTCATTGCTTGCTATCATGCTCCGTCAAAGGTCATTCCAAGAGCTTGGGTTTAGCCCTGATATTGTATCAGCCATCGGATATGGTACTCCCCCATGTGTTTCTAAAGAACTTGCTGAAAATTGTTCTGAATATGTCACAACGGCAGTTATGCAGGTCAGTAACCTATAATCTGTTGGTTTTTGGATAAAGATATTTTTATAAGGGATAAGGTTCAAAATTTCCCCTTAACTAGACTAAATGGTCTAGATATGCCCTCCATAATAGTTGGGGTCAGTGATGTCCTTGCCATTATGGCTTTTAGTTTAACCTTTTTTGCAAACGGCCCTTCCTTAGAAACTAAGTAGAATTAAGCCATTGATTAATCTCATTAAAATAGGAGAAGGCCACATGTTCAACACGTGGCTAAAAAATAAAACCATCTTCCATTTTTCTAGCACTACCTTCGTCAAGTGACGCTGGAGTCAGCAGAAATCACCATCGTCATTTTCCATCTCTCCATTACCACTTTAAAAGAGCTCCAACCATTCACCTTTTTGAACCATTCTCTGCATTTTTGAGTCGGCTTTCTCCTCCCAAAAAAGCACTAAATTTAACCACCACCGCATTGGAATAAACCACACCCAGCCGCTGTCCTTCTCCATTAAAATCTACCGTGCTTCTACAACCACTAATCAGCCCACCATTAGCTACTCAGAAACTTGCAGCAACCACCTCCGACATCCAAGCCTTCATCCCTTCATCACTCCAACCAAACACTTCAATGAGTCACCACCAGTAGATGGGTCACCTCCAATTTCACATTTGGCATTTTTCAAGCTAAGCATTTCTCTATGCGGGTTAAATTAAGGGTCTGAAATTGATTCTTTATCACTAGTTTTGCTGTTCTTCTTCCAATTATCAAGAAGACAAGAGCCGAGTCATTGAATCTAGAATGAAGTACCTGAACACGCCCCCGTGACGTCCTCGCTATTTGTTGCCGTGAAGCGCGCACTGGATTGCTTCTTTGTGTTGGCATAGATTTTGACTAAGCCTCACCTGCAATGGGCAACCTCTATGCACCACGTGACGCTGCAGCTCTTCGGTTACCTTCGATGGCTAAAATTCTCTGAATACCGTATCTATTCAACAGAATTATACCGGTGGCAACATCACCAAGCCGATGCAGAGGGTAGGCATTACCATTTTCAAGCTCAGTACCGTGTCAAACTCGGCATTACCATTTTGAAGTTCTTCTATGTAATCATCTCCAATGACGACTGCCCCAAAGTCCGAATTTCAGCAGTCAATTCTGTCCAAAAAATCTGAATTCCTCTATTAGAAACCATAACTTGACTGAAAATCCAGCAAATTGTTTGCACCTTCAAGTTACCATCTTCTCTATCCCACCTTCAAGAAAACGGTCTTATATTAAAATGTAAGAAATAATTTTGGAAACATTTTCTTTTTGCGAAATTGAAGTGGAAGTATATACACATATATTACATACATACATACAAATAGGTTGTGCATATAGGCTTCAAGTTAGAGGGGAAAGGGAATAAGGATGACCGGCATGTGGGTTGGGTGAGGACGGAGGGGGTTGCCGAAAAGGGGGGAAATGGGGTAAGGGATCCGGTAAGAGGTGGGGGTGTTAAAAGGGTTGGATTAAACATGTGGCAATTGATAGTGCTAATTAGTCCGATTAGAGATAATTAGTCTCTAATTGTTTCTCATTAGTCAATAAGGGTAAATATGAGCCACTTTGTTAACGGCAAGACATTATTGACCCCAGCTATTTACTGAGGGAATATCTAGACCATTTCGTATCATTCAGGGGCACATTTGACCCTTCTCCTTTTTTCATAATAAATGTGACTATGGAGCAGAATCTGTAGAACCTATTGTTAACATTTGATTGATTCTTTTCATGTTTTACAAATGCAGGGTGATATAATTCCAAGGCTTAGTGTCACCTCTCTCACGAGACTTAGGAATGAAATTCTTCAAACTAACTGGTAAGCAAATGTATCGTTAAATGGTCCTAGGATCTTCTTAATCATTGCTTTGAAGATACATGAAGCTGCATCTTTAGGCCTCCGTTTGCATATTGCTGTGCTTCTTGCTTATCGCGCATTTTCTTTTCTATTTTTGTTCTCCTGCTTGTATAGAGATGGGTTGTCTCTTCCTTTAGCAACTGTCTGTCAATAGTTAAATCAAGGACCAACTATTTTCTTTGTACAATTCCTGACTCATACATTGACTGTTTTTTCAAGTGAATGATATAAAGACTACATCTACAACATTAGTGACAACATCAACAACACTAACCAAGTTGTCTTTTTCCTTTTGTTTTTCCCTTTAAGAAATTGCTGTGCATAAAAATTTAGATGGAATATCTATAGTTTCTTTCTACCATTCCTGATGCCTGGACTCTACTTTTTTTTTTTTTTTTTTTTTGGGTAAGGTAAGCTATGATGCCTGGATTATACTAGATCTCTAGCTTGAATGAGTGAGTCAATTTTGTAGGCTGTCACTGGCAAAAGTAGTTGGTTGATAGTTACATGAAATACCCAAATGATGAAATATTTTATAGTTTCCTGCTAAGTTCTCAGTTCTTTACAACTCAAAAAGGCAACTCTATTTCGTTCAGTCTGATTTGGTTAACTGGGGCAAGGATGATGCAATGTCCGCGAAAAGTTCATGGCTATATCAGGGCTTCTCTGCCTTATTGGTGTAAAGCTTTGTATTCGTCATAGTTTAGGATCGGCACCCAAGGTGTAAAGATATGATCAGTGAAGTTGGTGACACATGCTATGATCAATATCCAAACAAGATCTTGATGGGTCCCCGCGCCGGCACAATTTCTCCCCCCTTTGCCTGGTCGAGCTATTGCTCCGACTCGATATAGATAACATAGTCCATGCCCATACTTTAGTCAGCTCTCTCTCTCTCTCTCTCTCTCCTTTCAACACTCCTGGCAAAACTACGAAGTCAAGAAGAATTGATGGGCCTGACATTGTCTTCACTGCTTTCACTAGAAAAAAACACAATTATAGGAAACGCATGTCCATTTTTCGAGGTAACAAGAGCTATTATTGGGATGGAGATGAACTTATACAGGTGTTTCTGGTTGACTTTTGGAGCACCCGCTAGGTTTCTGTTAGTATAAAGGATCATTCTTAGAGAACCATGTTGTGTAGGTTCTCTACTTTTTTTTGTATAGAACTGCTTATATGAGCTGGTTTCCTACAACAATAAATTCGTTCCTTTATCAAAAAAATATGGACACTATTTTGATAAGTTCAAAAGATATAAGATTATTAGCTTATCTTAGCTCACCTTCTAGTAAAGAGAAACTGTCCATTTAAGAGGAGGTAAAATCTGCTGGGACGAAAGAAAAAGGAAATTGGGTCACTGTTGTCAAAAGCGAAAAGCTCTAAAAAGCGCTCCAGGTTGATTGGGGCTTTAAGCGCAACTAAAGTGTGGGCTTTTGTAAAAAAAGGCGCAACTAAGGAAAAAAAATAAAAATACATATATGTACTTCAAGAAGAAAGAAACAAATTCACTCCTATTGTTTGCTTCAACAGCCAATACACTTATTAGCTGATAATATTTGTTGTTTAGTACCGCTCAGTTCAAAATAAAACTCATGGGCATTGAGGCACGCACCTTAGTGGCTTGCCTACACTGAACCGCAGCTTAAGCGAGGCGAAGCGATCTCCTTAAGCTTTTCTGTGCTTCAGGGCTTAAGCGTGCCTTAAATGAGCCTTTGACAACAACTGATCATGACTATTGGAGTAAAAGGAACCTAGTTCATTCATGCTTTTATGTTTATAGGGTTTTTAATTGCTAGTTTGGCTAGATGATGTTCCTGTTTGTAGCATTAAGTCATCCTTTAGACATTGTTTACACTAAATAGATGAGAGAGCTTAGCCCTTTGGGCTATGGTTCAATAGTGAGCATGCAACGCCTGAATTGTGGTTAGGCGCACGTCACAAGTTTGAACCCTACCATTGACTGAAACTTGGTGTTTAAGTGGGATCAGGGTAGAGGGGTGGGCCAATATTCTCCTGAGTTCCAAACCTGTGAGCACAATTGGGATTGAGCTAGCTAACTCACAGGGGATTCTCAGTTATATGTCTACGCCCTAATTTAAAAGATCAAGTTGCAAGAAAGAGGACATTCCTATTTATTTGTTTTAGGTCTTTGACACGTCTCTCACATGCTGGACTTAAATCTTTTTCCTGGTCCCCAAGCACGTCAACCATATTTGTTGACGGGTGACGCTGAGACTTGAACCAAGGACTTTTATCCACTTTGATGCCATGTTGAATTGTTTGAACTAAACAACAACAACAAAAAACCCAGTGTAATCCCACAAGTGGGGTCTGGGGAAGGTAGTATGTATGCAGACCTTACCCCTACCTTCAAGAAGGCAGAGAGGTCGTTTCTGAAAGGCCCTCGGCTTAGGAAAGATAAAAGGAAGGGCAGCAACAATCACACTATATATAAAACCGAAGCAAAAATACAAAGATACAATCCTTCTAAAAAAAATTCAAAGATACAAAACTAAAACTGAGTATTGTAATCAGAAGGCCGAAATGAAAGCAACGACAAGTAATCACATAAATCAAAGAATACAAAAGTACACAAATAACGCTAACTCATGTACTAAAGCTATTGTTACAGACAAGGACAACACTAAGCGACCTATTCTAACCGTTTACCTTTATTCTCGACCTCCACACCTTCCTATCCATGGTCATGTCTTGCCTAATCACCTCTCCCCAATACTTCTTCGTCCTTCCTCTACCTCTCCTTAGGCCCTCCAGGGTCAACCTCTCACACCTCCTCACTACTGGTGCATCTGCGTCTCTCCTCTTCACATGTCCGAACCATTTAAGTTTCGCCTCCCTCATCTTGTCCTTCACAGGGGACACGCCCACCTTATCCCGAATAACTTTATTTCTAATTCTATCGAGCCTGGTATGCCCGCACATCCATCTCAATATCCTCATTTCAGTCACTTTCATCTTTTGGATATGAGAGTTCTTGACTGACCAACACTCAGCCCCATATAACATAGTCGATTTGACCACCGCTCTATAAAACTTACCTTTAAGTTTAGGTGGCACATTCTTATCACACAAAACACCTGAAGCGAGCCTCCATTTCATCCATCCCGCCCCAATACGATGTGTAACATCCTCGTCGATCTCCCTATTCCCTTGTATAACCGACCAAGGTGTTTGAACTAACTGATCTGAAAATTCAAGTTATCAGAGGAGATGTTTTTATTTGTTTATTTCAGGTTTTCAACATTTAAAAGTAATTTATGTTTTTTTTAATGTTAAGTTTTCAACATTAAAATTTATGCCAATGCATTAGTGCCTTATCTTTTTGGAGGTGTGGGGGGCTAGAAGAGAAAGGTGTGGGCCATTTGCATGTAGTAGTCTATTTTCTCTTTTCCCTCTCTTTTCTCTCTTTTTACAAGCTCAGATTTGCTAAAAGGATTTGTAATATCCACTCTGGAGCTTTTACCTTTATTATTTTAGATATTTGTTGACCCATGGTGACTTGAATTCATCCAAGTCAACTGGGACTTTAATTTACAGAATATTGGTTTTAGTTAAAGGGGCAAAATATAGTTATTTGGCATAAGAAAATTAATTATACATAGTCAAATTAAGGGTAAAGGGTAGCTCTACTGGTTTCTTTTAGCAAGGGGGTTGCAAACCTATTTTAGCAGCACAAGGAAGGGTAATCCATAAGTTCTACACGCAGGGTGATAATGTGACTTTATCTCTTAAACAAGAATAAAAAGCACTACTTTGAGGAGACAGTTATGATGGTCGTATGTCAGAATCTTAAGTTTTATTTCTTTCTTTTTTTATGATAAGTTTTATTTCTTTTTCTTTTCCTCTTTCCTTATTTCCATCTTGTACTACCTTAGGGTTTGGGTGGTTTCATTGTTGGCAGTTAAGGAGGCGGGTGGAAGGTCTATAATGATAAGATCCATGCTAATCTTTGTCTTTCCTGTTATTTGTTGCACAGGGTGAGTGTTCTCCAGAAGGAAGACTGGAGAGGTGTCATAGATTTGTTCACAAATGCGAAGCAGGTTGTGTCTTCTGTGCAAGATGTTGCTTGGAAACTTGCTGATTATACTAAATTGCCAGGCAATGCAAAGTACTCTGGTATGGGAGAGACTTCGAATTGATCAAATGTTCCGTGACATTTGCATTTTTTGTTTTCATTTATTTACTTTTCTGGGTCTGGAATAAAAGAGTGTGTGTGTGTGTGGGGGGGGGGGGGGGTGGTTGGTGTGTTGTGTCTGTTTTCAATTATGTTACTTACATATCCTTTCAATTCTCCTCTACGTATTCAGCTAATTCTGGAGTCCAGCCTTCTCCTATTACCTCCAAGCCATCGGGCAATGCAACTTCTCTTGTAAGACGGGAAGAGGCTGGTAGCAAAGTAGCTGATGAGTTGTTTGTGCCGGGAAGTCTCTATTATCTAAAGAGGAATGCAGATGCTAGAATCAATGGAAACAGTGGCGAATATTTCACTCTTTTGAAGAGACACCCAGGTGAACATTTTCAGAGGATACTTCTATCAAGCAACATTATTTCTGATCACAAGTGTGAAGGTTATTATTATGCCTTAAGAGACGTTCTAAAAGGTTTGCCAGGTTCTCCTGATGAAGCTATTTTCCGATGAATACCTATTTAAACCTGTAACATTGTGTAAACTATAGTTTTTTGGTACTTTAATAATCCTCAGAAATGTCCCAAGTTCCCTGATTTGGTAAAGGGAATTTTGGTACCTCTCAATAAATTTGATCCCCAAATTTATTCATTAGTCTTTTTATTCTCTTTGTACCCTCTAGTGCTTGCTCAAATCTTTGAGTCGTGTCCTAGGAAAATTCAGTTATTTCAATTGACTCAGTTAATTGTTGCACTCTTGCAACTCGTTGGGTTGTGTGTTTTCATCGTATTCTATTGTATTATTGCTTTTAATACAACGGATGTGTGTTTTCATTGTATTCTATTGTATTGTTATTTTATATATTATATATAACATTTGCTTTCATTGTTTCTTTATATTTATTGTAGGGAAAAGTACAGAAATAGCTAATTTAAATACAAACTTACCAACCTCTAGCCCAAAATTAGACACTTACCAAAAGTAGCCCAAAATTAGATATACACGTAAGGAAGGATTCTTCTATCCGAGAATCACGCTAAAGATCTTCCTTGCATTCTCTACCTCGGTAAATCACGACATTCTCTCTCAAAAAATTCTCAAAAGGAGCTCCAAATTTTACTCAAAATCGATCAATTTTACTATATACCTTTGCAATTTCTGTGTAGATACAGCTTTTGCAATTTCTGTGTAGAAGGAACTACGAACTGCAATCAAAATCAATCAAGGAATTAGTGAGTTTTGACCTAATTTCAGTTACACCAAATATAAGTTTTGAAGATTTTGTAGACGTGATTTCGAAACAACTTATGATAGATACTTCATTGAATGATATTGAAATCAAATACATTATCCAAAATAGTTCTTTGCCAATAGTGATACACAATAGTATGAGTGTATGTGTATATCTTGAGCTGCAAAAAAGCTCAGAATTTACAATGTATCCCCTTTGTATAACATCGAGTGAAAAGGATATGGACATGATCTGCTACAATTCCAATTATGCTGTGATTTCCTCAGAATGTGCACAAAGCTCAGTTGTAGAGGAGAGATACAATGGCGATACAATTAAGATGATCGAGTTTGGGGATGGAGAAGACTGGAATGATACAGAATCTGATGAAAATACAATAATAACTGACCATCAACACATAGATGTAGAAGAAGGTCAAATTTATAAAGACAAGGCAACGATAATCGAAGTCATGAGGCACTTGGCAGTAAAGGAAAAATTTCAGTTTAAGGTGCATAGATCAAGTGAAAGCATGTATCAAAATATTTATTGTATAATTATGTATCTCAATGTATATCGTAGTTGATGTTAGAAGCATAATTATGCAGAAAATAAGTTGTTGCTTGTAAGTATGTGGCTGTCACCGTCTAGTATTGTATAGTCGTTGTATTTTTTCATCTAGTATTGTTGATGACAGTGTGTATCACTATATCATTGTATTTCATTTTGCTCTGTTTATTGATGGAAAAGTTTATATCCTTGTGTAGGTACTGCCTAGTATGCATCAACAACAACTGTGATTGGTATTTTAAGTCTTCGAGCCTGAAAAAAGCAAACGTTTTCAAGGTCAGAAATTTCAGCAAAGTGCACTCATGCCCTCTGAAAGACAGATCTTATGCACAACGTCAAGCTACTGATAAACTCATCGGCAGTCTTCTGATAGACAAGTATAAAGACCCAAAAATAATATACACTCCTAATGACATAATTGGAGACATGAACAAGCAGTATGGTCTTCAGATGACATATATGCAAGCATGGAGATCGAAAGAATATGCACTTCAAGTGCTGAGAGGGAACCCGAGCGAATCATATGAAAAGCTGTCAAGCTACTTTTATATGCTGGTTCTTACAAATCCTATGTCGGTGGTAAGTTTGAAAAAAACCCAGAGGAAGACTTGTTCATGTATGCTTTCGTTGCACTATATCCGTCTATAAAAGGATGGCAGTATTGCAAATCGGTTGTTGTTGTAGATGGAACCTTTCTTAAATCGGCATATAGAGGAACATTATTGATAGCATCAACACATTGGAAGTATGCTCTTTACATGTTTCTCAATATGGAGGCTAGGGTACGCCGCTTTGTGCAAGGCCTTAGCCCTTTGGTTGTCAAAGAGGCTGCTAAAGCTTCATTTAATTATGATATGAACTATGTGAATATGATGGTATTTTCTCAAGCAACATAAAGTCGGAAGCTGAAAAGCATGATAGAGCTAGCGTTATAAGTGGAGAAGTGAAGGGGATGTTTCTTTTTACCTGCCTTTATTTCTTTGAAGGAAAGGCACTATAAAGGAAAAAGTGATCTACACCGTCGTAGTCAGTTGCTCAGCCTTCAGGTAGTGCACCGCTAGCAGGGCCCAATCAGCAACAATGGGGTCATTTCAGGCCTAGTTAGGGCAACAAATAACCTTTTTTGTAGATTCCAATCCAACAGAGTGTGGGAAGATGCACTTAGGAGTCTTCCGCATAAGCCTTCTTGTATGCTACGAGTGTGGTCTTAGGGGCCATATTTACAGAGACTGCTCTTTGTCCTGTTAGAATGCTAGTAGAGGTATGATACAACCAACCAGTTCAGCCGCTACTATTTCCACAACACCTCGTCTGGCTTGGGGTATCCCGGCACCAACAAGACGTGGTGCAACTAGGGATGGTACATAGGGTTCGGGAGGACCCGATAGATTCTATGTCGTGATGGGACACAAGAGTTCAAAGTCTTCTTTAGATGTGTTAACATATTTATTGACCATTTAATCTCATGATGTGAATACTCTTATAAATCTTAGTTCTACATTATTATATGTCACTCCTTATGTTGCTGTGGAATTCGGGATAGAACCAGAATAACTTTGTGAGTTATTCTCTCTATCTAACCCAGTTTGTGAATTTATTGTGGCCACACGAGTTTATAAGGATTGTATTGTCACAATGCGCTGTTGAGACACCACAACTGACCTTATTGAATTGGTAATGATGGACTTTGATGTGATAATGGCGATGGGCTAGCTTTACAGATGTTTTTCCAAGCTTGATTGCCGAACTAAGACCATTAGGTTCGAGTTTCCAGACAAGCCAGCCATTGAGGGGAAGGGGGATGATGGTGTGCCAAAGGGTAGGTTTATCTCATACCTTAAGGCTGTGATGATGATCATCAAGTGATGTATCTACTATTTGGTCTGAGTCATGGACACCGATGTTGAGGCATCGACACTTCAGTCTGTGCTGGTTGTAAATGAGTTTCTTGAGGTCTTTCCTAATGAACTTCCGGGAGTTCCACCAGATAGAGAGATTGACTTCGGGATTGATATTTTGTCTGGTACGTAGCCTATATAAACTCCACCCTATAGAATGACTCTGGTAGAGTTGAAGGAACTGAAGTAGTAGTTAAAAGAGTTGCTAGAGAAACGTTTCATCCAACGGAGTATGTCGCCTTGGGGCGCACCGACCTTTTTTTTAGAAAGAAAGATTGTCATTGAGAATGTGCATTGACTACCAGCAACTTAACAAGGTCACAATAAAGAATAAGTACCCACTGTCAATGATAGATGACGTGTTTGATTAGTTACAGGGTGCTACCTGCTCTCACTGCTGGTAAGTCAGACTATGGAGGGGTGGATCCTGCCTAAGCGCTAAAATAAGCCAATCATGGCATGAATCAATAAAATCTTGTTGCGACGTGCAGACCGATCAGGCCTTAAGCCTCACTCAGTCATTAATCTCTCAAGTCTCTCGGGCTCACAATGTTATGAAAATCAACCTAAATAATGATGATATGAAGTATTGTATACGGCTAAAATCGGTGAGTTTGATTTTGGGGTCATCATGGCATTCCATAGCTCGTTGCCAGAAGGCTCGAGGCATAGCTCGAGGTTTAATGAACCAGAAGGCTCAAAGCACAGTTCGACCTCGGGGCAGTACAAATTGGTGGCTATGTTGAAGGAGTGGGAGATTCCCAAGGCAAGTGGTTAGAGCTTACCAAGCCTATTAGGCTAGTGCAAGCCCGTACCGCGGCATTAAATGGATATACCAGCCGCATATCTTTGTAATAAATGCATATGTACTATGTTGGGATTCCCCCTCCTATATAAAGGGGACCCTTGTTATTATTTTGCATACATAATATTCAATAAAAGAACAAGAACATTCTCTGCTCTCTAACTTAAACACTCTCTATTGTCTTTCCTTTGATTTATTGCTTACATTTATTGTGTTTCGTTGATTATTCTTCATTTATTACTCATCATTGATCATAAAGAGCCCTCATTAAAGCTCTTAGAACAGTTAGTCCTTCATCGGCTACCCACAGCCTAACGCTGAGATTGACCTCGAGGCCCCGTATAGTCTGGCTCGAGGCCCCGATTCTCGACCGCTCGGTTTGCATAACTTAATATCTTCATGTTCTCATCTTATTTTCTAGCCTCACACTTAGCATCTTTTGCCTAACAACTAGCATAGAAATAAATCACGTATTTTTAGAACCACAAAATCAAATCTAATTGTAATTACCATTTTTGAGGCAAACAGTTTGGCGCCCACCATGGGGCTAAAAAAAATAGTGATTATTTTCGTGCTGGTTTACTGAAAACACAAAGTTATTCTTTACACTTTTTCTTGCCCAAGAATCTTTGATTTCAGGTCAAATGTCTAACTCAATGAATGCACATGAAAACATAGGTCTTGAAGACCATGGAGAGAATGGTGTAGCTATTCCAGGCATCGGTGTACCACCACAAAACCCTCAGGACACACCAGAACCAATACATGTGGACGTGGTCTCGCGCAACGCCCAACACGCGGATATAAGCTCCCACACTAACAGGAGTATACGCCAAGAAAACCAACATAATATTTTTGAGATGTTATAAGCACAATAGCTGGCGATTGCTCAACTGCAAAGCCCCCAAAAAACTCCAAGCACAGCAGCACCAAAACAGCTCCTCGAGTCGAACAGGTATCGGAAAGATCGAGTAATAATAGGTTAGCAGCCGACCCCGCTATTATGAAGATGCTCGAGGACCTCACAAAGATGATTGGATCGGGTGAAAAGATGATAGAAGCTAATGACAAAAAGGTGGAGACCTACAATTCAAGGGTTGACCAGATCCCGGGCGCACCCCCGATCCTGAAGGGTGTTGATTCAAAGAAATTCGTACAAAAGCCATTCTCGTCAAGTGCGACTCCAAAGCCCATCCAGATGAAATTCAGATTGCTTTATCTCCCGAAGTACAATGGAACCTCGGATCCCAATGAGCACGTCACTTCTTACACTTGTGTCGTAAAGGGAAATGACCTGATGGACGACGAGATCGAATCTTTCTTGTTAAAGAAATTCGGAAAAACACTTTCAAAAGGGGCCATAATGTGGTATCACAACCTATCCCCAAACTCGATAGGATCATTTGCCATGCTGGCAGATTCTTTTATAAAGGCACATGTCGGTGCCATCAAGGTTGCTACAAGGAAGTCCGACGTCTTCAAAATCAAATAGAGAGAGAACGAGATGTTGCGGGAGTTTGTATCTCGCTTTCAAATGGAGCGAATGGAATTATCACCAATCTCCGATGATTGGGTAGTGTAGGCCTTCACCCAAGGTTTGAATGAACGAAGCTCGATAGCTTTAAAGCAACTAAAGCAGAACTTGGTTGAATATCCCTTCGTGACTTGGTCGGACATCCACAACCGATATCGCTCGAAGATTAGGGTCGAGGACGACCAACTAGGAGTCCCCTCGGGCTTAGTATATCCTAAAAGGCTCCTAGCAAATGAGCTAACTCCAAACAAGGAAAGGTACCAACCATACACTGAAGATCGAAGAAATGCCCCAAAGCTTAACATACCCCAAAACGACCAAAGGACGGATCGAGGTCAGAATCCTCGGGGACTCATAAACAGAGCCAGATTTGGCAGATACACAGGGCCGACTGAGGCACCCGATTATCTAAGTACAACTTCAATGTCGATGTTTTGGACATCGTATCAGCCATAGGTAAAATCAAAGATACCAGGTGGCCAAGGCCCATACAATCGGATCCGTCGTAGAGGAACCCTAACCTGGTGTGAAAATTCCACGGCACACACGGTCATAGGACCAAAGATTGCAGACAGATCCGAGAAGAAGTAGCCCGACTACTTAGCAAAGGGCACCTCCGAGAGTTCCTCAGTAACCAATCCAAAAATCAATTTTGGGAAAGAGAGGCGAACAGGAAAAAAGAAACAAAAGAACTGAAACATATCATCAACATGATTGTTAGGGGAGTCGACATCCCACAGGAACCCACTATCAAAAGAACAAAAATATCTATCACTGGGGAAAAGCGAACTCGAGGTTACATACCCGAGGACGCTCTCACATTCATAGACGAGGACATTGAGACCCTATGTCAGCCTCATAATGACGCATTGGTAATTTTTTTTCTTGTGAATGCATTTCAAATTAAACGTGTACTCATGGATCCAGGTAGCTCGGCTAATATTATCAGGACGAGGGTAGAGGAGCAGCTCGGACTACCCGATCAGATCACGCCCGCCTCTTGAGTCCTCAACGGATTCAACATGGCGAGCAAGACAACAAAAGTGGAAATTTCCCTCCCGGGTAACGTTGCCGGCACAAACCAAAATGTCAAGTTTCATGTCATCGAAAGATACATGAGATACAATGCCTTGCTCGGAAGGCCATGGATACATCGCATGAGAGAAGTGCCATCAACCCTTCATCAAATGATGAAGTTTCCAACAAAAGACGGAATAAAAACTATATACGGGGAGCAACATGCTACGGGAGAGATGTTCGTAGTGCACGATGAGGTACTGACATCGGCACCTTCAACCTCGACATCCTCGGCCGCACTCGAGTGAATGAACCAGGGACCATACCGCATCCCCGAAGCAAGCAGTAGAAGCATATCGAGGCTCGAAACGCCATCACAACTAAGGTATAACTACCCCCTTTTTATTTTACTTCTTACACTAACCTTTGTGCAGGTGTCCAATTAGAAGAATTGAAGTACCTTCCAGCTTGAAGACCTTAGGTTTTAAAGCATGCGTTGCACTCTTTTTCTTCGATCAAGTTTTATCCCAAGAAGGATTTTACCGGCAAGGTTTTTAACGAGGCAACATCTATATTCTACCTAAGGAGAACTTAACAAGTATTCAAGGCTTCTCTTTGATCAACCTCGAATACTGGGGGGCATCCCTCGGGAGATCACCTTTCGAAAAGTCAAGGTGAGCCAAAAAAGGTCTCGATAGGAAAATGATATATCGGGCCAAACGGTCGAATGAACCATGTGCGCATAGAAAAATTGAACCCTTGATGGAGAAAACATGTATACTTGTACCAAGTAATCAAAGGAGTATCTTTTACCACCAAAAACACTTTGCGGTTCAAAGAAGTTTGCTATTTTTACAAGAAACGGCTCCGGAGCCAATAAGCGCTCGATGTCTCGGGGACTGTCACCAATTTTTTCCCATCGAGCTGTCAATAACTCAAAGTCGTAAGTCCTCTAAGCCGGAAAACTTCGAGCTCATAAGCCCTCAATGAGGCAACATCAAAAAACGGCTCCAGAGCCAAGAACTCTTGATGTCTCGGGGACTATCGCCACATCGAGCTAACAAATATTTGAGACCATAAGACCCCGTGGGGGAAACCTCGAGCTCATAAGACCTCCATAAGGCATCTTCAATGCTATAAGACCTTTGGCCGTGCCCAAATCTGTATGACCTCAAGCCAGGCATGACCTATACTTGTAACAAGTAACTTATCTGTAAGACCTCAAGCAAGGCATGCTCAAATTTATATGACCTTACAAAAGGCATAATCCTGATCTTAAAGTCAAGGCTATATACTCGAACTTGTAATACCCCTAAAAAGCCATACCCTCGATCTAAATGCCGAGGCTACTTCACTCGGGGACTAAATGGCTACGGCCAAATACAATGACTACGGTCACAAGGTTGTACCAGCTAAACTAACACGACTCGGGGATGCCCGACCATCGCCATAAAATCATAGGCCTTCAATTACTTCGAAAATACTTCAAAAAGAACTGGTTAATCAGGCTACCCTCGGCATAAGCAAAAGAGCTTCGATCATATCAGCTCCAAACAATGAAAAGGCTTCGAAATAATTAAGCCATTGAGGGAAACCTCCCGAGGTGCTCATTTATCGCACATAATGACTCACAATCGAGGTCCTTAACGAACCATCAAAGATTTGGATGAACACAAAAATTTGAAAAAGTCTTTAGCGAGGGAAAAATAAAGCCTATATTAGAGGTCGTACCGACCCAACGAGTAAGAACCACTGCCGCCAACTTAAATTGAGGATCATACAGACCCTACACGTAAGAGCCACTGCCTCTAGCTTAAATTAATGGTTGTACTGACCCTAGGCATAAGAGATACTGTCGCCAGCTTAAATTAAAGGTTGTACCGACCCAATGCGTAAGAGCCATTATCGCCAACCCAAATTAGAGGTCGTATCGACCAAATGCGCAAGAGCCTACGGGCCAGCATAACAAGCCTCAGGGCTGATTTGTAAACCTAAGGTTTTTTACTCAAAGTCCAATTCATCTGGCTAATCATTGACAAACGTCAAAACTCAAGACAAAGAACGACATACACAAGAAAATGGAAATTCATGGAAGGAGAAAACCGAAAGGTTTCTTTATATATGTATCTGTGAAATAATACAAGGCTTCATCTACAATGTTCTCTAAGAGCATTATGCAGAATCAAAAGCCTATTCTAGTTCTCCTCGGGGACTACGACTCAGTCGACCCTTTCCTCAATATCTTCAGAATAAGAAACGAGGAACTTGGCATCGTGTTCATCTACCTTGGCCTACTCTATCTCTTCCGAGAGATCGAAGCCCCTAGCATGGATCTCCTCGAGGGTTTCCCTCCGAGGTTTGCACCGGCATATTCATTGCTTCTGCTCTCCCGATTGGAAGACCTTCTCAACTTAGCGCAAGTATCAACAACATCTTTTAAATAGACGGCCACTTTCTTGTCAGCCTTAGCCCGAATCTCTTCAGCTTCAGCCCGGGCATCCACGACCTCGGCCTTCATATCCAAAAGGTCGGACTCCAGCCTTGCAATCCTGCTCGTCTGGACTGAGCTATTTTCACGGGCATTCCGGAACTGTACCTCGAGGGCAGAAACCTTGGTCAAAGCATTCTTCTTGGCCGCAATATGGGCATCTATCTAAGCCCTTAGCTTGTTACAGTCATACTTGGCCTGGCCAACCTCGCCCCAAAGGTGTTCCAGATCCTCTGTATTGCTCTACAACTGAAGTATCAAAATATTAATATCTGAGGATAGGAGAAGAAGCATGCATTCCCTCGGAGCAAAGGTTACCTATTTCTCGAGGTGGCTTTCGTAGTTCAGGCTTCGATTCGCCTCGTACCAAAGGTGCCTCAATTCTTTTCCCTTTTTATCACAAAGAAGCCTAAGGGATTTCTCCCCATCCAAGGCTTTCCTCAACCTGGCTTTATAGTGGAGCAGCTCGAACTTGAGCTTGTCAAAGGCCTATGAAAAAGAATCTCAATGAGAAAACAAAGATGTAAAATCAAAATACCAACAAAGTCAACCAAAGCTCACCACAGAGCAAAGCCGTTGAGCCTCTTCAAAGGTTGAGTGTGCATCTATTGGCCTGGTCTCACCGGCCCCAGTTGAACCGATCTCGGTGGGGACATGATCGCTCGAGACCCCCCTTGATTTAGGCGGCCCTTAGTCTCGAACATCCCTCGAAGTACCTTTGATAGGAGGCGAAAACGATGGCAAAACACCTGTATCCCCCGAAGTACCTTCGACAAGAAAAGAAGAAGGCGACAAAAGAGGAGCCATTCTTCCGAGGCTAGAAGCCTCGGGTGTTACAAGCTCAGCTGATATATCTCCTTTGAGCCTCCGAGAAGGGCTTGCCTCGCTATGAGCATCTTCGTCATTCGAAGATTGCTTCTGTTTGTTATCATTCCTCGGCCCCGAAGCCGACGATCCTTTCTCCTCTCCAAGGGGGCACGGTCTCATTTCAGAAAATTCTCCAATGCCTGCGGTGATAGAGTTATTACGCATAAAAAAAGTACCTTTCAAAGAAAATAGGCCACACAGCATGTACTGTGGTGTTTGGCCTCCCGTCTACCTTTGGACAGATCTCTCCACTTACGCTCATCAAAAGTTGAACAAGCTTCCAGTTTCTGATTCCAATCCCCTAGATCGGGGACCTCGTGTGGCAACCACGCGATCACTGTAGAGAAAGAAAGGAAAACATCTTTATGGAGTCTGCCTCCACCATGAACAAAATGATAGAAACACAAGTGTACCACTTACATGTGAAATTCCATTTCTCAGGAAATGGTAGGAACTCTGCATGGATAATATCAACAGTCTGCACTCAGACAAATTGACTCATCCACCTTCGGTCCCCGTCTTCTTCATTATTGTCAATAAAGGGTCGGGTGGATCGATGTCACAGAGTAATCAAGCCTCGGTAATGCAAGGTCTAGTACAATCTGCTGAGATGGCCGAGGGTAAACTCGAGCCCGGCTTTATCCGCAAAATACATTATCATCAACACTATCCTTCAAAATGACGGGTGAACCTGTGCTAGGGTAACATGATATCTTCTGCAAAACTCGAGCACGACTCTGTCAAGAGGGCCCAACGTAAAGGGGTACGTGTATACGTTCAAAAACCCCTCTACATGAGTCATGATGCTCTCTTCCATGGAAGGTGCTTGCAGTACCACCTTTTCTCCCCATTTGTAGTCTCTCCTAACCGCCTCGAGGTGTTCCTCTCTTATCGATTGGATAAACCTCGATGCATGTTTCCGATGGCCCTGAACATTGGGCGGTCTTTCTAATGAAAAATCCCTCCTCGAGACAAAGCATCTCAAGGTTAGATCACCAAACGCCGGCGGTGTACCACCGACCGAGCGGGAAGCAGAGGCGGAACTCTCCTCTTCTTGGTAGACAAATTTGGGCAGCCATAACTTCGGTGAAACAAGAAGGAGGAGGTGAAAACTTAAATGAAAGCTTTGAACTAAAACGATGGAAGCACTGATGCAAGGAGGAAAAGCACTACAAAAATAGCGAAGTCCTCAAATAAGAGGAAAGTAAGCTCATATATAGAGCAAGTGGCGACTGCTCACCTACCCTAAAGGCCAATTAATTCTAACTAGGCCATTATCACTTTAGGGGAAGTGTACCAACGGGACCACCTCGGCCTCTTCATGGCCATGTCATACGAACGACGCTATCATATAGCGTTCGAGGGGTCAAGATTCCCATATCAATCTATGCTTAGAGATGGTGCCCGATCTGGAGGATCTCTGTCAAAATGAAAATAAGCTCTAAGGAGTTGTCAACATCAATCTTGGCTCGAGATGGTGCCCGATCTCGAGGACCTTTGATACTAAAAAATGGGCTCTAAAAGGGGGATCGACCTAGCCCCGAGATGGTGCCCGATCTCGAGGGTCCCTATTATACCAAGTATGGGCTCTAAAGAGCCGAACAACAAAATTCAAAAGACTAGCTTTGCATAAGCACTAAAAATAAAAGACTTGAAACAAAAAGGTCTCTTTGTATTTCCAAAAATATGTTTACAGATTGTATCTTTACAAAACTTCCCGAGGGTCCCATACACAAAAGGAGGAAAAGAAGAAGCAGAAAGGACGACGTGAGACTATTCCTCACCGTCGCTACCATCTGGATCACTTCTAGAGTCCTCATCCGAAGTAGATGAAGGTGCTGATCTTTCCTCCAAAGTCCTGGCTTTCTCGACCTCAGCAGAAAGATCGATGCCTTCGGTGTTTGCTTCCTCGAAAGCCTGCCTCCGAGCTTGTAGACGAGCATAAGCAACGGCCCGAGCCAACTTCTGCCTGACCTTCTCGGATATCTCCCTGGCTCGAGGGTTTGCAGTAGCGGCATCTCTCTTGTATGAGGACGCATCTTTATCAGTCCCGGCCTTGGCCGCAGATAATGTAGTGACCTCCTTCTGAGCAGTTTGAAGAAGATCCTGGGTCGAGGCCAACTCTCCCCATATAAGATCTCTCTCCGAAGTCACGATCTCATTTTGCCTTTTCAGCTCGAAGACCTCTATGTCTTTGGCAGCAACCTCTTCCCAAAGTTGCCCTACCAGGGCATCCTTTTGCCTAATCTGCAAAGGCGGAACAAGATCATGAGCATCAAATTATAAGAATAAAAGGACGAGAACATAAATGTCGTGTTACCTGCTCGGCAAAGTTAGTCCTTTCCTAGTGCACCCCCTCCAGGCTTGCCCGATGCTCACCCAACTCCTCTTCCTTTCGGGCGGAGGAAGCCTTCGACTTATTCAGCTCTGAGGTGAGCTTCTCAAGTTCCTTCTCATGGCATGAAAGCTCTGCTTGGAGCTTAGAGAAGGCATGGTCATACAACTTCTTGACCTACAACAAAAGCAGAAAAGTTGAGAAGACAAGGGAAAAACTTGAAGCGCAAATGGTATGTAGAGAATATTACCTGCTGTTGAAACTTCTTGGCCTCCTCAAGAGCGACGGAGGGGTCGAGGTCTGTGTCCACGTCGATGCCGATGAAGTAGTCCTCGAGCTTGCCATCGCGTCTTGCCGGGTTTCGAGGTCCCTTTTTCACCATGGGGAGACGGTCTCATCAACACACCCTCCCCGAGGCCTATACAAATATGACGTATTAAATTCACCGTCCCAAAGAGTACTCATAAAAAATATGGCAATGATAGTAAGAAGTGCTTACCATGGTTCTTAGCCTGCCACCGCGTCTTGACCAAATCACACCAAGCATGCTCGTTGTAAGGAAAGGCAGAGTCTAGCTATCTGATCCACCCCGAAAGGTTTTGAACCGCGCTGGGGTACCAAACGGTAGCTGTATAGACAAAAGAAGATCATTTCATAAGGGGAAAGAAATGGCAATAAAACATACTCGAGGTAGGGACACTTACGCTTCATGTTCCATTCCTCCAGGAATGGCATCCTATCAGCCAGGATGATGTCCGATGTCCTTACTCTAACAAACCGACTCATCCACCTCCGGTCCTTTTCCTTATCGATGCCTCGAAAAGAACATCTTCGTGGATCGAGGATGAAGCTTGATCAAACCTCGGAAGAGATGAGGGTTGTACAACCTGACCAAGTGATCGAGGGTGAAGGTCATTCCCTCGACTCGATTGAAAAAATATCAGAGCATGTAAACGATCCTCCAAAAATAGCGATAGATTTTACCGAGTGTCACTCGGTACTCATGGCAAAAATCAAGAATCACCGGATCTATCTTCAGGGAAGAAGGATCTACGGGACCTAGAGTGAATGGGTATGTATATACGTTGGGGAAGCCAGCTTTATGGTCTACTATGCTTTCCTCAGGATTAGGGATCTCTACTTGCACTACCTCCCCCATCGGCAGTCTTTCTTTACCCTCTTTGTGTCGGTCACCATGCTGATGTACCGAGACACGGGCTCGTATCAGCCCGGTGTAGAAGGGGGGTTTTCATTGGAAAAATCGGAGATCGTATCGAACTCGCCAGGGGTACATTGCTTGATAGTTGGGGGTACTTTTGGTTTGCCCCTGGACGGGCATAACAAAGAAGCGGTGCCCTCTTTCTGAGGTACCGTTCTAAAAGTCCTAGCCATGACTGTAAAAAGGGTTTCTAAGAAAGAGGATGAAAAGACAAGCACAGAAAGGAGATGAATGCAGAAGATGGTGAACTTAGCCCTAAAAACTTGATGTTGTAAAAGTATGAATGGCAAAACAAATTGAAGTATTTATAAAGCCATTTGGGAGATGTTTGAGGAGCGAAAAGGTCGAGCCAATGACGGTTCGTGTGCTTCTCGATAATCGTACTGACAGCAACCTCTGCGCAGCCTTTGAGTCATGGCATTTTGTGCTCTAATGGGCTGACGTCATAATAGGAATATCGAAGAGGCAAGAATTTAAGACCGTTTCTTATCGTTTCACTCTAAGAAACGTGGGGACTATCTGTATACGGCTAAAGTCGGAGAGTACGACTTTGGGGTCATCATGGCATTCCATAGCTCATTTCTAGAAGGCTCGAGGCACAGCTCGTGGTTTGATGAACCAGAAGGCTCGAAGCACAGCTCGACCTCGAGGTAGTACAAATCGGTGGCTATGATGAACGAGTGAAAGATTCCCAAGGCGAGTGGTTAGAGCTGACCAAGTCCATAAGAATAGTACAAGCCCGTACTTTGGCATTAAATGGTTGTACCAGCTGCATATCTATGTAATAAATGCATATGTACTATGTTAGGATTTCCCTTCCTATATAAAGGGGACCCTTGTTATTTTTTGCACATATGATATTCAATACAAGAATAAGAACATTCTCTGCTCTCTAACTTAAACATTCTCTATTGTCTTTCCTTTGATTTATTGCTTACATTTATTGTGTTTCATTGATTATTCTTCACTTATTACTCATCATTGATCATAAAGAGCCCTCATTAAAGCTCTTAGAACAGTTAGTCCTTCATCAGCTGTCCACATCCTAACACTGAGCTCGACCTTGAGGCCCTGTATAGTCTGGCTCGAGGCCCCGATTCTCGACCGCTCGATTTGCATAACTTACTATCTTCAAGTTCTCATCTTATTTTCTAGTCTCACACTTAGCATCTACTGCCTAACAACTAGCATAGAAATAAATCACGTATTTTTAGAACCACAAAATCAAATCTAATTGTAATTACCATTTTCGAGGTAAACAAGTATCTATAAATAGCAACAGAGACTAAGATCTGATATGCGAATGATAGAAGTGACTGATTACATAATTGCAAATTAAGCAAGTAATTCAATAGCAACACGACCATTGTGGGTCTAATAATACTAGAATATATCTTAAGCATGATTTCAAACATGAGTCACAGCTCAGTTTATCTAACACATGGGAAAATGACAAAATTATTTGACTTCACGACTCCACGAAATCAATTGAGTCAGAATTTCTATGGTGCATGCCCACACGCCCGTTACCTAGCATGTGCATCAACTCCACAACAATCACATAACATATATTTTAGGGATTCTTACCCTCAAAATCAAGCTTAGAACTGTTACTCACCTCAAACCGTACAAATCTCTACGCCAAGAAGCTCTTGCCTTGCGAATCGGCCTCTGAACACCTCGAATTTAGCCACTAATAATTTGATACCATCAACACGAGCTATAGAAATCAATTCCATATGAAAATTTTATGTTCTTAGTCAAAAGTTAAAAAGTCAACTCAAAAGGTCAACCCCGGGCTCACATCTCGGAATTTGACAAAATTAATAAAATCCGAATATTTATTCAACCATGAGTCCAACCATACTAAAATTACTCAAATTCGATAACAACTCGACCTTCATATCCTCAAATTAAAGCCTAGGAAGATTCTACAATTTTTCCCAATTTTCAAACCAAATCACTAATTAAATGATAAAAACAATAATATATTCATGTAAAATAACTAAAATCGAGTTAGAATCACTTACACCAATCACTCTCTTGAAAATCTCTCCAAGAATCGCCTCAATCTGAGCTCCCAAAATCAAATTGTAAAATAAACTCAAACCTCGTTTTTGAGATTTTTATTCTGCCCAGATGTCCTTTCTTCTCGAACGCAGAAAGAGCCTCATGTTCACGAAGCACAAAACTAAACTGCCCCACAAATCCTCTTACGCAAAGGCAGAATCTCCCATTTGAACGCGAGTCACAAAGTCCCAGAATTACCCGCGATCGTGAACAACAAATTTGTGTGAACCCCTAGCCCTTATCTTTCCTCTTCGCGAATGTGACCTCACCCACGCGTTCGCGATTCACTGCCTCACCAACTTATGCGATCGCAGACCCAAGCTCGCGAATGCATAGGAAAAAATCCCAACTGCCACAATTACACTTTGCAAATGCGAGACCTCTCTTGCGAACGCAAGATCTCCCTCGCGAACGCATACAAAGGGAACTAGCACCAGTAAAATCAGCAGTCTTCCAAGTTCAAAAATACGCCGAACATGATCTTAATCATATCTGAGGCCCCGGAACCTCAATCAAACATAACAATAAGTCCAAAAATATCATAAAAACTTAGTTGAGGCATCAAAGAACATCAAACAACATCAAAAACATGAATCGCGCCACAATTTAAGCTTAATGAACTTCTAACTTCTATATTCGATGCTGAAACCTATCAAATCAACTCCGATTGACCTCAAATTTTGTACACAAGCCATAAATGACACAACGGACCTATATTTGCTCCCGAAAACAAAATACGAGCCAAGTAACTACAAAGTCAACTCTCATTCAAACCACTCAACTCTCCAAATTTCAGTTTTCCAAGTTTTGTCATTTCAAGACAAAACCACCTACAGACCTTCAAATCACTATCCGGACATAGTCCTAAGACCAAAATTACAATATGGAGCTAATGAAGCAATCAAAATTCCATTTTGGAGTTGTGTACACATAAGTCAACATCCGGACAACTCTTTCAACTTAAGCTTCCCACCTTGGGACTAAGTGTTCCAATTCATTCTAAAACATCCCCAGAACAAAACCAACTACCCCAGTAAGTCACATATCAACAATTGAGCATAGAATAATCATCAAATGGGGGAAAGAGGCTACAACTCTCAAAACGATCGGCTTGATTGTTACACTTATATAATATGCTTGTTATGGTAGAGATAACTTCAACTTTAAGAATGTCACTTTAGGTAGTTAAAGGCATCATTTGGGAGTTAGCAAAATACAGAGATCTACTGTTTCATAAGGTCAAAACAATATCAAACGACTTAGGGTAGGCAAACATATTCATCAACCAAACGGACAACTCATAATTAAATTTTAGTGGATATCAAGCAACCTAGGCTAAACACTTTAGACTTGTGGCTAACTTCACAAAGTCAGGCTAATCAGAGAGGATATCAGAGCTATTAAACTAGGTAGGATGATGTAACATTACCGAAATTCCTCAATATATAATAAGAATTGGAACACTGATTACAACCTTGAGATATCACTTGCAACACTCAAACTACTATAATGAAACTAAGTAACTAAGAATAGAGATAAGAATGGGGATGAGAAGCAGAACTCAGAGAAAGGAGATGAGAAGCAGAGTCTTGAGCCGAAGCTTCAACATAATTCTTATGCCTTTCGCTGCCCCACTTTGTGCTATTTATTAATCTCCCCATCTCACATGCTCCACAGGGGTAAACTTGTCCAAAAGGTTCATAACAATACTCCGTCCTCAAAAAGAACCTTGTCCTCAAGGTTCAAGTAGAGCAACATTGAAATCTTAGCATCGACCCTTGTGTCTGATCTCTTTTGCTTGGAATTGAATTCTAAATTCAGAAGTCCATTTGGTCAAATGGAAATCGAGGCAAATCCATAGTAATCCTCGACACATTTTTTTCTAGCTTAGCATAATGAAGTTGGTTGTGTACTTGCACGTCTTGATGCAGGGATGAATTACTTGTGTTCCAACCAATTGATTATGACTTTTCCATCTCTCCAACAATGGCCACATCTTGTTGGCCTGAAGACCTTCCTACGTTAGTCTTCTCTTGAAGCTGCTGAATAATATTGTTGCCCTTAGATCTTGCTAATACATAATAATTTGTCACCTTAAAGTCCTTAGCACCTATACTCCTTATACTTTGCAGCATACTAGCCTTGCTAAGCCACTTCTCAACCATATTCATATTCTCTGGTTTAAATCCAAAAGTAGCGAATGCACGTCTTGAATAGAGTGTACTGACACTATAATCCCTTCTTTATAACATTCCATTACTTTTAGCAGACAATGCTAATAGCAGAACAATGAGTCTTTTTCTCCAAGGCAATACATCAGCCCTTGTTGCCAACTCCGTCGAGTGTGATGAGATATCTCTCTGCCAGCCAGGATACTACACTCTAGTCATAAAAGTAGAATATGCACATAAGCAAAACTTGCCAGTAGATCGCAACAATAGTTGTGTCTCCAAGGTCTCTGTATGACTATTTAGATTCATGGTCTTGGGATTGATTTCTGGATCCCTATGCAAATAACCAGTACAGTTCAACCAAGAGTAACAATTTACAGATTACCAACAAGAGCAAATGAAAAATAATGCAGCTTTAAAGCTCCACGAATATCTAAGGCAATCCCTGAGAGGTTAGAAGTGTTTCTACTGCCACAGTTAATTACACCAGAACAAATTACAACAGAGAGGCACCATGTATCACTCAAAATATTTTGAGTTAAGACTCTCATCTTTAGAAAATGAAGGGCATAGTCCAATTTCTCACAGACAAGAGCTATGTCAGCATATGGATTTCAGGTTTGTTGTTCATGTAACATTGTGTAGTTCCATGAATGATTTCCATTATGTTTCTTCTTTTTCATTCTAGCTGCAGCAACCCACATAGAATCATAAATTCTTGGAGGATACAACTTGAGAGTTGCCGCAATAACATCACCCTCCTTAACACTGGACCAAATAGCAGAGACGGTGTGCATCACAGTGCGAAGACCATTGGATGAGTATTGATGCACATCATTAACACCCCATTGTTGAACCAGCTTGTCTATGCCCAACCCAACACTTCCATGGAATATAGCTTGAATGATGTAGGCAGATACTGTTGCAACAAATTTAATAAAAAATACAAGTGATCCTGTTAATAATGTTCCTCTTAATCTCATTAGTCTGTTCCATAATGTTGACAACATAAGCATATCAGACGTCAAACTGTCCAACATATCACGACATATATATTTCTTTATACCTCCAAGGCATGTGGTAAGAAACCTTGAACCGGGATCAAAGGGAAAGTCCAATCCAAATTGATCAGTTGGAAATCGACACAAGGATTTAGCACGATAACGTTCACTTAAATAATCAAATATATCCATGCTAATAGGTTGGTCGTGACTGGAAGCGGTAAGCAAACATTGCAGTGCTAGTGGATCATCAAATATGATAAAGTGACTGGAAGCATACTTAACTGCAGAAACTGGTTGAAACATTTCATTGGACACCTGGGTTTCAGGATTTACTGAATTGCTCCTCATGGAATTTGCAACTTCCATGTTAATTTCCCTATCTGGTATTTCAATGAACACCTTGCAGGCACAGTTTCTTGAATTGTCCTCCTCGGAATTATGCATAGTGTTGGAGAATTCTTTATCCAAATCAGAATCAATCTCTGGTTCTACAATAACAAGAGGTTCTGAGAATTCCTCTGGTTCATACTTGTCATGCAAAGACACAGCTAAGTCCGAGTGCTGTGGAGTGTCGGGAATAGTCTTGGAGGAGGCATGCATCATGTTCTCTATGTTCTCGAGGTATCTAAGCATACAAGTGTTATTGTCCATCATTACCATTAGTAAATCCTTGATGACGTTGAGGTGATAGTGGATAATGGTAGAAGAGTAGAGCTCCATGGAGTCCGAATCAATGAAAGCACCAATGTAACATTACTGAAATTCCTCACATAATAAGAACCGGAACACTGATTACAACCTTGAGATATCACTTGCAACACTCAAACTACTATAATGAAACTAAGTAACTAAGAATAGAGATAAGAATGGGGATGGGAAGCAGAACTCAGAGAAAGGAGATGAGAAGCAGAGTCTTAAGCCAAAGCTTCAACATAATTCTTATGCCTTTCGCTGCCCCACTTTGTGCTATTTATTAATCTCACCATCTCATGTGCTCCACAGGGGTAAACTTGTCCAATAGGTTCATAACACATGATCATATTTTAATCTCAAAATGCAACCTACTGACATGGTATCAACAACAGGATGGTACATGGTGAAAGATAGAATTTTAACTGATCAATCAAATAGCATCGGCCAACAATACTCAATCAATTGTGCCTTTAGGTATTCTAAGCATGGTCTCTTCAAGCATAAACAGTTAGTATAAACTATAAGCATGATTTCATTAATCAAAATAGAGTTCAAGGCATTCAAGTTTCAGTACAAGTTCTATTTTATGTTAACATGATAAACATAATTACTACCAACTAGACTTCAAACAATCAAATATGATAATATGATAGGTGCACACACTACTGATGAGAATCTAATTAGGTAAACAAGATAAGGTAGGAATTTGAATGAATAACAACAAAAGAAATAATGGCTACACATAATAAAAACATGAGAAACAAGATTCGATGATCAAAAGATATTGGTTTAACCAAACAGCATAGGAGAAAACATAAATGTTAACGAAAAGTATAAATTGGATAAGTGAAAGATAATACATGTGGCAGAACATAATAGAAAGTCACATGCTTCACTAATGAATATCATGAAGGATAGTAGGTAGAAGATTGAAATAAAATACTAGATAATCAAATGAAAACAACATAAGAAAACTATAGAGCAAATATGATTGATTAAAGTAAGATCAGTGATCTAGAGACCTTCTTCAGGGCATCAATCCAAGTAGTCGTTCTTAACCGTTTAGGATCCAAAGTTCATAACCAATTCATAGTAATTAAACTCGAGCAGAGAAGAAATAAAGAAAGGATGTTTAGAGAAATTCACTGAGTACTTAAGGGAAACTGGTTGTAGAACAATTACTAGAGTTCTTATTGTAGCCGTGTGTGTTGGTGAGGGAATTAAAGCTGGCTAATTATAATTATGATTGGGATTTAGGGTTTCATTAAAAATTTGAAAATCAGTGGAAGATGATGATGATGAACATGGACAAGTCAAAAAGGAAAAAACTGAAAAATCAAAGGGGAGATCAGGATAGGGATTTACCTATTCGAAATGATGACCGGCCTTGGCGTTAAGACCATCGGACTACCGAACAAAGCTAATAACCAAAGGTCACTGCGTTTGATATATAGGTCGTCATATGTTACGATGAGGTTAAATTCCTCTGAATCTGGAGGATGCACGCAAGTTATAATGACAGATTCGAAAGGAATAAGGCGTGATGATGATGTTCTATAATTTAAATGTTTGAAGCTAGGGTTTTGGATTCTAATATTGCACTACAACAAATTTGGCCTAAGGCCACACTAATTTTAGATAACGCTTCAAAAATATTGACAAAAGTATTTGTGGCAACGCTTTTTGAGGGGTGGTCTTTGCTGAGAGCCTTTGGCTACGGAATTTAGGCGACGCTTCTAAAGCGTTCTCTTTCAATAGAAAGGCGATGATTTTTAAGTGTTTCCAAAACATGAAATATTTTGTAACATTTTTTGGCCTATAATACAACGTTTATTGAGGGTGTTATTTTTGCATCCTAAAAGCAACACTTATAAAGTGTACTCTAAAAATTACTATTAAAATTTTTCCTTCCCCCCAATTTTGACAAGACAAAAGGAATACCCGCTGAATATTTTGCCCAATTCCAAAACTAAAATATTTCACCTTTTCCGAAATTTCCTCCGCTCCTTCACCGCTCCTTCACCTCCACCGCGACCCAAATTCCTCTAATGGACTGTATCAACTCCAAATATAGATCCTATTTAGGGATCCACTTGTCCTAATTTTAAATAATTTCCTCCACTAGAGAACTTGCTCTGCTCAGGCGAACTCATTCGGTGAAATCGAGTTGTAACTTGTAGATTTGTTTCCTCATCACTCGTTGTATTTATTAATAGCATCAAAATTTTACCATCCCGACATTTTCTAATCACTAATTTTGTTCATTGGTTTGCTGTTTGTGACTAGAATGTAATATTGGTCAACTTGTTCAGTGCTAGCCGCCGTGACTTCCTCATTCATCACGATTTGTTTCTAGTATGGTGTTGGTTCTTATCTCATAGTACATTGTATTTCTTAATTTTTGATGTATCGGTTAGTCATAGCTACTCATATCTATGGTAATTTTGGTTGCTATAGTTGTGGGTTTGCTTCTTAGTATAATGTTGTTAATCTTCTACCAAACACTTCAGGATTTGTTTATGTTGGTGTGTCATTTAACATTTTGTCTGCACTAAGTCTTAAATTTGATTCATAGGATTGCGAAGGTGAAGAAGAAGGTAGTAGTTGCTCAGCGACCCCAAGAGGCACAAGATACTTCAACTTCTTTCTGTTTTGTGGGTGTTTTTAAGTTCTGGTAAAACAAAAACTCTACCTATATAAGTAGTGTTGTCTAGTTTCAAATTCCTATATTACTTGCATTCACAAAGTCTCAGAGCTGCATTTATTTTATTCACGTCTTGCATTTGTAAACTTGTACAAATAGAATGAATGAACAAGATATTTATCTATTAGTCGATCATATTTACTTTGAAGAAATGCATAATAACAGTGTAAAAGTGACATTAGAAGCTTTGTTTTAGATAATATGACAAGATCATTCAGCTAAAGTTAATGGGGGTGCACTAATTACAATTGATGTCTCTCTTATATCCTAATATTTTCTGACGTTCTTTCCTCATTTGGTGTTTGTTCTTGAGCGACATGCTTAATGTGAAGAAAGCAATTTTTATTGCTACTCAGTAATCTTGCGATGAGAAGATTTATCTTCTTTTTTTTCCAAAGACAATGTGTGTGAGCACATATTAGTTTGGTTTAGATTGGAGCTATCTCCTTTTTTATTTTGCTTGGTATAGAATCACACTTTCTATTACATGGAAGTCCTTACTGTCTTTAAATTTTATTAGCAACTTCCTTTCATGAACACATAGATAATTTAACTATCTATTGCATCTCTGTAATGACAACAAGCTTGTTTCGATGTGATATGAATAAGGTTAGACTTCCTTGTGCCTTCTTATCTCTCTTAATTTTTCATATCCAAGGTTTTAACATAAAATGAAAAGGCAATATTGAGGTGCTTTCTTGAACTTTGCAAGGTAATAACATTAATCTGTTTCTATTTTCTTGCTATGGCATGCTTAGTTTCTTTGTTAAGTCTTTTACTGATAGCACTTTTCTTATTCCTGGAAGTATTAGTATCTGCTAGTTTTTTTGATCTGTCAAACTGATCCAAGTTTCAGTTATGATGCATAATAGAATAAAGCCTTGATGAGCTATCAATGAGTTTCTTTTCTTCCTAATTTTTCAGATATTTTGAAATGAGTTTTTTCCTGGTAACCCCAAAAATTATGAAGTGAAAGAGGATGTCAAGTGAATAAAGTTATTCACTTCCCAATAAGTATATCTTTTTCACTCACTTTCAATTACACAAAATATTTTAAATGCCCTCACTGTCCTTTATTTAGCTCAACTTTTATGTGAATAGAGATCTTACATGATTATCTTTGCTATGATAGGTAGTTAAATTGTAGTGACTAATGTTTTTTTAGGTTAAAATTGAGTTAGAAAATTATCTGATGGATGTTTTTAAGTATTGTCTCTGTACAAATCGGAGGGTTAGTGGAATAGAAGTTTGCGCTTTTAATTTCTTGCTAGATTCAATGGTAGCTAAGTGACTGTAGTCACCTAAAGAGGTATTCACTAGTAGATTACATTTCGAGCTTAGAAACTATTAATCAGATAGCAGACTGGAAATTCCAAATTCTATCTAGCAACATTCTTCGCTTGGGTAAGGTGTTTGTATTTGGTTATTCCTAGCATAATTGAAAGTGATCTGATTGATTATATGCTATGTGCTAAAGTTAAATTTCCGTTAAAAAAGAAGTTCACTAACCTAATTTGTCCATCAGTATACAACAATTTAATGTAAGGAAGAAACAAAGTCATACTAGTCTAGTAATTGAAGAATTTCAATATATTCTGGCAATAGAAAGGATATATAAATATTTGGTAGAAAAAGAATTTCTAATAAGTTGGTTTTCCAATGAAGTAGCCTATTCAACCCTAGAGAGAATATAACAAGATGTCTGGATGCTAAGAAAACAAATAAAGAAGGCAAATATAGCATGATTTTTGTTCATAGGTTCTGTTACTCAAATCATTCTAACACAATTATATTTTCATCTCAAAACTCTAACATATACAGAGTTTCCTCTACTTTTGTCATTTATTTTAGTTGTGTATATGTATAACTCATACTTATATGATAGTATTATTCATAGTCCCCAAGGGGCAGACTCTACCACATTGCTCTGAGTTTACACTTGCATACTGTTGATTTCTATCTAATTACAAATTTTATTTTGCAGGAAAATTCTGATGAGCAATTAAAAATGGTGCCAAAAGACAATTTGATATATTGGAATTTAGTGATGAAAAATTGGACAATTACGATTTTTTTTTTATTCCTGATGCTACAATAATATACTTGATTTTGCAAAGTTACAAGCATGAACCTTGAAATAATTTACTTTATTCGTATGTATTACATGAGATTTGATCTTTTTTGAAGTTCATTGCAAGTATATGCATTTGAATTATTTTTTTGTTATTTTTTACATAATTTAGTGCTTGAGATCTTCAGACGTGATTATGGGATATATATACAAAGATGTATTTTGTTGAACGCAAACGCATGGCTTATACAAATATATAAAACAAATTACTTCGTAGCTTAGTCAAATTTCCACATTTCAAATGTAGGCCACACTTTTCATGTGTTGTTGTAGTAGACGGAAAGTGTAGCCACAGAGGGTACTACAAGCGTGGCTTTTATTACTCATTAGGCCACGCTTTTCAAGCGTGGCTTCTAAAGAAACACTTAAAAAGTGTTGCCTTAGGGAAAAGGTTATGTTCATTTAGGTCACCCCTTAAAATGCATTGCCTTAGGTCCGAAAGTGTGGCCTTTGATCAAAGGTCACACTTTTTGATAGTTTATGCCACACTTTTAAGTTGTGGTTAAAGGCCTAAAATATCGTAGTGTTGGAATGGGGATGATGGGAATGTGATTGTTCTCGGCTAGATTCGTGGCTAAAAGGGGTGGGGAATTATGAAGTTTGGATTGTCTTCAGTGACCTTGCACTGATTTGTGCATGGTTTAGAGATGGCAGGTGGTTGAGATAATGAGAGAAAAGAGAGAAGAGGAAATGGGGGCGGCTAATGTGATGAAATGTCCTCTAGGGTTTGAGGGGTGGTGAGTTTAAAATGAGGGGACGAATTTAGGCCGTTGGATCATTGGATCAACGGCTCAGGAATTTTGGTCTAGAAAATAAAAAAGAGAATAATATTATAGAGATAAAACGAGGGTCATTGAAAATGAGCTGCTGGATTTAAAATTAAAAAGGCATTTGTGATTAATTTGGACCGTTGATGAATTTGATCAACGGTCTTGATGGGTGGTGTGATTGGTGTAAATTAAGTGGTGACGTTTGCCAAAGGGGATGGGTATTGTAGGCTTGGGGCGGGTCAGGTGCATTTGGGATAATATTTTGGGCTAAATGATTGGGTATTGGGCTGAAATTTTAATTTGAATCATGGCCACTTTAAATAAAAATCTACCAATTGCAATCTAGCCTACTTTAATGTTTTAACCCCACTTTTTATAATTAAATGTTAAATTTAAAATATAATAAAATGTAATTAACGAATGTATTATTAATTAATTACTATAAGCTAGTTTTAAATTATCAAACTAATTAAAATAATCGTCGATTAAATTGTGAAAGCTAATTGTTTGCTTAATTAAATAATTATAATTATTTAAGACTAAAGTAATAGAATTATATACTTAAATATTAATTACTGTTATATTTATTATTATCTATTATATTATTGATATTTGAGAAAAATAGATACTAATAATTTTAAAATACTCTTATTATATTATTGCTGGTAAAATTTAATTATATGAAGGGGAGGGTCAAAATTGGTCGTCAACATATTCTGATATGGTCAACACTGATGTCATGATCAACCATGACTTTAACTCGTGAAAGCTCTTTTTACAAGCATCCGACCATTGGAATTTAGCTGCCTTTTGTGTTAACCTGGTCAAAGAAGAGGCAAGAAAAGAAAACCCCTCCAAAAAACTCATGTAATACCCAGCTAAGCCCAAGAAACTACGGATCTCTGCTGGAGTTGTAGGTCTGGGCCAATTCTTCATTGCTTCAATCTTCTAAGTATCAACCCTTATTCCATCACTAGAGACAATACGATTCAAGAAAGTGACAGAGTTGAGCCAAAACTCATATTTTGAAAACTTTGCATACTACTTGTGTTGATATAAAGTCTGTAAAATCGCCTTGAGATGAACGATATAGTCCTCTCGACTTCATGAATATACAATGATGTCGTCAATGAACACTATCACAAAAGAGTAGAGGAAAAGGTTGATGACTTGATTCATAATATCCATATAAGATGCCGAAGCATTCGCTAGCCCAAAAGACATCACTAGAAATTCAAATTGCCCATACCGGATCCGGAAAGCTGTTTTTGGAATATCCTTCTCCCTCATATTCAATTGGTGATACCCCGATCTTAATCTAAGTGCGAGTACGAGTTCCGAGTGATTGGGAGGATTGAGTGACTATGAGTACTGAGTGACTGTAAGGGTTGAGTGACTATGAGGATTGTGACTGTGAGGATTGGGTGACTGGGTGAACTGAGTCCACAGATGCTCTGAGAGTATGCATATGATTTTTATTACTGCGTTGCATTATAGTTGTCATATATAACTGACATGTAGATATAGAGATGTACCATTCCTGATTTCATTTAGACCTGGCATATTTTATCTGTTTTAAGCTTAAACTGTTGAACTTGAAAGCAAGTCTACATTTATGTACTATTATTTCTGTTTTAGGATTGTACCTTTTAAGCTCGTCACTGCTTTCAGCTCAAAGGTTAGTTTTGTTACTTATTGGGTGCATTGGCTGGTTGTACTCAAACTGCACTCTGCACTTCCTATGCAGATACAGGTACTTCTAGGTATGGCGGTTGCTGACTTTGGAGCTTTTATTCAGTTTGGAGATCCTCGAGGTTGCTGCTTTGGCGTCCGCCGTCCTTGACTCTCCTCCTTTATCACTTAGTTCTATTAGTACTGTTCTACCCTCCTAGATAGTATTTTAGAATATGTTATTGTATAGATGCTCATATACTCAATGATACCCGGATTTTGGGGAGTTGTGTAATGAGTCACAGTATTTTCCATATCAACTAATTTAAAAGATTTTTATCTTAAGCTTAATTTATTATGGCTTAAAATTTAAAAATGCATGGTTTATTGTGAGTGTCGGCTTGCCTAGTATTGCGATAGGAACCATCTGTAAGGCCCCATAAATTTTTTTTAAAAACCAGAATTTCGTGGTGTCAAATTAGGATTATGTGTTAGAGATTGTTGAAACTCTTTGCGGCTCGCAAGCTCTCCGCGGTTCGGAATTTTTGAATTCAACAGTACACTACAGAGTTAAAAGAAAATGTTTTGCAGAAGTGTGCATTTTTGCGGCCCATTATGCGGCCGCACAATCACTCTGTGGGCTGCAGAATGGCCACAGAGTGAGGCAGTCTTTTGGACAATTTTGAGTTCCGTTTCACGGCCAATTATGCGATCGCATATCTATTTCACGGGCCGCACTTTGGTCGCATAATTGTCCTTGGACTTTTGCAAAGGGAGGTTCTATGGCGCATAATGCGACCGCAGAATAGGTCTGCAGACCGCATATTGATCGCAGACCGAGGAAGAAAATTGAGGTCCTTGAGGGCCACCTTTCGCGGGCCGTATAGCCATTATGTGGTTGCATATGCGACCGAAGATCTGTGTCAGGGCTCCTATTTTCTAATATTTAAACCCAACCCTATTTCGTTAAAACACACATATCATACACATCTTTTTCTCTTGGTATGGATGATGGTACACTATGGTACCAAGGGCGCTATGTATTCCAGATATTGATGGTCTTCGGGGAAGAATCATGGAGAAAGCTCACACTTCCAGGTATTCCGTGCACCCAAGTTCTTCAAAAATGTATCATGATCTCAAGAAAGTCTATTGGTGGAATGACATGAAAAGGAATGTGGCGGACTTTGTGGCAAGGTGTCCGAATTGTCAGCAAGTGAAGGCTGAACATCAACGTCCTCATAGGTTAGCACAAAGCATAGAAATTCCAATGTGGAAATGGGAGATGAGTAATATTGATTTTGTGGTAGGGTTACCACGCACTTTGCGCACGTTTGACTCAATTTGGGTTATTGTGGACCGACTCACGAAATTAGCACACTTCTTGCCAGTTAAATCTACCGACATAGCAGAACAGTATGCTCAGTCTTATATCAAGGAAATAGTCAGGCTTCATGGCACTCCAGTTTCCATCATTTTCGATTGAGAGGCTCAGTTCACAGCTAATTTTTGGAAGAAAGTTTAGCAAGGTTTGGGTACGCAGGTAAATCTTAGCACCGCCTTCCATCCACAGACCGACATGAAGCAGAGCGGACTATTCCGATGCTTGAGGAAATGTTGTGTGCTTATGCTCTTGATTTCAAAGGTAGCTGGGATAATCATTTGCCACTGATAGAGTTTTCTTATAACAATAGCTTCCATGCCAGTATTCGGATGGCACCATTTGAGGCATTGTATTATAGGAGATATAGATCTCCCATTGGGTGGTTCAAGATTGGGGAAGCTGAGTTGATAGGGCTAGACCTCGTGCAGCAGGCCATGGAGAAAGTTAAGATCATTAAGGAGCGGTTGAAGACTGCCTAGAGCTGTCAAAAGTCATATTCGGTTGTTCCCTAGAGAGATTTAGAGTTCAAGGAAAATGATTGGGTATTCTTGAACGTTTCCCCCATGAAGGGTATTAAGCGGTTGGGAAAGAATGGGAAATTGAGTCTGAGGTATGTCGAGCCGTACAGAATCATTCAAAGGATTGGTCAGGTAGCGTACAAGCTTGAGCTACTATCACGCCCCAATCCTGAAGAGGCGTGGCCGGCACCCGATTCCATACTCGGCCCCAGCGTACCATTTTGTATCTATAAACTTTAGAGGGGTAACCCTCAACTTAGGCCGATGAATCCGTATTCTGAATTATATGAAAATATCGTCTCTCTTATCTAAGGGCTAAACATACCCAAAAGCGCGCACACACACACAAATATATCTATATATATATATATATATAACTGTGGAGGCTGACAAGGCCGCAATGAACATCTACTGATATACAAACTATGCAGGACTCGTCTACAAGCCTCTAGAGATAATTGAACTGTACCATGGTCGGGACAGAACCTACTAGAGTTTATCTTGCATGATCTACTGATTTATCTAAGACCTTTTGTCTAGCCATAACCAAGCTTTTTCTGAATCAATGCTAACTACTCGTCAGTCCATGCTCATAATTATTTTCTGTATAACCTCTCTTGGGTTATGTCTTTTGTCTTACTTTACCTTTTGCACTGGCTCATAATGTATCAAATGTTCATTTGCACTTATTTATCATTAACATCTGGTGTGGGAACCCTTACTGCCTCTCCTGACATCGTGCTTGCATAATGTTCTGGAGTCATAGCATATCTATAAGATTTGAATAAATGCAATCTCATTCCTTTCGCCTTTTTACTGCATTCTTTCTTTATTATTCTATAGTTACTTCAATTACATAACTCCGACTTACTACCATATCACACTGTCTTCCCCCATTTAGGGGAGTACTAGCATTTAGTGCTATGAAGATTTACCTATATATGGTTTATCTGTTCATCTTTGACATCTTTTCACGTCTTCACTGACTCTTACTCGCCTTGCAGTAACCCTTCTCTACCAAGGATAACTGAATTCCTTACGCACGAGAGTGACACCTAGTGTAACTGGCACACTTAGTCCCTTAAGCTTAACTTTGCTCAAAGTTTTTTCTTTAGCGGAGTGTCTTCCTGAATGACCTTTAAAGGTTGTTCTTATGTTGTCCATTTTATTATTGCTAGAATGCGATCTTAGAAATTCTATTGATGTCGATTATTATCACATCACTCGATCCCTAATTGATGTTCAGTTTATCTTGTTCACTAGCCCATGATGATTTCTCTTACTCTGGGGGGTTTAAATTTTTGTTCTTATAATCGCATTGGACTCACCAACTCATTTCTCGAAATGAGGATATGACTTTTGGTCTATACTCTTTTATTGTCCCAAGACCTGTCACCTCTTGTCTTTTCCTTTACTTGAATATAGACTCTTTCATCATATCATATTATGATTTACCGCTACCACCCTTTTATCACATCTTACTCGTAATGCTTCATTTACATTCTTCTTACTCTCCTACTAATATATCTATTTATTACCTTATTCTAAAAACTTCAACAAAACATTCGTTTGCTTTTAGCTTCCCTTGCTCTATTCACTGGCTCTTCGGGTCACTTAGCATTCTCTCTTTACTATGGACGGGGAGCCATACAAAGGTAAATATTTATCCTTTCTAGGATTCCACTGCCTGTCTTCTGAAATTTTTGTGGACATTCTAGTATTCATATCTGACTGTTCTATTCTAGAGTGCACCACCTGGGTGTCTCACAAGGAGATCTATTACCACTTTTGCACTATCCTTCGAAAATTTTAGCTAATGATCACAATCCATCCACCATTTTTGGTTACTCTAACCCTAGTTGGACCCTGATGTCCCATCTTTCTCTTAAACAATAAATGTTAGCTCCCACAGGACATAACTAAGATAGGTGTGACCAATTGTACATGCTTCTGTTACTGTTGATGGTAACTCAAATACTTATAGTTCTCTTCCTGAATTTTAAAAACTAATAATCTTCACTAACTGGGTATCCGTACCCTTCTCCACCTTGCTTTTATAATCTATTGAAACTTAATACTTTTACCTTCTAATACTCCCATGGCCTGCTATTTGTGGGGTACATTAGATATTCCCATCTTAGGGTCTTAAGTAGGAAATTGGCACATCCAGTATGCACAATCTGATAGGGCCTCAAACAGTGCCACATTGACAAGAATTCTATCTCTACTGGTGCCCTTACCTGTTGCTGTATTAGCCCTCTAGCTAGCTGTAATTTTTCTAATTGAAAGCATCCCTATATCAATAACAAACATAAGCTTTGGCTCGAACTCTTATGACTCATCTCTATAGCACGATTTGGATTTGAAAGAAAGAACAGACTCCTAAATGCCTTATAGCCTCCTGTTTATATAATGTGGTGCACAACACATCTTTAAACAAGGCTCTACTAGATATGACTTGTAGACTCCCTAGGATAGAATTTCTATGATACCAAGTTTGTCATGCTCTAAACCTGAAGAGGCGTGGCCAGCACCCGGTGCCATACTCGACCCGAACGTACCACTCTGTAACTATAAACTTTGGAGGGGTAACCCTCAACTTAGGCCGATGAGGCCATATTCTGAATCATATGAAAATATCGTCTCTCTCATCTAAGGGCTTAACAGTAACGACCACACACACACACACACACACACACACACACACACACACACACACATATATATATATATATATATATATATATATATATATATATATATATATATATATATTACCTGTGGAGGCTGACGAGGCCGCCATGAACATCTACTGATATACAAACTATACAAGAATTGTCTACAAACCTCTAAAGATAATTGAACTGTACCATGGTCGGGACAGGGCCTCGACCTACCCATCAAACCTGTATATATAAAATGGACTCCAAGGTCTAGACCTAGTAAATCCAAGGAAGTGGAACTTACCAACCAAGCTGATGTTTGACACTATATGCTGGGAGAGTTTGTCCAACTGTCAATGAGGACCTGCAAGCATGAAATGCAGCATCCACGTCAAAAGGGACGTCACTACGAAATAATGCACCGAGTATGTAAGGCAACTGAAAAATCAAAAGCTGAAACTAAACTGATAACATAATAACTGAAAGTAACTGGGAGTCAAAGATAATCTGAAGATATGCTTACATGCTGATACTTACTCAAATCTCTCAATATAGTAAGAAAAATAGTTGTTCGGCATTATAAGGCTCGCTATGTGTAACTGCTCTGCCGTAGTAGGCTCGCTCATAGGTACTCGGCCATACTAGGCTCTATATATCGGCCATTCTAGGCTCGCTCATAGGCGCTCGACCACAGTAGGCTCGGTATATAACTCATCATCTAATCAGAGGTTGCCCAATAGGGGCCTGCCCATCGATTATAGCTCGATGGTAGTGATAATAATGTAATACTGTATATATATTCACTCTCTACTCTCTTGGCAGAAAGAAGACAAAACTAAACTGAATTTGAAGTCCCAATAAGGGAGAAAACTATAACTTATGAGACTAGGATAATGTACAAAAGTTCAAGAATACGAACTTCTCTTTATGTCTCGTTATTAAGCTAATGTAGTTATGGGATCATGCCAAAATGAAGGAAAGGTTTAGCCTTAACATACCTTATCACAATCTTTCCAATCACCTAGTTGAACTCGCCTATTCACACCTTAATCTACAACAATGATAATAATACTATCATTAAGTTACGAAAGGTACAACTATCGCACAACGAATGACAAGCTTATTTTGTATTAAAACGGGCAACATCTCTCCTATTATCCTTACTTCCTCCAAATTTATGGTAACACAAACAACACAAGAACACAACAATAACAACATATATACATTATTTTCCAGCCTTATATACACCATCAAATGCTACAAAACAGCCCAACACACCCCAATCTCTTCATACACAAAACGACCACCGTAATAGTATCAAACGACTCGGAAATGTTACGATGAACGACCAGACCACTACCCAACATTTATATGGTATTTATCCACACCCTTACTCCTCCAAGACTCCATAAAAAGTAGTTAAACACGTATCCCAACAGCAACACAAAACAGTTCGTTACAAGTGAATAACTCGAACTCACGACTTCCGATCATCGTCCCGTGAGTTGTTACAAGTATAGACTTACCATGAATTTATAGCAGAAAAAATGGATGAAATAGAGCAGTAAACTCACCTTATTTGTTGGATAACTCAGCTCCTATCTTGACTCTTCAAACTCTAGGTTTTACTTCCAATTAAAACTTTAAAGGGAGGGAAAATCAATTAGGGTTTGTCACGACCCAAACCAATGGGCCGCGACGAGTGCCTGAGTCATACCTGTCAAACACTCCTAAGCATACATCTAGGATATGAACCTGTATAACATGAAGGAAATCTGCCCAAAAGGCATACATACATATACGTACAACTTACGTAGGGCGAGCCGACATGCTACTATAGACAACTATACATTTCAAACTGGAAGCCGGCAAGGCCACATACTATCCAACTAGACATACTGTCTACATGCCTCTAATAGAAACATACCTGTACAAAGACGGAACTGAGCCATGTCATACCCATATATATATATATATACATACAAATGTATCGTACCAAAATCAAAAGCAGCTCCGAATCAAGTGGAGCACGCCAACTCTCGCCGATCAGGGATCCTAAGAAAGGTGATCGTCAGCTTGCCTACCTGCACCTGCGGGCATGAAACGCAGGCCCCATGAAATAGGGTGTTAGTACAAAAAATGTACTGAGTATGTAAGGCATGAAAATCAGTACATAAAAGACATAGATGAAACATGGAATATAGAAACACGTCTTTAATCTAAATAACTTTATAATTCTGAAATGTTTATAATGTCATGCACGTGCATATAAATGTCGTGCCATGCATAGGTATGAATGTACATAATATCATCAAGCCACTGAGGGCATCCCATCATATCGTCTTGGCCATTGTGGGCATCATCATCAACATATACCAGCTGATCAAGTGGTGGTGCGTATATAACGCCGTAACCTTTTCCCATATCCCATATACATATATTTACATATATACGCATATATAAAGCCATCTGGTCATGGGTCAATGCACATGTATAAATGAGTGAAATGCATGAAAAATACATAATAATCTCAATATTCCTTCCGGATAAACTTTTTCAACTGTGTATTATTCTAAGACCCATGAACAGAAGATAATAGTATTTTTCATGGGGAATCAAGAATATAAACACCCCTACTATCTATATGAATAGAGTAATTTGTGGAAACTGTGTGTTTGCTCGTTTCTTCAGTATAATTTGGACCATGCTAAAAGAAAGAAGGGAGAGCCTTAACATACATGTTTCTTGAATTTATTTGAACGAATCTGCTTCGGCAAAATATGAACAAAATTACACTTGGATTTCCTTGAACTTGCTTTTTGCTTCTAAATTTTGTGAATTAAAGAATGAATTTTAAGCTAAAACTTGTTTCTAACGTTTTTTTAAGGTTGGTTGAAGCTTCTGTTTCTAATTTGAACAAAATTTGGCTTGGAATGAAGCCTTTTAACGTTTTTGGTTTCAAAGTCAAAATGAGATGTAGTTGGATTTGAAATCTCATTTTGTTCCAACGTTCTTGGTTGGATTTGAAAGTCAGAATGAGATGTAGTTGGACTTGAAATCTCATTTTGGTTAGTTACTTTAGACATTAGACACCTACACATATTCAATGAGTCATCTCTCTTAATTAGTGTCCTTGTGCCATATGGAGAGTGGGTGAATATTAGAAATCTTTACCTACTTATTAGTTAACTAGGTAATGTCCCGTTACCTGGTAATTAATCAATTACCCGTATAATTTAAAAATTGCCTCAAATTACTTAAAATTCTATTTATTTTTAATATACTTCACATATACTTTCTATATTATACTACCGTGGTCATATGGTACCTTGCATGGTACTAGTTCATAATTATCGGGTATTATCACTCGACCCGTATTTTATTCCAAATTGGCCATTTTCAATGAAACTCGTTTTCTTTAATCCGTGTACCACTTTATCCTTCATAACACTTATTTATCGCTTATTATAAATAGCATAAATACGTTAACGTCAAGATGATCTCATCCCCGTGTCTATGTCAATTAACTGAAGATGAAACTTTTAGCGTACAAAAATGCGAGATGTAACATCCTTCCCCCCTTAGAAACACTTGTCCTCGAATGTTCAACTCCCCGTGATCTATATAATTTTGGCAAGGTTGCCTCTAAAATAACACCACTACCAACACTCCCCATAGAAGCTTAATGACCCAACGACACACATGACCATAATTAGGAATAACAACAATGGCTTCACATGACTAACATAATGACCAACACAAGAATTTATACACACACCTTGAGGTTATGACGTCTCAGTCGGACCCTTCTCTAGAGGAGGAAATAAGTAGGGATATTTAGACTTCATGTTTTCCTCGGCCTCCCAAGTCATTTCTTCCACATTATTGTTCCTCCAAAGTACTTTCACGGAGACTACCTCCTTATTCCATATCTTACGGATGTGTCGGTGAAGGATGACAACAGGAATTTCCTCGTATGACAAGTCCTATGTAATCTGTACATCATTCGTTGGCACCACTCGGGTAGGATCGCCAATGTACTTCCGTAACATAGATACGTGAAAAACCGGATGGACAGACTCCAATTCCGATGGCAATTCTAACTCATAAGCTACTCGGTCCACTCTCCGAATGATCCTATAAGGCCCAATATACTATGGGCTAAGTTTGCCTTTCTTGCCAAACCTCATTACACCCTTCATAGGTGACACCTTTAAGAATACCCAGTCATTAATACCGAACTCTAAATCTCGTTGCCGCACGTCGGAATATGACTTCTGACAAAATAGTCGATCCCGGATAAGCTTTACTTTTTCTATGGCTTGCTGAACCAGGTCTGGCCCATGTAATTTAGATTCTCCAACATCCAACCACCCTATAGACGACCTACACTTTCGTCCATAAAGAGCTTCGTATGGAGCCATCTAAATACTGGAATGGTTACTATTATTATATGTGAACTCAATAAGCGACAGATGATCATCCCAGCTACCTTTGAAGTCTATTACACAAGCTCGTAACATATCCTCCAATGTCTGAATAGTACGCTCAGCCTGTCCGTCTGTCTGGGTATAAAATATTGTACTAAGACCTACTTGAGTCCCCAATCCTTTTTGGAAGGACCTCCAGAAGTTAGCTATAAATTGAGCTCCTCTATACGAGATAATAGATATAGGGACACCATGCCGTCGTACTATCTACTTAATATAAAGTCTTGCATAATCCTCTAAGGAATATGCAGTCCTAACGGGCAGAAAATAGGCTAACTTTGTAAGATCACCCATATCAAATCGAACTTACGCTGGGTACGGGGTAAGTCTACGATGAAATTCATATTAATTACTTCCCATTTCCAAGTCGGAATCTCCATAGCCTGCAATAATCTACCGGGCTTTTGATGCTCAATCTTAACCTATTGACAGTTAGGACACTGGGCAACAAATTCTACTATATCCTTTTTCATTCCGTCCAACCAATATACTTCCTTGATGTCATGATACATCTTTGTTGCTCATGGATGGATAGAATAATGAGAATAGTGAGTTTCTCCCATAACCTGCCGACGCAACCCTGCAACATTAGGTACACATAATCGCCTTTGATATCTGAGGGCCCCATCTTCCGTAATTTCAAATGGTGTCTTCTCCTTCTAAAAAGTGGTATCCCTATAATGAACTAGCACAGGATCCTCGTACTGACATTCCTTTACTTCAGTTACTAAAGAGGATGTTGCCGTATCCTGAAGAGTAATTCCAGTGTCACCTGAGTCCAGTATCTGAACTCCAAGACTAGCTAGCTGATGAACCTCATAAGCTATCCCCCTCTTTTATGGCCGTAAATACGACAGGCTATCCATAGATCTACGACTGAGGGCATCGGCTACTACGTTCGCTTTCCCCGGATGGCATGAAATATCAACGTCATAATCTTTAAGTAGCTACAACCATCTTCTTTGACGTAAATTCAATTCTTTTCTTCTTCTTTTTTTTGAAGATATACTGGAGGTGTGACGACCCGGTTAGTCGTCTCATGAATTACCGCTCCGTTTTCCCACTTCTACTTCTTTATTCTTTGTTTATCCGTGTTATGTGATATCGGGTTGGTCAGATCGAATCCGGAATGAATTTAGTAAGGTTTGAGACACTTAGTCTCTTTTGAGGAAGCTTAAGTTGGAAAGTCAATCGAATGTTGACTTATGTGTTAGAGGGATCATATGTGAGTTCTGAAGGTTCGGTTAGCTTCGAGAGATGATTTGGGACTTAGGAGTGTGATCAAAATGGGTTTTGGAGGTTCAGAGTAGATTTAGGCTTGAATTGGCGAAGTTGATATTTTGGCGATTTCCGGTTGGTAGGAGAGATTTTGATATAGGGATCGGAATGGAATTCCGAGAGTTGCATTAGTTTCATTGGGTCATTTGGGATATGTGTGAAAAATTTGAGGTCATTCGGACATGGTTTGATTGAGTTTTTGATCAAAAGTGAAATTCGGAATATTTTAGAAAGTTTGGCTTGAATCCAATGTGTTTTGTTGATTTGATATTGTTTGAGGTATTTTTAAGATTGGTACAAGTTTGAATAAGGTATTAGGATAAGTTTATGCTTTTGGTTGAGGTCCCCACCTCGGGGTGATTTCGGATGGTTGATGGGAAGTTTGACACCTAGTTGCAACTACTGAATTTGCTGCTTCTGCTATTTCCGCATATGCGAATTTGGGACCGCAGGTACGACGCCGCATGTGTGGGCGTTTAGTCGTAGAAGTGAAAAGGGGCCTGATGAGTAGCGACTGCAGAAGCGATTAGGGTGACCGCATCTGTGATGCCGCAAATGCAGAAGGTTAACCGAAGAAGCGGCTTTAGCCGTTAAATAAAGAATCGCAGAAGCGGTTATTTGGCCGCATATGCGGTACCATAGAAGCGGTAATTTGGCCGCAGATGCAAAAATGACTGGGCAGAAAGTATAAATTGTAGCCTTCGCGAAATTTAAGCTCTTTCACCATTTTTGACTTCGGCTTTGGAGCTTCTTGGACGATTGGAAAGAGGGATTTCAAGGGAACTTCATTGAGGTAAGGAATTTGGACCTAAAACTCATTCCTATGCTATTATTACACGGATTAGAGCTAGAAATCATGGAAATTAAGGGTGAAAATTAGGGAAACTAGGGCTTGGAAACTTAGACCTTTGCTTGGGGATTTAAAGGACATTTGAGGTCAGATTTCAGAACTTTTGATATGTATGAACTCGTGGGGAAATGAGGAATCTATTGATGTAAAAACTATCGAATTCCGAGACATGGGCCTGGGGGTCGGGTTTCGGTAATTTCAGGATTTGTGTTGTAAATTGATTATTTTCGATGGGGCTTCGTTCCCTTAGCATATTTTGACGTCCTCGTTCTGATTTTGTATAGATTTGACGTGAGTGGAGGACGATTCGAGGGGCAAAGGCATCGCGAGCTAGAAATTTGATCGGTTCGAGGAGAGTAATGATTGTAAATGATGTTCTGAGGGTTTGAAACCCCGGATTTGCACATCATAGTGCTATATTGAAGTGAGGCACATGTTTGATGACGAGCGTGGGGTCGTGCACTATTGGGGATTGTGACTTGGTGCGTCCCGATTGATGATTTTACCGCGTATTTGACTGAAATCTATTTGTTATCATCATTATTTGGATTGTGCCATATTTGGGCCTTGCACCAACTATTTGAACCCTTCGGGGATTTTTACTGGTATTTCCTCACTATTTTGACTTTATACTTGAACTCAGTCATGTTATATTTCACTGTTTTTCGTACCCAGCCATGTTTACTCTGTTCTAACACTTACATGATCGTTTAAATGATATTTTGGGCTGAGAAACATGTTTTACTACTGCCCGAGTGGCTTGTGAGGATTTTTGACTGAGTAAGGCCGAGGGCATATGTTGTGAGGAAACATTTGATACTAATTATGAGGACGAGGGTCTAAGATATGCATGCCACAAGGTGGCTTGATTGATATGAGTCCGAGGGCCTAGTGATAATGCCACGAGGTGGCTTGATATTGTGCTTGGGCCGTAAGGGGCCCCTCCAAGAGTCTGTACACTCCCAGTGAGCGCGGGTACCCATTGTGATGCGTGAGAAGAACTACCCCGTTCATGATTTGGAGTTGGTTGCATAGTTCACACATTGAAGATTTGGAGACATTACCTATATGGTATGTCTTGTGAGGTGTTTACTAATCTTCGTTGCCTCCAGCACTTGTTCAAGTAGAAGGACCTTAATTTGAGGCAGCGGAGATGGTTGGAGTTGCTAAAGGATTATGATATCACTATACTGTACCATCTGGGAAAGGCCAATGTGGTGGCCGATGCTTTGAGCTGAAAGGCAGTGAGTATGGGGAGTTTGGCATATATTCCAGTTGGGGAAAGACCTCTTGTGGTTGATGTTCAGGCCTTGACCAATCAGTTCGTGAGATTAGATGTTTCGGAACCCAGTCGGGTATTGGCTTGTGTGGTTTCTTAGTCTTCCTTATACGATCGCATCAGAGAGCACCAGTATGGTGATCCGCATTTGCTTGTCCTTAGGAACAGAGTTCAGCATGATGATGCCAGAGATGTGACCATCCTGATGATGGGGTGTTGAGGATGCAGGGCTGGATTTGCGTGCCCAATGTGGATAGGCTTCGGGAGTTGATTCTAGAGGAGGCCCATAGCTCGCGGTATTCTATTCATCCCGGTGCTGCGAAGATGGATCAGGATTTGCGGAAGCACTATTGGTGGGGAAGAATGAAGAAAGACATTGTGGGATTTGTGGCTCAGTGTCTCAATTGTCAGCAGGTGAAATATGATCATTAGAGACCGAGTGGCTTGCTTCAGCAGATGGATATTCCCGAGTGGAAGTGGGAGAGGATCACTATGGACTTTATTATTGGACTTCCACAGACTTTGAGGAAGTTCGATGTTATTTGGGTGATTGTGGATCGGCTGACCAAGTCCGTGCACTTCATTCCTATTTGTACTACCTATTCTTCAGAGCAGTTGGTAGAGATCTATATCCGGGAGATTATTCGGTTGCATGGTGTCCCAGTTTCCATCATTTTAGATGGGGACACTCAGTTTACATCACAGTTTTGGAGGTCTATGCAGCGAGAGTTGTGTACTTAGGTTGAGTTGAGCACAACTTTTCGCCCTTAGATGGACGGGCAGTCCGAGCGAACTATCCAAATATTAGAGGACATGTTGCGTGCTTGTGTCATTAATTTCGGAGGGTCATGGGATTAGTTTCTACCACTTGCAGAGTTTGCTTATAACAATAGCTACTAGTAGAGTATTCAGATGGCTCCATATGAGGCTTTGTACGGGAGGAGATATAGATTTCCAGTTGGTTGGTTCGAGCCCGGTGAGGCTAGAATATTGGGGACAGACTTGGTGCAGGATGCCTTAGAAAAGGTGAAGGTGATTCAGGAGAGGCTTCGTACAACGCAGTCAAGGCAAAAGAGCTATGCTGATAGAAAGGTTCGGGATGTGTCCTACATGGTTGGCGAGAAAGTTTTGTTGAAGGTTTCACCCATGAAGGGTGTTATGAGACTTGGGAAGAAAGGAAAATTGAGTCATCGATTCATTGGGCCTTTTGAGGTGCTTCGGAGGATTGGGGAGGTGGCTTATGAGCTTGCTTTGCCACCCAACTTGTCGAGTGTGCATCCGGTATTTTATGTTTCTATGCTCCGTAAGTATATTGGGGACCCGTCTCATGTTTTGGATTTCAGCACAGTTTAGCTGATGATGATTTGACTTATGATGTGGAGCCAGTAGCTATTTTGGGTCATCAGATTCGAAAGTTGATGTGGAAGGATGTAGCTTTAGTGAAAGAACAGTGGAGAGGTCAGCCCGTGGAGGAGGCCACCTGAGAGACCGAGCGGGAGATGCAACACATATATCCTCACCTGTTTGAGGCTTCAGGTATGTTTCTTGATTCGTTCGCGGACGAACTTTTGTTTAAGTTGGGGAGGATGTGACGACCCGACCAGTTGTCTCATGAATTACCGCTCTGTTTTCCCACTTTCTACTTCTTTATGGTTTGTTTATCCGTGTTATGTGATATCGGGTTGGTTGGATCGAATTCAGAATGAATTTAGTAAGGTTTGAGACACTTAGTCTCTTTTGCGGAAGCTTAAGTTGGAAAAGTCTATCAGATATTGAATTATGTGTTAGAGGGCTCAGATGTGAGTTCCGATGGTTCGGTTAGATTTGGGAAGTGATTTGGGACTTAGGAGTGTGATCAGAATGGGTTTTGGAGGTTCGGAGTAGATTTAGGCTTGAATTGGTGAAGTTGATATTTTGGCGATTTCCGTTTGGTAGGCAAGATTTTGGTATAGGGGTCAGAATAGAATTCTGAGAGTTGCAGTAGTTTCGTTGGGTCATTTGGGATGTGTGTGCAAAATTTGAGGTCATTCGGACATGGTTTGGTTGGGTTTTTGATCAAAAGCAAAATTCAGAAGATTTTAGAAAGTTTTGCTTGAATCCAATGTGTTTTGGTTGATTTGATGTTGTTTGAGGTGTTTTGAAGATTGGTACAAGTTTGAATAAGGTATTAGGATATGTTTATGCTTTTGGTTGAGGTCCCGGGGGCCTCTGGGTGATTTCAGATGGTTGACGGAAAGTTTGAGACATTGTTGCAGCTGCTGAATTTGCTGCTTCTGGTATTTCCGCACTTGCGAATTTAGGATCACAGGTACGATGCCGCATGTGCGGGCATTTAGTCGCAGAAGCGAAAAGGGGCCTGATGAGTAGCGACCGCAGAAGCGGTTAGGGTGATCATATCTGCGATGTCGCAGATGCGGATGGTTGACCGCAGAAGCGGCTTTAGCCGTTAAGTGAGGAACTACAGAAGCAGTTATTTGGCTACATATGCGGTACCACAGAAGCAGTAGATTGGCCGCAGATGCGAAAATGACTGGGCAGAAAGTATAAATTGTGGCTTTCGCGAAACTGAGCTATTTCACCATTTTGACTTCGGCTTTGGAGCTTTTTGGACGATTGGAAAGAGGGATGTCAAGGGAACTTCATTGAGGTAAGGAATTTAGACCTAAAACTCATTCCTGTGCTATTATTACATAGATTAGAGCTAGAAATCATGGAAATTAAGGGTGAAAATTAGGGAAACTAGGGCTTGGAAACTTAGACTTTGCATGGGGATTTAAAGGACCATTTGATGTCGGATTTCAGAACTTTTGATATGTATGAACTCGTGGAGAGATGAGGAATCTATTGATGTAAAAATTATTGAATTCCAAGATGTGGTCCCGGGGGTCGAGTTTTGGTAATTTCGGAATTTGTGTTGTAAATTGATTATTTTCGCTGGGGCTTCGTGCCCTTGGCATATTTTGATGTCCTCATTCTAATTTTGGATAGATTCGACACGGGTGGAGGTCGATTTGAGGGGAAAAGGCATCGCGAGCTAGAGATTTGACCGGTTCGAGGTGAGTAATGCTTGTAAATGATGTTCTGAGGGTTTGAAACCCCGAATTTGCACATCGTAGTGCTATATTGAGGTGAGACACATGCTTGATGACGAGTGTGGGGTTGTGCACTATTGGGGATTGTGACTTGGTCCATCCTAATTGATGATTTTACCGCGTATTTGACTGAAATATATTTGTTATCATCATTATTTGGGCTGAATGCCATATTTGGGCCTTGCGACAACTATTTGAACCCTTCGGGGATTTTTACTGGTATTTCCTCACTGTTTTGACTTTATACTTGAACTCAGTCATGTTATATTTCACTATTTTTCGTACTCAACCATGTTTATTCTGTTTTAACACTTACATGATCTTTTAAATGATATTTTGGGCCGAGAAACATGTTTTACTACTTCCCGAGTGGCTTGTGAGGATTTTTGACTGAGTAAGGCCGAGGGTCTATGTTGTGAGGAAACATTTGATACTGATTATGAGACCGAGGGCCTGAGATATGTACGCCATGAGGTGGCTTGATTGATATGAGGCCGAGGGCCTAGTGATGATGCCACGAGGTGGCTTGATATTGCGTTTGGGTTGTAAGGGGCCCCTCCAGGAGTCTATACACCCCCAGTGAGCGCGGTTACCCATTGTGATGTGAGATTGAGCCCGAGGGGCTGGTATTGTTTTGAGATGTTGCCCGAGGGGCGGAATTGTGAATACTGTGCCCGGGGGGCGAACCTTTATGTGTTTATTTTCTTAATTAACTGTCCATTACCTGCTTAATTGTTGAAAGAGGCTTTTCATGAAATTACATTTGATATAAAGGATTTTTGCTTATCTTTCACTGATTCACTGATTTTTAAATGGTTTTACTGCTTCATTATAGAATGCTTTGTGCTTTACATGATTTCTTGCTTTCAGTATTTATTTACATTTGTTACTTACTGAGTTGGAGTACTCACTTTACTCCCTGCACCCCGTGTGCAGATTCAGGCATTGCAGATCATGCCAGTGCGAGTTGAGAGCTCCCAACAGATATCGCAGTCCACGAGGTAGCTGCTTGACGTCTGCAGTCCCGTGTTTCTCCCTCTTTATCATTTCTATCTCTTATCAGACATTTGTAATAGTTTGTAGACTTTTCAGACTTGTATTAGGTTTTATAGATGCTTACGACTAGTGACTCCCCGGTATCGGGCTGTGTTGGGTTATTTTTCGCGATTTATGCTATTAACTTCATAAACTTTGGTTTATTTATTCATGTTTAGACTATTTCTTAAATGCTTAATTGTTAATAATCGGATAATGGGAAGTGTCGGCTGGCCTTGTCTTTACGAGAGGCGCCATCACGACCGGGTTCGGGTTTGGGGTCGTGACAGGAGGCTCTTATGATCCGCATAGATACCAACATGAATGACATACAAGTATTGTCTCCGCATCTTTAGTGCATGAATCACCAAGGCTAACTCTAAATCGTAGGTCGGGTAGTTCTTCTCGTGCTTACTTAGTTGTCCAGAAGCATAAGCTACAACCTTACTAATCTGCATCAGCACACGATCCAATCCAACGCTTGAAGCGTCACAATAGATAATATAATCTTCGGTCCTTTCTGGGAGCATTAGAACCGGTGCTGAAATTAACATGTCCTTCAATGCCTCGAAACTCCATTTGCAAGGATTAGTCCATTGAAACTTATTTCCCTTCTGAATTAACTTACATGGGTATCCTAATCTTTTTACAATTCAGGAAATTCCCCTCTTCGAAGGCCCAAACTTCATCCTTTATCCATCACAATTACGTCCTTATCCCACTATTAGGGTAGTATTTCATCTATTCTAAACATTACTAGTCTTAGACTCCTTTAAGTTCTTTTAGGCTATACTAAGCCTTCTGTAACTTAGAGAAATCGTCAGCTTTCTTATGAACTTATTCCCAAGGATTTATCCATTCTCGTTACTTTTTTCACTCATCTTTTCTTATCCTTCCTACTTGTCGCTCTACCATACTTTAGCTTTGCGACCTACACATATCTATTTATACTTATTCGCAACCTTTCTTGAACTTACTTGCACCATAAATTTCCTTATGTTATTTCGGAACATTAAGCGAGACACCATATACTATTTTGGTCGAAGGTGCTTATAAGAGAAGAAAATTCTGTTACAAGTTTCCTCTAATAACCTGCCAAACGGAGAAGCTACGAACCTCCGTCGGTGTTGTGGGTCTAGGCCAAGTATTCAATGCCTCACTCTTTTGTGTATCCACCCGGATGCCTTCACCCGAAATAATATGCCCAAGGAAAGCTATAGAGTTTAACCTTAATTCATTTTTAGAGAATTTTGCATGCAACTTTCCTTTTTGTAGAACTTTGAGCACAGTACACAAGTGATCTTCATGCTCAGCCACTGAACGAGGATATACCAATATATATCGTCGAGAAATACGATTATGAACAAATCTTAAAAAGGGCCTGAACACATGGTTCATCGAATCCATGAATACTGCTGGGGCATTGGTCAAACCAAAAGACATAATATGAAATTCAAAGTGCCCATATCTGTTCCTAAATGTTTTCTTCAGAATATCTTCATCCTTAAGCCTTACTTGATGGTACCCGAACCTCAGGTCTATCTTTGAAAACACTTGGCACCTTGCAACTGATCAAATAAATCATTAATTCTTGGGACCGGGTAGTTATTCTTGATCGTCACCTTATTCAACTACCTATAATTAAAACACATTCGTAAGGAACCATCCCCCTTTGTCAGAAACAACACAGGTGCTCCCCACAGTGACAGACTGGATCTTATAAAACTTTTTTCAAGCAAGCCCCTTAGTTGTTCCTTTAACTAGTTCAGCTCTGCAGGGCCATTCTATAGGGGGGAATAGATATTGGATGAATATCTGGTAGTAGTAGGTTAATGACAAACTCAATTTCTCGCTCTGGCGGAAGACCTGGAAGCTCATCGGGGAAAACATCGGGAAACTCATTAACTACAGGAAAGAACTGAATGGTTGGTAACTCTACTTCCACATCCCAAACCCGAACTCAGTAATGAATGTAGTCCTTTTTGATTATATTCCTTGCCTTGAGATAGGAGATAAATTTAGCTCTTGGCGATGCGGTATTACCTTTTCATTCTAAAATAGGCTCTCCTAGGGACTGAAATCAAACCATCTTCGATCTACACTTGATGTTAGCATAACAAAAAGCCAACTAATCCATACCTATTATAATATTAAGTTCTACCAACCGAACACCATGTACCTTATCCTTGTTTATTATCAAATCTATCACAGGCCATTTCGGGCTACATCCATATATATTGGTAACAATATTAAAACATAACTTGCATAACTAATTTACAAAAAGGTTTATATACATAGGGGTCGACTAGGCCGTAGACATGTCATATCCAAAACTATATACATGATAATGTCTGCAAAACCTCTAAGTAGGCATAACCATAATATATACAAGTCGGGATGGGGCTCTCTACGTCCTCATAAAACAACCTAACACATTTAGAACTCTGACTTGGTAATATTCTAAGAAGAGGTAGAACTTACCAACCAAAAACTGACACTTTAGGGAAAGTCTATAGTAGAGGGTCCTTGCCTCGTCCTATATAAGAACCTCGATCGGACACACTTCGAAGCGAAATATTTATGTCCTTATCAGTTACCTTCCTCTTCTCGGCCTAACTACTATCTTCTTCCTCTGCATATCCCATAACATACACCAAGGAACCTTGATTCACAGACTCCCAAGAGTGTGGACTATCCGGAATCTCAGAAGAGCTGGTGTCCTCAAATACCTTGACATAGCTTTGAGCCTAAGGGAATCCCGGCTGTGCCACCATGCACTACTCTCCTTATACCCTGATCAACAGGTTGTGAAACTAAGGGCCTTGGTGAGGTCGGATTTCCTCTCACCCCATCTACTGCCGGAGTGGTTGCAACAACTCGAACGGATGACTTATATGGATCCTCGGATGGATCCTCCTCAATATAACCCATGATCTCCGATGGGTCTGAATCCATAGTATAACTCATCTCTCTTTCTTACACCTTTGTAGCCTTATGACCCATGCTAGTGGCTGTAGTCTTCAGAGGCATCGCTAAAAACGTAACACGTCATTAGGAACACAAATGCTCATATTGCACGATCTAAGATAAGAAGAGAGGAAAACATCCTATATGTCCTTTAGCCTCCTATTTATAAGTGTGGTACACAACACACCCATAAACAAGACTCTACTAGACACGGTATGTAGACAACCCTAGGAAAAACTACTCTGATACCACTTTTGTCATGACCCAAATCGATGGGTCGCGACGAGTGCCTGAGTCCTGCCTGTCAAACACCCCTAAGCATGTGTCTAGGATATGAACCTGTATAACATCTGTTGAGTTACGAGAATAATGTACATGAAGGAAATCTGCCCAAAAAGGGTATACATACATATACATACAACATACGTAGCGCGAGCCGACAAGGCTGCTATAGACAACTATACATTTCAAGTTAGAAGCCGGTAAGGCCACATACTATCCAACTAGTCATATTGTCTACATACCTCTAATAGAAACATAATTGTATGAAGACGGGACTGAGAAATGTCATACCCATATACAAATATATATACAAACGTATCGTACCAAAATCAAAAGCAGCTCCGAATCAAGTAGAGCACGCCAACTCTCGGTGATCAGGGATCCTAAGAAGGGGGACTGTCAGCTTACCTACCTGCACTTGCGGGCATGAAACGCAAGCCCCGTGAAATAGGGCGTCAGAACAAAAAAAGTACTGAGTATGTAAGGCATGAAAATTAGTACGTAAAAGACATAGATGAAACATGGAATATAGAAACACGTCTTTAATCTAAATAACTTTATAATTCTGAAATGTTTATAATGTCATGCACGTGCGTATAAATGTAGTTCCATGCATCGGTATGGGTGTACATAATATCATCAAGCCACCGAGGGCATCCTATCATATTGTCTCGGCTACTGTGGGCAACATCATTAATATATACTAGCTGATCAGGTGGTGGTGCATATATAATGCTATAACCTTTTCCCATATCCCATATGCATATATTTACATATATACACGTATATAACGCCATCTGGTCATGGGTCAATGCACATGTATAAATGAGAGAAATGCATGAAAAATACGTAATAATCTCAATATTCCTTCTGGATAAACTTTTTCAACTGTGTATTATTCTGAGACCCATGAACAGAAGATAATAATATTTTTCATGGGGAATCAAGAATATAGACACCCTTACTATCTCTATAAATAGAGTAATTTGTGGAAACTATGTGTTTGCTCGTTTCTTCAATATAATTTTGACCATGCCAAAAGAAAGAAGGGAGGGTCTTAGCATACTTGTTTCTTAAATTTATTTGAACGAATCTGCTTCTGCAAAATATGAACGAAATTACACTTGGATTTCCTTGAACTTGCTTTCTGCTTCTAAAGTTTGTGAACTAAAAAATGAATTTTAAGCTAAAACTTGTTTCCAACGTTTTCTTTAAGTTTGGTTGAAGTTTCTATTTCTAATTTGAACGAAATTTGGCTTGGAATGAAGGCTTCTAACGTTTTTTGTTTCAAAGTCAGAATGAAATGTAGTTGGATTGGAAATCTCCTTTTTTTCCAACGTTCTTGGTTGGATTTCAAAGCCAGAATGAGATGTAGTTGGACTTTAAATCTCATTTTGGTTAGTTACTTTAGACATTAGACACCTACACATATTCAATGAGTCATCTCTTTTAATTAGTAGCCTTGTGCCACGTGGAGAGTGGGTGAAGATTTTAAGTCTTTACCCACTTATTAGTTAACTGAGTAATATTCCGTTATCCGGTAATTAACCAATTACCTGCATAATTTAAAAATTGCCCCAAATTACTTAGAATTCTATTTATTTTTAATATACTTCACATATACTTAATATATTATACTACTGTGGCTATATGACACCTTGCATGGTACTATTTTATAATTATCGAGTATTATCATTCGACCCGTATTTTATTCCAAATTGGCCACTTTCAACGAAACTCATTTTCTTTAATCCGTGTACCTCTATATCCTTCATAACACTTATTTATGGCTTGTTATAAATAACATAAATACGTTAATGTCAAGATGATCTCATCCCCGAGTCTATGTCAATTAACTGAAGACAAACTTTCTAGCGTACGAAAACGCACGATGTAACAGGGTTTATGAGAAATATTTGGGAGGCTTTTTGCAGAGCTTATGTCTGGTTATTTTGCCTTATTTTTGGTCTAATTTATGAAGAAAATATGCCTTTAAAATGCCTCTTTGGATGACCCTAAATGGCCCATATATTGGCTCTCATTTAAGCAAGTTGGTGACACACCTACTTGTCACCTAGCAGCCTGCGCAGTCTTGCAAAAATGCCAATATCTCTCTACTCCGATGTCGTATTGACAAACGGTTTAACATGTTAGAAAGTAGACTCATAGATCTTAAATTTGTTGAGTGTAACACCCCATAACTCAAAGTATATTGGGAGAAAATCGTAGTTATATTTGACCCAAAGTTTCAGTAAAACTTATGAACGTAACTTATGATGACTTTCATCGACTTTTATTCCACAACTCGATTGACTTCAAAACATAACACACGATTATCATACGACTATCATAATTTATAACATAACCTCCTTATCATGTTAATAACCCTAATATTACCCCAACAGTACATGTTATAACATTCCCAACTTGTTGACATTCGACAAAACTTATTTTCTTCAATTGGTTTAGCTTCTAAGCCTTCCAACTCTCTTGATACTTGCAGTCCATGATCTTAAATATTTGTAACCTCCAAGTTAACATGATTAACTTACTTTATGTACTTTCAAAGATGATCTCATTTCAGAGCTTACATCAATTGACTTACGATGCACTCTCACGTAGAAAAACATGGGGTGTAACATCATTCCCCCCTTGGGAACATTCGTCCTCGAATGTTGACTGATGCGCTTATCAGTTTCATAAATTATAGCCTTTAGAAATATCTTAATACTATCATTGCCCTCTAGGCCACTGCTCTATGAATAAATCCAAAGGCCAGGGCTTTCCCCCCTTTAGGCCTCTTTCTCATACCACAACCTGTGGTCGGAACTCTTTTGATCTTGTAACTGTTGCGACCTTCTGTCATACAGCCTGTACGACTTTGTCCTTGTATGTGCTCCTATGTGACTCTTTTGTTCTTTTTCCTCCAGCTTTTAGCCAATATCTATGCCTCACTCTGTGAACATATACAGAACTATGGCAAGTTGTCCCTCTAGTCATCTATGATTTCCGAACCTCTTTGTATGTAAATTATTCTTTAATTAATGCCCTTTGGATAGATATAATTTATAAAAAATATTATAATTGAATTTTTGTTGTTTTCTTGGAGAGATTTAGGCCTTGTAATCATTTGGACTTGGCTCACATAATTTGTTTCAAGACCATGACTAAGAAATGCTCTTTAGTTACTCACTGAATGATAACTCATTTTTTGCGTGAAGATTTATTTATATTGACTGGATAAATTTCTATGTCATAAATAACTTGATACATTTTTCTTATATCATATTCATTCATTAAATCAATTATTTCATTTACCCATTATATACTAATATTATCCGAGGATAACTCTTCCTCCATTCTTAGATGAAATTCCTTGCTAAATATTCATCCATATGAAAATAAACAATCTTTCCCCTTTTTCTCAAATTCTTTAGTATAACATGCACTCTTTAGATGCAATTATTTTCATATATATTTTGTCAAATATTTTACTATTCTTTATCTAGAACTCACTTTACACTCAACGTATCTTTTAGAATACGATTCCCTTGTCCACTTTATATATATTTCATATGAATCAATATATTTCATTTAAAAAATACAAAAAATATTTGCATACTTCATCCGTACATAACTCATTACATATTTAATATCATTATTGTTCATTCTAGCACACGTTAATCACTCTTTTATTCTTTGTAATAATTGTGAGTGTTTGCTACTTATCTTTGAACCTTTCCTTAATTATTTTATCGAGTCCACCGAAACCATATTTTTATGGATCTTGAGGGATGCCTAACTCCTTCCCATCTGTCCTAGTATACTTTATATATTAGGTGGTTATTCTAAACTCCAATTAACCTTGTAGAGTACTATAAGTTGTAATTTATTTTGTCTTGTGCAAAATAGGGTGCAACGAGGGGTCGACATCGACACTCACTAGAGATCAATAAATAAAGTGCAGTAATTAAAAATAGGCATGAAATACAATAGTAATAATGGAATAAGATAACAAAAAATAATGATCCCTTAACCGAATATAAATTTAAAATCTGCAATTATCACATGCCAATTTTTAACAAATAAGAGTGATAAAGTAATTATCATGTGATCACCCGATAGGTCATTTATTGTTTTACCCATTTAGCCTCCTTAGATTTACGTGCACAGTCCTAGCCTTTTTTTAGAAACTTTTTTATTTAAAAAATATATGAAAAGTGAAATTTATCCTTAAAAACTCATTTAAGTTAACTACGGTCAACATTTTTTGTAAACGGACCCGGATCAGTATTTTGACTATCCCAGTGGATCCGTAACATTGTTTGAGACTTGGGTGTATTCCCAGAATCGAATACGGAAGTCTCTAACTTGATTTAACATGATTTGATGAAAAATAGCAATTTAAAGGTTAGAAGAATTCCTAAGTTTGACCGTAGGTTGGCTTTGTTGCTACCGCGTTCAGATTATGGTTCTGGAGGTTGGTATAGTTTCAGTATTTATGACTTATCTGCAAAATTTGGTGCAAAACGGAGTTTGTTTTAAGTGATTCGGATGTCCGGTTGCAAAATTACATGTTCTTAAGTTTCTTTGAAAATTTCATTCATTTTGGTGTCCGACTCATAGTTCTCGGTGTTATTTTTGTGTTTTGATTATGTGACCGAGTTTGTATGATGTTAATACACTTGTGTGCATATTTGGTTTGGAGCCCGAAGGGCCTGGGTAGGTTTTGGATAGGCTACGGAGTGATTTTTGAACTTAGAAGAATGCCTATGCATCAAGTCTACAGATCTCACATTTGCGAGGACCTATTTGCAAATGCGAGGCCAGGATCGCATATGCGATGCTTGTGGGGGATGGGTCAGCTTTGCTTTTCCGAGTTAAGTCCACAGATGCAATGGTGGAAAGTTCTCATTTGCGAACTTTTGTGTCGCATTTGCGAGTAAAGGAAAAATGGGGCACACTAATATTTGCGAGTCGATTATTTGCATTTGTGGATAGGCTTGGTTCGCATTTGCGACGAAATCCGGCTCATTGACTTTTTAGCTTTTGCAAAGAGTTGATCACTTTTGCTATCATCGCATTCAGGAACTATGTGTCATAATTGCAATAACTGCAGTTGGGTAAAAGAGAGAAAAAGCAGGATTTAGCACTTTTCACACGAACTTTCAACCCTAAACACCTTAGAGACTATTTTATAAGAGGATTTTCTTTCCAAAAATATTGGTAAGCAACTTTAATCTATTTCTTTTCAATTATCCATTACTTTTCAAGTGTTTTTAACATTAAATCTTGGATTTTCATGGTAGAAATTAGGGAGTTGGGTAGAATTCAGAATTTTTGTAAATTTGGGATTTGGACCTCCAATTGAGAGCGGAGTTTGAAACTAATAACATAACCGATCTTGGAGGTGAATGAGTAATCGTTTTTTTGTCCGAATCTCAGGTTTTGACTAAGCGATCCCGGAGTTGACTTTTGTTGACTTTTTGGGAAAAGTGTAAAGATATTAACTTTATGTACTATAATTGATTTTCCTAGTATTGTTAGTTGATATTAAGTAAATTTTGGTTAGATTTGATTGGTTTGGACACGAAATTTAGAGGAAAGGCCCCGGTTGAGCTTTGATTTGATTGCAAAGCGAGATAAGTGTCGTGGTTCACCTTGACTTGAGGGATTATGACTTGTTTGCCTATTGTCTACGTGTTTAATGTGTGTGTATATTGTATAAGTGAGGTGACGAGTACTTATGCATTGTTGTGGGTTAAATCATACGTGTGGAACTTGTTTCCTTGTGATTTATTGCCTGTTAAATTATGATATCCATGTTTAGGTTGGGTTGTTACTCATTTGATCATTCTTTCCGTATTTATTGCTTATTTAGTAATTGTTGAGTATGTTAGAGGTTGAAGTTTTGTACCTTAGCATCATATTTGACGTTAAAAACAAATATCCGCATTATTTACATCTCAAATTTATATTACCTTTAATACATGGTAAGGAAGAGTGTTAAAGCACTAAAGGTGATGCCGTGCCATTGAATTTATCTCATTTATTGATTTATACATAGTGAGGAAGGGGTTAAAGCACTAAGGGTGATGTCGTGCTATTCATTTCATTTATTCATGGTTACATAGTGAGATCGAGAGTAAAAGAACGAAGGGTGATGCCATGCCATTTCATTTTACTTATGTCATCATTTCATAGTAAGGAAGAGATTAAAAGCATGAATGGTGATGTCGTGCTATTGCATTTATCTCATTTATTGATTTGTACATAGTGAGGATGATATTAAAAGCACGAAGGGTGATGCTGTACCATTTATGTAATTTATTCATTATATTATGGCGAGAAAGAGAGTAAAAGAACGAAGGGTGATGTCGTTCCATTAATTTTATTTATTCATTGTTACATAGTGAGATCGAGAGTAAAAGCACGAAGGGTGATGCTGGGCCATTTCATTTTACTTATGTCATCATTTCATGGTATGGATGAGAGTAAAAGCACGAAGGGTGAGGGTGTCCTATCTTAGCCTCGTCGCTACCTCTTCGAGGTTAGGCTCGACGCTTACGGAGTACATTTGGTCGGTTGTACTCATACTACACTTTTGCACTTTTTGTGTAGATTTTTTTATTTGTCCCAGCAGTATGTGAGGTGCTTCAGCTCGGATTATCGCATATGAAGACTTGAGGTAGATCTGCTGGCATCCGCAGACATTGAAGTCCCCCTCTTCCTCCCTCTTTACTGTTCATTTCCTTCGAAATCGTTGTATTTATTTCAGACATTGTTTGTAGAACTTCTAGTTACTTGTATACTCATGACTCCGGATCTTTGGTAGCAGATTGTATTACTATGTGTATGCTAGTATCATATTAGATTGAGTTCCTATTCCTCGTCATTTCCCATCATATGTTTAAACTGTTAAAATTTGGCTATGTAACTATCTCACATCGGCTTGCCTAGCAAGTAGATATTAGGCACCATCACGACCCCGAGGTTGGGATTCCGGGTCGTGACAAGTTGATATTAGAGCACTAGGTTGCCTAGGTCTCACGAGTCACGACCAAGCTTAGTTGAGTCTGAAGGATCGGTACGGAGACGTCCGTAATAATCTTCCAGAGTCTATAGAGTTTAGGAACAAACTCACTTCTCTCCTTCTCTATCGTGTGATTTTATTCTATCATCGATGATTGAACCATTCTATTCTTGTTCTTTCACAGATGGCGAGAACACTCATATAATCTATACCCGGAGCCCCTAGTGGCAGCTACGACTAGGGGCAGAGGTCGAGGCTGAGGCAAAGCTCTGCCTAGAGCTGGAGCAGCAACACCCGTAGTAGAGCTTGAGATTGATCACGAGGAGGAGGTTCCAGTTCAGACATTACCCATCGGACTAGCTCAGGTCCTAGAGGGATTCATAACCACTCCAGTGCTTCAGGATGCTCTAGTCCGTTTGGTGGGCCTTATGCAGAGTGTGGCCCATACCAGTACATTTCTATTGGCACTAACCGTCTCTCGGGACGGGGGAAGAGCATAGACTCCCGTTACTCACACCTAGATCAGGTGGCTCCCCATTATTAGACTCAAGCAGCCCTGCCAGTTGGGGTGGTTCAGCCAGTTGTTGCGGTGTAGGCCGATACGCGTGCTACTGAGGCTTTTTTGAGCATGGATAAGTTCACGAAGCTCTTTCATGTTCATTTCAGTGGTGCATCTTCTGAGGACCCACAAGATTATCTAGATAGCTGCCATGCAATGTTGCGGAACATGGATATAGTTGACTAGTTCCGCCAAGATGGTGGAGGGATTATATGTTCACTAGACTACCTGGTTTGCCTACACTTAGCTAGGATCAATTCTCACAGCTATTTCTCGAAAATTTCATCCATGTCACTCTGAGAGAGGATTAGCGTAGGCAGTTTGAGCGTTTTCAACAGTGTAGTATGATTGTTACCTAGTACGAGACTCGATTTGTGGACCTAGCTTGCCATGCCATTATCTTTCTTCCTACTGATAGGGAGGGAGTGAGGAGATTCATTGATTGGGCTCACTTTCACTATCACGCTACAGATGGCCAAGGAGTTGGAGATGATATTTCTTTTCAGATGGCCGTAAATAATGCAAGACAGATCAAAATGATTTGTGGTTAGGAGAGGTGGTCAGTGTCTGATAAGAGGCCTCATCATTTTGGTGGTTTTGGTGGTGCCTCATCTTGAGGCAGGGGTACTTCTGGTAGAGCCCATCCCCCCAGACTATTTTAGTCAGCTCTTCAGGAATCCCATGGTGCTTCGGGTAGTCAGGGTCCTCATGTGTCTTATCCTAAGCAGCTAGCTTACACTGCACAACCGGCTCCTATTAATGCACATCCAATCCAGAATTATCAAGGTCATTACCCAGGCCGACAAGGCCAGTTCCAAGTCAGCAGTCACAGTATCCGAGGGGTTGTTATACTTTTAAGGATCCGAGGCACCTTGCTAGATTTTTCCCTAGATTGTAGGGCAGCGTGCAACAACAGAGTTCTCGTGCCATGATTCCAGCATCAGTTTCTCCACCGCCCGCTCAGCCGACTAGAGGCATGGTCCAGACAGCTAGAGGTGAAGGTAAAAGATTTAGAGGTGGAGGTCAGGCTGTTTGTGGTGAAGGCCGGCCAACTAGAGGCCGTCCCAGAAATGTATGTCAGAGTGGTGTGGCTAGCCCCAATTTTATGCTTTTCCGCCTAAACTTGAGGCTTAGTCATCCGATGCTGTTATCATATGTATTGTTCCAGTTTTCCATAGAGATACTTCAATTTTATTTGATCCAGGTAATACTTATGCCTATGTGTCATCATATTTTGCTTCATATCTAGTTGTGCCTTGTGATTCTTTGAGTGCTTCTGTGTATGTTTATAGATCTGTGGGAGATTCTCTTGTTGTAGATTGTGTCTATCACTCATGTGTGATTACTATTGGGAGATACTAGCGTAGACCTTCTGCTTCTTGATATGGTAGATTTTGATGTTATCTTGAGTATAGATTGGTTGTCACCTTATCATGCTATATTGGACTGTCACGCCAAGAGGGTGTCCTTAGCCATGCCGGGGTTGCTTCGCTTAGAGTGGAGGGGGATTCCTGGCTATTCTACCAGCAAGGTTATTTCATATATGAAGGCTCGCCATATGCTCAAGAAGGGATGCCTAGCTTATTTGGCATATATTCACAATTCTAGTTCGGAGGTTCCTTCCATGGATTCAATACCATTTGTGCATGAGTTTCCAGAGGTATTTCCTTTAGATCTGTCAAGGATGTCATCTGAAAGGAATATTGACTTCTATATTGATTTGGCTCCAGGCACTCAGCCGATTTCTATTCCACCATACCACATGGCCCCGCCTAAGTTGAAGGAATTGAAGGAGAAGTTGCAAGATTTACTTGATAAGGGATTCATTAGACCTAGTGTTTCACACTGAGGTGCGCCTGTGTTGTTTCTGAAGAAGAAAGGTGGTTTGATGAGGATGTGTATATACTATCGCCAGTTGAACAAGGTCACCATCAAGAACAAGTATACATTGCTGAGGATTTATGATTTATTTGATCACCTTCAGGGTGTCAAGGTGTTTTAGAAGATTGATTTGAGCTCTGGATACCATCAGTTGAAGATTAGGGCATCCGACGTCCCTAAGATGGCTTTTCGGACTCGGCATGAGCATTATTCGTTCCTAGTGATGTCATTTGGGTTGACAAATGCCCCAAAAACATTTATGGATTTGATGAACCATGAGTTTAAGTGCTATTTAGGTTCCTTTGTTATTGTATTCATTAATGATATCTTGATCTACTCCTGCAGTCGAGGGGAGCACGAGTAACATCTTCGGATTGTGTTATATGCCATGTTATCAAAGTGTGAGTTTTGGTTAGACTTAGTCAGCTTTTTGGGGCATATTGTATCGCTAGATGTCATAAAGTTGGATCCAATGAAGATTGAAGTAGGTCAGAACTGGCCTAGGCGTACTTCAGCTGCAGAGATTCGGAGTTTCCTAGGTTTGGCTAGTTATTATCGCCGGTTCGTGGATGTGTTTTCATCCATATCAACCCCATTGACTATATTGAACCAGAATGGTGCCCCATTCAGATGGTCAGATAAGTATGATTTAAGCTTTATGAAGCTCAAGACTGCTTTTACTATCGCGAAAATGTTGGTGTTGCTCACAGGTTCAAGATCCTACACAGTGTATTGTGATGCATCTCGTATTGGGCTCAGTGCAGTATTGATACAGGATGGTAGGGTGATTGCATAAGCATCACGGCAGTTGAAGGTTCATGAGAAGAATTACCTTGTTGATGACATAGAGTTGGCAATCAATATTCATGCGCTGAAGATTTGGAGGCAATATCTATAAGGCGTGTCGTGTGAGGTATTCACGGATCATCAAAGTCTACAGTATTTGTTCAAGCAGAAGGATCTCAACTTGAGGTAGAGGAGGTGGTTGGAGCTGTTGAAAGATTACTCTTTAGAGCGGTTAGTTGAGATATACATTCGCAAGATTGTCCTTCTTCACGGTATGCCTGTGTCTATCATTTCTAATTAAGGTACGCAGTTTAACTTGCACTTCTGGAGGGCCGTACAGTGTGGGTTAGGCACGCTAGTTGAGTTGACTACAATATTTCACCCCAAGACGGACGGGCAGTCCGAGTGCACTATTCAGATATTGGAGGATATGCTTCGCGCATATGTTATGGATTTAGGGGGTTGACCTATGTCCTAAACTGCCCCTCGACTGGTTGACCCCTCCACTGGACCTTTACCACATAAATCTTCTTTGACCTTAACTGGTGAACCTGCCTGTCAACAATGGCAATTGGCTCCTCCTCTTAACCCAAGCTCTCATCTAGCTGAACCGTGTTGTAATCTAACATATGCGACCTGTCAGCATGGTACTTCCAGAGCATAGACACATGGAAAATTGGATGGAATCCCGATCGAGCGGGAGGCAAAGCAAGATAATTGGAAACCTCACCAACTCGCCTTAACACCTCAAATGGGTTAATAAAACTCGGGCTCCGTTTTCCCTTCTCCCCATACCTCATGATACCCTTCGTCGGTGAGACTTTCAAGAGAACATTCTCGTTCACTATAAATGATAAATCACTCACCTGTCTGATCAATGCAACTCTTATGTCTGGACTTTGTGGTACGATGTTGCTCCTGAATCAATTTTACCTTCTCCAAGGCATCCTTCACTAAATCAGTGCCATGTAACATAGCCTCGCCAGGCTCAAACCATCCGATAGGCGAAAGACATCGCCAACCATATAAAGCCTCAAATTGATCCATCTGGATACTGGACTGATAACAGTTGTTTTAAGCAAACTTGGCCAAGGGTAAGAATCAATCCCACTGCCCTCCAAATTCAATAACACGTGCTCTAAGCATATCCTCTAGAATCTGAATTGTCCGGCCGACTACCCGTCGATCTGCGGATGAAAGGTTCTGCTAATATCTATTCGGGCACCCAACACGCTCTGTACTGATCTCTAGAAATACGAAATGAACTGAGGGACTCTATATGAAATGATGCAAATATGCACACTATTCAACCAAATAATATCCTGAATGTAAATCTGGGCCATTCTCTCCGAAGAGTACGTAGTCACAACCATAATGAAGTGTCCTGACTTGGTCAGCATTTCAAATATGACCCAAATGATACAAAACTTCCTCAACATCCGCGACAACTAGCCCATTGACAATGACTCAAATGACATCAAACTTCCTCAACGTCCACGACAACTCAACTACAAAGTCCATAGTAATGCGCTGCCACTTCCACTACGGTATAACCATCTGCTGGAGTAGGCCACTTTGCCTCTAGTGCTCATACTTAACTTGCTGGAAATTTAAACATCTCTCTATATACTTAACTATGTCATTCTTCATCTGCCACCACCAATAACGTTGCCTTAGGTCGCGATACATCCTCGTAGATCCTGGATGAATAGGATATTATTAACTGCGTGACTCCTCGAGAATTTTCTCCCGCATGCCATCAACATTAGGAACACATAGGCAACTCTAGAGTCGTAGAACACCATCATCACCGATAGTAACCTCCTTGGCACCACCCTGTAGCACCATCTCTCTGAGAACCATCAAATGTTGATCATCATATTGATGAGCCTTGATCCTCTCAAATAATGAAGAATGAGCCACAACACATGCAAAAACTCGACTAGGATCTCAAATATCAAACCTTACAAGTCTGTTAGCTAAGGACAAAATAACCAAAGACAATAGCATGTCCTCTGCTGAAATGAATGCCAAACTACTCATACTTCCGGCCTGTCTGCTCAAGGAATCCGCAACCACATTCGCATTGATCGGATGATAAATGATAGTAATTTCATAATCCTTCAATAGCTCAAGTCACTTGTACTACCTCAAATTAAGATCCCTTGTCTTAAACAAATATTGCAAATTGCACATATCGGTGTAAACCTTGCAGGACACCCAATAAAGATAGTGCCTCCAGTTCTTGAAGGAATGAACTATCGCGGCAAACTCTAAATTATGTACGAGGTAATTTCTCTCGTGGGGATTTAGCTGACGTGAAGCATATGCAATAACTTGCCCCTCCTACATCAATACACTTCCTAGGCCAACGTGTGAAGTGTTGCAATATATAGTATACATCTCCGAACAATAAGGGAAACAATAACATCAGTATTGTATTCAATGCAATCTTGAGCTTCTACCTCACAATAATCAAACCATCTGAACGGAGCACCCTTCTGGGTCAATCTAGTCAAATGTGTTGTAATAGACCGGAAGCCATGAACAAACTGATAATAATAACTTGATAACCCTAAGAAGATTCTGATCTCAATCGTTGTGGTAGGACGAGGCCAACTCGGTATTGCCTCGATCTTCTTGAGATTTACCTTAATACCCTCCCCTGATACAACATATTCGAAGAATGACACAGAATCTAACTAGAACTCGCACTGGGAGAACATAACATATAGCTTATATTCTCGCAAGGTCTAAAGCACAACTCTTAAATGCTACTCGTGCTCCTTTATGCTACGCGAGAAGATCAATATGTCATCAATGAATACAATGAGAAATGAGTCAAGTTACGACCTAAAAATCGGTTCATCAAATCCATAAATGCCACTGGAAATTAGTTAAACTGAAAGATATCACCAGAAACTCATAGTGCCCATACCTAGTCCGAAAACTCGTCTTCGGAACATCCGAAGCACAAATATTCATCTAATGTTACCCAGACCTCAAGTCGATCTTAGAGATCACCTTGGAACCTTGTAACTAGTAAACAAATCATTAATGCACGGTGACTGGTATTTGTTCGTAATTGTAACTTTGTTCTACTGGCGGTAATCAATGCACATCCACATTCCCATCCTTTTTTTTCACAAATAATAACGATGGACACCAAGGCGATACACTTGGCTTGATAAACCCCTTCGCAAGAAACTCCAGAAGCTGTTCCTTCAACTCTTTCAACTCTTTCGGAGCATACGGTATGGTGGAACAGAGATAGGCTGTGTACCTGGCGCCAAATCACTACAAAAATCGATATCATGATCTTATAGCATGCCTAGTAGATTAGAAGGAAACACATCAGAGAACTCCCACACGACGAGCACTGAATCTATCATGGGAGTCTCTATAGCAGTATCCCGAACATAAGCCAGATAAGTCAAATAAACCTTATCAACCATATGTTGAGCCTTCAAGAAAGAGATATCCCGGTTAGATGTACGATAGATGAACCCTTCCACTCCAATCTAGGCAACTCTGGCATCGCCAAGGTAACAGTCTTGGCATAGCAATCTAGAACGGCATGGTACAGAGACAACTAGTATACGCTCAAGATGACCTCAAAGTCGCTAATATCAAGTAATAAAAGATCCTCTCTGGTTTTATAACCATAGAAGGTCATAATACAAGACCAGTAAACCCGATCCACAATAACAGAATCACCCACTTATATGGACGAATATATAGGAGCACCCAAAGACTCACGAGAGACATCTAAATAATGAGCAAATAGAGAAGAAAAATATGAATACATAGACCGTGGATCAAATAGTACTGAAGCATCCCGACCGTGGACACAAATAATATATGAGATCACAACGATTGAGGATATTGCGTCTGATAAGGCCTGAAAAGCATAGAACCTAGCTGGAGCACCACCTGGTTGACCTCCACCTCTAGGACTACCCATACCCACTATGCTCCACCTCTTGTCGGCTGAATGGCTAGTGTAGCAGTTGGTGCGGTGATCATGGGATGATGGCCCTGCTGTACTACCTTCCCCTAGAACCTAGGGTGAAATCTCCTCATATGAGCGAGCTCCTCGCACTCATAGAAACCTCTCAGTGTGGAAGATGACTGACCCTAGGTCTAACCCTAGGGACCTAAATACTAACTAGAAGAACCCTAATGGATGGTAGGAACTCTATGACTGAACTAGGGTCGCACTAGAGCACCTCAAGAAGTCGGTGGTGCTGGATACGTGGGCCTACTAGACTGACCCCTCAAAAATAGACTTCTGCCCCCAAATGGAGCACCACAGAATCCTCCGGAATATAGAGGCCGCTTGTCCCTCTGTGCATGCTCTTGGCCTAGCTGATAGTTACCCTCGATGATCCGAGATAACTCTACTACCTACACGTAAGAAGTCCACATCTCAACCTCTTGGGCCATAGTAACCTGAATGTCATAATGCAAGCCCGCCAATAAAACTGCACTCTCTTTGCATCTGTGGGGAGTATCATAAGTGCGTGACGAGATAACTCAGAGAACCTCTCCTCATAATCGTACATCGACGTCTGTCCCTATTGGAGTTGCTCATACTGACCCCAAAACTCTTCCCTCTAAGAGGGTGGGATATATCTCTCTAGAAAGAGATGTGTGAACTGCTCCCAAGTAAAGGGAGGAGAACTTACTGGTCCGCTACAGAGATAAGACTACTACCATCTATGGGCCTTGCCTTCTAACTGAAATATGGTGAATTATATCCCGTTGGACTTCAATAATCCTATGTTGTGTAGCCTTTCTGTGAAACAATAAATAAATTCATATGGGTCCTTATGTCGCTCACCCCCAAAGATAGGGGGATGTATCCTAGTCCATCTATCCAACCGCTTTTGCTGCTCAACGATCGTGGCTGTCATGGCTATGGTATAACCACTACAACTGGCTGAGACCTGCCTACAGGTAATGCACCTAAGGTCTGTTATATGACAACAACGTGACCTAGAGCCTTAGAAGTAGGGCACTATGCTCCCCACTCCCCGAGATGTGGCTGGGTCCGCTAGAAATAAACCAACTTGCAACATAGAATCCATGAACCGCAACATACAACCCATGACCTCTTAAAATCCTGGTAAAGTCGTGAAATCTACCGAGGCCAGCTGAGCTGCAGGTGCCTCATCATGCTCCTCAATGATAGGATCCTCCACTGGATCAATTGGTTGCATAGCTGGAGTAACTCTGGGACGTCCTCGTCCCCTACCTCAGGCCGGTGCCCCTTCCCAGCCTCTGCCTCGGCCTCTAGGAATAGGGGGAGTAGCTTCTCCCGGGTATGGAACATCTATTGTGCATTCTCACCATCTGTGAGGGAATAATACAAAATACTTAACACAACATCAACTGCACAATAGGAGATGAAGAAAGAGTAGTTTTCTTAACTCATATACTTATATTTCTCTTCCTGAATTTTAAAAACTGATAATCTTCACTAACTGGGTATCCGTACCCTTATTCACCTTGCTTTTATTATCTGTTGAAACTTAATAGTTTTACCTTCTAATACTCTCATGGCCTGCTATTTGTGGGGTATATTAGATATTCCCATCTTAGGGTCTTAAGTAGGAAATTCGCACATCCGGTATGCGCAATCTGATAGGGCCTCAAACTGAGCCACATTGACAAGAATTCTCTCTCTACTAGTGCCCTTACCTGCTGCTGTATTAGCCCTCTAGCTAGTTGTAATTTTTCTAATTGAAAGCATCTCTATATCAATAACAAACATAAGCTTTGGCTCGAACTCTTATGACTCAGCTCTATAGCATGATTTGGATTTGAAAGAAAGAACAGACTCTTAAATGCCTTGTAGCTTCCTGTTTATATAATGTAGTGCACAACACATCTTTAAACAAGGCTCTACTAGATATGACTTGTAGACTCCCTAGGATAGAATTGCTATGATACAAAGTTTGTCACGCCCTAAACCTGAAGAGGCGTGGCCAGCACCTGGTGCCATACTCGGCCCGAGCGTACCACTCTGTAACTATAAACTTTGGAGGGGTAACCCTCAACTTAGGCCGATGAGGCCATATTCTTAATCATATGAAAATATCGTCTCTCTCATCTAAGGGGTAACATACCCAAAAGCGCGCGCACACACACACACACACACACACACACACACACACACACATACACACACACACACACACACATATATATATATATATATATTACTATAGAGGCTAACGAGGCCGCTATGAACATCTACTGATATACAAACTATACAAGACTCGTCTATAAGTTTCTAGAGATAATTAAACTGTACCATGGTCGGGATAGGGCCTCGACCTACCCATCAAACCTATATATATAAAATAGACTCAAGGTCTAGACCTGGTAACTCCGAGGAAGTGGAACTTACCAACCAAGCTGATGTTTGACACTATCTGCTGGGAGGGTTTGTCCAACTGCCAATGAGGACCTGCAAGCATGAAATGCAGCGTCCACGTCAAAAGGGACGTCAGTACGAAATAATGCACCGAGTATGTAAGGCAACTGAAAAATCAAAAGCTGAAACTAAACTGATAACATAATAACTAAAAGTAACTGGGAGTCAAAGATAATCTGAATATATGCTTACCGATTGATACTTACTCAAATCTCTCAATATAGTAAGAAAAATAGTTATCCGACCTTATAAGGCTCGCTATGTGTAACTGCTCTGCCGTAGTAGGCTCGCTCATAGGTGATCGGCCATACTAGGCTCTATATATCGGCCATTCTAGGCTCACTCATAGGCGCTCGGCCACAGTAGGCTCGGTATATAACTCATCATCTAATTAGAGGTTGCCCAATAGGGGCCTGCCCATCGATTATAGCTCGATGGTAGTGAAAATAATGTAATACTATATATATATTCACTCTCTACTCTCTTGGCTAAAAGAATACAAAACTAAACTGAATTTGAAGTCCCAATAAGGGAGAAAACTATAACTTATGAGACTAGGATAATGTACAAAAGTTCAAGAATACGAACTTCTCTTTATGTCTCGTTATTAAGCTAATGTAGTTATGGGATCATGCCAAAATGAAGGAAAGGTTTAGCCTTAACATACCTTAGCACAATATTTCCAATCACCTAGTTGAACTCACCTATTCGCACCTTAATCTACAACAATGATAATAATACTATCATAAAGTTACGAAAGGTACAACTATCGCACAATGAATGACAAGCTTATTTTGTATTAAAACGGGCAACATCTCCCCTATTATCCTTACTTCCTCCAAATTCATGGTAACACCAACAACACAAGAACAGAACAATAACAACATATACACATTATTTTCCAGCCTTATATACACCATCAAAGGCTACAAAACAGCCCAATACACCCCAATCACTTCATACACAAAACGACCACCGTAATAGTATCAAACGACTCGGAAATATTACGATGAATGACCAGCCCACTTCCCAACATTTATATGGTATTTATCCATACCCTTACTCCTCCAAGACTCCATAGAAAGTATTTAAACACGTAGCCCAATAGCAACACAAAACAGTTCGCTATAAGTGAATAACTCGAACTCACGACTTCCGATCATCATCCCGTGAGTTCTTACAAGTATAGAATGACTTACCATGAATTTATAGCAGAAAAAATGGATGAAATAGAGCAGTAAACTCACCTTATTTGTTGGATAAGTCAGCTCCTATCTTGGCTCTTCAAACTATAGGTTTTACTTCCAATTAAAACTTTGAAGGGAGAGAAAATCAAATAGGGTTTGTCACGACCCAAACCGATGGGCCACGACGAGTTCCTAAGTCATACCGGTCAAACACTCCTAAGCATGCGTCTAGGATATGAACCTGTATAACATGAAGGAAATCTGCCCAAAGGGCATACATACATATACGTACAACTTACGTAGGGCGAGCCGACATGCTACTATAGACAACTATACATTTCAAACTGGAAGCCGGCAAGGCCACATACTATCCAACTAGACATACTGTCTACATGCCTCTAATAGAAACATACCTGTATAAAGACGAGACCGAGCCACGTCATACCTATATTCATATATATATACAAATGTATCGTACCAAAATAAAAAGCAGCTCCGAATCAAGTGGAGCACGCCAACTCTCGCTGATCAGGGATCCTAAGAAGGGTGACCGTCAGCTTGCCTACCTGCACCTGCGGGCATGAAACGCAGGCCCCGTGAAATAGGGCGTCAGTACAAAAAATGTACTGAGTATGTAAGGCATGAAAATCAGTACATAAAAAACATAGATAAAACATGGAATATAGAAACACGTCTTTAATATGAATAACTTTATAATTCTAAAACGTTTATAATGTCATGCACGTGCGTATAAATGTCGTTCCATGTATAGGTATGGATGTACATAATATCATCAAGCCACTGAGGGCATCCCATCATATCGTCTCGGCCATTGTGGGCAACATCATCAACATATACCAGCTGATCAGGTGGTGGTGCGTATATAATGCCGTAACCTTTTCCTATATCCCTATATACATATATTTACATATATATGCATATATAAAGCCATCTGGTCATGGGTCAATGCACATGTATAAATGAGTGAAATGCATGAAAAATACATAATAATCTCAATATTCCTTCCGGATAAACTTTTTCAACTGTGTATTATTCTGAGACCCACGAACAGAAGATAATAATATTTTTAAGGGGGAATCAAGAATATAGACACCTCTACTATTTTTATGAATAGAGTAATTTATGGAAACTGTGTGTTTGCTCATTTCTTCAGTATAATTTGGACCATGCCAAAAGAAAGAAAGGAGGGCCTTAACATACCTGTTTCTTGAATTTATTTGAACGAATCTACTTCTGCGAAATATGAACAAAATTACACTTGGATTTCCTTGAACTTGCTTTCTGCTTCTAAATTTTGTGAATTAAAGAATGTATTTTAAGCTAAAACTCGTTTCTAACATTTTTTTTAAGTTTGGTTGAAGCTTCTGTTTCTAATTTGAACGAAAGTTTGCTTGGAATGAAGGCTTCTAACGTTTTTGGTTTCAAAGTCAAAATGAGATGTGGTTGGATTTGAAATCTCATTTTGTTCCAATGTTCTTGGTTGGATTTGAAAGTCAGAATGAGATGTAGTTGGACTTGAAATCTCATTTTGGTTAGTTACTTTAGACATTAGACACCTACACATATTCAATGAGTCATCTCTCTTAATTAGTGGCCTTGTGCCATGTTGAGAGTGGGTGAATATTAAAAATCTTTACCCACTTATTAGTTAACTGGGTAATGTTCCGTTACCCGGTAATTAATCAATTACCCGTATAATTTAAAAATTGCTTTAAATTACTTAAAATTCTATTTATTTTTAATATACTTCACATATACTTTCTATATTATAATACCGTGGTCATATGGTACCTTGCATGGTACTAGTTCATAATTATCAAGTATTATCACTCGACCCGTATTTTATTCCAAATTGGCCACTTTCAACGAAACTCGTTTTCTTTAATCCGTGTACCCCTTTATCCTTCATAACACTTATTTATCGCTTGTTATAAATAGCATAAATACGTTAACGTCAAGATGATCTCATCCCCGTATCTATGTCAATTAACTGAAGACGAAACTTTTAGCGTACAAAAATGCGAGATGTAACATCCTTCCCCCTTAGAAATACTCGTCCTCGAATGTTCAACTCCTTGTGATCTATATAATTTTGGAAAGGTTGCCTCTAAAATAACACCATTACCAACACTCCCCATAGAAGCTTAATGACCCAACGACACACATGACCATAATTAGGAATAACAACAATGGCTTCACATGACTAACGATAATAACCAATACAAGAATTTATACACGCACCTTAAGGTTATGACGTCTCAGTCGGACCCTTCTTTGGAGGAGGAAATAAGTAGGGATATTTAGACTTCATGTTTTCCTCGGCCTCCCAAGTCATTTTTTCCACATTGTTGTTCCTCCAAAGTACTTTCATGGAGGCTACCTCTTTATTCCATAGCTTGCGGATTTGTCGGTCAAGGATGGCAACCAAAATTTCCTCGTATGACAAGTCCTATGTAATATGTACATCATTCGTGGGCACCACTCGGGTAGGATCGCCAATGTACTTCCGTAACATAGATATGTGAAAAACCGGATGGACAGACTCCAATTCCGATGGCAATTCTAACTCATAAGCTTCTCGGTCCACTCTTTGAATGATACTATAAGGCCCAATATACTGTGGGATAATTTTGCCTTTCTTGCCAAACCTCATCACACCATTCATAGGTGACACCTTTAAGAATACCCAGTCACCAATCCCGAACTCTAAATCTCGTTGTCGCACGTCGGAATATGATTTCTGACAAAATAGTCGATCCCGGATAAGCTTTACTTTTTCTATGGCTTGTTGAACCAGGTCTGGCCCATGTAATTTAGATTCTCCAACATCCAACCACCCTATAGACAACCTACACTTCTGTCCATAAAGAGCTTCGTATGGAGCCATCTGAATACTGGAATGGTAACTATTATTATATGTGAACTCAATAAGAGACAGATGATCATCCCAGCTACCTTTGAAGTCTATTACACAAGCTTGTAACATATCTTCCAATGTCTGAAGAGTACGCTCAGCCTGTCCGTCTGTCTAGGTATGAAATATTGTATTAAGATTTACTTGAGTCCCCAATCCTTTTTGGAAGGACCTCTAGAAGTTAGTTGTAAATTGAGCTCCTCTATCCGAGATAATAGATATAGGGACACCATGTAGTCGTACTATCTCCTTAATATAAAGTCTTGCATAATCCTCCAAGGAATATGTAGTCCTAACAGGCAGAAAATGGGTTGACTTTGTAAGCCTATAAACAATCACCCATATCAAATCGAACTTACACTGGGTACGGGGTAAGTCTACGATCAAATCCATATTAATTACTTCCCATTTCCAAGTCGGAATCTCCATAGCCTGCAATAACCCACCGGGTTTTTGATGCTCAATCTTAACCTACTGACAGTTAGGACATTGGGCAACAAATTCTACTATATCCTTTTTCATTCCGTCCCACCAATATACTTCCTTGATGTCATGATACATCTTTATTGCTCATGGATGGATAGAATAATGAGAATAGTGAGTTTCTCCCATAACCCGCCGACAAAGCCCTGCAACATTAGGCACACATAATCACCCTTGATATCTTAGGGCCCCATCTTCCGTAATTTCAAATGGTGTCTTCTCCTTTTGAAGAGTGGTATCCCTATAATGAACTAGCACATGATCCTCGTACTGGCATTCCTTTACTTCAGTTACTAAAGAGGATGTTGCCGTATCCTGAAGAGTAATTCCAATGTCACCTGAGTCTAGTAGCTGAAATCCAAGACTAGCTAGCTGATGAACCTCATAAGCTATCCCCCTCTTTTCTGGCCTTAAATACGACATGCTACCCATAGATCTACGACTGAGGGCATCGGCTACTACGTTCGCTTTCCCCAGATGGCATGAAATATCAACGTCATAAACTTTAAATAGCTACAACTATCTTCTTTGACGTAAATTCAATTCTTTTGTTAAGATATACTGTAGGTGTGACGATCTGGCTAGTCGTCTCCTGAATTACCACTCCGTTTCCCCCTTTCTGCTTCTTTATTCTTTGTTTATCCGTGTTATGTGATATCGGGTTGGTCGGATCGAACCCAGAATAAATTTAGTAAGGTTTGAGACACTTAATCTCTTTTGAGGAAGCATAAGTTGGAAAGTCAATCGAATATTGACTTATGTGTTAGAGGGATCGTATGTGAGTTCTGAAGGTTCGGTTAGCTTCGGGAGGTGATTTAGGACCTAGGAGTGTGATCAGAATGGGTTTTGGAGGTTCGGAGTAGATTTAGGCTTGAATTGGTGAAGTTGATATTTTGGCGATTTCCGGTTGGTAGGCAAGATTTTGATATAGGGGTCGGAATGGAATTCCGAGAGTTGCATTAGTTTCATTGGGTCATTTCGGATGTGTGTGCAAAATTTGAGGTCATTCGGACATGGTTTGATTGAGTTTTTGATCAAAAGTGAAATTCGGAAGATTTTAGAAAGTTTGGCTTGAATCTGATGTGTTTTGTTGATTTGATGTTGTTTGAGGTATTTTGAAGATTGTTACAAGTTTGAATAAGGTATTAGGATATGTTTATGCTTTTGGTTGAGGTCCCGGGGGCCTCGGGGTGATTTTGGATGGTTGATGGGAAGTTTGACACCTTGTTGCAGCTACTGAATTTGCTGTTTCTGCTATTTCCGCATATGCGGATTTGGGACCGTAGGTGCGACGCCGCATGTGTGGGCGTTTAGTCACAGAAGCGAAAAGGGGCCTGATGAGCAGCGACTGCAGAAGCGATTAGGGTGACCGCATCTGTGATGTCGCAAATGCAGAAGGTTAACCGAAGAAACGACTTTAGCCGTTAAATGAAGAACCGCAGAAGCGGTTATTTGGCCGCATATGTGGTTCCACAGAAGCGGTAATTTGGCCGCAGATGCGAAAATGACTGGGCAGAAAGTATAAATTGTGGCCTTCGCGAAATTTTAGTTATTTCACCATTTTTGACTTCGGCTTTGGAGCTTCTTGGATGATTGGAAAGAGGGATTTCAAGGGAACTTCATTGAGGTAAGGAATTTGGACATAAAACTCGTTCCTATGCTATTATTACACGGATTAGAGCTAGAAATCATGGAAACTAAGGGTGAAAATTAGGGAAACTAGGGCTTGGAAACTTAGACCTTTGCTTGGGGATTTGAAGGACCATTTGAGGTCGGATTTCAGAACTTTTGATATGTATGAACTCGTGGGGAGATGAGGAATCTATTGATGTAAAAACTATCGAATTCCAAGACGTGGGCTTAGGGGTCGGGTTTTGGTAATTTAGGGATTTGTGTTGTAAATTGATTATTTTCAATGGGGCTTCGTTCCCTTAGCACATTTTGACGTCCTCGTTCTGATTTTGGATAGATTCGACGTGAGTGGAGGCAGATTCGAGGGGCAAAGGCATCGTGAGCTAGAAATTTGACCGGTTTGAGGTGAGTAATGATTGTAAATGATGTTCTGAGGGTTTGAAACCCCGGATTTGCACATCGTAGTGCTATATTGAGGTGAAGCACACGCTTGATGACGAGCGTGGGATCGTGCACTATTGGGGATTGTGACTTGGTCCATCCTGATTGATGATTTTACCGCGTATTTGACTAAAATCTATTTGTTATCATCATTATTTGGACTGAAAGCCATATTTGGGCCTTGCACCAACTATTTGAACCCTTCGGGGATTTTTACTGGTATTTCCTCATTGTTTTGACTTTATACTTGAACTCAGTCATGTTATATTTCACTATTTTTCATACTCAGCCATGTTTACTCTATTCTAACACTTACATGATTGTTTAAATGATATTTTGGGTTGAGAAACATGTTTTACTACTGCCCGGGTGGCTTGTGAGGATTTTTGACTGAGTAAGGCCGATGACATATATTGTGAGGAAACATTTGATACTGATTATGAGGTCGAGGGTCTAAGATATGTATGCCATGAGGTGGCTTGATTGATATGAGGCCGAGGGCCTAGTGATAATGCCACGAGGTGGCTTGATATTGCGCTTGGGCAGTAAGGGACCCCTCCAGGAGTCTGTACACTCCCAGTGAGCGCGGGTACCCATTGTGATGTGAGATTGAGCTCGAGAGGCGGAATTGTGAATACTGTGCCTGAGGGGTGAACCATTATATGTTTATTTTCTTAATTAACTGTCTATTACCTGCTTAATTGTTGAAAGAGGATTTTCATGAAATTACATTTGATTTAAAGGATTTTTGCCTATCTTTCACTAATTCACTAATTTTTAAATGGTTTTACTGCTTCATTATAGAATGCTTTGTGCTTTACGTGATTTCTTGCTTTCAGTCTTCATTTACATTTGTTACTCACTGAGTTGGAGTGCTCACTTTACTCCCTGTAACCCGTGTGCAGATTCAGGCATTGCGGATCTTGCCAGCGCGAGTTGAGAGCTCCCGACAGATATCAGAGTCCACGAGGTAGCTGCTTGACGTTCGTAGTCCCGTGTTTCTCCCTCTTTATCATTTCTATCTCTTATCAGACATTTGTAATAGTTTGCAGACTTTTCAGACTTGTTTTAGGTTTTGTAGATGCTCATGACTAGTGACACCCCGATATCGGGCTGTGATGGGTTCTTTTTCCGCGATTTATTCTATTAACTACTTAAACTTTGGTTTATTTATTCATGTTTAGACTGTTTCTTAAGTGCTTAATTATTAATAATCGGATAATGGGAAGCGTCAGTTGGCCTTGTCTTTACGAGAGGCGCCATCACGACTGGGTCCGGGTTTGGGGTCGTGACAAGTTGATATCAGAGCCTAGATTACATAGGTCTCGCGAGTCATGAGCAGGTTTAGTAGAGTCTCGCAGATCGATATGGAGATGTCTGTATTAATCCTCGAGAGGCTGCAGAACCTTTAGGAAAAACTTCATATTCTTGAAATTCATGTCGTGCGAATTTGTTGATCCGGGTACTAAACTTCTATTGTTCTATTCTCTCACAGATAGTGAGGACACGCGCTACCAATCAGGATGGATGACCACCAGAAGCGATTGTGGGACCGCATCTGCGAAGGCGCGACCATGGTCGTGGTAGGGGCAGAGTAGCTAGGGCAGCACCTGCAGATCCACCACTGTCCCAGTTCAGGATCAGGTCCCAATTATGGATGCTCCTGCAGCACTAGCTCAGGCACCAGCTGTGCCCATTATGATTTTGGGTCTTCAAGAGGCCTTGGCTCAGATCTTATCAGTTTGCACTAGCCTAGCTTAGGCGGTTTCAGCCACTACAGCTGCAACTACTTCTCAAGCTGGGGGAGGCAATCAGACTCCCGCCGCTCGCACACCTGAGCAGGTCATACAGAGACTTCAGAAGTCGGGGACACATCCAGCCCAGCCGGTTGCAGCTGCTCAGGACTATGTAGTTCCTGCTATGCCGGAGGATAAGCAGCATAAGTTGGAGAGGTTTGGTAGAATGCAGCCTCCGACATTCAGTGGTTTAGAGGGCGAAGATGCCTAGGGTTTCTTAGATAAGTGCCAGAGGATGCTTCGTACAACGGGTATTCTAGAGACCAATGGGGTCTCTTTCACTACTTATCAATTTTCTGGAGTTGGCTTCACTTGGTGGGAGGCTTTTGAGAGGCGTAGGCCTATTGGTGTAGCACCCCTTACCTGGCAGCAGTTCTCCATTCTCTTTCTAGAGAAGTATGTGCCACAGTACCGCAGAGATGAGCTGTGTATAAAGTTTGAGTGGTTGCATTAGGGAGAGATGACTGTGATGCAGTACGAGATGAGGTTCTCCGTGTTAGCTCGTCATGCTATTTGGATAGTTCCGACTGATAGAGAGAGGATTAGGAGGTTTGTTGATGACCTCACTTATCAGCTTCGCAATCTCATGACTAGGGAGAGGGTGGTTGGTGCTACTTTCGAGGAGGTTATGGATATTGCCCGTGAGATTGAGTTTGTTCATTGCTAGGAGTAAGAGGAGAGGGAGGCCAAGAGGCCTCGAGGATCTAGTAGTTACAGTGGTGCTCCTTTGAGAGGTCAGTTTTAGTATGGCAGAGGCCATCCATTTAGGCATGCACAACCAGCTCGCCCAGGTTATTGTGGGGCGTCATCAGGTCATGGTTCTCACAGTTCTCATCAGGTCCAGTTATCACTTAGTGCCCTTCCAGCTCAAAGTTAGTCCCGTGCTCCATCAGTTCAGGGCTATTCTATGTTGAGTGCATCTGCTAGTCACTCCGGTGTAAGGGATTCCCTTCAGTCCCCTTCTCCAGCACCTGGGAATTATTACGAGTGTGGTGAGATGGGTCATATGTAGAGGCAGTTCCCTCGTCGTCTTGCGAGCTCATCTCAGTAGAGGGGTCAATCATCGGCTTCAGCGCCAGTTAGTTCACCACCACCTACCCATCCAGCTAGGGGTGGAGGTCAGTCAACTAGGGGTCGTCCTAGAGGGGGAGGTCGATTAGGTGGTGGTCAGGCCCGTTTCTATGCACTTCCAGGCAGTTCTGATGCTATTACTTTAGATGTTGTTATTACAAGTATTGTTTCAGTCTACCACAGATATGCCTCTATATTATTGTCGATGCCCCCTTTTTCTCTAACCGTGGGGGTCAGAAATTGGGTATACGACATTGGGAGGACAACTCTATTCCCTTTTGAGAATTGGGTTTAGAAGTTGAAGAGTCGCCACCTAATGATTATAGTGCATTAGGACACTTTTTAGAAGAGTTTGAGATGAAGAGACCAGAGATTAGGGTAAGGGCTAGAAATTATCCCGAGGGGAAGGTGTTAGGCACCCCTCAGGATCCACAAGTGTGGTTCCCGGCCAAGCTACAATTGTGACTTTACAAGTAAACAATCAAGGCTCAAATAAGGACTTGCATACAACATTGCAATTAGGTTGAAACTTATGAAAGTAAGTATAAAGAGAGCAAGGATTTGAAAAGTTTAAACAACTCTAAAGGAAGCGAATAAAGAAAAGGGGGTCCTAGGTTTGTGATTAATATGGATCACTTCAATGCAATATCCAGCAATCACTCCTCAGAAGAGGGGTCGCACGTGATATTAGCGCACCGGTCATCATATCCATATTCTACCCTTCCCACCCCGTTAAGGTATTAAAGCGAGGAATGGTATCGTTACTTATTGCATGCTATTAACCGTCCCAATCCTATCAATCTCAGAGGCATTGAGACTACTAATCCTGAAGGGGAGGGAGTTGGGGCTTTTATGGTTTTAAAAGGATAAAATTCTAGGGCGACAAACAAAACACATAAAGCAGATATGGGAAAACACATAACAGTTGAAAGGCTCAAATAAACCTCCTCAAGTCAGAAAAGCATAGAGTTTAGCATGTCTTACATGTACTGATTAGGTCTGAATTAAACTTAAAAAAAATTGCGTGAGGCAGACTGATTTATTACATACTTCAGATAAGTAATCCGAATCAGACCTGCCTGCTGGTTGGAATTGTCAAAGACTGATGCACTTATGGCTTTTACCCTAAAGTTTGCCTAGGTGAAACCTATAGGCACGATATCTAATAATGCAAAGTATACTGATTTTAAGGAAAAGCTTTACTGATATTAGAAAAAAGGATCTGCAGATTTTAAGATGGGTTTTAGATTCGAAACGAGGCTGATTCAATTAACTGATCCTATAGGCATGGTTTCTAAGTGTCAATGATCTTAAACAGTTCCAAGAATCTTATAGACATGATATCTAGGCGTTTCTGATTTTAAACGTTTATAGAAGTGCAGAAGTCCTATAGGCCTGGTGTCTAAAATACTGATTGTTATTTAAACCTATATACATGTTTGCCTAATGATAGATGCATATGCAGAATACAGAAAGTGCTATAGGCATGGTGTCTATATGAGAATGCAGAAAATCTTATGGACATTGTATCTATGTGAGAATGCAGAGTTTCAATGATTTATAAAATGCAGAACTTTAAAACATAGTAATTCCTATAGGCATGATCTCTAGATGAGATGCAGAATTTTATAAATGATAACCCCTATAGACATGATATCTACCCCTTGCATGCATAGTTCCCCACCCTTTTCCACTACCCGGCCCCAAATGTTTATTACAAACCAGAAAAATAAAATAAAAATTACATCAGAAAACTAAAAGTCCCAACCAAGGAGAGCCTGATTCGTACTTCTGTCTGAAGCATGAAGTAAACCAACTCCAAAGATCAAGTTCCAAAGACTTTCTCTTATTTGGGATGTGTCAAAGTTCCCAAGAGTCTCAAAGGGGCTCCGAGAAATGCTTACACCCCAAATATATTTCAGAATCAAGGACATAGTGCAGTGTGGAAGGGCCAGCCCTCAAATGTCCAAATTCAGAGGGAACTCAAGGTCCCAAAGCAAGGCTCATAGGAGGGGGGCAGAACTTAAAATCTAAGAGTAGGTGCAAGTGCAGGGGAGGGGGAGTGATAAACTGGTGGTCATGCCAAGCAACTTGAAGTACTGGCACACCCCTGACCAACTTGTCATTTCAAGTTGAGGAGTTGGGGCTTATTGAAAACCAGGCTCAGGCCTGGGCAGCCATTTAAGAGGCTACCAGATCATGAGCCTTAACTCAACATACATAAGGGGTAAGGGTAGGGGATTCATAACAGAAACAATAGACAAAGGAAAAATGGGCAAAGGATATGATCAGCAATAAAACATACTGACACCCTTTACTTGGGGTTAAAATTCCGTTCATGGACAACAACTCATGTTGCCATGCCCTGAATCCCCATTTACAAACACATAGAGGGTAAAGGTATAGGGATCAAGCATTCGCAAGAAAGTAAAGCAAACAGCAACATATGAACATGTCAAACTTTGCAAGTAATAGGCATAGAGGTAAAGGTTCTAAGTAAACACATTAGGATGATTGCTAGGAACTGAATCAAGACATACCAGTAAAAGAGCAAGAGCAGGATGCAAAGACAAAGTAGTAGTAGTATATTAGCCTTGACTTTCACCCAGCTAATAGTAAGCAGGTGCAGAGAACAGTAGTAGAGAAGAGAACAAGAGGGAATGTAGGTTTTGAAAGTAGTAGTAGTGTGTAAGAGTATGCAACTCGAAGTGTGTTGTAAAAAGTATTGAATTGTCCCTTTTATAGTGCAGAGAAGAAAGTAAGAAAGGTAAGAAAATAGTTTACAATCAATCACATAGAATTTCCCTTCAGCTAAGGGATTTGATTTCAAACGGGTAGAAGGTAATTAAGGAAAGAATTTGATCAGAATCTTTTCCAAAGTAGTACAAGAAGGGACAATACATAGGAACTATTTAAGGAAAGAGTTTGATAGCAACACGGTTTGTGCAAATAAGGAAATGCAATCAATCAACAGTCAGTAGAATCAGAATTTGAGTTTTGGTATGAATGAACCCAACCAGAAAAGGTGAAGAAAGGTTTAATCAAAGAAAATCAGTAACAATCAATCAAACCCCATTAGAGGATTTCAGAATCAATCAATTAGTAGTTGGCAAAACCCCTTTTGAAGAAAGAATTCCTCATATATAAAGTACACAAACATGTCAAACAAGAAAGAACTGTCATGCTAATTAGAAAGAATCTAGTATTGAAAAGTTTAGAGTTATAAACAAAGAGGCTCAAATTCAGTACATAGACTCAAACTTAGTTTGAGAGAATCCAGGGTTCCATAATAGAACCCTAGTCCGAGCACGAGATTAAATTCGCCAAAAACCCTAAATCCTAGGGTTTTCTACTCGAATCAGATGTAGAGACGAGAAGACAAATAACTGAAACAAGCTTAGAGGTCTTTTTCAGAGACTCATGAGAAAACAAACAAGTAAAATAGCAGGTTCGAAACAAACATAGTGAAAAAGCTGATTTGAAGCATATAGAACATGTTTTAAGAAAAGCTTGGAACTTAAACAAGTTCAGAAGACAAAGAGGTAGTGTAAACTTAAGGAAACAGTAGATGAAACTTGTTTAGAAAGAACAAAGTCCAGAAGAAGGCAAATAAGAACTAAGAGCTTAGTATAAAATACAGTAAAGGAACACAGGGGTAAATGAACACATAAGATAAGCGTGTGAAAGCATGATATAGAAACCAGTAGAAGAAAGAACGGAGCACAATAGAAGAACATGCAAAATAAGGAAAACATAAAGATACGGGAGAAGAACATGCTAGGTAGAAAAGAGAACATACAAACATAACATAGACAGATTCACAAAAAAAAAAGAAGAAGAGTCAGAAACATTTTAAGATTTTTTCAGAAACCCTAAATCAAAGAGAAACAAATTTTGAAAGAAAAGATTGGGAAAAACGTTTCAAAAATCTAGTAGAACATAGATGTAGCATAGATATAAGAAAACAAACAGGGAAAGAACCTCGAATAGCTTAAGGTTTTGGAGAAACCCTAGAAATGAGAAAGGCTTGGAAGAAAGTCCGATCTAAGTCGGATGAGGTCAGAAACAGGCTCAGAAGAACAAGAGCCACCGGAGCAAGGTCGGAGATGGCCGGAATCTACGAATCGGTGAAGGTCTGAGTGAAGACCTTCGAGGTCTGGCCTCGATCTTTCGAGCATCAGGCATACAAGAGCCGGAGGAGGTGAGTATAGGTCATCCATGGCCTGAGAGGCCATGGATTCCGGTGGGTCGGAGGTTGAAGATGGGATGAGAGAGGCTGGAGTTTCAGGAACCTTCGAGTGAGTTTGAGAGATAGAGAGATGAGGAGTCTCAAAAGAATGAGACGGTGGGAAGGGGGTAGGTGAGGGTTTAATTATGGAAAGGGGGATCTGAGCCGTTGATTTTATTTGATCAATGGCTCAGATTAATTCGGAACTGGGCCAGGTTAATTTAAGGATTGGGCTGGGGCGGATTTGGTTGGGTCTTGGGTTAATTGGGTTGGGGTTAAATTGAGGCTAAAATTGAAATCTGAATGGGATATAATTGCAATGAAATGAGGCTAAATGTTAAATAGCCAGTTTTCCCTTTTTATTTTATATAAAATAGTTAAAATGATTTTAAAAGCAAATTAAAAGTTTTGACCTAATTAATAATATATAAATATAAATTTAAAAATATTGGAACCAATTTTAAAATTATAAAATGCTATTAATCTTAAAGTAGGCTATAATTGCAATTATATGCAATTTAGCTTCTAAAATACCAAATAAATTTGTAAAAATATACAAAAATTATCTTAACTATATTTTGGTATAAATATGGGAATAAAATAAATTATTCACCAAAAATGATGATTTTGGGAATAATTATGGATTTTGCACTGCTAAAATAGACAATAAATTAATTTCAATTTTTTTTAAAATTAGGAAAAAAATACCAAAACTCTTGGGGCATGCTTATATGTGCATGTACATGCTATTTTGAAAGTATTTTGTATAAAAATACATAGGGAAAAATTGGGTATCAACAGCTGCCCCTCTTTACCCGGAAAGGATGAAAGAGTTGTCGGGTAAAGATAAGATGGCCAATTTTGATCGTAAGTGGCGATTTGAAAGGAGTTTTGACCGAGCTCTGGTTCCTGCGCTGCCTACATATCCCTGGTCTCACAGGAATCAGGCCATATGTAGTTCAGGATCCATTGACGGAATATGCCGATGGAGATTTTCGAAAGGAACAAACGCGATGTTTATGTTGCAAAAGGTGGTTGAAATCTAATAGACTGCGGGAGCGGAGCGGGATCACTCCTGCTGAGATGACTGTTGATAGTCGATGTACCTGCAAGTGAGCAATACAAACATATATCGTGCATAAACTTAAATGTGATGCAAGTTCCCGTTGGACCATGAATGCTGTCTTCGGACGGGTAGGATGATGTCCTCGGACCATGATGTCCTGGGCCATGAAGCGTATGATAAATGATTCGCAGGCTATGAAATGACATTCTCGGGCTATGAGAATGATGCCTCTGAACTATGATGCCTTTGAATAATGATATGCAAAAGATAAAATGGGGTCCTCAGGTCATGGCATGGCGTTCTCGGGCTATGCAAATGGTGCCTCCGAACAATGACGCCTTTGGACAATTTTGGCAATCTTTCAGCCCATGAAATGTAGGATTCGGCGATATTTCAGCCGATGCAAGACGTAAATAAAAGGTGGGGATATTTCAGCCATGCGAGAAAGATAAGGTGGCAATCTTTCAGCCGATGCAGAATGGAGACAGAGCTTAGTCTCGGAAGGCAGAAAGGTAGCCTTATGCAAAATGCAGAAAAATACAGGATGGAGACAATGCTTAGTCTCGGAAGGCAGAAAGGTAGCCTTATGCAAAATGCAAATGGAGAAAGAGCTTAGTCTCAAAAGGCAGAAACGTAGCCTTATGCAATGCAGATGGAGGTAGAGCTTAACCTCGGAAGGCAGAAAGGTAGCCTTATGCAATGCATAGAAATGCAGATGGAGGTAGAGCTTAACCTCGGAAGGCAGAAAGGTAGCCTTATGCAAAATGCAGATGGAGGTAGAGCTTAACCTCGGAAGGCAGAAAGGTAGCCTTATGCAATGCAGAGAAATGCAGATGGAGGTAGAGCTTAACCTCGGAAGGTAGAAAGGTAGCCTTATGCAATGCAGAGAAATGCAGATGGAGGTAGAGCTTAACCTCGGAAGGCAGAAAGGTAGCCTTATGCAGTGCAAGAATGTAAAAGGACGATTAGTAGTAAGATCTCTTAGCTGATTACGACAATATGACTGCTGGGGAAATTGTATACAGATAGCAATTGCGGATAAGTGATGATTCTGAGAAGTTGTATTCTTGAGAATGCATAAATATACCTAATGATATTGTGAATTGAGTACCTGCATCCAAAGAAAAATTGTGAGTTCTGTAAGGGGAAAGGTTAGTTCGTCTTCCCCGGGCTCTTGACGTTGTGTGTTATTGGGGTAGCGTCTCTAAACAACAGCAATTCAGATAATAGTTATGCATGCTTTAGTAAATATAGCGTAAGTATATGATCGAAAATAGCTTTCTTTAGATGAACCAACGACTGCGACGTGGTTCAAGACATTGCAACCTCTTTTTCTCCGGAATTTTGAGGGTCCTCCTCAAAATTCTGCCCCAGTTTGCTGAGCGGACATTTCTGACGGCTGTGCTGAATGACTAAAAAAACATCTTTCGAGTTTTGAGTGTCCTCCTCAAAATTCTGCCCCAGTTTACTGGGCTGGCGCTTCTGGAGATGCATGAACTAAAATTAACTTCGGAATTTTGAGGGTCCTCCTCAAAATTCTGCCCCAGTTCCAATAGCGGGGAAAAATGGAATTTTTTATTAAATTATGACCGAACCCATAGGGCTGCCTACGTATCCCCTCTTAAACGGGAATCAGGTCAGGCGTAGTTCAAATTACATCATTAAGGGAATCATAAGTGGTTACACATAATATTGTTTCACTGCATTTGAATTGAATGGCTTTGGCCAGACTTCTCCATCCATCTCTGCAAGAATAAGGGCTCCTCCAGTTAGAAGCCGGTGAACCATGTACGGACCATGCCAATTGGGAGAGAACTTCCCCTTGGCTTCATCTTGATGTGGGAATATTTTCTTCAACACCAGCTACCCCGACGTAAACTTCCTTGGATTAACCCTTTTGTTGAAGGCTTTGGACATTCTGTTCTGATACAACTGACCGTGGCAAACCGCATTCATCCTTTTCCCATCTATAAGGGCTAACTGCTTATAGCAACTTTTTACCCATTCTTCATCATCCAACTCTACTTCTTGTATGATCCTTAAGGAGGGAATTTCTACCTCGGCGGGGATGACCGCCTCTGTACCATAAACCAGCATGTAGGGAGTTGCTCCGGTCGATGTGCAGACTGTAGTGCGGTATCTCAATAAGGCGAATGATAACTTCTCATGCCATTGTTTGTGCCTTTCGACCATCTTCCTTAGTATCTTCTTGATATTCTTGTTGGCTGCTTCCACAGCTCCATTCATCTGAGGCCTGTAGGCTGTAGAGTTCTTGTGTTTGATCTTGAAAGTTTCACACATTGCTTTCATCAAGTCGCTATTGATATTGGAACCATTATCGGTGATGATTAATTCCGGAACTCTGAATCAACAAATAATGTGGTCGCAGACGAAACCCGCCACAATCTTCTTAGTGACCACCTTGTATGATGTTGCTTCAACCCATTTGGTAAAATAATCGATCGCCACTAAGATGAACCTGTGCCCATTTGATGGGGCAGGCTCGATAGGTCTGATAAAATCCATTCCCCAAGCGACGAATGGCCATGGTGAGCTTGTTGCAGTAAGCTCGTTTAGAGGTGCCTTTATCATATCTACATGTATCTGATAGCGATGGTATTTGCGAACATACTGGATACAGTCTGTTTCCATAGTCATCCAAAAATACCCTGCTCGGAGTATCTTCTTTGCTAAGACAAAACCATTCATGTGCGGCCCGCAGGTCCCTTCATGCACTTCGTCCAATAGCCTGGATGCTTCTTTTGCTTCGACACACCTTAGTAAACCCAAATTGGGAGTCCTTCTGTATAGGATTCCTCTACTGTGAAAAAGGTTGCTGGATAGCCTACGAAGTGTACTCTTTTGAGTAGCGTTGGCAAGTCCTGGATATTCCCTTGTTGTCAAGTACTCCTTGATGTCATGGAACCATGGTTTTCCATCCGCTTCTTCCTCAACGTGGGCACAATAAGCTGGCTGATCATGAATCTTTACTGGGATGGGGTCAATGAAATTTGTATCTGGATGCTGGATCATGGACGATAAAGTAGCTAATGCATCAGCAAACTCGTTCTGGACTCTAGGGACGTGCTGAAATTCTGTCTTTGTGAACCTTTTCCTCAACTCCTGTATATGATGCAAGTAGGGAAGTATCTTAGAGTTCTTGGTTTCCCACTCTCCTCAAACCTGATGTATGAGCAAGTCTGAATCTCCGATCACTAGCAACTCCTGAACGTTCATGTCAATGGCTATTTTGAGCCCCAAGATGCAGGCTTCATATTCGGCCATATTATTGGTGCAAGGGAACCTGAGCTTGGCGGATACCGGGTAGTGCTGGCCGATTTCTGATACTAGGACTGCTCCTATGCCAACTCCTTTGAAATTTGCAGCTCCGTCGAAAAACAACCTCCAACCATCATAGGATTTTGTAATATCTTCTCCTATGAAAGATACCTCTTCATCGGGAAAATACATTTTTAGGGGCTCGTATTCTCCATCCACGGGATTCTCGGCGAGATGGTCCGCCAAGGCTTGCCCTTTGATTTCTTTCTAGGTCACGTAAACAATGTCGAATTCACTTAGCAGGATCTGCCATTTGGCGAGCTTGCCAGTGGGCATGGGCTTCTGGAAGATATACTTCAGAGGGTCCATTCTGGATATGAGATAAGTAGTGTAAGCACAGAAGTAATGCCTCAACTTCTGCGTGACCCAAGTCAGAGCACAACAAGTGCATTCTAAAAGAGAATATTGGGCCTCGTACGGTGTGAACTTCTTACTGAGATAGTAGATGGCATGCTCTTTTCTCCCTGTTTCATCATGTTGTCCTAGAACACAACCGTATGCTCTATCTGATACCGCAAGGTAAAGCAATAAGGGCCTTCCTGGCTCAGGCGAAACCAAGACCGGCAACGTTGACAGGTATTCCTTAATTCTGTCAAAAGCTTTCTGACAATCATTAGTCCATTTGGTAGCAGCGTCCTTCTTCAACATTTTGAAGATAGGTTCACAAATGACCGTGGATTGAGCTATGAACTGGTTGATATAGTTGAGTCTTCCCAGGAAACTCATCACGTCCTTCTTGTTCTTTGGCGGCAACAATTCTTGGATAGCTTTGACCTTTGATGGATCCAATTCTATTTCTCGACGACTCACGATGAAACCCAATAATTTTCCAGCAGGAACCCCGAATGCACACTTGGCGGGATTCAGTTTCAGATTGTACCTCCTCAATCTGTTGAAGAACTTTCTTAGGTCTTCCATGTGATCCCTGACTTTCTTGGATCTGATGATGACATCATCCACATATACCTCGATCTCCTTGTGTATCATGTCATGAAAGATTGTAGTCATGACTCTCATGTAGGTGGCACCAGCGTTCTTCAAACCGAACGACATCATTTTGTAACAGTACATTCCCCATGGCATGATGAAAGCCGTTTTCTCTGCATCTTCCTCATCTATCCATATCTGATGATACCTAGCAAAACAATCAACAAAAGACTGCAACTCGTTCTTGGCACAATTGTCGATAAGAATGTGTATGTTAGGCAAGGGGAAGTCGTCTTTGGGACTTGCCCGATTGAGATCCCGGTAGTCAACAGAAACTCTAACTTTCCCATCCTTTTTTGGCACTGGCACGATGTTGGCTAACCATGTCGGATACTCTACTACCCTGAGAACCTTGGCTTTGACTTGCTTGGTAACCTCTTCTTTGATTTTCAAACTCATGTCGGGTTTGAATTTCCTGAGCTTCTGCTTTACCGGCGGGCATGTTGGATCTGTTGGCAGTTTGTGAGCTACAATGGAGGTGCTGAGACCAGTCATATCATCATATGACCAGGCGAATATGTCTTCATATTCCTTCAGGAACTCCGTGTACTCTTTCTTTTCTGATGGTGATAGGTGAACACTGATACGTGTTTCTTTGACATTCCCTGTATCTCCCAGATTAACGACCTCAGTTTCATCCAAGTTAGACTTAGGCCTACTTTCAAAATTCTCAACTCCTCTGACGACCTCTTCTGGTATATCATCCTCTTCTGAGTCCGTATCCGTTTGTTGCGTTATCTCGTTGCAAGTCACAATCATTAGTTCATCGTCAAGGCAAGTAATAGTAATGCTGTGTAAAATAAAGTGAATGATAGAAAAATAATAAGAGCGAGATATATAATAAACTGAAATGCTTCGATCAAATTCGTAATTGTTTTGAGTATTAGAGCTCTTTTCAGAATTAAAGACAATGCGGAAATAAAATCAGCTAGTAAAAAGTAAAGTGTGATGCATGGTGCTTTTGTTTAGCCTTGCTACCCCGAAGCTTTCCGGGCCCTGGTGGTTCTGATTGACCAATTGCTGAGGCGCTCTCCTCGGTTCACAACTTGTATAGAAGGGCCTTCCTCCCCTTCCTCCTCGAAAACAACATAGCAGTCCATATCATCATCCTCAAGGAACAGATTCTTTACGGCTGCCAATGCTTTATCTTCCTCTGACACATATATAATATCTGCCGGCTGGAAAGTATGCTCTAGGTGAGGTATCAGATGCTCCAGTGGGTAGTAGGGACCGCGCCATGGTGGCGACCAGTGATTGAACTCCTCCCAAGTGTACTCATACCCCAAACCAAATGTAGTGCCATGTTTCTTCAGCTTGATGGGTTTGGTGATTCCCTGGAGGTTTTTGCTAAGTCACTTTCCAGGTTCGTATCCATACCAATTCAAGATACTTTCAATCTTGTTATCCCACCATTTATCTTTGTCTACAGCGTTGACTCTTTCAATGTGGTGGTATGTTTCTCCGCCTATTCTCTTTCTGCCTCCAATCATCGGGATAGTCTGGCGACTATATATGGGGTTGCTACCATCACCATGAATGATCACCTCTTGGTGATTCCATTCGTACTTCACTGCCTGATGCATGGTCGATGCTACAGCTCCAGTGGCATGGATCTATGGTCGTCCCAACAACAAATTGTAGGATGCTGGGACATCTATCACTTGAAAGTCAACGTCGAACCAGGTTGGCCCCATTTACAAGCATAGGCTGATCTCTCCGATAGTAGACCTTTGGGACCCATCGAAGGCTTTGAGATTGATGGCCCCATCTTTGATCTCGTGTAGGCTCTTTCCCAATGTTCTGAGAGTTACCAACGGACAGATGTTGAGGCTGGAGACTCCATCGATCAAGACTCTAGTGACGAAGTAATCCTCGCATTGCACAGTGATGTGTAGGGCCATGTTGTGACTCAGTCCTTCCGGCGGCAGTTCATCTTCGTGGAAGGTGATTTTGTGGCTTTCCAGTATTTGTCCTACCATATTTGCCATTTCGCCCCCAGTTATGTTGCTGGGCACATAAGCTTCGCTCAATATCTTCATCAAGGCATTTTTGTGTGCGTCAGAGCTCTGTAGAAGAGCTAGGATGGAGATCTGTGCTGGTGTTTTGTTCAACTGCTCAACGACCGAATACTCCTTAGCTTGTATTTTCCTCCAAAGATCATCGGGACCAGTTTCAGTAGTCCGTCCCGAGGCTTGCTTATTGGACTCAGCTAGGTGCTCTGGAGTGTAAACCCTGTCTGTTCTGGTCATACCCTGCGCAACAATTGCTTCTCCCGTCTTGGTCTTTCCTTTCCTCCTTGCTTCAGCTGTGTAATCCCATGGTATGGCATTTGAGTGGAACGGTATTATGTCTGACATTTCTACAGGAAATGGGTACCCTCGGTGGTAACACAACAACTTCAAAGAGTACAAGTGCCTTTGTAGCCCCAAACTCAACCTCAATTGGCCCGGCCACCTTCGCAGAAGAAGGTGCTTCAAATTCGAGAGGTATAGACATGTTGACTTCATCGCCCCTGGAGGGCTGGTTCTGTGCAACAATCGGGTTAAGTGTGACTTCTAGTTTCTTTGGCTCATCATCCTCAGCAATCAATCCTATTGATCCCTTGGGGCCCCAGTCATCTTCGATCTTGATCATGTGAATGTCCCCACCTTTGTGATCAGGCAGAGGGTTGTTGCAGACATTGGGAATAGACTCCTTTGCTACGATAACCTTATTGTCGATCAGAGTTTGAATCTTGTCCTTCAACGAGCGACACTCATCAATGGTATGTCCCTTCATGCCGGAGTGGTATGCACAGGTCTTATTAGGGTTGACCCAATGTGAAGGATTTTCTGGAGTTATGGCAGGGATAGGGGAGACGTAACCAGCAGCTTTAAGTTTCTCATACAGCTGGTCAATTGGCTCAACAATGGCTGTATATTGTCTAGGAGGTCTGCAGTCAAAATTTGGTCTGGGTCTAGGAAAATTTTGGCGAGTGGGAGGTGATTGGTAGTGAAGGGGTTGGGCATTATAATCTTGGTAAACAGGTGTAGGTTGAGAGCATCTGGGTGAAGTGGGTTGATATGCGGGAGGTGGCGATGATTGGTAAACGGGTGGTGGATTTTGGTAAGAGGGTGTAGGTGCTTGGTAATTCGGGATAGGCTGATATGTAAGTGGAGGTGACAGGTAAGTGTGGTACTTTAGTGGTGATTTGGCTCCCTGTGCGACCATCACGACACTCACATCCTTCTTCTTGGACGTGTCACTAGACTGTAAAGTCTTGTTGGTGGCCTGCAATGCTTCAAGATTAGTAACTATACCATTCTTAATGCCTTCCTCAATTCTTTCTCCCAGCTTGATGATATCGGAGAATTTCTGGCCCTCGATCAGCATCAACCTCTCATAATATTGTGGATCCTGAGCCCGGACGAAGAATCTGTTCATCTGTTCCTCTTCTAAGGCCGGCCTAACCTTAGCAGCCTCTGATCTCCAACGAGTAGCATACTCGCGGAATGTCTCGGTAGGCTTCTTCTTCAGATTCTGGATGTAGAATACATCCGGTGCATTCTCTATATTGAATCGGAACCTATCCATGAAATCTGATTCCATACCTTCCCAGCTTGTCCATTTCTTGGGGTCCTGACTGATGTACTAGGATAAAGCATCCCCTATCAGGCTTCTCATGAACAGTTTCATACGAATTTTCTCATTCCTTTCGACTCCGACCAGCTTATCACAATATGTCCTCAAATGGACTCGGGGATCTCCCGTGCCATCAAACATTTCGAACTTGGGAGGTTTGTATCCATCCGGAAGTTCAACATCTGGCTAAATGCAGAGGTCCTCATAATTCAGCCCCTCTATGCCTTTGTTTCCTTCCATGCCCTGGACTCGGCTGGTCAATTTCTTGAGTTCTGCTGCCAAGTTTCTGATAAGAGAGTCCTTGTCATCAGACTCAGGTTCACTTGAAATTGGTTGAGTGTAGTGGGGTATGGTATCTACATAGATGGGAGTGTTGTAGGGGTGGTCGTTTGTGGTGTTCAGTGGTTCAGGAATGGGTAGTGGAGTGTGGCATGTGTTGCAATGTTGAGTATGAGTGGGTTGCATCTGTGGTTGTGGGGTGTTCTGTGGAGGTGCAGGATTTTGAACATTTGAAAAGTTGACATCAGGAGCGGTGAGAGTGAATGATAAATTTGCCAAGTTCCGAACTTGATCCGGTTCTTCTTGGAACTTCAATAGTTTCTGCTCAAGTTGGGCAGCAGTTTCCTTAGCAACCGGGGTACCCTGAGGAATTTCAATTCTTCCAATTTCCTTTCTGGCGCTTGAATCTCCCATTCTACCTTTGTCCTTGTTCCGGATAGGACTCGGAGGAGGAGGAGGAGGAGGGCCCTTGGATCTCGTACTGTATGATGATGGTTCCAGAATGCACGAACTAATCTTTGGGGAGGGGAATAAAAATAAAGAAAAACAAAAAAGGTAATAAGTTAGTGCAAGTTATGAGAAGAAAATGTTCCAATATTTAAACACATTGTGCAAGAATATAAATCGCGTCCTAATTTGGGTGCCTCGTTGTGCCCGAGGTAGTCCTAGCGACAAATTGATTTGGAGAACTTATAATGCTAAATGCCTCATTTTATTGATAAAAATAAGACGAGTTCACAACGATGCTAAGAAAATAAAATGTCACTAGTGGCCATTGGCTTTATTACATCATTAAAATCAAAATAAAAGACTCCTAACTACTTGGTCCCAGAAGGACCTTCCCCAGATTTGGCATCTTTATCCCCCTCGAACAGCTTCACCAACTCGCGCAGTCCTAGCAGCAGATAAGTTTGGGCCAAATGTCCGCCTGCATTCCCTTCAGCGTTCCGACAATCTTCAATCCTCTTGAGGAACTTTCCTTCTAGCTCCACTAGACCCCGCTCCAAATACCCTAGTCGTTTGTTGGCGCTGACAGCCATATTGTTCCATTCCTCGATCAACTTTTGATGGGCTTCTTGTATTTCCCGATGTTCACTTTCACACTCTCGAATTCTCTTGCGCAGTTGATTGTACTTAACCCGTGCTTCAGCTTTCTCATCGATGATTCTGTGTCTGTGAATAAACCCGGGCTGGCCCATACCATTGTGATTATCTTCCAACCAACCCGAATAGTGCAGCACGCAACCAACGTGATACCTGTCTGGCTCAATAGATTCTTACCCCAAAACGAGCTTGCAATGCCACATGTGTTGAGCTTGGCATTTGTGAGGGCTATCATCGTCCTGGAAATCAGCCCTAAAGTGACTCATTTTGTCGACCCTTGTATGATTTGCTTCCTTCCAGCCTGTCTCATGGCTCAGAGGGGAACGTAGGGATAAGTTCCTCTTAGACCAATGAGTATGAGAAATAGTGCGTCTTGGGATCGAACAATGAATTCTTCCATAGGGAACCATTCGACCATCCACTGTACCTGGTCTTCTTTTAGATTCTCAAATAGCTCCACCCATCTTCCAGCGTCTTCTGGCTGAGCGAACATGTTAGGCATATAATTCATACGCCTTGGCTGGTGGAAGGCAATGTGATCATCCCAGTCTCTGCGTAAGATCTCTTGTCGGTATTCTCCATTCTGGAGGTGCTCCATGAGCCAGAGCTGAAGTAATAAATTGCATCCCTCAAAATGACTGGCTTTTCGCTGACAGTTGTCCAGAGCCCGGTATATCTCAGTAACAATCATGGGCACTATACTGAAAGGCTGTCTGCCAATTCCTTCCATCAGAGTCTTGGTTACCGTGGCCAGTCTAGTATGGATCCTAGCCTTATTCATAGAGAACACTATTATCCCCAGGAAACAAAACATGAATACGAAGACCCTTCTGTAAATATACCCCAGTGAGTGAGGGAAAATTCATCTGAGTAGGTGCGGTATGACTTGCTATGGCCATACCTCTCATACAGATAGTCAAATGGGATGTAGGAATCTTTCAAACAGGTCAAGTCTGGGTTCTTCTTCAGTCCCATCATCTTAAGGAAACCCCTACCCTTGCGATTCTCTGGCATAAGCAAACCCGGAGTCTCCCAAGGAATACCAACTAAGCCTCCTATTTCTTCGAGCAAAGGAGTCATTTCAAGGTCCCCGAAGCGGAACATGGACCTGTCACTATCCCAGAATAGAGTTGCAGCCTCTATGATTTTGTTGTCAGACTGGATTTCTAGAAGAGAAGGCAGATTCCCTAAGTATTTGCGGATGAGTGTCTGATCACTGGAGTGGAAATCTTCCCACCAATTCAGCAGCCTTGGATGAATGTTGGTTACCATGCCAAATTTGGGGACTTCATGCCTCATTTTCTGCAAAACAAAGTGTTAGACCCCTACCCCGCCAGACTCGACTATTTAAACCGATAATTAGCATAAAAAGCATTTAGTTCTCCAAATAAATGCACAGAATATGTAGGTGTCCGTTTGGGTTTCAGGGAAACCCGATGGACTTTGGACAAGGCTATCTTAATGAGTCATTATGTGGACAACATAACTGACTCAGCTAGGTTTGACCATGATGCATGCACAATTAGACAGAGTAAGGTTTCTATTGGGGTATTAAACAGGTACCCTTGAGCGGACAACTCAAAAGGGAAAGGCACAGAACCGTGGACTGCACCTCTGATCGACTGGTTTTACCGCAAATATGCCTTTGCCGAATTAAAGGGTGATAAAATTGGAAAAGCGCAACCACTCATTATAAGCGTTGCTATGGTATTTGTTTGGCACGAGTGGAATATGATGTTGAAGATGCAGTTTACAAGAATGAAACAAATTGACATGTATTTTCACGTTCATAAGATAAATGATTACAATAATTGCAGTAATTACAACAATATTGAAATAAAGCCGTAAAGGAAAGCAGCTAAAGGAAAGAAAAGACATGAAGAGCCAAGTCAGTTTTGTAGAAAATAAAAGACAGTAAATAAAGCAATTAATGAGATAGTAAAGTCACAAGCAACATGCAATGGTAAAAGCCTAAAGAATCTCCCCAGCAGAGTCTCCATGCTGTCGACGCCCCCTTTTTCTCTAATCGTAGGGTCAGAAATCGGGTATACGACATTGGGAGGAGAACTCTATTCCCTTTCGAGAATTGGGTTTAGAAGTTGAAGAGTCGCCACCTAATGATTATAGTGCATTAGGACACTTTTTAGAAGAGTTTGAGATAAAGAGACCAGAGATTGGGGTAAGGGCTAGAAATTATCCCGAGGGGAAGGTGTTAGGCACCCCTCAGGATCCACAAGTGTGGTTCCTGGCCATGCTACAATTGTGACTTTACAAGTAAACAATCAAGGCTCGAATAAGGACTTGCATACAACATTGCAATTAGGTTGAAACTTATGAAAGTAAGTATAAAGAGAGCAAGGATTTGAAAAGTTTAAACAACTCTAAAGGAAGCGAATAAAGAAAAGGGGGTCCTAGGTTTGTGATTAATATGGATCACTTCAATGCAATATCCAGCAATCACTCCTCAGAAGAGGGGTCGCACGTGATATTAGCGCACCGGTCATCATATCCATATTCTACCCTTCCCACCCGTTAAGGTGTTAAAGCGTGTTTAGTCTCGTTTACTTATTGCATGCTAATACCCGTCCCAATCCTATCAATCTCAGAGGCATTGAGACTACTAATCCTGAAGGGGAGGGAGTTGGGGCTTTACTGGTTTTAAAAGGATAAAATTCTAGGGCGACAAACAAAACACATAAAGCAGATATGGTAAACACATAACAGTTGAAAGGCTCAAATAAACCTCCTCAAGTCAGAAAAGCATAGAGTTTAGCATGTCTTACATGTACTGATTAGGTCTGAATTAAACTTAAAAAAAATTGCGTGAGGCAGACTGATTTATTACATACTTCAGATAAGAAATCCGAATTAGACCTGCCTGCTGGTTGGAATTGTCAAAGACTGATGCACTTATGGCCTTTACCCTAAAGCTTTTCTAGGTGAAACCTATAGGCACGATATCTAATAATGCAAAGTATACTGATTTAAAGGAAAAGTTTTACTGATTTTAGAAAAAAGGATCTGCAGATTTTAAGATGGGTTTTAGATTTGAAACGAGGTTGGTTCAATTAACTGATCCTAAAGGCATGGTTTATAAGTGTCATTGATCTTAAACAGTTGCAAGAATCTTATAGACATGATATCTAGGCGTTACTGAGTTTAAACGTTTATAGAAGTGCAAAAGTCCTATAGGCCTGGTGTCTAAAATACTGATTGTTATTTAAACCTATATACATGTTTTCCTAATGATAGATGCATATGCAGAATACAGAAAGTCCTATAGGCATGGTGTCTATATGAGAATGCAGAAAATCTTATGGACATGGTATCTATGTGAGAATGCAGAGTTTCAATGATTTATAAAATGCAGAACTTTAAAACATAGTAATTCCTATAGGCATGATCTCTAGATGAGATGCAAAATTTTATAAATTATAACCCCTATAGGCATGATATCTACCCCTTGCATGCATAGTTCCCCACCCTTTTCCACTAGCCGACCCCAAATGTTTATTACAAGATTATTAAAAACCAGAAAAATAAAATAAAAATTACATCAGAAAACTAAAAGTCCCAACCAAGGAGAGCCTGATTCGTACTTTTGTCTGAAGCATGAAGTAAACCAACTCCAAAGATCAAGTTCCAAAGCCTTTCTCTTATTTGGGATGTGTCAAAGTTCCCAAGAGTCTCAAAGGGGCTTCGGGCAATGCTTACACCCCAAATATATTTCAAAATCAAGGACATAGTGCAGTGTAGAAGGGCCAGCCCTCAAATGTCCAAGTTCAGAGGGAACTCAAGGTCCCAAAGCAAGGCTCATAGGAGGAGGGGGGGCAGAACTCAAAATCTAAGAGTAGGTGCAAGTGTAGGGGAGGGGGAGTGATAAGCTGGTGGTCATGCCAAGCAACTTGAAGTACTGGCACACCCTTGACCAACTTGTCATTTCAAGTTGAGGAGTTAAGGCTTATTGAAAGCCAGGCTCAGACCTGGGCAGCCATTTAAGAGGCTACTAGATCATGAGCCTTAACTCAGCATACATAGGGGGTAAGGGTAGGGGATTCATAACAGAAATAGTAGACAAAGTAAAAGTGGGCAAAGGATATGATCAACAATAAAACATACTGACACCCTTTACTTGGGGTTAAAATTCCGTTCATGGACAACAACTCATGTTGCCATGCCCTGAATCCTCATTTACAAACACATAGAGGGTAAAGGTATAAGGATCAAGCATTCGCAAGAAAGTAAAGCAAACAGCAGCATGTGAACATGTCAAACTTTGCAGGTAATAGGCATAGATGTAAAGGTTCTAAATATACACATTAGGATGATTGCTAGGAACTGAATCAAGACATACCAGTAAAAGAGCAAGAGCAGGATGCAAAGACAAAGTAGTAGTAGTATATTAGCCTTGACTTTCACCCAGCTAATAATAAGCAGGAGCAGAGAATAGCAGTAGAGAAGAGAGCAAGAAGGAATGCAGGTTTTGAAAGTAGTAGTAGTGTGTAAGAGTATGCAATTCGAAGTGTGTTGTAAAAAGTATTGAATTGTCCCTTTTATAGTGCAGAGAAGCAAGTAAGAAAGGTAAGAAAATAGTTTACAATCAATCACATAGAATTTCCCTTCAGCTAAGGGATTTGATTTCAAACGGGTAAAAGGTAATTAAGGAAAGAATTTGATCAGAATCTTTTCCAAAGTAGTACAAGAAGGGAAAATACATAGGAACTATTTAAGGAAAGAGTTTGATAGCAACACGGTTTGTGCAAATAAGGAAAGGCAATCAATCAACAGTCAGTAGAATCAGAATTTGAGTTTTGGTATGAATGAACCCAACCAGAAAAGGTGAAGAAAGGTTTAATCAAAGAAAATCAGTAACAATCAATCAAACCCCATTAGAGGATTTCAGAATCAATCAATTAGTAGTTGGCAAAACCCCTTTTGAAGAAAGAATTCCTCATATATAAAGCACACAAACATGTCAAACAAGAAAGAACTGTCATGCTAATTAGAAAGAATCTAGTATAGAAAAGTTCAGAGTTATAAACAAAGAGGCTCAAATTCAGTACATAGACTCAAACTTAGTTTGAGAGAATCCAGGGTTCCATAATAGAACCCTAGTCCGAGCACAAGATTAAATTTGCCAAAAACCCTAAATCCTAGGGTTTTCGACTCGAATCAGATGTAGAGACGAGAAGATAAATAACTGAAATAGGCTCAGAGGTCCTTTTCAGAGACTCATGAGAAAACAAACAGGTAAAATATCAGGTTTGAAATAAACATAGTGAAAAAGTTGATTTGAAGCATAAAGAACATATTTTAAGAAAAGCTTGGAACTTAAACAAGTTCAGAAGACAAAGAGGTAGTGTAAACTTAAGGAAACAGTAGATGAAACATGTTTAGAAAGAACAAAGTCCAGAAGAAGGCAAATAAGAACTAAGAGCTTAGTAGAAAATACAGTAAAGGAACACAGGGGTAAATAAACACATAAGATAAGCGTGTGAAAGCATGATATAGAACCCAGTAGAAGAAAGAACGGAGCACAATAGAAGAACATGCTAGGTAGAAAAGAGAACATACAAACATAACATAGACAGATTCACAAAAAAAAAGAGTCAGAAAACATTTTAAGATTTTTTCAGAAACCCTTAATCGAAGAGAAACAAATTTTGAAAGAAAAGATTGGGGAAAAAATTTCAAAACTCCAGTAGAACAGAGATGTAGCATAGATATAAGAAAACAAATAGGGAAAGAACCTCGAATAGCTTAGGGTTTCGGAGAAACCCTAGAAATGAGAAAGGCTTGGAAGAAAGTCCGATCTAAGTCGGATGAGGTCAGAAACAGGCTCAGAAGAACAAGAGCCACCTGAGCAAGGTCGGAGATGGCCGGAATCTTCGAATCGGTGAAGGTCTGAGTGAAGACCTTCGAGGTCTGGCCTCGATCCTTCAAGCATCAGGCATGCAAGAGCCGGAGGAGGTGAGTATAGGTCGTCCATGGTTTGAGAGGCCATGGATTCCGGTGAGTCGGAGGTTGAAGATGGGATGAGAGAGGCTAGAGTTTCAGGAATCTTCGAGAGAGTTTGAGAGATAGAGAGATGAGGAGTCTTGAAAGAATGAGACGGGGGAAGGGGGTAGGTGAGGGTTTAATTATGGAAAGGGGGATCTGGGCCGTTGATTTTATTTGATCAATGGCTCAGATTAATTCGGAACTGGGCCGGGTTAATTTAAGGATTGGGCTGGGGCGGATTTGGTTGGGTCTTGGGTTAATTGGGTTGGGGTTAAATTGAGGCTAAAATTGAAATCCGAATGGGCTATAATTGCAATGAAATGAGGCTAAATGTTAAATAGCCAGTTTTCCTTTTTTATTTTATATAAAATAGTTAAAATAATTTTAAAAGCAAATTAAAAGTACTGGCCCAATTAATAATATATAAATATAAATTTAAAACTATTAGAACCAATTTTACAATTATAAAATGCTATTAATCTTAAAGTAGTCTATAATTGCAATTATATGCAATTTAGCTTCTAAAATACCAAATAAATTTGTAAAAATATACAAAAATTATCTTAACTATATTTTGGTATAAGTATGGGAATAAAATAAATTATTCACCAAAACTGATGATTTTGGGAATAATTATGGATTTTGCACTGCTAAAATAGACAATAAATTGATTTCAAAAATCTTAAAAATTAGGGAAAAATACCAAAACTCTTGGGGAATGCTTATATGTGCATGTACATTCTATTTTGAAAGTATTTTGTATAAAAATATATAGGGAAAAATTGGGTATCAACAATTATTTGATCCCGGTTCCACCTTTTCTTATGTGTTATCATACTTTGCTCGTTATTTGGGTATGCTCCATGAGTTTCTTGCTTCACCTGTTCATGTATCTACCCTAACGGGCAATACAGTTGTTGTAGACCATGTGTACCGGTCGTGTGTGATGACTATTGGGGGTCTGGAGACCCGTGTGGATCTTTTATTATTGTGTATAATGGATTTCGATGCCATTTTGGGCATGGATTGGCTATCTCCGTGTCGTGTTATTCTGGACTGTCATGCTAAGACAATCACGTTGGCTATACCAGGTGTGCCGCGGATTGAGTGGCGAGGCGTGATTGATTCTGTTCCCAGTAGAGTGATCTCATTCTTGAAAGCCCAACATATGGTTGGGAAGGGTTGGCTCTCGTATCTAGCCTTTATGAGGGATGTCGGTGCTGAGACTCCTAGTATTGATTCTGTTCCAGTTGTGAGGGATTTTCCTGATGTGTTTCCTGCAGACCTACCGGGCATGCCACCGGACAAGGATATTGATTTTGGTATTGACATGGTGCCGGGCACTCAGCCCATTTCTATTCCTCCATATCTTATGGCACCAGCGGAGTTGAAGGAATTAAAGGAGAAGCTTCAGGAACTCCTTGATAAAGGGTTCATTCAGCCTAGTGTGTCACCTTAGGGTGTGCCGGTTCTATTTGTGAAGAAGAAGGATGACACTATGAGAATGTGCATTGATTATAGACAATTGAACAAGGTAACAATTAAGAGCAAGTATCCTTTTCCTCGCATTGATGATTTATTCGACTAGCTTTAGGGAGCGATAGTGTTCTCCAAGATTGATCTTCGTTCAGCCTATCACCAGTTGAAGATCAGGGACTCGGATATTCTTAAGATAGCTTTTGAGACCCGATTTGGTCATTATGAGTTCTTGGTGATGTCTTTTGGGCTGACCAATGCACCAGCAACGTTCATGCATTTGATGAACAGTATGTTTCGGCCTTATCTTGACTCTTTTGTCATAGTCTTCATTGATAATATTCTGGTGTATTCGCATAGTCAGGAGAAGCACGCGGAACATTTGAGAGTTGTGTTGCAGAGATTGAGAGAGGAGAAGCTTTATGAAAAATTCTCCAAGTGTGATTTTTGGCTTAGTTTAGTGGCCTTCTTGGGGCATGTGGTGTCAAGCGAGGGTATTCAGGTTGATCCGAAGAAGATAGAGGCGGTTTAGAGTTGGCCCAGACCGCCCTCAGCCACAGAGATTCGCAATTTTCTTGGTTTGGAAGGCTATTATCGCCGGTTTGTTTAGGTATTCTCATCTATCGCATCGCCCTTGACCAAGTTGAATCAGAAGGGTGCTTCATTTGTATGGTCGGACGAGTGTGAGGAGAGCTTTCGGAAGCTCAAGACAACTTTGAATACAACTCCAGTGTTAGTTTTGCCATCAGCTTCAGGTTCATATACCGTGTATTATGATGCTTCAAGAATTAGTATTGGTTGTGTATTGATGCAAGAGGGTAGATTTATTGCTTATGCTTCTCGTCAGTTAAAGCCCTATGAGAAGAACTACCTCGTTCATGTTTTGGAGTTGGCTGCATAGTTCACACATTGAAAATTTGGAGACATTAACTATATGGTGTGTCTTGTGAGGTGTTTACTGATCATCGTAGCCTCCAGCACTTGTTCAAGTAGAAGGACCTTAATTTGAGGCAGCGGAGATGGTTGGAGTTGCTAAAGGATTATGATATCACTATACTTTGCCATCTGGGAAAGGCCAATGTGGTGGCCGATGCTTTTAGATGAAAGGTAGTGAGTATAGGGAGTTTGGAATATATTCTAGTTGGGGAGAGACCTCTTGCGGTTGATGTTCAAGCCTTGACCAATTGGTTCGTGAGATTAGATGTTTCGGAGCCTAGTCGGGTATTGGCTTGTGTGGTTTCTCAGTCTTCCTTATACGATCGCATCAGAGAGCACCAGTATGATGATCCGTATTTGCTTGTCCTTAGGAATAGAGTTCAGCATGATGATGCTAGAGATGTGACCATCGTGATGATGGGGTGTTGAGGATGCAGGGCTGGATTTGCGTGCCCAATGTGGATGGACTTCGGGAGTTGATTCTAGAGGAGGCCCATAGCTCGCGATATTCTATTGATCCGGGTGCCGCGAAGATGGATCAAGATTTGAGGCAGCACTATTAGTAGAGGATAATGAAGAAAGACATTGTGGGATTTGTGGCTTAGTGTCTCAATTGTCAGCAGGTGAAATATGATCATTAGAGACCGGGTGTCTTGCTTCAGCAGATAGATATTCCCGAGTGGAAGTGGGAGAGGATCACTATGGACTTTGTTGTTGGACTTCCACGGACTTTGAGGAAGTTCGATGCTATTTGGGTGAGTGTGGATTGGCTGACCAAGTCCGCGCACTTCATTCATGTGTGTACTACCTATTCTTCAGAGCGGTTGGTAGAGATCTATATCCGGGAGATTGTTCGGTTGCATGGTTTCCCAGTTTCCATCATTTCAGATAGGGACACTCAGTTTACATCACAGTTTTGGAGGTCTATACAGCGAGAGTTGTGTATTTAGGTTGAGCCGAGCACAACTTTTCACCCTTAGACGGACAGGCAGTCCGAGCGCACTATCCAGATATTGGAGGACATGTTGCGTGCTTGTGTCATTAATTTCGGAGGGTCATGGGATCAGTTTCTACCGCTTGCAGAGTTTGCTTATAACAATAGCTACCAGTAGAGTATTCAGATGGCTCCATATGAGGCTTTGTAGGGGAGGCGATGTAGATTTCCAGTTGGTTGGTTTGAGCCTGGTGAGGCTAGAATATTGGGGACAGACTTGGTGCAGGATGCCTTAGAAAAGGTGAAGGTGATTCAGGAGAGGCTTCGTACAACGTAGTCAAGGCAAAAGAGCTATGCTGATAGGAAGGTTCGGGATGTGTCCTACATGGTTGGCGAGAAGGTTTTGTTGAAGGTTTCACCCATGAAGGGTGTTATGAGACTTGGGAAGAAAGGGAAATTGAGTCATCGGTTCATTAGGCCTTTTGAGGTGCTTCGGAGGATTGGGGAGGTGGCTTATGAGCTTGCTTTGTCACCCAACTTGTCGAGTGTGCATCCGGTATTTCATGTTTCTATGCTCCGGAAGTATATTGGTGACCCATCTCATGTTTTGGATTTCAGTACGGTTCAACTAGATGATGATTTGACTTATGATGTGGAGCCAGTAGCTATTTTGGGTCATCAGGTTTGAAAGTTGAGGTGGAAGGATGTAGCTTTAGTGAAAGAACAATGGAGAGGTCGGCCCGTGGAGGAGGCTACCTGAGAGACCGAATAGGAGATGCAACGCATATATCCTCACCTGTTTGAGGCTTCAGGTGTGTTTCTTGATTCGTTCGCGGACGAACGTTTGTTTAAGTTGGGGAGGATGTGACGACCCGGCCAATTGTCTCATGATTTGTTTAAGTTTGCTTCAGGTGTGTTTCTTGATTCGTTCCCCCTTTCTACTTCTTTATGATTTGTTTATCCGTGTTATGTGATATCGGGTTGGTCAGATCGAATTCGGAATGAATTTAGTAAGGTTTGAGACACTTAGTCTCTTTTGAGGAAGCTTAAATTTGAAAAGTCAATCGGATATTGACTTATGTGTTAGAGGACTCGTATGTGAGTTCTGATGGTTCTGTTAGCTTTGGGAGGTGATTTGGGACTTAGGAGTGTGATCGGAATGGGTTTTGGAGGTTCGGAGTAGATTTAGGCTTGAATTGGCGAAGTTGATATTTTGGCGATTTCCAGTTGGTAGGCGAGATTTTGGTATAGGGTCGGAATGGAATTCCAAGAGTTGAAGTAATTTTGTTGGGTCATTTGGGATGTGTGTGCAAAATTTGAGGTCATTCAGACATGGTTTGGTTGGGTTTTTGATCAAAAGCGAAATTAAGAAGATTTTAGAAAGTTTGGCTTGAATCCGATGTGTTTTGGTTGATTTGATGTTGTTTGAGGTGTTTGAAGATTGGTACAAGTTTGAATAAGGTATTAGGATATGTTTATGCTTTTGGTTGTGGTCCCGGGGGCCTCGGGGTGATTTCAGATGGTTGACGGGAAGTTTGAGACATTGTTGCAGCTGCTGAATTTGTTGCTTATGGTATTTCCTCACTTGTGGATTTAGGACCACAGGTATGATGCCGCATGTGCGGGCGTTTAGTCACAGAAGCGAAAAGGGGCCTGATGAGCAGCGACCGCAGAAACGGTTAGGGTGACCGCATCTGCGATGTCGCAGATGCAGAAGGTTGATCGCAGAAGTGGCTTTAGCCATTAGGTGAGGAACTACAGAAGCAGTTATTTGGCTGCATATGCGGCACCGCAAAAGCAGTAATTTGGCCGCAAATGCGAAAATGACTGGGCAGAAAGTATAAATTATGGCTTTCGCGAAATTGAGCTATTTCACCATTTTTTAATTCGGCTTTGGAGCTTTTTGGATGATTGGAAAGAGGGATGTCAAGGGAATTCATTGAGGTAAGGAATTTAGACCTAAAACTCATTCCTATGCTATTATTACACAGATTATAGCTAGAAATCATGGAAATTAAGGGTGAAAATTTGGGAAACTAGGGCTTGGAAACTTAGACCTTTGCATGGGGATTTGAAGGACCATTTGAGGTCGGAATTCAGAACTTTTGATATGTATGAACTCGTGGGGAGATGAGGAATCTATTGATGTAAAAATTATTGATTTCCGAGACGTGGGCATGGGGGTCGAGTTTTGGTAATTTCGGATTTTGTGTTGTAAATTGATTATTTTCGCTGGGACTTTGTGCCCTTAGCATATTTTGATGTCCTCATTCTGATTTTAGATAGATTCGACGCGAGTGGAGGTCGATTTGAGGGGCAAAGGCATCGCGAGCTAGAGATTTGACCGGTTTGAGGTGAGTAATGATTGTAAATGATGTTCTGAGGGTTTGAAATCCTGGATTTGCACATTGTAGTGCTATATTGAGGTGAGGCACACGCTTGATGACGAGCGTGGGGTCGTGCACTATTGGGGATTGTGACTTGGTCCATCCAGATTGATGATTTTACCACGTATTTGACTGAAATATATTTGTTATCATCATTATTTGGGCTAAATGCCATATTTGGGCTGAATGCCATATTTGGGCCTTGCGGCAACTATTTGTACCCTTCGGGGATTTTTACTGGTATTTCCTCACTGTTTTGACTTTATACTTGAACTCAGTCATGTTATATTTCACTGTTTTTCGTACTCAACCATGTTTACTCTGTTTTAACACTTACATGATCTGTTAAATGATATTTTGGGCTGAGAAACATGTTTTACTACTGTCCGAGTGGCTTGTGAGGATTTTTGACTGAGTAAGGCCGAGGGCCTATGTTGTGAGGAAACATTTGATACTGATTATGAGGCCGAGGGCCTGAGATATGTACGCTATGAGGTGACTTGATTGATATGAGGCCGAGGGCCTAGTGATGATGCCACGAGGTGGCTTGATATTGCGTTTGGGCTATAAGGGGCCCCTCCAGGAGTCTGTACACCCCAAGTGAGCACGAGTACCCATTATGATGTGAGATTGAGACCGAGGGGTTGCTATTGTTCTGAGATGTTGCCCGAGGGGCGGAATTGTGAATACTGTGCCCGGGGGGCGAACCTTTATGTGTTTATTTTCTTAATTAACTGTCCATTACCTGCTTAATTGTTGAAAGATGCTTTTCATGAAATTACATTTGATATAAAGGATTTTTGCGTATCTTTCACTGATTCACTGATTTTTAAATGGTTTTACTGCTCCATTATAGAATGCTTTGTGCTTTACATGATTTCTTGCTTTCAGTATTTATTTACATTTGTTACTTACTTAGTTGGAGTACTCACTTTACTCCCTGCACCCCGTGTGCAGATTTAGGCATTGCAGATCCTGCCAGTGCGAGTTGAGAGCTCCCAGCAGATATCGGAGTCCATGAGGTAGCTGCTTGACATCCGCAATCCCATGTTTCTCCCTCTTTATCATTTATATCTCTTATTAGACATTTGTAATAGTTTGTAGACTTTTCAGACTTGTATTAGGTTTTATAGATGCTCATGACTAGTGACACACTAGTATCGGGCTGTGTTGGGTTATTTTCCGCGATTTATGCTATTAACTGCTTAAACTTTGGTTTATTTATTCATGTACTATTTCTTAAATGCTTAATTGTTAATAATCGGATAATTGGAAGTGTCGGCTTGCCTTGTCTTTACGAGAGGCACCATCACGACCGGGTCCAGGTTTGGGGTCGTGACATGAGGCTCTTATGATCTGCATAGATACCAACATGAATGACATACAAGTATTGTCTCCACATCTTTAGTGCATGAATCACCAAGGCTAACTCTAAATCGTAGGTCGGGTAGTTCTTCTCGTGCTTACTTAGTTGTCCAGAAGAATAAGCTACAACCTTACTAAGCTGCATCAGCACACGATCCAATCCAACACTTGAAACGTCACAATATATAATATAATCATTGGTCCTTTATGGGAGCATTAGAACCGGTGCTGAAATTAACATGTCCTTCAATGCCCCGAAACTTCGTTTGCAAGGATTAGTCCATTGAAACTTATTTCCCTTCTGAATTAACTTACATGGGTATCCTAATCTTTTTACAATTCAGGAAATTCCCCTCTTCGAAGGCCAAAACTTCATTCTTTATCCATCACAATTACGCCCTTATCCCACTATTAGGGTGGTATTTCATCTATTTTAAACATTACTAGTCTTAGACTCCTTTAAGTTCTTTTAGGCTATACTGAGCCTTCTGTAACTTAGAGAAATCATCAGCTTTCTTATGAACTTATTCCCAAGGATTTATCCATTCTCGTTACCTTTTTCACTCATCTTTCTTATCCTTCCTACTTGTCGCTCTACCATACTTTAGCTTTGCGACCTACACATATCTATTTATACTTATTCGCAACCTTTCTTGAACTTACTTGCATAATAAATTTCCTTATGTTATTTCGGAACATTAAGCGAGACACCACATACAATTTTGGTCGAAGGTGCTTATAAGAGAAGAAAATTCTGTTACAAGTTTCCTGTAATAACTTGCCAAACAGAGAAGCTACGAACCTCCGTCGGTGTTGTGGGTCTAGGCCAAGTCTTCAATGCCTATCCACCCGGATGCCTTCACCCGAAATAATATGCCCAAGGAAAGCTATAGAGTTCAACCTTAATTCATTTTTAGAGAATTTTGCATGCAACTTCCCCTTTGTAGAACTTTGAGAACAGTACACAAGTGATCTTCATGCCCAACCTCTGAACGAGGATATACCAATATATATAATCGATAAATACGATTACGAACAAATCTTAAAAAGGGCCTGAACACATGGTTCATCGAATCCATGAATACTGCTGGGGCATTGGTCAAACCAAAAGACATAATATGAAATTCAAAGTGCCCATATCTGTTCCTAAATATTGTCTTCAGAATATCTTCATCCTTAAACCTTACTTAATGGTACCCGAACCTCAGGTCTATCTTTGAAAACACTTGGCACCTTGCAACTGATCAAATAAATCATTAATTCTCGGGACCGGGTAGTTATTCTTGATCGTCACCTTATTCAACTACCTATAATTAAAAGACATTCGTAAGGAACCATCCTCCTTTGTCACAAACAACACATGTGCTCCCCACGGTGACGGACTAGATCTTATAAAACTTTTTTCAAGCAAGCCCCTTAGTTGTTCCTTTAACTCGTTCAGCTCTGCAGGGGCCATTCTATAGGGGGAATAGATATTGGATGAATATCTGGTAGTAGTAGGTTAATGACAAACTCAATTTCTCGCTCTGGCGGAAGACCTGGAAGCTCATTGGGGAAAACATCGGGAAACTCATTAACTACAGGAAAAAACTGAATGGTTGGTAACTCTACTTCCACATCCCAAACCCGAACTCAGTAATGAATATAGTCCTTTTTGATTATATTCCTTGCCTTGAGATAGGAGATAAATTTACCTCTCGGCGATGCGGTATTACCTTTTCTTTCTAAAATAGGCTCTTCTGGGGACTAAAATCAAACCATCTTCGATCTACACTTGATGTTAGCATAACAAAAAGCCAATCGATCCATACATATTACAATATCAAGTCCTACCTAACCGAACACTACATATCTTATCCTTGTTTATTATCAAACCTATCACGGGTCATTTCGGGCCACATCCATATATATTGGTAACAATATTAAAACATAACTTGCATAACTAATTTACAAAAAGGTTTATATACATAGGGGTCGACTAGGTCGTAGACATGTCATACCCAAAACTATATACATGATAATATCTGCAAAACCTCTAAGTAGGTATAACCATAATATATACAAGTCGGGACGGGGCTCTCTTCCTCATAAAACAACCTAACATATTTAGAACTCTGACTTGGTAATATTCTAAGAAGAGGTAGAACTTACCAACCAAAAACTGCCAATTTAGGGAAAGTCTATAGTAGAGGGTCCTTGGCTCGTCCTATATAAGAACCTCAATCGGACACACTTGGAAGCGAAATATTTATGTCCTTATCAGTTACCTTCCTCTTCTTGGCTTGACTACTATCTTCTTCCTCTGCATATCCCATAACATACACCAAGGAACATTGATTCACAGACTCCCAAGACTGTGGACTATCCGGAACCTCAGAAGAGCTGGTGTCCTCAAATACCTTAACATAGTTTTGAGCTTGAGGGAATCCCGGCTGTGCCACCATGCACTACTCTTATTATACCCTGATCAACAGGCTATGAAACTAAGGGCCTTGGTGAGGTCGGAACTCTTCTCACCCTATCTACTGCCGGAGTGGTCGCAATAACTCGAACGGATGACTCATATGGATCCTCGGATGGATCCTCCTCAATATAACCCATGATCTCCGATGGGTCTGAATCCATAGTATAACTTATCTCTCTTTCTTACACCTTTGTAGCCTTATGACCCGTGCTAGCGGCTGTAGTCTTCAGAGGCATCGCTAAAAACGTAACACATCGTTAGGAACACAAATGCTCATATTGTACGATCTAAGATAAGAAGAGAGGAAAACATCCTATATGTTATGTAGCCTCCTATTTATAAGTTTGGTACACAACACACCCATAAAAAAGACTCTAATAGACACGGTTTGTAGACAACCCTAGGACAAAACTGCTCTGATACCACTTTTGTCACGACCCAAATCGATGGGTCGCGACGAGTGCCTGAGTCCTGCCTGTCAAACACCCCTAAGCATGCGTCTAGGATATGAACCTGTATAACATCTGTTGAGTTACGAGAATAATGTACATGAAGGAAATCTGCCCAAAAAGGACATATATACATATACATACAACATACGTAGCGCGAGCCGACAAGGCTGCTATAGACAACTATACATTTCAAACTGGAAGCCGGCAAGGCCACATACTATCCAACTAGTCATATTGTCTACAGACCTCTAATAGAAACATAACTGTATGAAGACGGGACTGAGCCACATCATACCCATATACAAATATATATACAAACGTATCGTACCAAAATCAAAAGCAGCTTCGAATCAAGTGGAGCACGCCAACTCTCGGTGATCAGGGATCCTAAAAAGGGGGACCATCAGCTTACCTACCTGCCCTTGTGGGCATGAAATGCAAGCCCCGTGAAATAGGGCATCAGTACGAAAAATGTACTGAGTATGTAAGGCATGAAAATTAGTACGTAAAAGACATAGATGAAACATGGAATATAGAAACAAGTCTTTAATCTAAATAACTTTATAAGGTGGTGGTGCATCTATTACTCTATATCCTTTTCCCATATCCCATATACATATATTTACATATATACGCGTATATAACGCCATCTGGTTATGGGTCAATGCACATGTATAAATGAGTGAAATGCATGAAAAATACGTAATAATCTCAATATTCCTTCTGGATAAATTTTTCAACTGTGTATTATTCTGAGACCTATGAACAGAAGATAATAATATTTTTTATGGGGAATCAAGAATATAGAATCCCTACTATCTCTATGAATAGAGTAATATGTGGAAACTGTGTGTTTGCTCATTTCTTCAGTATAATTTGGATCATGCCAAAAGAAAGAAGGGAGGGCCTTAGCATACCTGTTTCTTAAATTTATTTGAACGAATCTGCTTCTGCGAAATATGAACGAAATTACACTTGGATTTCCTTGAACTTGCTTTCTGCTTCTAAAGTTTGTGAACTAAAAAATGAATTTTAAGCTAAACCTTGTTTCCAACGTTTTCTTTAAGTTTGGTTGAAGCTTCTGTTTCTAATTTGAACGAAATTTGTCTTGGAATGAAGGCTTCTAACGTTTTTTTATTTCAAAGTCAGAATGAGATGTAGTTGGATTGGAAATCTCAATCTGTTCCAACGTTCTTGGTTGGATTTCAAAGTCAGAATGAGATGTAGTTGGACTTTAAATCTCATTTTGGTTAGTTACTTTAGACATTAGACACCTACACATATTCAATGAGTCATCTCTCTTAATTAGTAGCCTTGTGCCATGTGGAGAGTGGGTGAAGATTATAAATCTTTACCCACTTATTAGTTAACTAGGTAATATCCCGTTACCCGGTAATTAACCAATTACCTGCATAATTTTAAAATTGCCCCAAATTACTTAAAATTCTATTTATTTTTAATATACTTCACATATACTTTATATATTATACTACCGTGGTCATATGGAACCTTGCATGGTACTATTTCATAATTATCGGGTATTATCGCTCTACCCGTATTTTATTCCAAATTGGCCACTTTCAACGAAACTCGTTTTATTTAATCCGTGTACCTCTTTATACTTCATAACACTTATTTATCGCTTGTTATAAATAGCGTAAATACGTTAATGTCAAGATGATCTCATCCCCGAGTCTATGTCAATTAACTGAAGACAAAATTTCTAGCGTACGAAAATGCGAGATGTAACAGGGTTTATGGGAAATATTTGGGAGGATTTTTGCAGAGCTTATGTATGGTTATTTTGACTTATTTTTGGTCTAATTTATGAAGAAAATATGCCTTTAAAAGGCCTATTTGGATGACCCTAAATGGCCCATATTTGGGCTCTCATTTAAGCAAGTAGGTGACACACCTACTTGTCACCTAGCAGCCTGCGCAGTCTTGCAAAAATACCCATATCTCTCTACTCCGATGTCGTATTGACAAATGGTTTAACACATTAGAAAGTAGACTCATAGATATTCAATTTTTTGAGTGTAACACCCCATAACTATAAGTATATTGGGAGAAAATCGTAGTTATATTTGACCCAAAGTTTCAGTAAAACTTATGAACGTAACTTGTGATGACTTTCATCGACTTTTATTCCACAACTCGCTTGACTTCAAAACATAACACATAGTCATACGAATAGCATAATTTATAACATAACCTCCTTATCATGTTGATAACCCTAATATTACCCCAACAGTACATGTTATAACATTCCCAACTTGTTGACATTCGACAAAACTTATTTTCTTCAATTGGTTTAGCTTCTAAGCCTTCCAACCCTCTTGGTACTTGCAGTCCATGATCTTAAATATTTGTAACCTCCAAGTTAACATGATTAACTTACTTTATGTACTTTCAAAGATGATCTCATTTTAGAGCTTACATCAATTGACTTACAATGTACTTACAATGTACTCCTTGTATGTGATCCTATGTGACTCTTTTATTCTTTTTCCTCCAGCTTTTAGCCAATATCTATGCCTCATTTTGGGGAACATATACAGAACTATGGCAAGTTGTCCCTTTAGTCATCTATGATTTCCGAACCTCTTTGTATGTAAATTATTCTTTAATTAATTCCCTTTGGATAGATATAATTTATAAAAAATATTATAATTGAATTTTTGTGGTTTTCTTGGAGAGATTTAGGACTTGTAATCATTTGGGCTTGGCTCACATAATTTTTTTCAATACCATGACTCAAGAAATGGTCTTTAGTTACTCATTGAATGATAACTCATTTTTTGCGTGAAGATTTATTTATATTGACTGGATAAATTTCTATGTCATAAACAACTTGATACATTTTTCTTATATCATATTCATTCATTAAATCAATTATTTCATTTACCCATTATATACTAATATTATCCGAGGATAACTCTTCCTCCATTCTTAGATGAAATTCCTTGCTAGATATTCATCCATGTGAAAATAAACAGTCTTTCCCCTTTTTCTCAAATTCTTTAGTATAACATGCACTCTTTAGATGCAATTCTTTTCATATATATTTTGTCAAATATTTTATTATTCTTTATCTAGAACTCACTTTACACACAACGTATCTTTTAGAATACGATTCCCTTGTCCACTTTATATATATTTCATATGAATCAATGTATTTTATTTAAAAAACACAAAAAATATTTGCATACTTCGTTCGTACATAACTCATTACATATTTAATATCATTATTGTTCATTCTAGCACACGGTAATCACTCTTTTATTCTTTGTAATAATTGTGAGTATTTGCTACTTATTTTTGAACACTTACTTAATTATTTTATCGAGTCCACCGAAATCATATTTTTATGGATCTTGAGGGATGCCTAACACCTTCCCATCTGTCCTAGTATACCTTATATATTAGGTGGTTATTCTAAACTCTAATTAACCTTGTAGAGTACTATAAGTTGTAATTTATTTTGTCTTGTGCAAAATAGGGTGCAATGAGGGGTCGACATCGACACTCACTAGAGGTCAATAAATAAAGTGCAGTAATTATAAATAGGCATGAAATACAATAGTAATAATGAAATAAGATAACAATAAATAATGATCCCTTAACCGAATGTAAATTTAAAATCTGCAATTATCACATGCCAATTTTTAACAAATAAGAGTGATAAAGTAATTATCATGTGATCACCCGATAGGTCATTTATTGTTTTACCCATTTAGACTCCTTCGATTTGCGTGCACAGTCCTAGTTTTTTTTAGAAAATTTTTATTTAAAAAATATATGAAAAGTGAAATTTATCCTTAAAAACTCATTTTAGTTAACTACGGTCAATATTTTGTGTAAATTGACCCGGATCAATATTTTGACTATCCCAGTGGATTCGTAACATTGTTTGAGACTTCGGTGTATTCCCAGAATCGAATACGGAAGTCTCTAACTTGATTTAACATGATTTGATGAAAAATAGCAATTTAAAGGTTAGAAGAATTCCTAAGTTTGACCGTAGGTTGGCTTTGTTGCTACCGCGTTCAGATTATGGTTCTGGAGGTTGGTATAATTTTAGTATTTATGACTTATCTGCAATATTTGGTGCAAAACGGAGTTTGTTTTATGTGATTCGGATGTCCGGTTGTAAAATTACATGTTCTTAAGTTTCTTTGAAAATTTCATTCATTTTGGTGTCCGACTCATAGTTCTAGGTGTTATTTTTGTGTTTAGATTATGCGACCGAGTTTGTATGATGTTATTACACTTGTGTGCATGTTTGGTTTGGAGCTCGAGCCGGATATCGACCCCGAGGCCATTCATCGACCAGTCCGAAGCCCGGGCAGCAAGCCCCTCGGTTTGATCACTGCTCCGTTTTAGCTTGTATCTCATCGTTAAACTTCATACTCCTAGCATCAACTGCTCTAACAACTAGCATAAAAATAGATCACGTATTTTTAGAGTCCCATATATAAATTTAATTGTTGTTACCAGTTTCACGGTAAACAGTTTGGCGCCCACCGTAGGGCTAAAAATAATAGTGATTATTTTCTTGCTAGTTTTATTACACAGACACAAGTTATCTTTCACATTTTTTCTTGTTTGAGATCTTTGATTTCAGGTAAAAATGTCTGGCTCGGTAAACAGAGTCGAGAACGACAACCTCAAAAACCACGGGGAAAATGGCGTGGCTGTTTTGGTTGTCGGAGTGCCACCACAGAATCCCGATAATATGCCCGGACTAATTCTAGCGGATGTGGATTCACAGGACGCACATCAAGTCGATAAAACCCCATACATCGATAGGAGCATACGACATGGCGACGACAGGAAGCCCAAAAAACCCCAGCCCAGGAAGCGGGAAGTTAGTGTTCATGTTATTTTTGAAATGTTGTAGGCACAACAGTTGGCCATTGCTCAGTTTCAAATCCATCCGAAGACTCCCAGAACAACAACGCCGGAAACAGCTCCCTCTACCGAACAAGTACCTGAGATATCCAGCAATAACGGATCGGTAGCCGACCCTTCCATAGTAAAGATGCTTGAGTATCTCGCCAAAAGGATTGAATCGGGTGAGAAAATGATTGCAGCCAACGATAAGAAGGTCGAGACTTACAACTCTAGGATCGACCAGATCCCGAGTGTTCCCCCGGTCCTCAAGGTTGTAGATTTGAAGAAGTTCATACAAAGGTCGTTCCCCGAGGAAGCGACCCCGAAGCCCATTCTAAAGAAGTTCAAAATGCCGAAACTCCCTAAGTACAATGGGACCATCGACCCTAATGAACACATTACTGCCTACACCTGCACAGTAAAAGGCAACAATATAAAGAGTGACGAGATCGAGTCCGTATTGCTGAAAACATTTGGGAAAACACTCTCGAAGGGAGCCATGATGTGGTATCACAACATGGCTCCTAATTCCATAGATTCATTCGCCATGCTAGCAGACTCCTTCGTAAAGGAACATGCCAGTGCCATCAAGGTAGCGACAAGGAAGTCCAGCGTTTTAAAAATCAAGCAAAGAGAGAACGAGATGCTACGGGAATTCGTGTCTCGCTTCCAGATGGAACGGATGGAGCTACCTCCAGTCTCGAACAACTAGGCAGTGTAGGCCTTCACCCAAGGCCTGAAAGAATGAAGCTCGGTGGCTTAAAACAGCAGAAACAGAACCTGATTGAGTATCCAGCCGTGACCTGGTCGAATGTCCACAACCGGTACCAGTCGAAGATCAGGGCCGAGGATGACCAGTTGGGAGCCCCTTCGGACTCAGTATAACCAAGCAGGCTCCTAGCAAAGGAACTGAATCCAAAAAAAGAAAGGTATCAGCCATACCTCAAAGATAGGAGGAACGCCCCGAGGCGCAACCCACCTTGCAATAATCGAAGAGATTGAGGACAGGACCCTCGAGGGCTCATCAACAAAACCAAGTTTGATCGAAACGTAGTGCCAACGGGTGCGCCCCACCTGTCAAAATACAACTTCAATGTCGATGTGACAGACATTGTGTTCGCCATCAGTAAAATCAGAGATTCCAAGTGGCCCAAACCTATACAGTCAGATCCTTCGCAGAGGAATTATAACTTAGTATGCGAGTTTCACAACATGCACGGCCACAGTACCGAGGATTGTCATCAGCTACGAGAAGAGGTAGCTTGACTGCTTAACAAAGGACATCTCCGGGAATTCCTTAGCGATCGAGCAAAAAATCAGTTCCGAGAAAGGGAGGCAACCAAGAAGAACGAGGCGAACAAGCCGCAACATGTTATCCACATGAACATGGGAGGCGTCGATGCCTCGCAGGAACCCGTAATAAGAAGAACAAAAATATCCATCACCAGAGAAAAGCGGACTCTAGGATATATCCCCGAAGATGCCCTCACGTTCAGCGAAGAGGACACTGAGACCCTGTCTCAACCCCACAACGATGCACTAGTAACCTTCTTCCTCATTCGATCCATTTTAAATAAAACATATGCTCATGAATTCAGGTGGCTCAATCAACATTGTTAGGCCGAGGTTGATAGGGCAGCTCGGACCGTCAGACCAAATCACGCCTACATCTCAGATCATTGGCTGATTCCACACGGCGATCGAGATGACAAGAAAAAAGACCATTCTCTCAATTAGCGCAGCTGGCGCAGACCAGAATGCCAATTCCCATATCATCAAAAAAGGTGCAAGGCATGAATGCCTTATTCAGATGGCCGCTAACACACCACATGAAAACGGTACCTTCCCCTCTTCGCCAAAGTATGAAACCCCTAATGAAGGACGGAATTGAAATCGTCTACGGGGAATGACATGTAGCAAGGAAAATGTTTGCATCACATAACGCATCGCCGACACCAATATCTCTACTCTCGAAAGGGTCAAAGGGTAAGCGAACCACGTCTTCGGCCAAGCCTGATTAAACACAGCGAATGGCTGTACTAGAGTCCTCGCTCAAAAATAGCAGGGACATATCGAACCTCGGATCATCGCCTGCGCACCCTGCGGTAAAGTAAAACTGCCTCCCTCCTTTGTTATTTTACACTAACCTGTATGCAGACACCTGGCCAAGGCATTTGGAAGTGCTAACTTTACCCAAAGATCCCAAGGCCTTAATGGCACCTATCACACTCTTTCCCCTAGGCCGGACTTACACACCGAAGAGGGTCTCGCCAGCAAGGTTCTTAGTGGAGCAACGTGCCTCCTAAGGAGGATCCGACAAGCTCACAGGCTTTCTTTTGCAATCAACCCCGAACAACGGAGGGCACCCCCTTGAAGGCGCCATCCGCTCGAAGGGTCCAGGAAACGACAGACCGAGTTGCAATAGGAAATCATGTACCGGTCCAAATGTTCAAAGGAGTCGAGCCCACGCGGGCCGATCTTACGACAACAAAACAATATGCGTTAACGTACTCCAAAAAAAGAAAAATGTGGCATGCTCGCGGCAAGGATTCCCCCCCCCCATCGAGTACATCCTGAAATACTCGGAGACTTAGCGTCAGCGATCTAGCATCCGCACGACCTCAGGGTCGGAACTCTGTGCTCATAAGGCCCCAACAAGGCAATTCTGAGCTCACGAATAATAGCCTTTGAGCCTAAGAAAACTCGATGGCTTGGAGACTGTTGTCAATCTCCATACACTGGAAAACCCGATGCCGTAAGACCTCGAGCGGGCAGACTCAGTCCAGCCAGATCTATTTTACATAACAACAAAAACTGTAAGACCTCAACAGGCATGACAAACTATAAGACCTCAAAAGGCATGACAAACTGTAAGACCTCAAAAGGCATGACAAACTGTAAGACCTCAACAGGTCTGAGAAATTGTAAGACCTCAATCTCGAAGTTTAGGCTATATGTCACATTTGTAAGACTCCCAAAAGGGCATACCCTCAATGTAGACGCCTAAACTATCACTCAGGATCAAAAATGGCTCCGGCCAAACATATATGACTACGGTCAAAATGGCTGCACCAGCCAAATTAATGCGACATGGGGACGTCCAACCGTCGCTAACAAAATCACAGGCCATTACTTCGAATCTACTTCGAAAAGAACCGGTTAAAATAGGCTACCCTCAATAGGCAAATGATCTTCGACCATGTCAGCTCCAAATCACAAGGCTTCGAGCTACTCAACCTACGATCTAAACCTTCCCAGGTGCTCGAACATCGCCGCTAACGACTCAAAATCGAGGTTCTTCCCGAACCAACGAGCAACAACGTAAGATCCGTTGTCGCTAGCTTGAAAATTGAAAACTTGAGGATTAAAATGAGCTCGAGTCGTAACCCGATTTGGAGACCAGATCCAAAATAGTTAACTATACATGCCTAAGGGCACAACGTAAGTGCCATTGTTGCCAGCCAAACGAGCCTCAGGGCCACACACTTAAAAGGTCACTTTGACCAAAGGCGTAAGAGCCATCGTCACCCGCCCATGCAGGCACAAAAAATTTTGAGGATCAGTTAAGCACGAGTCGCAACCCGACTAGGAGACTGAACCCAAAGTAGTCAAAATGCAAATGCCCAAGGGTAAGACATAAGAGTCGTTGTTGCCCGCCCATGCAGGCATAGGAGATTAAAGGTCAAGTAGGCTCGAGTCAAAAACCTGACTCGGAGACCCAGCTCAAAACAGTTGGGCAAAGCAGAAGAGCTACAACGCCAGCTTATACTAAAGGCCACATCTACCGAGGGTACAAAATCCTCCGGGCCTATCTAATGAGCTTCGGATCTGTAGGGCTCCCGCCAAACATCGAAACCAGCCCGCCTGGTTGAAAGCAATGCAGAAAGAGATACAAAAGAGATAAAGCTTCAAGTTTCTTTTATTTACATACGCAAAAGGTGTTTTCTCTATCTACAAACATGCTCTGCAAATGTCAAATACAAAATGGCGAAATCTACGCTCCGCTCTAGAAGTCTACGACCTACCAGCCCCAGCTTCGCTCTCCATGACATCGGCAAGAAATGACCAAGCATCATGCTCATCTTCCCTCGTAGGAGCCAACTCTTTCGAGAGAATGAAACCCCTAGCGTCAATCTCTTCGAGTACCTCTCTTCAGGATCTATAACGAATATATTCCTCGATCCTCTTTTGATGATCGAGGGCCCGCTTCAACTCGATTTGGGCATCAGTAGCATCCTTCAAAAGAATGGCCATCTCCTGATCAGCCTTAGTCCGACTCAATGTTTCTTCGGCTCGAGCATCGATTATCTTAGCCCTGACCTTCGAGAGATCGTCCTCAAGCTTCGCGATCATATCCACTTGAACTGAAGCGTTGTCACGAGCCAAGTGGAGTTGGGCCTCGAAGGCGAGAACTTTAAGCAAGGCACCTTTCTCCTCTAAAGCTTGAACCTGCACCTGGGCCCTCAGTTCACCACAAGCATTCCCAACTCGGTCGGCTTTGCCCCTAAGGTACTCCAGAGTCTCCATCTTTTTCTGCAACTAAGATAGGAAAAAGGATTAACCTTAAGGGTCAAAAAGGTGAATCACGTACTACAAGAGGTTACGTGCTCCATCAAATAGCTCTCGTAATTCGAGCTCCGGTACGTCTCATATCGCTAGTGCATCAACTCAACCTTCTTCTCCTCTTAGAGGAGCCTAAGGGACTCACCCTCATCCAGAGCTTTCCGAAGCCTAGCCCCATGACGGAGCAGCTCAGACCTGAGCCTATCAAAGGCCTGCAGAAGAAAAACTCGATAAGAAAAGGAAGATGCAAAATACAGAAGGACTACGCCGAAACTCACTGATAAGTGAAGCTGGCAGACTTCCTCGAAGGCCGAGCACACTCCTGTTGGTCCAGCCCCTCCGGCCCTAGAAGAACCAATCTCGATCGAGGCATAATCACTCAGAGGAACCACCGGTCCGGAATCAAAGACTTCAGAACAACGGCTCGAGCGATGTTCTCTCCTTGAAGACACGGGCCCATTTAGCCCCGCTAAAAGCTCCATTGCACTACGAGTGAAAATCCCATTTATCGCTGTCATCCCTTAGATCGAAGGGCGATGACTCTTCCTCCCCCTCTGGGGGAACACAACTTCGCCTGAAAGAACTGCCCGATACTTATAACAGCAAAGCCAGCAAAAAAGAAAGAGGAAAATGTCATCTCAAACATACGAAGACCAAGGTAAAAGCAGTATACGTGCATACCTTGGTGTTTCGCTTCCCATCTGCCCTGGGACACAGCTCGCCACCTACGCTCGTCGCAAGTCGAATGGGTTGCCAACCTCCGAACCTAGCCGGGCAAATTGGAAACTTCGCCTGGCATCCATGAAGTTGCTGCAAGAAAGGAGGAAACACAATTACTCAACTGGTTTCTGCTATAAGCAAGTCTAAGAAAGCACGAGACACCCCACTCACGTGCATAATTCCATCCCTCGGGAAATGGCATGAGCTCCACGGGGATAATGTCAGCTGTGCAAACCCAGACAAATCGACTGACCCACTCTTGATCCTCATCTTCCTCGTCATCAACAACAAAGGGCGTGGACGAATAGCACCGCAAATTTAGCAGGCCTCGATGAGGAAAGGGCCGGTACAGCCTGATGAGGTGGCTAAGCATGAATTCAAGCCTAGCCTTCTCCGCAAAGAATCTCATTATCAGCATTATTCTCCAAAACGACATGTGTATCTACTCCAAAGTAACCCGATACTTCAGGAAGAAATCAAGCACGACCCTATCAAGGGGGCTTAGTGCGAGAGGGTGTAAGTATACGTTCAGGAATCCATTAACGGAGTCCGTAATACTCTCATCTGGGGAAAGCACCTGCAACGCTACCCCCTCGCCCCATCCGTAGTATCTCCTCACCATCTCCAGATATTCCTCTCTTATCGAAGACATAGTCTTCCGAGTAAACTACCGCGTATCCTAAGCACTGGGAGTGGAACTCTCCCCTCCCTATCTGGTCAGCCCTGGAGTAGCTGCCATGGCTATAGTAGGATTGGTAGACTAAAGCAGGGGCCTACAGCAACACTTTTGCGCTTAAGGTAATGAAGGACCCGATGCCAAGGCGGAAGGATAACTATCTAAAATAATGGGATCTTCCAAAGAAGCAAGAGCCACCCTACATATATGCGGGATACATCGACAATTTGCCTACCCAAGATAAGCCTTGGAAGGCCAACAACCCCGGAACGGATCCCGAGGTGGTGCCCGACCCCAGAGATCTTCGTCAAGAAGAAGTTAGGCCACAGAGAGTCAACAACATCATCTCAAATTTCGGGTGGTCCCCGACCTCGAAGTTTTACCTCGAGAGGAAAATAAGCCCTTTGAGCCCTGATCACGAGGGCTCGACCGCAAAAAATAGCCTAAATACGAATAGCCCTTTCCTCAGAAGCCTGCCTACAACACCTCAAAAGGTTATATACGCCAAGATCAAAGTAAAAGCTCTGAGGGCCCGAAGTCGACTTTCGCCTCGGTACCCTATCTCCATGGGGCTCGAGGGCCTCAATGATCCAAGATTATCGGACCACTTTGGGCTTGATTCCGAAAATAGCAATGAGCTCGGAAAGGAGCCATTTCTGTCGACCGAAGGCTGGAAAAAATATTGGCGATCGTCAACAGAAGAATACATTATAAATCTCTGCGAGCGCACAAGGGTATACAAGGACACGGTAAAAATAAAAAGCAGAAGTAAAGAAAACATCTACATATTTGGTAAATATCGGGTACAACGGCCCTCAAAGGGTCCTTACATGCAATTACAAAAGCTCGTAAGGGGTCCTTATGCAGAAACAAAAGGGGTATACACCCATATTGAAAACCTAAGATCCTAGTTCGTCCTTGAGGGTCCATCTTCGGTATTAGCATCCTCGAGCGCCGCCCCCTCGAGCTCGCATCCTTGAAGGCAATTCCTTCGACCGCCATCTCCTCTAGGTTCCCAGCTTAATCCCGCGAAAAGTCCCGGCCAAGGGAAAGATGAAGAAGAGGAAAATGAGGGGATGTAGAGTAGGCAGAGAAGAGAGACATAGCCTGCCAAAGCCAAAGGTTGAAGATTCGGCGGGCCCCAGCCTCAACGACCGGTGGTGGCACTTTATCCATTGGGAAAGGAAAAACCCAAGAGATGAAGTGTCACACCAGGCTTGGTAGGAGAGTGAGCAATGGTTCATAGTCCGAATGATTGTCTACAAAAAGGGAGAATCGATTCCCCATCGTATCGTGCCCCCTTTTTCTCGTGAAATCGGGTTTATGACATTTTGGGTGGGACAACTCTCTCCTTTTGGAAAGGGGGTTTGCATTTTTGAAGAGTCACTACCTAAAGATTTAAGGTGAGTTAAGGCACCTATAGGGTTCATTTATAACTACATTTGGTAACCAGAAACAGGGTAAGGGCTTGAAATTATCCTAAGGGGAAGGTGTTAGGCACCCCTCAGGATCCACTAGTGTGGTTCCCGGCCAAACAATTTTTGTAAATTTGTACAATTAGCAAATAAACAAGTATGACTCAGATAGTATGGGATTTAAGCTTAAATACACAGGTGTAAAAAGAACTAATGAAACACAAGATTTTGAAAAGAATTACAATCTAAGCATATTTGTGAATGTAAAAGGGTATCCTAGGTTTGTTTATAATATGGACCACATAAATGCAATATCCGGTATGACACTCCTCAAAGAGGATCTACACGTGGTATTAACGCACCGGTCATCATATCCATATCTACCCTTTCCCGCCCTGTGAAGGTAGTTAAAGCGAGGGTTGGTCTCGACCCCTATTGTATGTTGTTACCCGTCCATTCCTATCAGTTTTGGAGGAATTTAGGACTCCTATCCTATAAAAAGGGGGTTCGAGGCAGACCCTCAAGTTTAAAGGTAAAATACTAAGGTGACATATAATAAAGAAGTAGGACTTCAATTAAGGGGAGCATGGAAGACAAATGAGAGGCTCAGATATACCTCCACACACAGTACACATAAATAGCATGACTCATACACAATTAAGGTCTAAATTCAGATCCTAAGCATGGTATCTAAGTGATAACAGCAGAGTCAGATTTATTACATAACTCAGAGAGGAAGTCCTAATCAGACTTGCCTACTGATTTAAACATGCTGACAGTTAAACATTAATCACAAAGACGGTTCTGGTTTTATTTTAAAGTTTATTACCTAAGGCTTGCCTAGGCATAAAATAATATGCAGCAGTTACCATAATTATTAAAACAGTTTAGCAGTTACTTTACCTAAAGCATGCTATTCTAAATGTTTCAAAGACATGTAGGGATTGTGACCAGCTTCACTTAAATAGGATAATCAAACATGAGATTGTTTTATGTCCTTTTCATACATCAGTAGTTTAGCTAGGGGTGACTGAGCGAGTGTGAACGAGATCCTAAACAGGGTATCTAACATTCATATGAAAATGCAGAATGATTTCAGGATATGCAGAATTCCTAAAGCATGATTTCTAAATGTGCAAAGAGTTACAGTATGATTTCAAGATGTGCAGGAGCAACAGTTTTATGTTGATGCTGTTATTTAGCCTAAAGCAGGATTTCTAAGTGGTAAAATGATGTTAAATAAGATGCTGAAATAGTAAACCTAAGAACATGGTATCTAATACATGACATGCTTTGAATGTGTTGATCTTACACATGGGTTCTAATGCACATATAGGAAATGTAAACCTAAGGCATGGTTTCTACCCATTAATATTGATAACATATATAACTACCCTCCCCTTTTCACTAGCCAACCCTATTATTCGTTTACAATAGATTATTACAGACCAACATTGAAATGAATTACATAAGAAAAAAAAAATAAGTTACACTATAGAGAGCCTAAAAACAGGCACAGATTTCCAGAACCTCAAATGCCAAGATTGTTTCATAGCCTTTCTCATATCCGGGTGTGTCAGAGTTCCCTAAGGACCTCAACGGATTCCGGGCAGTGCTCACACCCAGATTTCATAGCCAAGACAGAGTAAGTGCAGTGTGGAGAGGCCAGCTTGCATATGTCCAAGTTTAGCGGGAGCTCAAGGGTCCCAAGGCAAGGCTCACACAAAAGGGGCAGAACTTAGTGGTCTAAGAGTAGAGTGAGAGTGCTTGACATAGTTTTGAAAAGATTTAAGCAGGACAACAGTTTGAAAAAGAGACTTGTTTGAGATAGTTTTTTAAAACAACAAGGGGAGTTGTTCAATAGGACAGTTTTAAAAAGAGAGTAGAGTAACAAACAACAGTCCAAACACAGCACCCAAAACAGGTTCACACATAACCAAGGAACATAGGACCAAGGCAGATTCGGCAACCACAAGTAGGGGTAGTGGGATTTTGGGACACATAACTAAACACACAGTTGCAGGAGCACTTAAGTATAGAATCAACATTATGCTAAGGGGTTGGAGAACTTCAGATTTAACATAGAATCATGTAACTTAAGGATAGCCAACTATTTTGCACAGAGAGGTTCATGCCAGAAATCAGAGAAACATAAGTAAGGAAAGGCCACATTGGGGTATATTAGGATGGGGATAACATTTTATAAACATGATGAGTCTAAGGGAGGAGAGACATTCAGAAGCATGCTGATGAAGTGATGAAGCAAACATATTAATTGCAAGTTGAACAACAGAACCAAGCATGCTAGAACAAGATGAAAAGAAACATGTTGTTTTGAAACTTGAATTGAAATCAGAACATACCAGTAAAGAAGATAGTAAACACAAAGTGAGGGGCAAGAGAGTAGAGTAATCAGACTTGGCTTGCAGCTGGTTGTCTTATAACAATAGCAAGTAACCAGAGAAAAAAGAGCAGAAGAATGTTTTTCTTTTGTGTGTGAGAGAGTTTTTGAACTTAATGTGTTCGTGTGTGTAATGAAAAGAGAAAAGGGTATATATAATAGTTTGGATGTCAAGTCCATAAGGAAAGAATCAATTGTCCAGCAATTATAGAACTACAAAATCAATTAAGAATCAAAAATCAGCCAGGTCTCCTTTAATTAGGGGAGTAATTTACCAACGGTAAAGACAACTAAGGAAGATATCACATAAGAGTGGAACATAGCACATAAGGAAATATTTTGAGGCATAGTAAGTATAGAACAAGTAATTAGGCTAGGTTTAGAAAATTTAATTAAGGAAAGTACTTAAGAACCAATTGACAGCATAGTCGACGAAAAATAAGGCAAGAAAATATCTGAGAGGTTGAAAAATCAGTAAGGAAATCATCACAGGAGATTAGTGAAGAGCATCAATTATAGAAAAATAGGGATTCAAATAAGAGTAGTAATGATTAAGGGGAATTAACACAAATAGTTGTAAATAAACAAAATATTCATAGTATAGGCAAGAAGGAACAAAATCATAAACCCTAATAAGCATAGTCGAGTAAAAATCACATAAAGTCAAGAATTCAGCTAGAAAAATGGTACTAACTAGAGGAATTAGCACAAATCTCTTTTAATAAACAGAATAAATATAGTACAGGTGGAAGAAGCAAAATCATAAACCCTAGTGAGCATAATAGGGTAAAAATCATAGAAACATAGAACATATTCATGAATAACGGACATGCGAGCAAATTAAACGAACAAATAAGCCAGGACAGTTCTCAGAACCCAGGATTAAGACCAAAATAGTTAGGATTTCAACATGATAAATCAGATAAAAGGGAAAAACTTAAAGAACATTTTAAACATAGTAAGAATCATAAAATAATACCAAAAAAACCCAGAGGGAAAGTTGTTTTAAAAAGGGGTTAAGAAACCCTAGTTTGAAGAGAAAAAATGTTTTTTGAAAAAATCGGAGAGGTCCTTAAGAAAACAGTAAAGATAACTCAGAAAACTCTTAGATTTGTTACATATCTAAGAAGTCAAGAGATAAAATTAGGGTTTGAGAGAGAGATAACCCAGATATGGAGAGATTCCGGCTTAGAAGCCATGGATCTAGCCGGAAAAATAAAGATCTTACTCGGACAGCAATGGACGGCCGGAGAATGGTGTAGAAACCATGGGAGGTGAGTGAACCGTCTTCTGGTTCCCTTGAGGGCCTCAAGGTAGCAAGGATCCGTCATGTGATGGTCCATAGAGGCTAGGGGTGGTGGTGGAAGCACCATTGATACCGACGAGCCAACGGCCGACGAATAGGAGCCATGGTTGTGCAAAGAGAATGAGAGAGTGTAACGGCGGAGTGAAGAGAGGAAATGAGAGGATGGGAATGAGGGTTTGGGGGGATACTCTTTAGGTTAATTATGGTATGGGAGATTCAGACCGTTGATTAGAATTGATCAACGGTCCAGATTGGACCAAGGATTGGGTCGGGTAGGATTTAGGTTTGGCCCTGGGGTATTGGGCTATTTTAATTGGGTTTGGGGCTGGTTTGATTTAGGTTAGAATTAAAATGCAATAGGCTATTAGTTAAATACCCAATTAAATTAAATAAAACAATTTATAAAAATAGTTGATAATCGTATCAAATGAATTTCATGCATAGAAAATACTTAAAAATTGATTACTTAGTATTTAAAAATACAAGTACTTAATTTCTGGTCAAAAAATAGTATAAAATCATATGATTAGGCATTGCAAAGTTATTGCAATTATAGCCAAAAGATGCCAATTTAGCTAATTATGAAATAATTTTGTTTAAATAGGACCATAAATAATAAATTAAATCAAGAGACACCTTTGAAATCATTTGTAATACCATTTTGTAATTATTTATTGGGAATAAAATGTTAGATAAATTAATAAAAATATAGAAAAATTATAGAAAAATACAAATTCCTATTAATGCATGATTTTGCAGGTATATATCCAAATTTAAAATATTTTGGGGAAAAATTGGGTATCGACACATCTATCGTCATCTCAGGCCAATAGGGACAGCGGCACAACGGCAACAGAACAACATAGTCGAGCTCCGACAAAGGGACATGACACGACCTATAGAAACAATGCCAGACGACCTTGAGGCCATAGAGTCCGAACATGGTGATCAGCAATAGAGGAAGATGATAAGGAGAAATGGGTGAACGAGCAGATGAAGGTACTTGGATAGAAAAACAACGCTAAAACACTACATTTATAAGGGGTAATGACACGGTCATCGAGGCTTTGGAAGACTAACCGACAGGTGCAATTACCATGTTCTTGAAGAACCGAATCGACTATGGTACTTTTACCTTAGAGAACGTGAATCGACAGTGCATTGAATGATGTCAAAAACACAAGTTCGTGGGATATCCCGATTGTCACAAAAACTCGCGCCGCAGGTTGCATCATTGGTATGACGTCACCGCGAGAAGCTCGTAGAGTCAAGTGTCAGAATCATTTCCCATTGATTCGTTTTGGGAAATGCAGAGACTATCCGTATGCGGCAAAATCAGAGGGCTTAATTTCTTGCTATCAAGCCACTTCGGAAGAATATCTCGAGACCCCAAGGACGTGGAGTTGCGACCGAGTCCCCTCCCTCGGGGCTTGTCGAGGCCCAACTTAAAGAAGATGAAGACCTAGGCTAGAGCGAAAGGGAGAATTCCCAAGGCACGCGGCTAAGTATGACAAGAGTCGACCTACCCAGAGCCTGTGTCAAGGCGTCACGTCTAGCCGTCCCATCTCCATGCTTTTATAATTAATGTATGTTGTACTATAATCGGGTTCCCCTCCTATATAAAGGGAATTCACACCACTTTGTAAGGGGATGCTGTTGCTCCAACTATTCTACACAAGATCAATAATATCCTCTCTTTCTTCTCTCTAACTCACTCGCTCTTACTCGCTCGAGGCCACTCTTAGCATCCATTGCTTTCATACTTGTTCTTCATTTATTGCTTGGTATTGGCCATAAATAACCTTCTTTAATTATATTCTAACTGTTATCCCATCCCTGACTACCCTCGATAGCTCGAGCTCGAGCCGGATATCGACCCCGAGGCCCTTCATCGACCAGTCCGAAGCCCGGGCAGCAAGCCCCTCGGTTTGATCGCTGCCCCGTTTTAGCTTGTATCTTATCATTAAACTTTATACTCCTAGCATCAACTGCTCTAACAACTAGCATAAAAATAGATCACATATTTTTAGAGTCCCATTTATAAATTTAATTGTTGTTACCATTTTCAAGGTAAACAAAACCTAGATTCTTTCTTTATTTAACTATGGACTTTGGTTTTCTTAGATTTCTAAAATAATCAAAAACATAACCAGAATTATCCAATAATAATGTTAGCATCAGATAAATATACATCGAACTAACAACAAATTTTATTTATCTAAGGTGAGAAAGGAAAGGAACTGGACTCAAAATTGGGCTAGCGGACCAGGCCCAGCAGATCTACAGGCAGTGGCAGTCGTCAACCAACAAAGGATCCTAGACCGGAACATGGGCCAGTGTTCCAAAGAACTCACCAGGCCCAATTCAAACATGCATACAATAGAAATAAAACTCCATTACATGAGGCCTAAGATAACAAGGAGTAAACGAGATTAAAGAATAAAGTGAACCTATTTTCATTTGTATTAATGCTAAAGAGATTAATAAAATTCATTGATTAGAAACTTAATGCAAAACCTTGTCCATGAATAAGATACCCTTGGAATCCCTAGCACATCAGAGTTCATAAGAGTCTCACAGACCCCAAATAGTGCTTGTGTCAGGGAAGGGCATCTTAATCACAAACTAGGTCCCACCCCAAATACCCTTAATCACACATGATTACTCTTCCCCAAACGTTTATATACAAATGGGGTATTCACTTTAACAATTAGAAGCATTAGACCTATATGTTCAAATATATAGAGTTCAGAAGCTACAAGTATAATACCATTAACCTTAAGGTCAGCACCAGGCAAACTACTGCAAGTATTCATAGCATCTACTGATATCAATATCTATGACATGCCTCAAGGTCACTTAATTATGCTGCCACACAAATACTAAACAAAGGGGATTAATGGAAGACTTAATTAAGTGATTTGCAAATGATATGAGAAGAAATAGACACTGATCTTATTCTTCTACTGGGCTTAACATTTTAGGACCATTATCTATATCTACAGACCATCAATAGTCATTGCACTAGTATTCAGAACATTCAAGAGTAAGCATGTACATGATTAGGGCCCTTCTACACTAAAGAAACATACTAAAAGTTTTGTTCAACCAAGCAAAAACATCAAAGGATAGGTTGTCATTCTTAATTTATTCCAAGTTTAGTAGCACGATTACTAGTCTATCATATTCTTAATCAAAATTCAGATCCATAACTAAGTCTTTATAGATAAAGGACACAAGCCAAATATGGAACTATGTTCGTTTTAACAAGATAAACAAGTATTGATGGATTTGTTTAAGCTCATAAATGACCACAGTAAGTTCCTTATTTTTAGATTCTATATCACTTAAACTTGTTAGGTCATTAAGGCCAGGGTATTCAATCTCATTCTTGGCAAAATAGTTTCAAATGAAGAACACAGTGTAGAAGCATGAAACTTCCTCAAATGAAACATATGTAAGGATTCATAAGCATCACTGAACAAAAACAAACATATGGTGTAACAAAAATTACTCAGACCTATACACAGTGATATTTCTGAAGAGTTGCAATGTTGCTGGACATATCAAATGAGCAGATAACATAATAACAAAGAAAATGAATTCATTACAAGAGTTCAATTTATAACAATAGATTAGTATAAGTTGTTAAGTGTGTACAACATGAATGGTTGTAATAATAGGTTACTTAGTCAAAACAGATGAGTTAAATGTGTGACATGGAAAACTTATGACGAAGGTCATCAATAGGTGGTATAATATTACTAATCCAAGAATCAATGCAACACATATTTAATAGACATAAACTCTCAGTACGACATCAGAAAAGTCCAAGAAAAAACTTAATCAAGCTAGATAAACATGGTAGTACAGCTGACAAAACAAACATAGAATCATCGAAAGACTTCTATAATCCTAAAAGTTCAGCAAAACTCATATAACTCACTATAACAAATTGGCACGACTCAAATCTAGCCTATCGTGATGGCGCCTAATGTTGTACTAGGAAAGCCAACAGTTATAAATTTACTCCAACACAATTATCAAAAATAGATCTAAAGCATTTTAAAAAGTAAAACTTCTCATAAAAGGGATAGAAAATTCAAAACGCAACACGAAAAATCCAAACATCGGGGTGTCACATAGTACATGAGCATCTAAGTATCACAAGTCTAGAAAAATACTACTTATCATAATACAAAACTAAATACAATAAACGAAAAGATAGGGAAGGAGAAACAAGGTCTGCAAATGCCGGACAAATACCTCAAAGTCTCCAAACGGTCAAATGCGTAGAGTATCAACACCAACCGTATCCGGAAACACATGGATCTACACATGAAGTGCAGGGTGTAGTGTGAGTACAACCAACTCAATAAGTAACAAGACTAAATAAAGAGTTGAAGGCAGTGATGAGCTACATAGTTATAGTTCAATTTCAGTAGTCTCAATATAAGAAAGTAAGCATGCTTTCACGTCCGGCAATTTAAGTCAAATTAGTTAATTCATGTGAAGTTCAAGTGAAACTAGATGTAATATCTCTCAGAAATTTCAAGACAGTGATACATGGCAGCAAAGAACAACATTAATGAGATCAAATGCATCCTCTCAAAGCAACAATCACTTAGTCCTCCCATTCACTCCAACCTCACAATCACTAATTCCTCACAGTTACTCATTCCTCTCAGTCGTTCTGCACTGGGAACTCACATTTTGTATATGCGCTCACTAGGGGTGTGTATAGATTCCGGAGGGGCTCCTTCAACCCAAACGCTATATCAAGCCAATCGTGGCATAAATCAATGAAAACTATTGCCGTGTGCAACTCGATCCCATGAATATTCTCACAATCAGGCCCTCGACCTCACTTAGTCATCAACCTCTACAGCCTCTCGAGCACTTAGAAATCATAATCAACCCAAAAATAATGATATGATATGTCAAGAAGGAATAATACAGACTAGGTTATGATATGCAAATAAAACTGAGACTGAATACAAATAACAATTAGTCGGTAATTCAACATGTAATAAGGCCTCTATGGGTCCCAAAAATACCAACACATAGCCTAAACATGATTTGCAGTCAAACTTCTATAACACACGGAGAACATATAACTAACAACAAGTTATTCAATTTCACAGCACCACTGAATGGAACAAGTCACAATTCTTACAGTACATGCCCACACACCCGTCACCTAGCATGTGTGTCACCTCGAACTCATGAGACTCATGAGAAAGATGAATGAACTGATGGATCAAAATGCAAAGGTGTTTCACGCCGAATGGACCAAATTTCGGGCGTACCACAAGTTTTGAAGGGCCTGGATTCGAAAAAATATACTCAGTTGGTGTTCAAACCCAGCGCAGCACCGATGTTAATAGCAATGAGATTCAAGATGTCAGACATACAAAAATACAATGGGACCTCAGACCCTCAGGAGAACATCACAACCTATACAACGGTTGTGTAGGGGAACGATTTTGCTCAACATGAGATAGAATTGGTTTTACTGAAAAAGTTTTGGGGAAACCCTTACGAAGGGGGGTCTTGACATGGTATTCAATTTTACTTGAGCATTCAATTGACTCTTTTGAAATGCTTGCAGATTAATTTACTAAGGCCCATGCCAAGGCCAGAACGGTCCAAGCCAAGAAGGCAGACATATTCAAGATCACACAGGGTGAGTCCTAATTGCTGCCGGAGTTCGTTATTCGATTACATAAAGAGAAGATGTTGCTATTTGCCATACCGAATGAATGGGTAGCGGAGGCATTCACGAATGGCTTACACCAGAGAGTCTTCGAAGCCTCCCAGAAGTTGAAGGAAAACTCCTCAAATTCCTAGAGACCATATGAGTTGATGTCCATAAACGCTATGAATAGAAGATAATGGTAGAAGATGATCAGCTCGGGTTGCGGACATGAACAAAGGGCGGGACCAAGACAAGAACTTGGATAAGTTAAAGGATTCTTTTGATGTAAAACGTCGATCTTCTAAAGGAAGCTTTTTTCCCTACGAGAGAGCTGAGGGACGCGACAGTAAAGTGTACTGGTCCTTGGATAGGTTCGCTCCCGAAAAAAGAACTAACTGTGGCCATAACAACAGATTGTTACAAGAAAAAGAGGTATTGGGGGCCAGATATTCCACTTATCCTAGGTTTTCAAATTACAATTTCAACATCAACATAGTGGAGTTGGTATTGGCGATGAGGAATGTCAAAGAAGCACGATTACTGAAGCCAATCAGATCTGATCCCAGCCAAAAGGATCCCAACTGATTGTGCAGATATCATGAGACTCATGGCCATAGAACTGGGGACTACCAACATCTACGTAAAGAGGTGGCAACGTTGTTGAAGAACAGCCATCTCAAGGAGTTATTGAGCGGCCGAGCCAAGAACATTTGCGGATGCAATTGGCACAACACATAACCCTCGAAGATAGGGGAAGACCCTCCTCGGTTAGCTATCAACATGATTTTTAGGGGGGAATTAATAATTGGTGTAACCTTCCCAGCAGCCAAAAGGACAAAATTATCGGTGACCCACAACAAGAGACTCGGAAAAGTCACCAAATAAGACATCACTTTCATGGAGGAAGACGCTGACAGACTTCTTCTGCCACATAGCGATGCCTAGTAATTTCACTTAATGTTCTGGATTTCAAGATTAAATATGTTTTGGTTGATTCAGGAAGCTCGGCCAACATCATTCAATGGAGAGCGCTGGAATAAGCCAAATTAATTAGAAGTATCATTACAGCAACAACGCTCCTCGTCGGGTTCAAATTAGTGAGTGTGACAACCTGAAGATAGATCATGATAACCACAAACTCCAAAGGGATCATGAAGACCACCTTATTTTATGTGGTGGACAATTACATAGGCTACAATGTAATTCTCGGTAGATTATGGTTACATGAGATGAAGGCTGTATCATCAACATATCACTAGCTGTTGAAAGACCCCAGAAGGAATCAAATAGATAAGTGGAGATCAACCGGTAGCAAGAAAATTGAATGTTGTGTCAATTTCTAGTATTAATGGGAAGGTGGAAATGGCGCTTGCTCTTGTGCCAAGTGAAGATGATAAGGGCGAGGAGTCATCGGAATCCCACTAGGTACCAAGATACTTTTATGTACTGAAAAAGATAGACTCAACCAAATCCACAGCAGAAGAACTCAAGCAAGTGGCTTTGTTCGAGGAATTCATGGAGAGGAAATTCCACTTGTGTAATGACCCCGATCGGTCATTTTGAGACTTTTGCACTTCGCTTAGTAGTTTGAGGGCATTACAAGCTCTGTACGATGTATTATGACTTGTGTGAATCGTCGATTTTGGTTTTTAGGTTATTCGAAATAGAATTGGAAGAATGAATTTCAGGACTAAAGCTTTAAGTTGGAATCGTTGATATTACATCCCGCGTTTTTGTATGTTTATGTTTCGTCGTAAGTTAATCGACGTAAGATCGAGAGTAGGATTATTTTGAAATTATAAGCATTATTTTATTTCAAACAAGTTATGAGTGAATTTGTGAAGGTGAGAGGGGAAGCAAGTCAAAGAAAATGAATTTTCATCCAAGTTGGCATATTGAGATAAAATACGGGCCGAGCGATAATACCCGATATTCATGAACTAGTACAATACAAGGTACCATATGACCATGATAGTAGGATGTATAAGTTGTATTAAAAATAAGTAGAATTTTAAGTAATTGGACACAATTCTTAATTATGCGGGTAAATGGTTAATTATCGGGTAGCGGGTTATTACCTAATTAAATTAATTGATTATTGGATAAGATCAAAATCCTACGTGGCAGCAAACCACTACACCAACCGTATGACTCTTAGTCATAATTCATAACTAAGAGTCATTTTTAAATAGGTGGCAACCTCAATTGTTACACACAAGATGTGAACTTTGGTAAGTCTTAAGAATGTTTATAGTCTATATTTGTAATCAGCAGCTCTAGTGTGGTATGCTATTCGTTAAGGTTTGTCAATATTCTTGCAATAATATAAAGATGAGAATATGAGAATTGAGAATCACACCTTCATTCTTAAGAAATGTGATTAGCTCAAGAATTTCAATAGTAGTGTGAGGTATCTATGACAAATTAAGGATGGTTATATTCAGCAAGTAACAGATCTTAGACACAATTTCATACAAAATTATACTGCATAATAGCAACGAGATTTTGCGATTCTACGAGAGTACGGTGTAATCCTTCTCAAGAATATCATACAGATTGTTCCCTATTTCGATCTCGTCATTACATGTTTTGTCACAATCAATGTGTGTTGGAGGGATTGTCAAGAGAATCGGTTCAGGTATGTTAAGAATATCCCTTCTTTCTTTTTGGCATGATCTATACGACACGAACGAAACAAAAAAAATACACAGTTTCCATAAATGACTCCATTCATAGAAATACTAGAGATACTTATGTTCTTGATTCCCCATATGTCATATTACTCTATCATCTGTTCATGGGTCTCAAAAATACGTAAGTTGGTAAAGTTTATTTCATGATATTAATCAGAGGCATAATGGTCTTATGACGTACCGAGAGATTTTATTAACGTATTTTATATGCATTTTATGCATTTATACATGCACATTGACCCATGACCAGATGGAGTTATATACGCATTTGTATATGTATATATATGTATATGGGATATGGGAAAGGTAATGGCATTATATACGCACCACCACCTGATCAACTGGTATACGTTGATGGTTTTGCCCATAATGGCCGAGATGATATGATAGGATGTCCTCAGAGGCCTGATGAGTTTATGAAACATGTACCTATACATGACATGACATTCATATGCATATGCATGACACTATAATTATTCATGAATTACAGAGTTAACCAGACCTACAGATTGAGTCATTTATTCTATATTTCTTCCATATCTATTATGTACTTATTTATTTACATACTTGGTACATTATTCATACTGACGTCCCGATAGATAGGTTGAGAGCCCTCCAAGTAGGCAATCAGCTCAGCAGAAGATGTTGGTCCGCTCTATTTGCTTCGGAGTTGCTTGTTTGGTTAGTATAATTTAGACGTGTATTGTTTAGTATGGTGGGACTCTGTCCCGACCTTTATGAAAATTATGTATACTTAGAGGCTTGTAGACAGATGTCATGTACGTAAAAGATTGTATTGCCTTGTCAGCCTATGTTCAGTGTACGAGTGGTTATTTTTGTCTTATAGGCCTGTATGTCTTATGTATAAGTTGGTATCACATGTTGTATTCTACTTATCTCACGGCAGCCTTTCGGCTCAGTTATCTATGATAGTATGACATGAAAAGATACGTTATGTTGGTACACGGTTGAGTAAGGTACCAAGTGACCATCGCAGCCTATCGGTTTGGGTCGTGACAAAAATGGTATTAGAGCAGTTCTTTCCTAGGGAGTCTACAAGCCATGTCTAGTAGAGTCTTGATTATGGGTGTGTCGTGCACCACACTTATAAGCAGGAGACTACAGGGCATTTAGGATTGTCATTCTTTCTTCTTACTCTAGATCGTATGGTAGAGCTTAGTTGTAAGAACTCAATTTCCTAAACTCTATCTTATTCGTAATACAACGATGCCTACAATCAGAAAGATGGTCGGTAGGAGATATAACTGTGGAAGTGTTGAGTCAGAGGGACTCGATTTTTGCATTATGCTTAGGATGAGTAAATGTGAGATCTTTAGCAGACCATGCGTGTACTAAAAGGTGTAAGGTTCTTGATAAGGAGTCTTAAGGCAAGAATATTTATCCACTCTTGCGGTAAAAAGGAATAACAAAATCGGAAGGTAAACACAAGTTTCAGCAAGTAAAAGAAGCAAGGTGAAGTAGGGTACGAGGTACCCAGTTAACAACGATTATCATTATTTACCATTCCGGAAATGAGATATAGGCATTTTGAATTACCTTCAACAGTGATAGATATACGTACAATCGGCCACACCGCTCTCAGTTATGACCTATGGGAGCTAACAGATATGGCTTAAGAGAAGGACGGGATATCAGGATCTGGCTGGGGTTAGAGTAACCCAAAATGGTTGATGGATTGTTAGTGTTAGTTGACATTTCTGAAGGATAGTGCAAATGTGGTAATGGATCTCCTTGTGAGACACCTAGATGGTGCACTCTAAAATAGTACAGCAAGATATGAGTGCTACAAAGATAGGAACTGGAAGCCTGGAAAGGATAAATATTATATTAGTATGACTCTCATCCCTAGTAGAAAGATAATGCTAGGCAACCCGAAGAGCCAGTGGATGGAGCAAAGGGGAGCTAAAAGCAAAAGAATATCTTGTTGAAGTTTTCAGAATAAAGTGATAGACAGAAATGTTTGCAAGAAATAAAGAGAGAGCTAATGAAGCATTAAGAGTAAGGTGTGATACATGGATGACAACAGTAGGTAAAAATGAAGACAGTATTACAGAGTCTATAGTCAAGTGAAGGAAAAGACAAGAGGTGACAGGCCTTGAGACAACAAAAAGAGTATAGGCCATAAAGTCATATCCCTACTTTGAGAAATAAGTTTGTGACTCCAATGCAACTACCGGAAGGAAAAGTTAGACCTTAGAGTAATAGAAATCAGTATGGGCCGGTGAACAAGATAAACTAAACGTGAGTTAGGGACTGAGTGACTGCAGAACATTGGCATCATCAGAATTTCATATTTCGTTCCGGTGATAATAGAATGGACAACAGGAGAAGATTCATGAGAAATTCAGAGAATGGTCATTCAGGAAGACGTTTCCCTAACGCAAGCAATGTGAGCAAAGTTAAGCTTAAGGGACTATGTGTGCCGCTACCCTCGCGATTAAGGAATTTCGTTATTCTTGGTACAGAAGTTACCACAAGGCGAGTAAGGGTCAACGATAATGCGAGAGGACGCCAATGATGAAAAGGTAAAATATTTATAGGTAGATCGTTGTAGTGCTAGATATTAGTACTTCCTTAATGGGGGAATGTGGAGTGAGGTGGCATTAAAACAGGATTAAGTGGTTCTAGTAATTCTGGAATGGTAAAGGAAGAATGCGATAAAAATGAGAAGGGGGTGAGATTGCACCTAATCAAGATATGGTGTGATTCCCGAACATTATGCGAACATGATATCAAGGTGAGGAAGTAAGAGTTTCTGCCTGAGATGTTATTAGTAGATATGGATCCAGTACGAGAATGTAAGTTAAGACAAAGGAAATAACCCAAGAAAGATTACGCGGAATATTGATATGAGAATGGGCCAACAAGTAGTTAGTAGTTGGTTCAGGAAGAGCCTAGTTATGGCTAGACAGGAGGTTTTAGAAGAATCAATAGATTGTGCAAGATAAATATAGGGAACCCCAGTATGGGGAATTTAGCCTCACAGTTATGACATCGTGATCCTTAAGAAATATGCGGATAGGAGGTTGGGTAGATAAAGATATTGTATGAGTGTTACGGACATAAAATAGAGTACTACTAGGAAGTCAGCCGAAATATTAGTTCAGAAGTAACCTACAAGAACAAGGGCATGGAGATAAGTAACAACGGGTAAGTATAGGCAAGGAAGGACATCAGAAGGTCCGTCGAGTATACAATGTAATAAGCTCACAGCTTTATAAGAGGCATAGTAACCTAAAGAGGAATGGTTGTGTCACAACAATCTATCTACAAAATTGTATGCACTCCAAAGAAAGTTTCACCTACCATGGCTAATGAGTGGGGCATAAAACCAAAAGTAATATTCGAGACCATATGAGTTGCACAAAAACTTCGGCATGTATGAGAACTAAGATAAGCTAAGTATACACGCAAAAAGGGCAAAAAGACTAGGAAAAGCAATTGCTTACATTTGAAGAAAGCTAAAATGGAATGAAAGGAATATTCGATAAATGATTAGTCATAGAAGACTCTGTTATAAGTTAAAAGAAGGGATTGAGTCCAGGTCATAAACAAAGGATTGCATCATTAGAAGATTGTATCATGGTTTTCTATAGTGTCCATAAAAGGCTAAAGTAATAACTAAATGCCATGAGCCACAGATCGAAAGACAGCTTAAGCCTACATAAAGGCTAATTAGAAGGGAGAGGAAGCTAAAGAGTTACATCAACTAAGTAAATTAAGTGTCTACTTATTGGACCTAGAAAGTTATAGAAATTGTGATTGAGAACATTATAGGATCACAATTAAATATCATAGGTAAAAGAGAGATAGTACAATAGCCATATTCTATAATGGCTCTACGATAAAGCTAGTTAGAAAAGTACCAGCCTCATAAGAAGTCAATATGAAGCTCCCACTGGATTGTGTGTGCACCAGAGGTGCAAGTATTATAATAGAGCTTTAAGTTATAGATGTGAATTACACCTAGGTGGAAGGGAGGTCATAAAAGAGATAGAAGATACGATGCGAGATTTTAAGGTAAGTAAGGTAAAGGTGAACAACGTATGAGATACTCAAAGGTAGAAAATCGTGAATAGTCCATACTTCGGATAAAAGGCTAAAAGCGCGAGGATTCAGTATCAAGGAATAATAGCGGCATCGTCAGTAGCATATCTTCCAGCCTATGGTCTAGGTATCGAAAAGCCTGACTAAGAGAGAAAAAAAGAGTTAGAGATGATGTGATGTCTCGTTTGATGTTCCAAAGTGACATAAGGAAATCTATGATGCAAGCTAGTTGAAAGGTAGGAAGTAATATAAATACCTATGTGTAAGTCGCAAGCTATTGTATGGTGAAGCGACAATATTCTAGAAGACAAAAGTAAGGATAAGAATGGGCGAGTGAGGAGATAACGAAAATGGATAAGTCCTCGGGATTAAGCCCATGAAAACAAGAAGAGCAGATGGTTTCTCTAAGTTATACAAAGCTCATTGTTGATACCCAATTTTTCCCTGTATATTTTTTAATATGCAAAATACTTTCAAAAAAGCATTTATATGCATGTATAAGCATGTCCAAAGGTTTCTTATTTTTCCTTAATTTTTAAGAATTTTTAAATCAATTTATTGCCCTATTTTATCAAGAAAACCCAATAATTATTCACAAAATTATCATTTTGGTAATTCATTTATTGAATTCTCATATTTGTGCTAAAATATACCTAAAATAATTTTGCATATTTTTACAAATTTATTTGGAATTTTTAAAGCTAAATTGCATATAATTGCAATATTGGCCTCTTTTAAAATATAAATCGTATTTATGTTTATAAAATTAACTCCAATATTTTTCATTTGATATTATGTATTATTAATCATTTTAGTGCTTTTAATTTATGTCCAGAAATTATTTTACTATTTTTTATAAAGAAAATAAGGGGAAAATGGCTATTTAAATGTTAGCCCATTTGCATTTCAATTTTAGCCAGATTTGGCACCCCAATTAAACCCAACCTAATAACCCAACCCAACCCAAATCCTAAATCTACCTGACCCACAACCTTTTTTAATAACCCGCCTGGATCCCCCTTTTAATCCCAACCGTTGATCACTTCGACCAACGACTCATATTCACCCCTTCCTTTTTTAACCTGACCTACCCCCCAAACCCTATGTCATTTGCTTCTGTAGCCGCCCTTGAATCCTCCCCCTTCTCTCAATTCTCTCTCAAAGTTTCTCGAACCCTAGCCGCCTCCCTCCACTTCCACCCTAAAATCACCGGAATCCATGGCTTTCAAGGCCATTGAAGTCCTATACCGGCCTCCTATAACTCCTACACGCTTGGTTACTAAAGTTTCATGTCCTAACCATGAAAAAGCGGGGTCCAGACGTTGTTCGATTCGAGTTCCATGACTGTCTCCGACCAGCCATGGTGGTTCGAGCCTGATATTGACTTCTCTTGCTTAGATCGATGTTTTCCAAGACTTTCTCACTCTCTGGGTTTCTTCTGAAACTCAAACTTTTGAGGTTCTTCTAATTCTTTTAGATCCGTTATAGATCTGTGCTTACCCTAAACTTGCAAATGTTTTCTCAAAAGTTTCTTTAAAAAACTCTTCTTTCAAAACCTTCAACTTTTTCGATTTAGGGTTTTTCTGATCTTTAACATGTTCTACTGTGTTTCTCATGAGTTTCTTCTACTGGTTTCCTTATGTGTTTCTTCTACTATGTTTCTTATGTGGTTTTTCTACTATGTTTCTTATGAGTTTCTTCTACTGTGTTTATTATGTTGTTCTTTTACTATGTTCCTCATGAGTTTTTTCTACTGGAAAATGCATGCTAAGAGTCTTAGTTCCCTTTTGGGATTTCTGAACTTATTTCGTTAGTATTTTTGCCCGATTTACTTGTTTTCGTCTCTATACTCGATTAATGGTAAAAACCCTAGAATTTGGGGGCTCATCCGAGTTTTGAGGCTATTTGCTATGTGATTTGTTGGTTCCTCATCTCTTAACTTGTTTGGTTTCAAAACCCTAATCTCTTTGGACCTATTTGGGTTTTTGAAGTTGCTTCATCTGTTGCTCGACTAAGTTTCGAAATATCTGCTTCAACTTCTATGCTTTATGTGATTTCGATTTCATGTTCTCATTGGAACTGGATTACAGTTTTCAGAAAAGCTTTCTACTTGACCCTTTTGCATGCTTCTGATACTCTCCCCTTTTCGATTACTAAGATGGTGAATTTGACCTATGTGACTGTCGTGTGATTATTCTCTTTGCCATGAGTTCAGTCTTGCATGCCTAATGTTATGCACTCCTTTATATGCTAAATTTCCCTCTCAAAATAACCTTTGATTGTGGACTGATATCAAATCTCTTTGTGTAATTGTGATTGCACTCTTGTAATTGATTCTTTCTGACTTCCCTGCTTCTTGGATTTATGTGAATACTTTCCTTCGAGCCTTCGACCCCTACCTTTTCTACTTAAGTCGATTTGATCCCCTTACCTTGATTACATTGGTATGGGATTCTTATAGGCCTTTCCTTGATTAGAGTCTGATGAACCTAGCCTCTATTACCTACTGTGTACTTGTACTATGTTGGAAATATTTCCTTATTGGTCATATTCAGCCCTATATGATTTCTTCCCTTATTTAGCACTTGCATGTTATGGTTTGATTTAATTCCTTAATTAAAGGAAGTCTTTGATACTGATTTAATTTTAATTAACACATATTTCCTTAATTATTTCTGAACTATAATCCTTATCTGCCTGTTTTCACACTATAAATACCTAACTCTTTCATTAACACAAGGACACCAATACTCATAGCTTTTCTGAACTCACACTTACACCTAAAAGTATTCTCTCTTGTTACTTGTACTATGGCCTGTTTGCAAGTCCTGCTGCCTACTTTTTCTCTATTTGCTTCTTTAAACTGGTATGTTCTGATTATGATTTTCAGCAATCACAACAACGTGTTCATTTACTACATTTACTTGCATGTCTGCCTACAACTTAGGTATAGTTCAATGCACTTACTCTAGCATGCTAAAACTTGTTTCTGCCTATTCTACTATGAACCCAAAACCCCTACCCCTATATGTTCATGCTATGGTTTGAGGCATGGCAATACTGCAAATTATTGTCCATGAATCAAACTTGATCCCCTGGGATCCTAGCCTCTAATAATGTGTGTTCTGACAGGCTTATAGGTATGCTAGCATCCTCCATTGCTGGGCATGCCTAAAGCCTGCCCTTGGCTAAGCAATAGGCTCTTTACAATCTCCATATTCCCCTTGAAACCCTTTTTGTGTACTTATTTGTAGCTGTTTCCCTCTCCTTTCCCCCTTTTAGAATTCTGTTCTTCACTTGCACACTTTCTTAGTCCTTAAGTTCTGCCCCCTCTTGTGAGCCTTGCCTTGGGACCCCTTTGAGCTCCCTCTGAACTTGGACACTTGAGGGCTGGCCCTTCCACACTGCACTTGTCCCCATTCTGATAATATATTTGGGTTGAGCATTGCCCGGAGTCCCATTGAGGCTCTTAGGGAACTTTGACACACTTAAATGGGAGAAAAGGCTTAGGATCAATGGTCTCTTGAGTTGGTCTATCTCATAACTTAGAAAGGAAGTAAAGAATCGGGCTTCCTCTGGTTGTATTATTTTGTTTCTAATGTATTTTTATTTATTCTAGATTGTAATAATTTGTAATAAACACTTGGGGATGGTTAGTGAAAACGGGTGGGTAACTATGTATGCAAAGGGTAGAAATCATAACTATAGGATTACTCTATTCCTGCATATCCAACTTTCATATAGAAACCATGTCTATATGTGTTCTGAATTATGCATATTCAAAATGCATATAGAAATCATGCCTATTGGTCCATTCTAAATTCTGCATGCTCAACTTCATAAAAAAATCATGGCTATAGGATTTTCAATTCTGCCTATTCAATTACATCTCGATTCGATGCTCATAGGTCTTAAACAAATTCTGCAAGCTAGATACCATGTTTCTAGGTTTAAAACCAATCTTATGCATTTAGATACTATGTCTATAAGACTTCTGCATTTTTTACACCATGTCTACAAGGTTTAAAATTGGCAACGCATAGAAAGCATGCCTATAGAAATTCCTAATCGAATCTGATCCACTTCACTTAAGCATAAATCTAAAATTAGTAATAATGGGTACTGTTAGTTGTAGAGCTTTTAATCAATTCGCTTAAATCCTGCCTATCTTTTAAAAATCCGATTCTATCATTTAGCAAGTTTAAAGAGTATGCATTCAAACAGTTCATTTCGAGCCTTACTGTTTCAATGTTTTTTTTTCTGAATCCAGTAGATGTCATGCCTATAGGATCCTTGCCTAACACTTAGGCAAGCCTTAGAGTATAATTATAAACTGAATCTACTTCTGTTAGTTGTTACAACCAGCAGGCAGGCCTGATTCAGACTTCTTATCTGAGTTATGTAATAAACTAAAACTGCCTCAGCAACCGCCCTTCTTCGTATATAATACTTATAGTCAGACCTAAACAGTATGTGTAAGTCATGCTAATTACGTGTTTCTTTGTTTAAGGAGGTATATCTGAGCCTCTGCTTGTTATGTGCTTTCCCCCAATTTGCAATATGTGTTTTGTATGTCGCTTTAGAGTTTTTACCTTTGGAACTACAAATAAGCCTAATATCCCTCTCTTTTAGGATTAGTAGTCCTAAATGCCTCCGGGACTGATAGGATTGGGATGGGTAATAGCATGCAATAAGTAAACGAGACTAATTTGCGCTTTAAATACCTTAACGGGGTGGGAAGGGTAGATATGGATATGATGACTGGTGCGCTAATACCATGTGTAACCCCTCTTTTGAGGAGTGATTACCGGGTATTGCATTAATGTGATCCATATTTTCAATAAACCTAGGACCCCCCTCCCTTTATTCTTATTTCCTTAGCATTTTTTTACTCCTTATTTTTTAAAATAAGCCTTCTTAAGTGCTCTTCCAAACTTTGTTTATTTTCAAACTTTTATATGTGAAATCCCCTCTTATTTGAGCCTTATTTGTCTATATGTTATTTGCACCCAAATTCACAATAATAGTTTGGTCGGGAACCACACTAGTGGATTTTGAGGGTTGCCTAACACCTTCCCCTTGGAATAATTTCAAGCCCTTACCCAATCTCTGGTTGTTCAAATCAAATTCTGTTGGTGTCCTAATGCACCCTAATCATTTGGTGGCGACTCCTCAAATGCAAACCCAATTTCCAAAAGGAATGAGTTGTCCTCCCAAATGTCATAAAAGCGATTTCGCGATAAAAAGGAGGCGTGCTAGCATGGCGACTCTGCTGGGGAGTTTTAGGCTTTTACTATTTCAGACTATTATTGTGAATTTATGCTTCTTTATGCGCAATTACCTGTTATTTCTTTCAAGCATTCAATTTTCTTTTTGATTGCAAAACTGACTTGTCTTTTTGTTTCTTTATTACTTTCCTTTACTGCTTTCCTTTTCTACCGCTTTAAATTATGAAAAACTGTTGTATTCACTGCTTTCCTAACATGCAAATACGTGACAACCTTCTTTAATTGTTGCATAATCATGCTCAACATCATATTCCACTTGTGCCAAACAAAATACTATAGCAACGCTTATAATGAATGGTTGTGCTCTTCCGATATTATCACCCCCCTAAATCCGGAAAAGGCATATTTGCAGTAAAACCAGTCGATCAACAGTGTAGTCGACGGTTCCGTTCCTTTCCCCCTTGAGTTGTCCGCTCAAGGGTACCAGTCTAAAAACCCATAGAAACCTTACTTTGTGCAACTGTGCATGCATCATGGTCAAACCTAGCCGAGTCAGTTATGTTTTCCGCATAATAACTCTTTAAGATAGCCTTGTCCAAAGTCCATCGGGTTTCCCTAAATCCAAATGGACATCACCACGTTCTGTGCATTTATTGGGAGAATTAAATGCTTCATGCTAATTGTTAATGTTAAATAGTCGAGTCTGGTGGGGGTAGGGTCTTAACCCTTTTGTTTTGCAGAAAATGAAGAACGAGGTCCCCCAACTTTGGTATGGTTAGGATACCCTCACTCTTACTAGACTAGTGGAGGTGTCTTCCATCAAATGACCAAATCAATGAGTGGAAAGAGAGGGCCTCCAAAGCTAGCGAAAAGTTGGAATATCTGGAATACAGTTTGCTGGAATTGGAAGGAAAAGTGAGGAAAAGACTCACCGACTGCCAGAGCGCTGAGGGAAATGAAGGAGAACACCTGGCAAAGGCATTTTTACTGGTGAACCTACGCGAACTGGAGGATCTGATCAATGAGAGCATTCAACCTGAGCAAGGTCCTTCTAGGATCAAGTAGATAGGAATTTGCTTTTTCATTTTATGAATGTAATAAGGCCAATGGCCAGTAGTGACATTTATTGCATGTTTATTTAGTATCGATTTGGGATTCGTCTTATTGTCTATCAATATAATGAGGCATTTAGCATTCTAAGTTCTCCAAATCAACTTGTCACTAGGCCTACCTCGGGCACAAAGAGGTTCCCAAATTAGGACACGATTTACATTCTTGCACTATGTGTTTAAATATTGCAACATTTTCTTATAATCCTTACTAACTGGGTTACCTTTTAGTTTTTATTTTTTGTTTTCGTCTTTTTTATTCCCCTACCAAAGGTTAGTTCGTGCACTCTGGCAACATCATCTTATTCAACGCGATCTAGGGGCCCTCCACCCACTCCTCCTCTTAGTCCTGTCAAAAACAAGAACAAAGGAAAAATGGAAGATTCGAACTACGCCAGGAAGGAGAACTCAACTGAACGGGTAGAGGTCACTCATGGTCATGGTTCTCTGGTTTCTAAGGAAAGTGCATCCCAACTTGAACAAAAGCTGTTGAAATTCCAAAAAGAACTTGATAAGGCTCGGAATCTAGCGAATCTTGTCATTTTCCCTCACCACTCCGGATGTTAATTTCCCAAATGCTCAGAACCCCACACATCTACAAAATATCCCAAAGCCACAAAACCATCCCGCTTCTCACCGCCACTGCAACACCTGCCATACTTCCAACAAAACTCCATTGCTCATCCCAGAACCCCAAAACTCCACAAATGACCACTTTCACACCCATAATCACACCCCCATCTATGTGGAGTCCATGCCACACTCCACCCAACCCATCTCAAGCGCACCCGAGTCAGATGATAAAAACTTGCTCATCAAGAATCTGGCTGAAGAACTAAAGAAATTGACTAGCTGGATTCAAGGCATCGAAGGAAGCAAAGGAATTGAGGGACTGAACTATGAAGATCTTTGCATACAGCCCAACGTCGAACTACCCGAGTGGTACAAACCTCCTAAGTTCAATATGTTTGATGGTACAGGGTATCCAAGAGTACATTTGAGAACATACTGTGACAAGCTAGTTGGAGTATGGAAAGACGAGAGAATACGCATGAAGCTATTCATGAGAAGTCTTAAAGGAGATGCTCTATCTTGGTACATTAGCCAAGATCCGAAGAAGTGGTCAAGTTGGGTAGGCATGGCATCCGATTTTATGGATAGGTTCATGTTCAACACGGAGAATGCGCCGGATGTAATCTACATTCAGAATCTAAAGAAGAAACCTACAGAAACGTTTCGCGAGTATGCTACTCGCTGGAGGTCCGAAGCTGCTATGGTCAGGCCTGCCCTAGAAGAGGAACAAATGAACAAATTATTTGTTCGGGATTAGGACCCGCAGTATTATGAACTACTAATGATGATCGAGAGCCATAAAGTTTCTGATATTATCAAGCTGGGTGAAAGGATTGAAGAGGGCATCAAAAGCCGTATGGTTACAAACTTCGAGGCCCTGCAAGCCACAAATAAGGCCGTACAGTCCGGTGGTATGTCCAAGAAAAGGGACGTAGGAGACGTCATGGTGGCACAGAGAACCAAATCTCCCATTAGATACCAAACCTACCCAGTGCCTCCACTCACATATCAGCCTACTCCAAACTACCAAGCACCTTCACCCTCTTACCAAACTCCACCACCCACTTATCAGTCATCTCCACCTCCCATATATCAATCTACTTCACCCAGATATTCCCAACCCGCACATGTTTACCAAGCCTACAACGCTCAACCATCCCACTATCAATCACCTCCTACACGCCAAAACTTCCCTAGACCTCGACCAAGTTTTGACCATAGACCTCCTAAACAATATACAACCATTGTTGAACCTATTGACCAGTTGTACGAGAGACTCAAAGCCATTGGTTATGTCACCCATATCCCTACCATAACCCCTGAGAACCCTTCTCAATGGGTCAATCCAAACAAATCATGTGCATACCATTCCGGCATGAAGGGACATACTATCGACGAATGTCGTTCTATGAAAGACAAAATTCGGGCTCTGATTGACAACAAAACTATTATGGCAAAGGAACCTGCTCCAAATGTTCGCAATAACCCTCTGACAGACCATAAGGGTGGAGGCATTCACATGATCGAAATAGAGGATGATTGGGATACCGAGGGGTCGATTGGGTTGATCACAGAAGGTGATGATCAAAAGAAACCAATTGTTACTCTTAATCCAATCATAGTCCAGATTCAGCCATCCGGAGATGCTGATGTAAATATCTCTGTGCCACTTGAGTTTGAAACAACGTCATCTACAAAGACACCAACAATAATTGAGGTCGAATTCGTGACTCCAGCAAATACACCACAACCATTTGAAGTTGCATTTTTACCTCCCAAAGCAGATGCTCCATTCGGAGTGAAGATGTCCATGCCAATCCTAGTGGCGATGTCAGTTGTAACACCATTCCATACCAAGGTTATAACATAGGACTATACAGCTGAGGCAAGGAGGAAGGGCAAGGTTAGGTTCGAGGAAACTATTGCCGCACAGGGTATGACAAGGACCAGTTGGGGTCTATACCCCGGAACACCTAGCTGAGTCAAGCAAGCAGGCCTCCAATCGGTCACCCATCATTAAGACAGGTCCAGATGATCTTTGGAGAAAGATACATGCCAAGTAATACTCGGTCATTAACCAGTTGAACCAAACACCGGCGCAAATCTCTATACTTGTTTTGCTACAAAATTCCGAGGCACACAAGAATGCTTTGTTGAGGGTGCTAAGTGAAGCATACGTGCCAAGCAACATTACTGGCGGAGAAATGGCTAACATAGTCGAACAGGTATTGGAGAGTCACAAAATTACTTTTCATGAGGATGAGCTATCGCCTAAAGGGTTGGGGCACAACAAAGCACTGCATATCACTGTGCAATGCGAGGATTACTTTATCACCATGATCCTGATTGATAGGGGTTCTAGCCTCAACATTTGTCCATTGGTAACACTCAAGAAGTTGGGTAGAGGACTGCATGATATAAAAGATGAACCCATCAACATGAAATCTTTCGACAGTTCTTAAAGGTCCACCATTAGGGAAATTAGTTTGTGCTTACAGATGGGGCCAACTTGGTTCGACGTTGATTTCCAAGTGATAGACGTGCCAGCATCTTACAATCTGCTATTGAGACGGCCATGGATCCATGCTGCTGGGGTCATAGCATAAACACTACATCAGGAGGTGAAGTTTGAGTAGAATCACCAGGAATGATCATTCATGGCGACGGTAGCAACCATATATACAGTTGCCAGACCATTCCATCAATCTAGGGGAGAAAGAAGCTGGGAGGAGAGACTTACCATCACATTGAACAGGTGAATGCTGTTGACAAAGACAAATGGTGGGATAACAAGATCGAGAGTATACTGAATTGGTGTGGGTACGAATATGGTAAAGGGCTCGGCAAGAATCTCCAAGGAATTGCTAAGCCCATAAAGCTCAAGAAGCATGGCACTACTTTCGGTCTGGGATGTGAGTACACCTGGGAGGAATTCAACCACAGGTCGCCACTATGGCGCGGTCCTTACTACCCGCTGGAAAAGCCAATACCACACTTGGAGCAGACTTTCCAACCGGCCAGTGTTATCTATGGGTCAGAAGAAGAAGAAGTTCTTACAGCGATGAGGAATTTGTTCCTAGAAGACAATGACATGGATTGTTGTGTTGTTCTCTAGGAGGAGAGGGAGGAAGGCCCTTCTATACAGGCCGTAAGCAGAGGGGCACACCTCAATAACTGGACCATCAGGACAACCAGAGCCCGACATGCCTTGGGGTAGCAAGGCTAAAACAAACATCATGCACTGTTTTCATTTACTAAATAATTTTCCTTTCGCATTTTAATTCCCGCAATAAGATCTCCAATGTTCAAAATGATTATGCAATTTATCAAAGAATTTTATACTTTCCTTATGAGACAACACTTATTACTATTATTTTCTCTCATTACTTTACTTGTACAACATTACTATTACCTATCTTGATGAACCGATGACTGTGACATGCGACAAGACAATGCAACAAACGGACACAGATTCAGAGGAAGATGAAATACTAGAAGAGGTTGTTAAGGAAGTTGTGAATTTTGAGAACAGACCTAAGTCCAACCTGGACAAGACCGAGATTGTTAACCTGGGAGATGCAGAGAACGTCAAAGAAACGAGAATCAGTGTCCACTTATCGCCATTAGAAAAGAAGGAATACACAGAATTTCTAAGGGAATATGAAGACATATTCGCTTGGTCGTATGATGACACGACTGGTCTGAGTACATCTATTGTGGCTCACAAACTGCCAACCAATCCAACATGTCCGCCGGTAAAGCAAAAACTCAGAAAGTTTAAGCCAGACATGAGTCTGAAAATCAAGGAAGAAGTCACTAAGCAAGTCAAAGCCAAGGTTCTCAAGGTAGTAGAATACCCAACATGGTTAGCCAACATTGTGCCAGTACCAAAGAAGGACAGGAAGGTCAGAGTCTGTGTCGACTACCGGGATCGCAACCGGGCCAGTCCGAAAGACGACTTCCCCTTGCCAAACATACATATCCTGATCGACAATTGTGCTAAGCATGAATTGTAGTCATTTGTGGATTGTTTTGCTGGGTATCATCAGATCTGGATGGATGAAGAAGATGCTGAAAAAATGGTTTTCACTATGCTGTGGGGAATGTACTGTTACAAGATGATGTCGTTCGGCCTGAAAAATGCAAGGGCCACCTACATGAGGACCATGACTACCATCTTCCACGATATGATACACAAGGAGATAGAGGTGTATGTAGATGATGTTATTATCAAGTCCAAGATATCCACTGACCACATGGAATATTTGAGAAAGTTCTTCAACAGATTACGGAGGTACAACCTGAAACTGAATCCCGCAAAGTGTGAATTTGGTGTTCCTATCAGAAAACTACTTGGGTTTATCGTGAGTCGCTGAGGAATAGAACTAGATCCATCAAAGGTCAAAGCTATTCAAGAATTGCCACCGCCAAAGAACAAGAAGGACGTGATGAGTTTCTTGGGGAGACTTAACTACATCAGCCGGTTCATAGCATAATCTACAGTTATCTATGAGTCGATCTTTAAGATGCTGAAGAAGGACGCCGCTACCAAATGGACTGATGATTGCCAAAGAGCTTTCAAGAGAATCAAGGAATACATGTCAACACCACTTGTCTTAGTTCCACCTGAGCCAGGTAGACCCTTATTACTCTACCTTGTAGTATTGGATGGAGCATTCAGTTGTGTTCTAGGGCAGCATGATGAAACGGGGAGGAAGGAGTAAGCCATTTATTACCTCAGTAAGAAGTTCACCCCGTATGAGGCCCGATATTCTCTATTAGAGAGCATCTGTTGTGCTTTGACTTATGTAGCTCAGAAGTTGAGGCATTACTTTTGTGCTTATACTACATACCTCATATCGAGGATGGATCCCTTGAAGTACATCTTTCAGAAGCCCATGCCCACTAGCAGACTAGCCAAGTGGCAAATCCTGTTAAGTGAGTTAGACATTGTTTACGTAACTCAGAAAGCAATCAAAGGACAGGCATTGGCAGATCACCTTACTGAAAATCCGGTGGATGGAGAGTACGAACCCCTGAAAACATATTTTCCTGATGAAGAGGGATCGTTCATAGGAGAGGACATTGCAGAATCCCATGATGGTTGGAGAATGTTTTTCGATAGAGAAGAAAATTTCAAAGGAGTTGGCATAGGAGCAGTCCTAGTATCAGAAACTGGTTAGCATTATCCAGTGTCTGCCAAACTCAGGTTCCCGTGCACCAACAATATGGCCGAGTATGAAGCTGCACCTTAGGGCTTAAGATGGCCATTGACATGAACATTCAAGAGTTGCTAGTGATCGGAGATTCGGACCTACTTATACATCAGGTTCGAGAAGAATGGGCAATGAAAAACTCCAAGATACTCCCGTATCTGCATCATGTACAAGAATTAAGAAAGAGGTTCACAAAGATAGAATTCCAACATGTTCCTAGAATCCAGAATGAGTTCTCCAATACATTGGCTACCTTATCGTCCATGATACAACATCCAGACAAGAACTTCATTAACCCTATTTCGGTAAAGATCCATGATCAACCAGCTTATTGTGCTCATGTTGAGGAAGAAGCAGACGGAAAAACTTAGTTTCATTATATAAAGGAATATTTGACAAAACGAGAATACCCGGAGCTCGCAAATCCTACTCAGAAGCGCATACTTTAGAGGTTATCCAACAATTTCTTTCACAGCGGAGGAATCCTGTATAGGAGGACTCCTGATTTGGGATTGCTAAAGTCTGTTGATGCAAAATAAGCATCCAGGCTACTCGAGGAAATTCATGCTGGGACCTGCGGTCCACATATGAACGGTTTTGTCTTAGCAAAGAAGATACTCCGTGCTGGTTACTTTTGGATGACTATGGAGACGGACTACATCCAGTATGTCCGGAAATGCCACCACTGTCAGATATATGCAGATATGATCAAGGTACCTCCAAGCGAGCTTAATACAATAAGCTCACCAAGGTCGTTCGCCGTTTGGGGAATGGATATTATTGGACCAATCGAGCCTGCTGCTTCCAACAGGCACAAATTTATCTTGGTAGCAATTGATTATTTAACTAAATGGGTTGAAGTAGCATCTTACATAGTAGTAACCAAGAAGGTCGTGGCAGACTTTGTCCGCAACTACATTGTTTGCCGATTCAAGATTCCAGAGTCAATCATTACCGATAATGGTTCAAACCTCAACAGTGACTTGATGAAAGCCATGTGTGAAACCTTCAAGATTAGACACAAGAATTCCACAGCCTACAGACCTCAGATAAATGGAGTAGTAGAAGCCTCCAATAAGAATATCAAGAAGATATTGAGGAAAATGATAGAAGAGCATAAACAGTGGCACGAGAAGTTATCGTTTGCTTTACTGGGATATCGCACCACAGTCCGCACATCAACCGGGGCAACCCCCTATATGCTAGTTTACGGTACAAAGGCCGTCATTCCCGCTGAGGTAGAAATTCCCTCCCTAAGGATCATATAGGAAGATGAGCTCGACGATGCTGAGTGGGAAAAGAGTCGTTACGAGCAGCTGGCTCTTATCGATGGAAAAAGAATGAATGCAGTTTGACATGGTCAACTTTATCAAAACAGAATGTCTAGAGCCTTCAACAAAAGAGTCAAGTCGAGACAGTTCACACCGAAGCAGCTAGTGTTAAAGAAAATTTTTCCGCATCAAGAGAAGCCAAGGGGATATTCTCTCCCAACTGGCAGGGTCCATACATGGTTCACCGGGTTCTGACAGGAGGAGCCCTCATACTCACAGAAATGGATGGAGAAGTCTGGCCGAACCGATCAATTCAGATGCAGTCAATCGTTACTATGTGTAATCTTTATGCTTTCCTCATATGATGTAATTTGAACTATGCTTGACCTGATTCCCGTTTAAGAGGGGATACGTAGGCAGCCCTATGGATTCAGTCACAATTCAATAAAACTTTTATTTCCCCCCGCAATTGGAAACTGGGGCAGAATTTTGAGGAGGACCCTCAAAATTCCAAAGTTAATTTCAGCCAATCATCGCTAGCAGCAGTCGAAAGCATGAATCCATTAAACTGAGGCAGAATTTTGAGGAGGACCCTCAAAATTCCGTAACAAGAAGGGTTGAAATGTCTTGAACCACGTCACAGTCGTTGGTTCATCAAAAGAAAACTATTCTTAATTATGTATTTATATATGCCTTTACTAAATCATCCATTGCCTTGTTTGGCAATGCTACCCCAATGATACATGTAGTATCATCAGATCAAAGTCAAGCAGGTCAAGCAGATCCAGCAGGAATATGAACTAACCTCCCCTTTTTTACAAAACTCACGATTTTTCTTTGGATGCAGGAACTTGAGTTGCAAAATCATCAAATATACTATACACTCACGAGACTCACATTACTCAGAAATACAACTCTCATAACCGTTGCACTTACTCATAACTGCTATCCGCATGCGGTGTCCCCAGCAGACACAGTATCCCCAGCAGTCACAATATCGCAATCCGCTGTCAGCTAAGAAAGCTCTATTACCATTTGTTATCCTATTTTTTGCATAAGCCTAACATTCTACCTTCCGAGACTAAGCTCTATCTCCATCTGCATTTCTACATTACATAAGGCTACCATTCTACCTTCTGAGACTAAGCTCTGTCTCCATCTGCATTTCGCATTGCATAAGGCTACCATTCTACCTTCCAAGACTAAGCTCTGTCTCCATCTGCATTCTTGCATTGCATAAGACTACCATTCTACCTTCTGAGACTAAGCTCTGTCTCCATCTACATTCTTGCATTGCATAAGGCTACAATTCTGCCTTCTGAGACTAAGCGCTATCTACATCTGCATTTCTGCACTGCATAAGGCTACCATTCTGCCTTCCGAGGTTAAGTTCTACCTCCATCTGCATGGCTGAAAGATCGCCACCTTGTTTACATTTTCATTGGCTGAAAGATCACCACTTTATTTTTGCATCGACTGAAAAATCACCACTTTATTTACATTTACATGGCTGAAAGATTGCCACTTTATTTTTGCATCGGCTGAAAGATCGCCACCTTATTTGCATGGCTGAAAGACCACCTTATTTCCATTTGCATTGGCTGAAAGATCGCTGCCTTATTTACATTTGCATTGGCTGAAAGATCGCCACCATATCCGCATTTGCATGGCTGAAAGATCGCCGCCTTATTTACATTTGCATTGGCTGAAAGATCGCCACCTTATTTACATTTGCATGGCTGAAAGATCGCCTCCTCTACATTTGCAAGGCTGAAAGATCGCCACCTACTGCATCGCATGGGCTAAAAGATCACCAAATCATCCGAAGGCATCATTGTTCGGAGGCACCATTTTCATAGCCCGAGAACACCATATCATGGCCTGAGGACCCTTTTTAATCTTTTTGCATATCATTATTCAAAGGCATCATTATTCAGAGGCATCATCATCATAGCCCGAGAGCATCATTTCATGGCATGCGAATCCTTTATATGCCTCATGGCCCAGGACATCATGGTCTAAGGACGTCATCCTAACCGTCCGAGGACAAACATTTATGGTCCGACGGGAATTTGCATCATGTTTAAATTTATGCACAATATATGCGTGTGTTGCTTATTTGCAGGTAAACCGGCGAGCAATGGCCATCTCAGCAGGAGCGATCCTGCTCCAGTTCCCGCAGCCATATTAGACTTTGACCATTCACCTCGTCCTCAATATCGCGTCCGTCTTTGAAAAGTATCCATCGGCATACTCCACCGGCGGATCCTGAACTACATATGGCCTGATTCCTGTAAGACCAGGGATATGTAGGTAGCTCAAGAGACAGATCACGGCCAAACCTCTTCAAACCATTTCGCTCAGTCAAAATTGGCCATCATATCTTTACCCGACAACCCTTTCATCCTTCCGGATAAAGAGGGGCAACTGTTGATACCCAATTTTTCCCTGTATATTTTTTAATATGTAAAATACTTTCAAAATAGCATGTATATGCATATATAAGTATGTCCAAAGGTTTTCTTATTTTTCCTTAATTTTTAAGAATTTTTAAATTAATTTATTGCCCTATTTTATCCAGAAAACCGAATAGTTATTCCCAAAATTATTTTTTTGGTAATTCATTTATTGGATTCTTATATTTATGCTAAAATTTAGCTAACATAATTTTCGCATATTTTTACAAATTTATTTGGTATTTTTAAAGCTAAATTGCATATAATTGCAATATTGGCCTCTTTTAAAATATAAATCATATTTATGTTTATAAAATTGAATCCAGTATTTTTCATTTGATAATTATGTACTATTAATTATTTTAGTGCATTTAATTTATGTCTAGAAATCATTTACTATTTTGTATAAAGAAAATAAGGGGAAAATGGCTATTTAAATATTATCCCATTTGCATTCCAATTTTAGCCATATTTGGCACCCCAATTAAATCCAACCTAATAACCCAATTAACCAGCCCAAATCCTAAATCTACCCAACCCACAACCCGTTTTAATAACCTGCCTGGATCCCTCTTTTAATCCCAGCCGTTGATCACTTAGATCAACAACTCATATTCACCCCTTCCTTTTTTAACCTGACCTACCCCCCAAACCCTATGTCATTTACTTCTGTAGGTTCCCTTGCATCCCCCCTCCTCTCAATTCTCTCTCAAATCTTCTCGAACCCTAGCCGCCTCCCTCCACTTCCACCCTCAAATCATCGAAATCCATGGCTTCCAAGGCTATTGAAGTCCTATACCAGCCTCATATAACTCCTACACTCCTGGATACTGAAGTTTCAAGGCCTAACCATGAAAAACCAGGGTCCAGACGTTGTTCGATTCGAGTTCCATGGCTGTCTCCGACCTTGCTCCGGCCAGCCATGGTTGTTCGAGCCTGATATTGACTTCTCTTGCTTAGGTTGATATTTTCCAAGCCTTTCTCACTCTCTGGGTTTCTTCTAAAACCATAACTTTCGAGGTTCTTCTGATTTTTTTAGATCCATTGTAGATCTGTGCTTACCCTAAATTTGCAAACGTTTTCTCAAAAGTTTCTTTCAAAAACTCTGCTTTCAAAACCTTCATCTTTTCCGATTAAGGGTTTTTCTGATCTTTAACATGTTCTAATGTGTTTCTCATGAGTTTCTTCTACTGGTTTCCTTATGTGTTCCAGCTACTATGTTTCTTATGTGGTTCTTCTACTATGTTTCTTATGAGTTTCTTCTACTGTGTCTCTTTATGTGTTCTTCTACTGTGTTTATTATGTTGTTCTTTTACTATGTTCCTCATGAGTTTCTTCTACTAGAAAATGCATGATAAGAGTCTTAGTTCCCGTTTGGGATTTCTGAATTTATTTCGTTAGTATTTCTGCCTCATTTACTTGTTTTCGTCTCTATACTCGATTAATGGTAAAAAACACTAGAATTTGGGGGTTCATCCGAGTTTTGAGGTTATTTGCTACGTGATTGTTGGTTCCTCATCTCTGAACTTGTTTGGTTTCAAAACCCTAATCTCTTTGGACCTATTTGGGTTTCTGAAGTTACTTCATCTGTTGCTCGACTAAGTTTTGAAATCTCTGCTTCAACTTCAATGCTTTATGTGATTTCGATTTCCTGTTCTCATTGGAACTAGATTACAGTTTTCAGAAATGCTTTATACTTGACCCTTTTGTATGCTTCTGATACTCTCCCCTTTTCGATTACTAAGATGGTGAATTTGACCTATGTGATTGTCGTGTGATTATTCTCTTTGCCATGAGTTCAGCCTTGCATGCCTAATGTTATGCACTCCTTTATATGCTAAATTTCCCTCTCAAAATAACCTTTGATTGTGGACTGATTTCAAATCTCTTTGTGTAATTCTGATTGCACTCTTGTAATTGATTCTTTTTGACTTCCCTTCTTCTTGTATTTATTTGAATACTTTCCTTCGAACTTTCGACCCCTACCTTTTATACTTAAGTCGATTTGATCCCCTTACCTTGATTACATTGGTATGGGATTCTTACAGGCCTTTCCTTGATTAGAGTTTGATGAACTAGCCCCTATTACCTACTGTGTACTTGTACTATGCTGGAAATATTTCCTTATTGGTTATATTCAACCCTATATGATTTCTTCCCTTATTTAGCACTTGCATGCTATCGTTTGATTTAATTCCTTAATTAAAGGAAGTCTTTGATACTTATTTGATTTTAATTGACACATATTTCCTTAATTATTTCTGAACTATAATCCTTACCTTATTTTCTGCCTATTTTCACACTATAAATACATGACTCTTTCATTGACACAAGTACACCAATACTCGTAGCTTTTTCTGAACTCACACTTACACCCAAAAGTATTCTCTCTTATTACTTGTACTGTGGCCTGTTTTCAAGTCCTGCTGCCTGCTTTTTCTCTATTTGCTTCTTTAAACTGGTATGTTCTGATTAAGATTTTCAGCAATCACAACAACGTGTTCATTTACTACCTTTACTTGCATGTATGCCTACTACTATAGGTATAGTTCAATGCACTTACTCTAGCATGCTGAAATTTCTTTCTGCCTGTTCTACTATGAACCCAAAACCCCTACCCCTATGTGTTCATGCTATGGTTTGAGGCATGGCAATACTGTAAATTATTGTCCATGAATCAAACTTGATCCCCTGGGATCCTAGACTCTAATAGTGTGTGTTCTGACAGGCTTATAGGTATACTAGCATCCTCCATTGTTGGGCATGCCTAAAGCCTGCCCTTGCCTAAGCAATAGGCTCATTACAATCTCCATGTTCCCCCTGATACCCTTTTTGCGTACTTATTTGTAGCTGCTTCCCTCTCCTTTCCCCCTTTTAGAATTTTGTTCTTCACTTGCACACTTTCTTAGTCCTTAAGTTTTGCCCCCCTCTTGTGAGCCTTGCCTTGGGACCCCTTTGAGCTCCCTCTGAACTTGGACACTTGAGGGTTGGCCCTTCCACATTGCACTTGTCCCCATTATGATAATACATTTGGGTTGAGCATTTCCGGAGTCCCATTGAGGCTCTTAGGGAACTTTGACCCACTTAAATGGGAGAAAAGGCTTTGGATCAATGGTCTCTTGAGTTTGTCTATCTCATAACTTAGAGAGGAAGTCAAGAATCCGGCTTTCTCTGGTTGTATTTTTTTGTTTCTAATGTATTTTTATTTATTCTGGGTTGTAATAATTTGTAATAAATACTTGGGGATGGTTAGTGAAAAAGGGTGGGTAACTATATATGCAAAAGGTAGAAATCATGACTATAGGATTACTCTATTTCTGCATATCCAACTTTCATATAGAAACCATGTCTATATGTGTTCTGAATTATGCATATTCAAAATGCATATAGAAATCATGCTTATTGGTCCATTCTAAATTCTGCATACTCAACTTCATACAGAAATCATGCCTATAGGATTTTCAATTCTGCCTATTCAATTACATCTCGATACCATGCTCATAGGTCTTAAACAAATTCTGCAAGCTAGATACCATGTTTCTAGGTTTAAAACCAGTCTTATGCATTTAGATACTATGTCTATAAGGCTTCTGCATTTTTACACCATGTCTACAAGGTTTAAAATCAGCAACTCATAGAAAGCATGCCTATAGGAATTCCTAATCGAATCTGATCCACTTCACTTAAGCATAAATCTAAAATTAGTAATAATGGGTACTGTCAGTTGTAGAGCTTTTAATCAATACGCTTAAATCATGCCTCTCTTTTAAAAATCTGATTCTATCATTTAGCAAGTTTAACGAGTATGCATTCAAACAGTTCATTTCGAGCCTTACTGTTTCATTGTTTTTTTTATGAATCCAGTAGATGTCATGCCTATAGGATCCTTGTCTAACACTTAGGCAAGCCTTAAAGTATAATTATAAACTGAATCGGCTTCTGTTAGTTGTTACAACCAGCAAGTAGGCCTGATTCGGACTTCTTATCTGAGTTATCTAATAAGCAAAAACTGCTCAGCAACCGCCCTTCTTCGTATATAATACTTATAATTAGACCTAAATAGTATGTGTAAGTCATGCTGATTACGTTTTTCTTTATTTAAGGAGGTATATCTGAGCCTCTGCTTGTTATGTGCTTTCCCCCAATTTGCAATACGTGTTTTGTATGTCGTTTTAGAGTTTTTACCTTTGGAACTACAAATAAGCCTAATATCCCTCTGTTTTAGGATTAGTAGTCCTAAATGCCTCCGGGACTCATAGGATTGGGACGGGTAATAGCATGCAATAAGTAAATGAGACTAATCTGCACTTTAAATACCTTAACGGGGTGGGAAGGGTAGATATGGATATGATGACCGATGCGATAATACCACGTGTAACCCCTCTTTTGAGGAATTATTATCGGGTATTGCATTGATGTGATCCATATTTTTAATAAACCTAGGACCCCTCTCCCTTTATTCTCATTTGCTTAGCATTTTTTTACTCCTTATTTTCTAAAATCAACCTTCTTAAGTGCTCTTCCAAACATTGTTTATTTTCAAACTTTTATATGTGAAATCCCCTCTTATTTGAGCCTTATTTGTCTATTTGCTATTTGCAGCCAAATTCACAATAATAGTTTGGTCGGGAATCACACTAGTGGATTTTGAGGGGTTCCTAACACCTTCCTCTTAGAATAATTTCAAGCCCTTACCTAATCTCTGGTTGTTCAAATCAAATTCTTTTGGTGTCCTAATGCACCCTAATCATTAGGTGGCGACTCTTAAAATGCAAACGCAATTCCCAAAAGGAATGAGTTGTCCTCCCAAATGTCATAAACCAGATTTTGCAAGAAAAAGGGGGTGCGACACTCACTATAGAAACCCAATGGAGTTTAAGACTAATAGCATTTAGAAGATATGGATAGTTGCCCTGATAATAGAATAAGGATGTAATTGTGATAGATAAAGGATGATGTTTGGGCCTTCGATTTAGTAATGATCTAACGAAGAAAAGAAGGAGATCTCATGAATTGGACAGGATTAAAATACCCACACAAGGTGAATCACATTGGGATGCTATGAGATACGGATATGGAAGCATGGTATCGCCCAAGGTGGATCAGTCTAATCACTTCAAATGATCCTCGATGCAATGTGATCCCTAATGATTACGTCAAAGGTTTCAAGTTATCAATGGTAGAGTGTAGATCAATATCAAGTTATCAATGGTAGAGTGTAGATCAATATTGAGGTGAATCACCAATGGATGGATAAGAGCTACAAAATATAAGATGAGAGTAGGCCGTCATTCTTAAGATGAATAGTAATGAGGAAGCATTAAAGGAGTTAGATCTATACATAAATGATAAGCAGCGCAAGAGTAACTTGGAATTTGGTAGTAGACCTCAGTAACGATAAATAGATGTAAGAATTATGGTATAGTATGACCTACCTAGATACGGTAAAAATCACGCGGTTAGATAACCGGTTCTCTGAAACAAGATGTTGCAATGATCGTAATTTCAACAAAATACCGACCAAAGAACTTTAGTATACCTACGAATGCCCAGAGGGATATTTCATCAAGATTTGTATATCTTTGCGAAGTGAGGCCTAGAGATTGGCTAGAAGCTAGAGGAAAAAGGGGAGAAGAGTCGCATAGGCACACTTACAAGGTCAAAGTCGTTCAGGCTACATGATAGAAGGTAGCAACAACTACAAGATTGAAAATATCCTGACCACAAGTCGTGATATGAGGATAAGGACTAAAGGGAGGAATGCCCTAGCCTTTGGACTTATTCATAGAACAGTTGCCTAGATGACAAGAAGAGCACTAAAGTACTCATAAGAACTATGGTTTATGAGAATGATAAGTGCATCTATCAACATTCGAGGACGAATGTTCCAAAGGGGGGAATGATGTTACATCCCGCATTTTTATATGTTTAAGTTTCGTCATAAGTTAATCGATGTAAGATCGGGAGTGAGATTATTTTGAAATTATAAGCATTATGCTATTTCAAACAAGTTATGAGTAAATTCGTGAAGGTGAGAGGGGAAGCAAGTCAAAGAAAATGATTTTTTTTCCAATTTGGCATATTGTGATAAAATACGGGCCGAGTGATAATACCTTATATTTATGAACTAGTACCATACAAAGTACCATATGACCATTGGATGTATAAAGTGTATTTAAAATAAGTACTATTAAGTAATTAGAGACAATTCCTAATTATGCGGGTCATTAGTTAATTACTGAGTAGCGGGATATTACCTAATTAAATTAATTGATTGTTAGATAAGATCTAAATTCCACATGTCAACAAGCCACTACACCAACTGTATGACTCTTAGTCATAATTCATGACTAAGAGTCAATTTTAAATAGGTGGCAACCTCAATTGTTACACACAAGATGTGAACTTTGGTAAGTCTTAAGAATGTTTGTAGTCTATATTTGTAATCTATAGCTATAGTGTGGTATGCTATTTGTTAAGGTTTGTCGATATTCTTGCAATCAGATAAAGACGAGAATATGAGAATTGAGAATCACACCTTCATTCTTAAGAAACGTCAATAGCTCAAGATTTTCAATAGTAACGTGAGGCTTCTATGACAAATTAAGGATGGTTGTATGCAGCAAGTAACGGATATTAAGCACAATATCCAACGAAATTATACTGTGTAATAGCAACGAGATTTTGTGATTCTAAGGGAGTACGGTTCAATCCTTCTTAAGAATATCATACAGATTGTTCCCTATTTCGATCTCGCCGTTACATGTTTTGTCACAATCAATGTGTGTTGGAGGCATTGTCAAGGGAATCTGTTCGGGTATGTTAAGGTTATCCCTTCTTTCTCTTTAGCATGATCTATGCAACACGAACGAAACAAGCAAATACACAGTTTCCATAAATGACTCCATTCATAGAAATACTAGAGATACTTATGTTCTTGATTCCCCATGTCTCATATGACCCTATCATCTGTTCATGGGTCTCAAAAATATGTAAGTTGGTAAAGTTTATTTCATGATATTAATCAGAGGCATAATGGTCTTATGATGTACCGAGAGATTTTATTAATGTATTTCATATGCATTTCATGTATTAATACATGCACATTGACCCATGACCAGATGGCGTTATATACGCGTATGTATATGTGTATATAGGTATATGGGATATGGGAATGGTTATGGTGTTATACATGCACCACCACCTGATCAGTTGGTATACGTTGATAATTTTGCCCACAGTAGTCGAGATGATATGATGTGATGCCCTCAGAGGCCTGATAAGGTTATGAAATATGTACCTATGCACGATATGACATTCATATGCATATGCATGACATTATAATTATTTCATGAATTATATAGTTATCCAGACTTACAGGTTGAGTCATTTATTCTATATTTCTTCCATGTTCGTTATGTACTTATTTATGTGCCTTACATACTCGGTACATTATTCGTACTGACGTCCCTTTTGCTTGGGGATGCTGCGTTTCATGCCCGCGGGTCCTGATAGACATATCGAGAGCCCTCCAAGTTGGCTATCAGCTCAGCAGAAGATGTTGGTGCGCTCCATTTGCTTCGAAGTTGCTTGTTTGGTTAGTATTGTTTAGATGTGTATTGTTTGGTATGGACGGACTCTGTCCCAACCTTTATGAAAACTATGTATTCTTAGAGGCTTGTAGACAAATGTCATGTACGTAAAAAAATGTATGGCCTTGTCGGCCTATGTTCAGTGTACGAGTGGTTATTTTGGTCTTATAGGCCCGTATGTCTTATGTATAAGTTGGTATCATATGTTGTATTCTACTTATCTTATGGCAACCTTTTGGCTCAGTTATCTATGATAGTATGACATGAAAAGATACATTATGTTGGTACTCGATTGAGTAAGGTACCGAGTGCCCATCACGGCCCATCAGTTTGGGTCGTGACAGTTGACCAATTTTGACTATGTAGTATTAGACCTCATATTTAAGTTTTGATGGTACCGTTAGGTTCGTATGGTGATTTTGGACTCACGCGTATGCCCGGATTTGCACTTCGATATTTCTAGAAGATTTCGGCGCTAAATGGCGAAAGTTGGAAATTTGAAGGTTTGGAAAGTTCATAAGTTTTACCAGGAGATGAGTTTGATGAAATCGGGTTCGAATTGTTGTTATAGGAATTGGAGTAGTTTTGTTATGTCATTTGGTACTTGCATTCTGGGTTGATTTGATATGTTTCGGCACGAGTTTTGGAAGTTGAAAGATTTAAAGTTCATTATGTTCGATTTGAGGTGCGATTCATCGCTTTGATGTTGTTATGCGTAATTTGAGGCCTCGAGTAGGTCTGTTCTATGTTACGGGACTTGTTGGTATATTTTAACGGGGTCGCGAGGGACTCGGGTGAGTTTCGGATTGCTTTCGGACTATTTTCTCTCATTTTTGGATTGCTGATTTTTGCTGATATCTGCAGTGAATCGCGTTCGCGTGGGAGCCATCGCAATCATGAATAAGGATTTTGGAACTGGGCTTTTTATCTCTTCACGTTCGTGAGTTTTAAGTCAGGTTCGCGGTTCTTGTATGGTTTGAGAAACGTGTTCGCATTGGTCAGCCCGCATTCGCATAGAGTTGAGGTATGAAGCTGGGGATGAGGATCTTCTTCTTCACGTTCGCATTGATCTTGTCATGATCACGTAGTGTAGGTGCACATGATCATCACGTTCGAATGTGATGTTTCGCGAATGCGTAGGCTATTTTTGGAGGTTGCTAAGTTTGTTCTTCGCGAGTGCGAAGAATGTCCCGCAATCGCGTAGGGTATTTCTGTCCAGTGATCATAAGTACTCCATTTTTGGGGGGTTTCGACCATTTTTTCATATTTGGAGATATGGAGCTCGGATTAAGACGATTTTTGAAGAGATTTTTGCCATATGGATTGGGGTAAGTATTCTCTACTTGGTTTTGGTTGTATTTCGTGAATCCATCTTCGTTTTTGGTAATTGGATTATGAATTTTAAAGAGAAAATTGAGGGGTTTTGTCTAAAGTTTCATAGATTGAATTCTTGAGTTTTGAACATGAATTCAAAGTCGGATTTGAGTGAAACTAGCATGGTAGGACTCGTAATTGAATGGATTTTCAAATTTTTTTATTTTTGTTAGGTACCGAGGTGCGGGCCCCGATTTGACTTTTTGGTTGATTTTGTCTTTTGATTAAATATTAGACCTTTATCGATTGGGTTTGTTTCCTTTGTCATTATTTGATATTCTTGAGTTGCTTTGGGCTAGTTTTAAGCCGTTCAGAGGTCGGTATGTGCGGGATGGCATTTCTAGAGTATTGTGTGGCTTGCGCGGTATTGAATTAGGCTTGTTCAAGGTAAGTAACACTTCTAAAATTGGTGATGAGGGTATGAACCCCTAAATATACGTGTTATGTATTGGTATTGAGGTGACAAACATGCTAGGTGAGAGGCGTGCGGGCATGCACCGTGTGAATTATGACTCGATTGATTTTGTGGTACTATGTAGTGACTTAAACGTGTTCCTATTCATGAAATTTCTACGTGTTAGAGTAATTGAGCTGTGATCCATATTAGAAATCATGTTTAGGCAATATGCTTATTCTGTTGGGATCCACTGAGGTTATTTCTGTTGTTGAGTTATTTGCTTACTTTGCAATTACATATTCAGTCATACTCATTCATTTGCATATCATTTCTGAGTCTTTGTTGCTATTTATTTATACATCATATCATCATTTTTAGACTGAGTTTTATGACATTATGAGCCCGAGAAACTGGAGAGATTGATGATAGAGTTGGGGCCTGAGGGACGGATTGTAAGTGATATTGATGTGATTGGGTTGCACGCCATAGTAGTTATTATTGATTCATGATGGGATCGGGCTGCATGCTGCAATAGGCTTTATTGGTTCATGCCATGATGGGATTATTGTAACGCTTGGGCTGGATCTACCCCTCCGGAGTCTGCACACTCACAGTAAGCACAGTTGCTATTGATTTTTGGGTTGGATTGGCCCTGTACAGTGCTGAGTACGAGTGCCGAGTGATTGTGAGGGCTGAGTGACCAGGAGGATTGAGTGAATTGATACTTTGAGAGTATCCATATGGTTTATCATTGAGTTGCATTGCATTCAACATGCACACTTGACATACATGCATATAGATGCATTTTTATCATATTGAATGGAATTGCATCATTAATGACTTCATATACACATTAACATGTAGGCATAAAGATGTATTTACCTTATGCCTTTTGTAAAAGATTAGGGTTTTTACTGATATACTTGACAAGCTTGCCTATTTTTCGGAACTGTGAACGAGCCGAGCATTATATCTTTGAGTAACTTCTATGTTATTATGATTTGGTTTTGGCTATTGGTGTTGGACTGTGACCTTTGTTCTAGCTCGTCACAACTTTCAACCTAAGGTTAGGTTTGTTACTTATTGAGTACATGCAGTCGGTTGTACTCATACTACACTTCTGCACCTTGCGTGCTGATGTTTGATGTTGATATTGCTGTGTAAGGCGGGAGCTGGATTTGAAGATGTACCTGCATTCCGATCATAGCTGCCTCTTGACCTTGGTAATTATAGAATTTTAATCTGTTCATGTATATTCCAAACAGATGATGTACTTTATTTTATTCCAACTTTGTAAATTCTAAATCATAGAAGCTCATAATTTATACTATCAGTCCTTGGGAAATATATAAAGGTCCAGTTAATTTATAATTTATTTGTCTCAATAAATCTCATTAAATTAGATCGTTGTTAATTGGATTACTTAGCGGGTTGGGTTAGGTGCCATCACGACTAGTTAGATTTTGGGTTGTGACAAGTTGGTATCATAGCTCTAGGTTCATAGGTTTTACAAGTCATGAGCAAGTGTCTAGTAGATTCTTGCTGGACAAAGAAGAAAGGGCAAGGAAGATCTGTACAAGATAGAAAGTAGATTAGAAAGCGTTAACAAGACTATCAGACCAAGAACAAAACTCTCTCCTTTTGTTTGTTCTCCACCCGGGATTTTCATTCTAATTTATAGACACCCAAGGTTTCTTCTATTGACTTCAGGATTGCTTGGTTTCAGGGGTCTAGATCGTTTGTACAGAAAGACTTTTTGGGTTCTAAGATCCAAAGTCGAGAGAGCACTTGGTGTATAACCTCAGTAGTATCTTCCATGAGAACCCCAACACCTGTTCGGCTTTTTTCCTTTTCCTTCCCTAACTCTTCTAAGAAGAAAGGGATCAGTATGATGATGTACATACCTATCTTCGAGAGACTACATGGAATGTAGGATTTCTTTCTTTATTGTGCGGCATTGATTCATCTTGAAGAGTGTCTCTTTGAATTGTTTCTACTCACGTGTATGTGTATGTGAGCGCTCAGTATCAGCTGTACATTGATGACTTATGGAATTCCATGGATGAGGTACGAGATTTGTTTTTTGTGTTTTGCTGATGAGCCAGTCTGGAGGACTTGAGGCCAAGTTTAGACCGCAACTTAGGCTTTGTAGTTTCAGTTGTGTGAGTATATACTCTTGGACTTCCATGTCTGGTAGTGCCCCTATGAGTGGAATTTGTGGCTCGATGAGTGGTTGAATGGCTATATAATGAATATGATATGACTGCGGGATGTGTTCGGATGGTTTATATGTAACGGAAGAGCTTGCTTGAGATGTAAAAAGGATTATTGGGTGCTTGATTTCTGCCTTGATGTGATATATAGTCTCGAGTGATAAGTGTATTAAAGGATCTTTCGTGTTGTGTAATTGTGGAACGAATTAGAATATCAGGGCTTGTTGATGAGTTCAAACACAGGAAGATTAGGTGATTGCATAGAGTTGTGGCTGTGAAAGGGTATAGAGCGATGTAAGTTTGAGGTTAAACATGTGGGTTATCACATGCGGGGTAATCTACGGATGTGTGAACCTTATGATGTTGTGTGGATGCATTCTTTTCTACCAGTAGGTTATATTTTTGCGATTTGAGTTTGGATAGGTTGTAATAGTTGACCTGGCTATTACGAGGATGACCGCGAGGTTAGCAGATGAATTGAGGCATTATATGGTTGGTGTTACCTGAGCTTAGGAAGGATTTAGTTGAAATTCACGACGGGATTATGGCAGTAATGGGGTATGGTTATTGTGAATCATCATATGTTTTATTCCATAGCTTTGAGCCAAGTAAGGGAGTCTGCTATTGACAAGTTGATTGCATGGTTATGTGTTGTATTTGTTTTGGTCTGAGGCATACTTGTAGATCGGTTATGATTGTAGAGGATAGTTTTGAGGATGACTTAAGCAAGGAAATTTCTGAATGAATGATGTATTACACTTTATGAGTATATGGGAATCATGAAATGACTGAGTTGTTATTCGTGAAGGATGTAGTGCGCTTGGAGTAGGAATTTGGTTGGTTGCATAAAGGCGGGTTTACTTCTTTGGGTATTGTCATGCTAATGGGAACATATCGTACAACCCGTTTAGGCGGTGCAACTGAGATGTGAGCAGATTAGATGACTCTCGAGAAGGTCCTAATGGGTTCAAGATTTAAATGTAGCAATTGAGAATTTTCTAGATTTGTATATGGCTAGAACCTGAGATTTACATTGGATAGTGTCAAGCCTCGCGGTATTTCTATATCATTATGGATTATACATTTCAATATTAGGAAGGTGAAGAAAATGACTTTTGGTTCACAGAAGGTCTTTTTAGAGTGGGTGTCCCGGTTGTGGTACGTTTGAGGTGCTTAAGGGGAACTACATCGGCTTATGGGCCTTAGGGCGGTGTGATTTTATTCTAGGATCTCATGGGGTGAGTTTTGGTTAAGGATCATGGTTTTATGGAAAGAGAAGTGTCACCTTGAGGGTAATTCAGATGGAACTCGGAGAAATGGGACAGCTTGGTACTGGGTTGGATCTATACGGTAATGGATACGATCGGTTCTTCGGGTACTCATGATGTGGTGAGTTTCAATAGGTGTTTTGTGGCAATAATCTTGGGTTTGGCGACCTGTGTGGCTTGGTTGAGTTAGAGATATTCAGTTCAGATGGCTTGGTTATGTTCAAATGGGTTTCGAATAGTTCTTGATGGTTTTTACCATAGTTTGAGATGGATATTTCCTATCGGCATGAGGAGCATGTTGTGTATTGTGATCTTCTCGTGGATGTATTCTTCTTGTGACTCAGAGTTGATTATGAGATTCTCGTACTTTTCATATGATGACATAATAGATGCGGTGTGTTATGTGGGATTGAGATTTGTGTGTGCAAGGTCACGGTTTAGTTTTGAAGGGAAGGTTATAAATTCTTAGGCAACATGGACAGCTTCAGATGACTAGATAAATGATATTACTCTTTAGTGCTTCCTGAGAAAGGTGCGCATTTCAGAAGATGCATTGTGTTTTGACTTACGGATGCTTCGTTGATATTGCGGTACTCGCCTGGTTGATCTACTGCTGGTATTCAAATTCTTTCTATGTACGGAAGAATTATAGAAGCATTCCTCATGGGGTGATCCTGTATGAGAGATGTGTTAGACATTCGAGTGTTGGACTTGGGATCAGCTATGGTGATTCATGTGTTCTATGAATTTGGAGATCGGGAGTTCTTAGAAACATATTGTTTCATGGTTGTGGACCGTGGAGATGTGGCCAGAGCTAGCCAGATGATAGTATTATGGTTATGTCATTATGGACTTTCGGAGGGTTAATTATTTTTTTGTAGATGACCAGGGTTATTTTTTAGGCTCATTGGTAGGTCTAATGAGAATGTATTCTCACCGGGTCAAATTTGTTGACTTAGCACGGTTAGTGTTGAGGGATGAATCAATTGGTTAGAGTGAGCTTGTTCATGTTTTGATATGTTCTACGTGTTCCTCTTCTATACTATGAGGAGTTGTGATTTGTAGGTTATGTGTACACATGGTGCGGTTCTGTTTGTGCCTTATAGAGGACTTCGTGTGATTTGGTGATTTGAGGTGTCGAATGGGTGATTGCGCCTTGCTTATGGTCTTCCCGGGCTGTGGTATATTGTTATGTTTGCTTCTCTGTGGTTATGGTCATGCACTTGCGTACTTGGCATCGAATTGCTTATGGTTGTTGATTTTGAGCATTAGGGACTTGAGGTATTTCATATGGATTGGTGTTTGGATGGGTCACATATTGCAGCTGGGCTATGATAGTATGATCATTTGTGTTAGATTTGTGTGTTTTGGTTCTACGGTGTGATGGGTTCTTTGCATTCCGTTGTGGTGGTACTTGTTGAGCTTGTGGACGGTTCTCTCATTTGGGTCATTTTTCATTTTTGGGTACATTTGAGTTGTTGCTTATTGGTGCACGGATTGCACATTTTGTGATTCTAGGTAGTATTAGGTGGCATGTCAATAGAATAGTTGTTCTTGATGAGCTAAGGTCATTGGACCTAGAATAGATACAATCGAATTGATTACAATGTGTATGGAGGAATAATATCGGAAGTTGGCTTAGGATTTTGCTTTGGTTATGATTGGACGAGAGAAGGCTCCATGACTTGTTTATTTGATAAGTGGTTATGATTTTTTGCATTTTTCCTTCATCATTGGCAATGTACAAAGTTTCAGAACAAGATTTTTGTTGATATGAGGCTTGTTGCCAGTTTCTGGTTGGTTATCGAGTAGCTATTGTGGTCGGAAGTTATTGTTATAAGTGTTTGAGTTATATGGTATATCATGTGATTGTATCTTCGGTTATTGTTATGGATTGGTGCAGCTTGTTCAGTCTTCTACAGTGTGTAGATGCGAAATTCAGGTCTTGTAGGAAATTTTGGGTGTTGTAAGTTGGATTCTAATGTTATGGGCTAAGACTAAAGTAAAATACTTTAATTATGTTGGGTTGTTAGGCTTATATGGATTAGGGTGACATGGGATCACCCTCAGGTATGTGCATGGTAAGGTTACACGGCAGTTTGATGGCTTCAGAACGACTCCAGGTACGTTCAAAGATGAACTTCGAGGACGAACGTATGTTGAAGTGGAGGAGAATGTAATGACTCAACCAGACATTTTGAGCAATCTGCACTTAGCGCAGTAGTTTGATGGCATGACTAGCTCTTTATCATGTATTATGACTTGTGTGAATCGTTGGTTTTGGTTTATAGGTTATTCAGAATCGATTTGGAAGAATGAATTTCATGATTGAAGCTTAAAGTTGGAAGAGTTGACCAAGTTTGACTTTTTAGTATTTAATACGGATTGGAGTTTTGAGAGTTTTGTTAGGTTCGGATGGTGATTTTGGACCCAGGAGTATGCCCAAATTTGCATTTGGATATTTCTAGAAGGTTTTAACACTAATTGGCGAAAGTTGAAAATTTGAAGGTTCGGAAAGTTCATAAGTTTGACTGAGAGTTGACTTTGCTGAACTCAGGTTCAGATTGTAGTTCCAGGAACTGGAGTAGCTTCGTTATATCATTTGGGACTTGCGTGCAAAATTTGAGCTCATTCCGGTTGATTTGATTTTTTTCGACGTGAATTTTTGAAGTTGAAATATTTAAAGTTCATTATGTTCGTTTTGAAGTGTGATTTGTCGTTTCAATGTTGTTACGCATGATTTGAGGCCTCGAGTAGGTCCGTGTTATGTTATGGGACTTATTGGTATATTTGGATGGGGTCCCGAGGGGCTCAGGTGAGTTTCAGATCGCTTTCGGACCATTTCATCTCATTTTCGGATTGTTAATTCTTGTAGATGTCTGCAGTGAACCGTGTTCGTGTGGGAGCCATCGCGATCGCGTATGAGGATTTGGAACTAGGCTTTTTTATTCTTCGTGTTTGCAAGTTTTGAGTCGCGTTCGCGGGGCATGTGGGTCTTGAGAAATGCATTCCCGTTGGTCAGCTCGCGTTCGCGTAGAGTTGAGTTGAGAAGCTGGGGTTGGGGATCTTCTTCTTCGCATTTGCATTGATCTTGTCATGATTGTGTAGTGCAAGTGCATGTGGTCATTGTGTACGCATGTGATGTTTCGTGAACGCGTAAGGTATTTTTGGAGGTTGATGAGTTTATTCTTCGTGGTCCCGAAGAATGTCCTACGATCGCGTAGGGTATTTCCGTCCAGTGATTATAAGTACTCTATTTTGGGGGTTTTGGGACATTTTTGCATATTTGGAGCTATGGAGCTCGGATTGAGACGATTTTTGAAGCGATTTTCACCGTATGAATTGGTGTAAGTATTCTCTACCCGGTTTTTGTTGCATTTCATGAATCTATCTTTGTTTTTGATAGCTGGATTGTGAATTTTAAAGAGAAAATTGAGGGTTTTTGTCAAAAGTTTCAAAGAGTGAATTATCGAGTTTTGAATATCGAATCAGAGTCGGATTTGAGTGAAACTAGACTGGAGATATTGATGACTAATTTGGGGGCTGAGGGACGGATTGTGAGTGATATTGATGGGATTGGGTTGCACGCTACATTAGGCTTTATTGATCCATGCCATGATTGGCTTATTATAGTTCTTGGGCTGGATCTGCCCTTCTAGAGTCTGCACACCCACAGTGAGCGCAGTTGCTATTGATTTTTGGGTTGGATCTGCACCGTACAGTGCTAAGTGAGAGTGTCAAGCACAAGTGTCGAGTGACAGTGAGGGCTGAGTGACGGTGAGGACTGAGTGATTGGTAGGACTGAGTGAATTGATACCCTGAGAGTACGCATATGATTTTATCACTGAGTTGCATTGCATTTGACATGAACACTTGACATACAAGCATAGAGTTGCATTTCCCTCATGCTGTACGGTATTGCGTCATTCATGACTTCACATACACATTAACATGTAGGCATAGAGAGATATTTTCCTCATGCCATTTGAAAATGAAACATTTACCTGTTGAAAGTTTTTGGAAAAATTACAGTTTTACAAACTTACTCATATTTTGGTGATTTCGATAAAAGATTTGGGTTTTCACTGATATACTTGAAAAGCATGCCTATTTTCCGAAAATGTGAACGAGTTGAGCATTATATCTCTGAGTTACTTCTTTTATCACTTTTATTATGTTGTTATGAACTATTGTTGGCTATTGGTGTTGGACCCTGACCTTTGTTCCAGCTCATCACTACTTTCAACCTAAGGTTAGGTTTGTTACTTATTGAGTGCATGGGTCAGTTGTACTCATACAACACTTCTGCACCTTGTGTGCAGATGTTGGATGTTGATGTTGTTGTGTACGGCAAAAGATGGACTTGAACATGTACCTGCATTCTGGTCATAGCTACCTCTTGACCTTGGTAGCTTTATAATTTTAATCTGTTCATGTATATTCCCAATAGATGATGTACTTTATTTCATACCAGCCTTTTAAATTCTAAATCTTAGAAGCTCATGATTTGTACTACAAGTCCTTGGGAAATGTATAAAGGTCCAGTTAGTTTATAATTTATTGTCTCAATAAATCTCATTAAATTCTATAGTTGTTAATTGGCTTACCTAGCGAGTTGGGTTAGGTTCCATCACGACTAGTTGGATTTTGGGTCGTGAGAACTTCTGATTATGACTCAATCCCAAACTTCGATCAAGATTTATTAATTTCCTTAAAGCTAACATTGATTATTTTGCATGGTCGCACTCGGATATGACAGGTATCCCACTAGAGGTGGTCGTGCTTAAGTTACGCTTGGACTAGAGCGTACCTCTGGTAAGGCAATAAAAACACTCGATAGTCGAGGTCAGAAAACAAGTTTGTTAAGGAAGAGGTAACTCGACTATTTGACATTTGTTCAATTCGGGAGGTAAAGTATCCAAAATGGTTAGCTAATGTAGTTGTGGTTCCGAAAACAGATAACAAGTTTCGAATGTGCATAGATTATAAAGACGTGATTAAGGCATGCCCGCAACAACCGAGCACAAATTAATGTGTTTCCTCGATGCCTATTCCAGGTACAATCAAATCAAGATGAACCCAGAGGATCAGTAATAAAATTTGTTCATAACAAACTTCGGCACATGTTATTATAATGTGATCCCCTTCAGGCTTAAAAATGTCGAAGCCACTTATCAGAGGCTCATGAACAAGATGTTCGAAAAACAATATGGTAAAAAAATGGAAGTGTATATAGATGATATTTTGGTAATGTCTTTGAATACATGTGATCATTTAAAGCACCTCCAAGAAACTTTTGATATCTTGAGGAAGCACAACATGAAGCTCAACTCGAAAAAATGCTCGTTCGTGGTTGGCTCCGCTATGTTCTTATGTTTCTTGCTTTCACAAAGGGGGATCGAGGTAAATCCTGATAAGATCAATGCCATAGAGGACATTCTGGACCAACTAACAATTGTAAAACAAATATAGAGGCTAACCGAAAGATTGGCCATTTTAAGCAGGTTAATCTCCCCATCCTCAGAAAAATGTCATCACTTCTTCTCACTTCTGAAGAAGAAGAACAATTTCGAATGGACCCAAGAATGTCACTAGGCCTTGAAAGACCGGAAACGTTATTTATCGAGCCCTCACTGCTATCAAAGTTAGGGGAAGGTGAACAATTGCTAATATACTTAGCGGTCTCGGAGGTAGCGGTAAGTGTTGTTCTAGTCCGGGAGGACGAAGGTACGCAATTTACTCTCTATTATGTTAGCAAAATTTTGTTAGCACCGGAGACTCATTATACGCAACTCGAAAAACTGGTCTCAGCTATCGTAGTCGCCTCTCAAAAGCATGGGCCTTATTTTCAGTGTTAGTCAATAGCGGTTGAAACAACCTTCACTTTGCGAAATATGCTTCACAAACCTGAGTTATAAGTCGGTTGGCCAAGTGGGAAGTCAAAATTAGTGAGCTCGATATTGAATACAACCTTAGGACTGCTATCAAATCACAAGTTTTGGAGCTTCCAATGTAAAAGGTCCAGTTCGGGGTGGTCCTAATCACACTTTCAGGGGAAACCCTAAGGCAGGCCACAAAAACTATTTTGTTAACTAACAATGAAGCCAAGTATGAGGCTTTGGTTGTAGGACTCGATGTGGTAGTAAACCAAGTGTATGAGATTTTTGACACGAAGGAGGAACGCATGCAATAGTACGTTATTAGTTAAAAGATTGCTTGCATGATTCAGAGAGTGGTCGATCATGCACATCCCGAGAGAAGAGAACGTAGAAGCAGATGCATTGGCCAATTTGGGGTCGTACACAAAAATGAAAGAATCTGACTCTGGTACTATCGTTCAACTTATGCATTCGGTACTAGATGTGGACGACTATCGTGAAGTAAAGACAACCAACTTGGCTTGGGACTAGAGGAATGAGTTCATCGATTATCTTCGGCATGGCAAGCTATGCGAAGATCCGAAGGCGTCCCAGGAACTATGTACCAAAGCAGCTTGCTATAGGCTCTTGGGTTGACAATTATATAGGCGGTCATTCCAAAGCTCATTAGACCAATTTTTAGGAGCCTCGAAAGCGGACTACATGATGAGAAAAGTCCATAATAGAATTTGCGAGAACCATTCATGTGCAAATTTGTTGGTGCTAAAGCTTGTTAGGGCAGTATACTACTGGTGCCGAAATGAACACGACGCAAAGATGTTCGTTTCGAAATGCGACAAATGTCTGCGCCATGCAAAATTGGTGTACCAACCGACGGAACTCTTGCATTCGGTACTATCCCCATGTCCATTCATGAAATGGAGGATGGATATAGTTGGGTTGTTGCCACCGGGCCACGAAAAGGTAAGATTCCTTTTAATTTAACCGATTACTTCATGAATTAGCCTGAAGCATGGCCTTACCAAAATTTTGGTGAGCGTGAAGTGATTGAATTCCTATGGGAATACATAATTTGCTAGTTCAGACTGTCGAAGGAGATGGTATGTGATAACAGACCACAGTTCATAGGCTCTAAAGTCACAAAATTTCTTGAACACCTAAAAATCAAAAGGATTACATCCTCACCCTACTATCTGAGTGCTAATGGGCAGGCGGAATCGACCAATAAGTTGACTATTTAAAACCTCAAAAAGAGGTTAGAAGTGGCTAAAGGCAAGTGGCCCGAAGAGTTATCGAGCATGCTATGGGCATACCGTATGATGGTTAAATCAAGCACGTGAGAGACACATTTCTCTCTCGTATACGGCAAAAAAGCTCTGATCCTGGTGGAAGTAGGAGAACCAACCTTACGATTCTCCTTAATATATGAAGAAGCATATAATGAGACATTGTTGGTAAAGCTCAAAATGTTCACTGAATGCAAGGACTTGGAGCACGTGAGGATGGCAGCTAAGAAGCAAAGGATGGAAATATACTATAATCGGAGGGCCAATCTCTGCTACTTTAAAGTAGGAGACTTGGTTTTGAGGAAAGTAACTCAAAACACTCATAAAATCAACGCTGAGAAGCTGGGTCCGAAGTTGGAAGGACCCTACCGGATTTCAGCTGTCACTGGTAAAGGATCATATGAGCTAGAAAATCAAGATGGAGTCAAATTACCCAGCAATTGGAATGTGGCTCACTCAAAAGGTATTACTGTCGATGGATCCTACCTATACTGAAAGTATGTGCTGCAGTTCTTTTCCCTTCACCAGTTTTTGTCCCAATCAAGTATTTTCTGGCAAGGTTGTTAACAAGGCAGCAACGAAAAACGTACTACAGAGGAAATGTCATCAGTAAAGTTAAGACCTTTAAACGACAAAGAATTGAAATATTATACCACTACGGGATGGTTAACTATTATTTGGCTCGTTGGCAAGTTCCTATTGGGAAGTAAAGCTTACCATCGAACCAAAGGTTATTCAACCATTCATAACCAAGAAAACAAGACCTCCAATGTTACAATTCGCATACTTCGCATTCGAACACTAGGGGGATAGCATTGGATACGACAGCAAGGATGCCATGAAAATAGAGACTACGAGACCCAAAAACAACAATGTCTCATCGGGACAGGGGACTGCATGTCCAGCCCCATAGAAACAAGTTGTACAAGCTAGCCACATGTATTGGTAATTTCTTTTCTTCAAAAATCGAATGCTTATGTACTTTTAAATATGCAAAGAATAAAATAAAGTCCTTTTGTTTATATTTTGTTTCTTGTCCAAATAATCATTTCATTTTATCATTTGAAAGCAAGTAGAAAACATCAAATGCTTGTGCCGACACGAGACGTCCTCTTCAAGAGCACCATAAACATAAGAAGGCCCTCTCTTATGAAACCCTCATAGTAAAGGGTTGGTTCAAGAAGAGTTTATGCCTGAAACCCAAAAGCTATCGGACAAAAATACACCCGAAGTCTTATCTAATTCGATGCAAAAAGAATAAACTTTGCGCAATACATAAACGAAAGTCTTCTTTATTTATCAACATACCAAATGGCATAAGTACAAAAGTACAAAGGGAAAACAACAAAAGAAAAAAAGGAAAAATCTAAACATTATCGCCAGAAGAACTTGGGAAGGAGATAGGTCTCTACAACTACCCCCTCCTCTAGGAGAAGTGGGAGGATCAGCCGCTGGTGTGGGACCTGGGACTTCATCATCATTCTCTTCAGGTTTGTCCTTAGTTCCCGAATACTCAGAATCGGTACTCGATGAATCAGTTGTGTAAGGCTTAGCTGGGAGACGTTCTCGAGCTATTAACTCCAGTACTCAGGCCTTGGCGATTTCATCATCAATATCAACGATGCCCGCTTTGGCCTCTTCCAAGGTTTTTCTCCTCATATGATACATAGAATATGTCATTTCAAATACAAGGGAATCTTCTTAGAACTGAAGTTTTGACTTAAGCTTGTCAAGCTCGGCCTGGACCCCATTCTGCTCGGATCTTGTGGCGTCAAGGCTAAGATCAAGATCACAGATTGTAGATATGTGAAGCCAGTTTTTCTCCCTGATCTTCTTAAACCTATATTCCATCTGGGCCCGCTTCTCCTCGGTGGCAGCAGCCTCTTTGGTTTTAGAGCTCAATGCTGACTCCAAGTTATTTACTTGCTGAACGGAGGAAGACTCGCACTTGGCAGCTACAAGAGCAGCATCTTGAAGCTCATCCCATCTAGCCTTAGAATCTTGAAGTTGGGAATGTAGCTTAATAACTTCTTGGTTGTGGGACATCACTTCCTTCTCACTTTGCTGCAACCGGGCCTCAAGCTCGACCGCTTCAGTAGCCTTTGCCTTCAACACTGGAAGGCGCGCAGCTGATCCCATTCGAACATAAGTCCTTATTTATCAAGGATCAATCTCTGAAGGCCCTCAGATGCAAGGAAGGTGGACTACAAAATGTATATCAATGTCAGAAAACTCGTTAAACCTGATAAACAAAGAACAAACAGTAATAGAACAAGGAAGTTACCATTGCCGCATTGCGTATGGAGTTGTTCAACATGCACTTCCCAGAAAGGGAGTGTATCTTCTTCTTATCTTTCTCTGAAGCTAGTGGCTTTAGGTAGTTGGTAAGCTCCACCACCCTGGTCAGCAAATGGCGCCCCTTCGAAACTAAGAGTGACACTCCTCCTTCCTCGAGGATCTAGAGAAGGGGGTGAGTAATTGTGCCCCAAATTCCCATAGTCAAGGAACTAGGGAGGAGAAAGACCCTCCTCTCAGACAGTTGTGGCTGGCAGAGAAGATGCAACGGCTGCTGGTGGCGTAGGAGCAGCTGGTGTAGAGGGGCGTGAGGTTGTTGGTGTCGCGGGTTGAGAAGCGCATGCAACAGGAGCAATGCTAATTATTTGTTGCTCATTAACTGAAGGAGGAAGAGGCCTAGGTCCCAAACTCCATGGACAAGGAATAGCAATAGGGACAGGACAACAGGATTTGGCATTATCTACCAGATCTATCTCACCCCATAGTGCTTGGGACTCTTCATCACTCAGTTCTAAAAACTCTCCTAGTTGAGCATTCAGTTGAGCTGATGAAGATCGTTGTCTCCGTTGAAGGGACTCTTCATCGCTAGCTTCTCATCATCTTCAATGACCACTGCAGCCAAGGTCAGCTCAGGTGTGGCCTTTTTTAGTTTATTAGTTTATCCCAAGTCGAGGAAGAGTGCCACCTTTTTGGTCGCTTGCTCTTTGGCTGGGGACTCCGAGAGGAATTTCCCCCACCGGAAGCAACCCCGAGGGCACCACTCCGAGTAAGAGAATCATGCAACAATCTCGCAGCCTCGACATAATTGGCCTAAACCACGACATCGAGGTAGGTAACAAAGCCTTGCGAGAGTTCTGAATCAAACAAAAAGATTTGGTTAGCAAGTTTACTTATGTACATACTGAGGCGAAAAGTAGAAGGACTCAGTTTACCGTGATTATTGGCCTTCTATCCATATTTTGGGGCCATCTCCTTCTACCGGCGGGTTTCTAGCATAGTAATATCTACAATCTTCAGAACCCATTATTCGAGGTCTTCAACCCTTGGTGGTGTCCACCGAACAGCTAAAACAACGAAAACAAAGAGGTCAATAATGACAAGAAGCAGTATTTTCACGAGTGAAAGAGATTAATAAATCACAAACTTATGTGAACAACTCCATGATTTAGGAGTTGATAGAGTTATGGTCAGGATGATGACCGTAGTAGCAATGATGACAAACCGCTCCATCCATCCATGGTCGTTATCATCATCCACGCTAGTAAGAATGGCGTGGTGGTCATGTTTACTGAAATTTATTACTCCCCCAAGGAAACATTTGGGGTAGTAGCGGTTCATCATATGTGCCATGTTTAGGGTTTTTCCCGTCTCCATACGCAACTGGCATAGACAAGCCACTATTTGCCACATATAAGAGCCTACTTGTGCCAAACAGACCTAGTACTGGTGGCATAACTCCAAGATCACGGAGTCAAGTTTCCCACTCAAAGAAATCGTCCCAAAAGTGAAGGGGTACGTATAGACATACGTAAAATCCTTCTTGGTGAAGGTGACCCGATCTACCAGGTCAGGAGTAATGATGTTAAGGATTGGGCAATTGCATTCCTCCTTCACAGTAGGAATATTGGAAGTGAAAATAGAAGGATACTTGCTAATAGCCCAGTTCGAGGATGCACTTAAGGAAACTTTTCTTGAAAGTCATTAACGGTGCTCAAGTGTTTAGGTATGAGGGTGCTTACCGTGGGAGGATCAACATCGACATCAACCTCTTTATCTTTGCTTCTCTTCAATTTCTTCTGGCTTCCACCGAAGAGTAGACCAGAGTTCTCAAAAAACTCAGTAAAAGAAGTCATAATAATAAGAAGGTGGTTGAGGTTTTGAAGAAAATCGGAAAGAGATGAAAGCAGAAGAAGGTTAAGTGTAGAGAAGATAATGAACTTATGAAAATTTTTGAAGTGAAAGAGGTAAAATGATGAGTATAAGTAATGATATATACGACAAAAATTATGTTCATGATTACCTCGAGAACCGACGAAAATATTGATAAATCGTGGGACAACACGTGTTCTGAGTATTAAATGCGAGGAGGCGTGCATCCTATCCAGTGTCAGAGATTTTTCATAAGGTTTTAGATGATTTTACGCCAAGAAAGATATCTTCACAAACATCCCAGTGGCATAAAGATATGCCATCGGAATGTAGGGGAACTATCTGTATAGGGTAAAATTAGTTTACATTAAATAATTAAATGATAACGTGACACGTGGACCCGAAGGCAAGAAAAAGGCAAGTCAGGCAACAACCAATATCAGACACAACGAATATAATCGACATCAGATGAATTTTGAAAGGAGCACAATTAAAGGGTGGAAATCAAGGGTTTGCCATCGAATAGCATTCAATGAAGAAATATTCTCTAACATTAAATGATCGACTGTTGTAGAGAATATTTGTATTCATGGCCTGTCGTTACATATTCATCAATGACTCTTTTATTATCATTTAAGAGGAGCTTCATCCTAGGATCTTGTTTCCCTGGGTTAGGATATAAATAGCAGGCTTAATAACCATTGTAGGACACGAGATGCTTGGGAAAACTTATGCTACATTTAATTCTCAAGCTAAATAAAATAACTATACTTTCTGTTTTACATCGATCTTATTTCTGTCCTTGGAGGCATTGCTCCCAGTGTCAGGCTTGTCATTTCTTTCGATTCTAATCCATAAGTCTTACTATGAATCTAGTTTATTTACCATTTTGGATCAAATTAGTTTCTTTGTATATAAACCACATAACAAATTTAACTGTACCGTTTTATGGATAAAAATAATACTATCTTTAATCAACAAAAAAAGGAATGAATCCAAAAGAAAACCGCTTATTATAGCATGGACATCCTCAAACGGTGCCAATGAATCTAGACCTATTCAATTCATTCCTAGCCATTTTCGTCTTGTTCATACTTCATTCACTATATTTTTTGCTGATCCATCCATCGCCATCATAAATCATACATCCCAACTAGGAATTTTCTGTTCATTAAACTGTAGCCGCATTCCAGTTACTTCCATATTTTTCGTTTTTTTGCCACAGACACTGTCATCTTTGTACTTATCGGCTAGCGCTTTCACTTCCACGGCTGCTTATTAAATTCTTTAGTTTTTTTGACCTAGAACTTTTAATTGCCTATAATGTTTGAACTGTTATAAAATAAAAGCAATATAGTAAAATGTAAATAAGAAGAGATAGAAAGAAGGGAGAAGTGTTTTCTTCTTTCACTTTGATGTATCTTTCCATTGCAATTACATGGCCTTTTATAGGCATAAAAAGTAAAGATGATGGACATAAAGTAGGAGATTTAATCTTTAAGTTATTCACAACATGGGCATCCAATGTAGCATCCAATGTACAAACTATTCATAACACTCTCCTTAGATGTCCATGTAAGATAATGTGCCTCATTAAGAACTTACAAAAAAAATATTGGGATGTACATAGTTATTTATAATATGCATTGCTTGTTGCCTCATTAAAAACCTTACCAGGAAAACCCAGTGGGACAAAACCTTGGTTAAGGAAAAGAGTGCAGCGTGTAGTTACTCCCCCTGATGAAAAATCACTTAATGTCTCGAAGACGATGCATTCCAATCTTATATATCAGCTTTTCAAATATTGAGATTGGTAATGCCTTAGTGAACAGATCAGCCAAATTATCACTTGAACGAACTTGTTGTACATCTATTTCACCATTCTTCTGAAGATCATGAGTGAAAAAGAATTTCGGTGAAAGGTGTTTTGTTCTATCTCCTTTGATATATCCTCCTTTCAATTGAGCTATGCATGCAGCATTGTCTTCATACAATATTGTTGGAATATTCTCTTTCGAAGAAAGACCACATGTTTGCTGAATGTGGTGAGTTATAGATCTCAACCAAATGCATTCTCGACTTGCTTCGTGAATAGCTATTATCTCTGCATGATTTGAAGAAGTAGCAACCATAGTTAGTTTTGTCGAACGCCATGATATGGTTGTACCTCCACTTGTAAATAAATAGCCTGTATGAGATCGACCTTTGTGTGGATCAGACAAATATCTTGCATCTGCATAACCAATCAATGATGGCTTGGATTCATTTGAATAAAATAAACCCATATCAATGGTCCCTTGGAGGTATCTGAATATATGTTTAATACCATTCCAGTGTCTTTGTGTTGGCGAAGTACTAAATCTTGCCAATAAACTTACTGAGAAAGCTATATCTGGTCGGGAATTATTGGCAAGATACATTAATGCCCCAATTGCATTAAGATATGGTACTTCGGCACCAAGAAGCTCTTCATCATTTTCATGAGGTCGGAATGGATCTTTCTTTATATCAAGTGATCTCACAACCATCGGGGTACTCAATGGATGTGCTTTATCCATATAGAATCGCTTTAAAATCTTTTCGGTGTATGTTGATTGATGGACAAATATTCCATCTTTCATATACTCAATTTGTAGACCAAGACAAAATTTTGTCTTTCCAAGATCTTTCATTTCAAATTCTTTCTTCAAACAGTCTACTATTTTTGGAAGCTCCCCAGGAGTTCCAATGATATTTAAATCATCAACATACACGGCGATTATAACAAATTCAGATCCAGACCTTTTTATAAAGACACAAGGACAAATTGGATCATTCTTGTACCCTTCTTTCAACAGGTATTCACTCAGGCGATTGTACCACATATGACCTGATTGTTTTAATCCGTATAAAGATTTCTGAAGCTTTATTGAACAAGTTTTTCGAAAACTTTTATATGCTTCTGGCACATTAAATCCCTCAGGTACTTTCATAAAAATTTCGTTGTTTAATGATCCATACAAATAGGTTGTAACAACATCCATTAGATGCATATCAAGTTTTTCTTACACTGCCATATTTATGAGATACCTGAAGGTGATAGCATCCACTACAGGAGAATATGTCTCCATATAATCAATTCCAGGCCTTTGGGAAAACCCTTGTGCCACAAGTCGCGCTTTATATCTAACGACTTCATTTTTATCATTTCGTTTTCGCACAAAAACCCATTTATACCCTACTGGCTTTATGCCTTCAGGTGTTCGAACTATGGGTCCGAAGACTTCACGTTTTCCAAGTGAAGTTAACTCTGCCTGGATAGCGTCTTTCCATTTTAGCCAATCATTTCTCTGTCTACATTCATTGATAGATTTTGGTTCAAGATTCTCATCTTGTTGCATTATTTCAACAGCAACATTATAAGCAAAAATGTTATCGATGACAATATTATTTCGGTTCTATCTTTTCCCGGTTGAGACGTAACTTATTGATATCTCTTCATTCTCATTATTTTCAGGTACCTGGACCTCCCCTAAGGTCTTATCATTTGTTATGTCTTGGGGATTTTCTTGAGCCACTACCTCTGTGTTATGTTCACTTTGATCACTTGCTCCTTTTATTCTTCGAGGATTTTTATCTTTAGAACCGATTGGTCTACCACGTTTCAAGCATGTCTTAGACTCATTTGCTTTAATTAATTGTCTTGCCGAGATATCAACTCGAATTGGAGCATTAGCAGCTGGAATATATGACTTAGTCACCCTTGGTAGGTCAGTGAATGCATCTGGAAATTGATTTGCAATATTTTGTAAATGAATAATCTTTTGAACCTCTTGTTCTCATTTATTTGTTCGAGGATCTAAATGAGACAGTGATAATGCATTCCAATCTATCTTCTTTTTCAGCTGCTTATTTTCTCCCCCTAATGTTGGATATACTGATTCATCAAAATGGCAATCAGAAAATCTTGCCGTAAATAAATCTCCAGTCATCGGCTCTAGATATTTTATAATAGAAGGAGATTCATATCCAACATATATCCCTAACCTTCTTTGAGGACCCATCTTTGTGCGTTGTGGTGGAGCAATTGGAACATATATCGCACAACCAAAGATCCTAAGATGGGATATATTTGGCTCCTGACCAAAAGCCAATTGCAATGAGGAGACTTTATGATAACTTGTGGGACTTATCCACACAAGTGTTGTTGCGTGCAAAATAGCATGACCCCATACTGAAATGGGAAGTTTTGTTCTCATAAGCATTGGTCTAGCAATTAATTGGAGGCGTTTGATCAATGATTCTGCTAGACCATTTTGTGTATGAACATGAGCAACCGGATGCTCAATTGTTATCCCAGTTGAAATACAATAATCATTAAAGGCTTGGAATGTAAACTCACCAGCATTATCAAGACGAATTGTCTTAATTGCATAATCTGGAAATTGTGCTCTTAGCTTTATTATTTGAGCCAACAATCTCGCAAATGCCATATTGCGAGTTGATAGTAAGCACACATGTGACCATCTTGTAGATGCATCTACCAAAATCATATAATATTTGAATGGTCCACATAGAGGGTGAATGGGACCACATATATCACCCTGTATACGTTCCAGAAATTCAGGGGATTCCATCCTAACTTTAATAGTTGATGGTCTAATAATTAATTTTCATTCGGAACATGCAACACAAGAGAATTCCTTAAATGGAAGAATCTTCTGATTCTTCATTGCATGTCCATGTGAATTCTCAATTATTTTATGCATCATATTAGAACCAAGATGGCCCAACCGGTCATACCAAATAATAAAATTATCTTGATTAGTAAACTTCTCGTTTACTATGGCATGTGTTTCAATCCTGCTAATACTTGTGTAGTATAAGCCAGAGGAAAGAGCAGGTAACATTTCTAGCACATATTTCTTACCGGACATTATTGTAGTAATATAAAGATATTCAATCTTTTCATCATTTGTAGTCTCAATATGATAGTCGTTTTGGCGAATATATTTGAAACTTAATAAGTTTCTTTGAGATTTACTACAATATAGTGTTTCATCAATAGCCAAATTTGTTCCTCTTGGTAGTAATAAATTGGCTCTTCCAGAACCTTCAATTAATCTTGTACTACCGGATATTGTATTAACATTCGCTTTTTTCATTACCAAATAAGAGAAATATCTCTTATCTTTTAAAATAGTGTGTGTTGTAGCACTATCCAGAAGACATATATCATCTTTATTAATCTTGAGTCCAACTGAAGACTGGGGAATTTTCATATTCTTCATAAAAAAAGACAAATAATACATCATAAGAAATATGAAAGACAAGCAGGAAAAAAAAACATTAAGAAATACATTAAAAATGTAGAAACTAGCAATACATGATGCATTAGGAAAATACACTCAAGAAAAATAAACTAGTTGCAAACATAAAAATAACAACTTTTATGGCTTCATTCCCCAGTAAGATGATTAGTTCTTCAGTCAATATCCTCAAAGAATTCTCCAGCTTTTAAATGAGTAATATTTGTTAGGCCTTCAAAATCATCATCTTTATATGCAAGATATGCCTTAGAATCATATTTGTTTGAGGGACTGCTTCATCATCATTATTTTGAAAGGTCAAGTGTGCCTCCACATTATTTTCTTTTTTTCTGAGGGAGGCTTGATAAAGTTTGACAAAATGTTCTGGCGTACGACAAATGCGTGCCCAGTGACCTCTCATACCACATCGGTGGCACATACTAGTTTTAGCTTTTGAATGATTAATTTGAGAACCCTTATTGTTCTCCAATTTATTTCCACCATAATGACGATAATTGTTTCACCCCCTGCCACGTCCATGTTTACGACCATGTCCACGACCACGGTAATTATTTTATTTTCTTTCAAACTTATCATATGCTGCTACAGCATTCACTTCCGGAAATGGAGTTGACCCAGTGGGATGGGCTTCACAATTTTTCATTAATAGAGTATTATTCTGCTCTGCCACAAGTAGGCATGTGATTAACTCAGAATATTTCTTAAAATCTTTTTCACGATATTGTTGTTGTAGCACCACATTTGAAGCGTGAAAAGTAGAAAATATTTTTTTCAATAAGTCCTCATCTATGATAGTGTCTCCACATAATTTTAATAGAGAACTTGCTTTAAAGATAGTAGAATTATACTCACTTACGGTTTTAAAGTCTTGCAACCTTAAATGTATCCACTCATACCGAGCTTTCGGTAATACCGTAAGTTTTAGGTGGTCATACCGATCCTTCAAATTAATCCATAAGTAAAGTGGATCTTTTACGATTAAATATTCAGTTTTTAACCTTTCATGTAGATGATGACGAAGGAAAATCATAGCCTTCGTTTTATCCTGATTTGATGCTTATTTCCTTGCATAATAGTATTTCCAAGACCTTTAGCGTCAAGGTGAATTTTAGCATCAAGGACCCATGATAAATAGTTCCTTCCGGTGATGTCAAGTGCCACAAATTCAAGTTTTGATAAATTTGACATAATGAAAACTATCATAAAAGATGAATAAGTTAGAGAAATAATTATAATAAGAAACAATTAATGAAAACAAAACGATTAAGGTAAAAGAAATGAAAATAGAGCTATATCATATTAATAATCTACTATTTCATTTTATTCTTGCCATAAAGTAGAAATTACATACTTGTTTCATTTCACTTTATATTATTGATATATATGTGTTAATAGAATCGAACGTGACTAACATTATTTATATGTTCCAATAAATATAAAGTAATTAAACTATAAAATTATTGCTTGTCAATTCATTTCTCACCGTTCTTCAAAATGCCTTAAAGATATGTTTTGATCCAAGGAGTCCATGAATACTATAAGTATGACATTAGTGCATAGCTAGTTTGATGACTTTGAGGTCCTCTAAGAGTTGAGCACGGAAGGAAATAGTTATTTTATCACTGCAATGTACTTAAACTATTTAAGATGCCCAAGCGCACAAGTAATCTGCAAACAGTGAGCATATGATATGTACTGCCATAAATAAAATGATTATAATGATACATACCTTAATAAAATATGGTTCAACTTAGCGGGAGTTAAGAATAAAATTAGAGCTTCGTGCTGATAACGTGTTATAAAACAAATGCAATGCAGTAAAATGTAAATAAGAAGAGATAGAAAGAAGGGAGAAGTGTTTTCTTCTTTCACTTTGGTGTATCTTTTCATAGAAATGACATGGTCTTTTATAGGCATAAAAATTAAAGACGATGGACATAAAGTAGGAGATTTAATCTTTAAGTTATTCACAACATGAACATCCAATGTAACATCCAATATAATATCCAATGTACAAACTATTCATAACATGAACCAATATGCATTTCCATTTTGAATATCAAGAAGTGGATTACTGGTCCCCTCCTTTGCATATGTCTTTGCAAGATTGATTTAACAACAAATAGAAAGAGTAACACACTTTAGCAGCATAAGAACGTGACTTCATCGCTGATTAACTAAGGTATCATCGTATCTCACTGTTGAGATATTCCTTCCTAACCCCAAAAACATCAGTTGCAATATTTTTTTAGGCATGTTACGACAAAAACACGTGTCTATGGTTAAACTCGACTAAACCATGTTAACCATCATAAAAAAGAAGATTTAGTTGTGCACACTTGGCAATTCATTAGTTAGTACTGTAGAGGTCAATAAATTAAATTCCTTGGTCCGTCTTGTTCAAGGGACCGAAACTTTTTTAATGCCTTTTTAGGCAAAAAATACATTTCTACTTCTACAAAAAAAGTTACATAAATAACTAAAATGCAGTATAATACTGTGTTTTACTTTAACGGAAAGTTAGCCGTTAAAGTAAAACGCAGTACTATACTGTGTATTATTAAAAATTATTTTTTTTAAGGAAAACACAGTATAATAATGTGTTTTCCTTAAACGCAGTATTGTACTGTGTTTCCCTATTAATATTGGGTCCACCTATATTTAATTAAAGGGAAACGCAGTACAATACTGCATTTAAGGAAAACGCAGTATTATACTGTGTTTTCCTTTAATAAAATAAAGCCCTTCTTCTTCCCCAAGACAACGACAGGACGTTATCTCCATTAAAAAACACCCCTGCTCCACTGCTGGTCCCCCCCCCCCTCAAATTAAAAAAAAAATTGGGCCCCATCCTCATCCAAAAAGCAAAGAGTGTAGGTCCCGCATACAAGACAAGCTTTGGATTCCTTCTTTCGGGTGCAAAAATTCGATTTGAATCAATTTCAAAAAACTTAAATCGAGGTATTTCGATTTTGTTTATGTCGAAACTCGTATAGTACATGCATATTTGTATTGTTGAATATGTTTCCATGTTAATTTGTGTTATGTTTGTGTTTAAATTTGTATCTTATTTATACCCGGATTGATTTATTAGCTTTGGGACAAAAAATTGTTAAAACTTGATAAATAATTTTTATTGTTAATGTTATATTTTTATTTGCTTAAATAATAAATAAATATTATTTATTTAGTTTGTTGTTCATATTTGTATGTTATGTTTGTTGTTTTTATATGTAATAGTGACCTTTTAGCGTAGTAAAATATAGAGCTTTTTAGCGTAGTAAATTATAGAGTCTTTTAGCGTAGTAAAATATATACCCTTTTAGCATAGTAAAATGTAGAGCCTTTTAGCGTAGAGTCTCTGTAGTTTAAGTATGTAGCAACTGCAAACTCTATCCAATTACACTTTACAAAATTAATTATTTAATTTATAAAAATAATCTTACAAAAGTAAAAAATTAATATATGTTGTCAAATTAACTCAAATATCGAGCTTGGAACTCATAGATAATTACTCAGTCCAATTCAATAATTAATTATTTAATTTATTAAATTAACAAAATTATAAAAATGCTGAAATTGACACGCATAATAATTAAGGATAACTTGGTGCTACCGGGCATCAAATATCGAGCCTGGAACCCATACATAATTATTCAGTCCAATTCAATAATTTTTAATTTAATTCCTTAAACTAACAAAATTCCATCGGTAACTGAAATTGACACGCATAATAATTAAGGATAACTTGGTGCTACTCAAATATCGAGCCTGGAACCCATACATAATTATTCAGTCCAATATTAAAAATAATTAATTATTTAATTTATTAAGCTAACAAAATTCTAAAAATGTTGAAATTGACACACATAATAATTAAGAATAGCTTGGTGCTATCGGGCCTCAAATATCGAGCATGGAACCCATAGATAATTACTCAGTCCAATTTGAAAAATAATTATTTAATTTATTAAACTACCAAAATTCTAAAAATGCTGAAATTGACACGCATAATAATTAAGGATAACTTGGTGCTACCGGGCCTCAGATATCGAGCCTGGAACCCATACATAATTACTCAATCCAATTTTAAAAATAATTATTTAATTCCTTAAACTAACAAAATTCTAAAAATGTTGAAATTGACACGCATAATAATTAAGGATAACTTAGTGCCCTCAAATATCGAGTCTGGAACCCATACATAATTACTCATTCTAATTTTAAAAATAATTATTTAATTTATTAAACTAACACACACAATTAATTTTCTTTAAATTATAGTAGACGACATGACTTTTCGCTTGCGCTTCCTGAACCAGCCGAGGATCAGCTATTAGTGTTGCAGGGCGACCATAGGTCCTCCTTTGTATGGGAGGGACATCTATCGGATCAACCTCTCCACGCTAGGAGACCTGACGATTTGTGGGACTTCATGGTGCAGCATCATTTCCATGCCCGCGTAGTCGCGCGCCTACAGGCTCCGAGCTTCTATACGATTTTTCGGATTGGGCGGATGCAGCTTGATTGGTCTCTCATCACGGCCTTGGTAGAGCGGTGAAGACCGGAGACGCACACTTTTCACTTGCCCACTGGAGAGGCCACCATCATGCTGGAGGATATTAAGGTTTTGTACGGGCTGCGCGTAGATGGACGGGCCGTTGCACTGCCCCAGTACATTAGATCCATGACGCATGGACAGTATTTGGATATGATGGGGCAGTATACTGGTTTCAGACCTCAGGGTGACGTTGTACAGAGAGGGGGCAGTCGCGTTGCTTTGTCAGCCATCAGAGATCATATGGCGTTTTAGCACCACAGACATTACCGGCGAGACGGAGGATCTCCATATTGAGCGGTACACGAGGTTGGCGCTGCTCCGGCTTTTCGAGGATGTCTTGTTCCCGAACACTTCGGGAAGTCTAGTGAGTATGCGCTTTCTCTATCATCTACAACAACTAGATGATTTACCCCTGTACAGCTGGGGTGCTGTTGTTCTCGCATACCTGTATAGAAGCATGTGCCGGACGAGCATGCTTTGCCAAGTGGACATATGTGGTTTTCTACCCCTTCTACAGGTGACAACATTTTCGAATACTCTGTTCATTACTACCAATTCTATATGGTCGAAATGACTCATAAATTTTACGTCACCTTTTATCTTAGGTTTGGGCCTGACAGCAGATCATGCCATTGCAGCCACCTCTACCACCACTTGCACCCGATGAGGCTTATCCGTTTCTCCCTCTAGCTTCTAGGTGGGTTCTCCGGTGTGGGAACTACCGAAGGACCGATGCTCGTCATAATCTCCCCCTTGTCAGGGATGTGTTAGATATGCTGGTGGCCGGACAGGTAAATATGTACCTACACTTACTTGTTATAAATTGAGTTATGTTGCGCATCCTCACTTTTATGTTATTATTTGGTAGTTCATCTGGACGCCATACAACGACGAGTTGCTAGCTCATCTACCCGATTATTGCTCAGTCGATCGACTGCTTTGGAGCACCTCCGTCCCGATGATCTTCTTCGATATGGTTGAGTATCATGCCACAGAGTGTGTGCTTCGCCAGTTTCACCGTCCCCAGCCTATACCGGGGGAGCCTGCATGGGTCTCTACACACTATCAGCGGGATGACCGTGTCAGGGTGGACGATATATTTATGGGATGGCTAGAGCAGCAGGTCCATATTTGGGAGCAGCGAGAGTAACCGTATTCCGCCACCACCTTCATTTACCTAGGAGGCCACTATTCATCTGTATACGTCATGGTACCACCGTCATACCCGACTAATGATCGGAAACCCCATTCATGTACTTGGCAAGCGCTACAGACCATACGTCGAGAGGCACGAGTCACTGGTATGTTTTTGTGGCTTATTAATATCTTATATTTGTGATATAGCATTATTTTTTTAATATCTTAAGTGTTTCACAGGCTATTGGGCATCACCTGGTCTACCAGTTGAGACAGGAGATGCAGCAGCATGCCGACAGTGCTGCACTCGTTGAGTATGGCCGGCGGGTGGCAGATTTGGCTCGTCGGACCCTATTTCAAGCGAGAGATGGCGCAAGATTGGATCACGAGGCTCAGTATGCGGCGCTAGAGGACTACCATCGGGGTAGGACTGTCCCACTAGGCAGGGGTAGGGCACGAGGGAGGGGTGCCCTACGAGGTAGGGGTGCCCCACGGGGTCGCGGGGGACGGCGAGGAGGTGGTCCCTAGCAAGGGGGCGTTGAGGCACCTGTCGACCCACCTGTTGAGGGACATGATGAGTTCTTTGGAGTTTTGGCGCTTGGAGATAATCAACCGGGTTATATACCTCAGGTAGATGAGCCTTCCAGCAGCATGCCGTTGTACAACCTTCAGCTATCTCTGCCAGCATCGCAGGTCACCCCGTCAAGAGCATTGTCGATCACGGGTACATTCAACAGGGATGTAAACTAGTAATTTGCATGCCCATCTACCGCAGCTGAGGATCGGCCGACCCGGGACGTGGATAGCAGGCGTAGGTTGAGTTATGCCTCATCCTCGGCGGTTGATGCGGATCTACCACAGGCGCAGGTATGTTTGTATTACTTTAAAATTTCAATTTGTTTTCTTTTCCTTAATGAGTTGCCATTAATTAATTTTTAACTTTCTTATGAAGGCTTCATCCCAGCCTATCTTTGAGGCCACTACATGCTTTGATGAGGACATCACGGATGCATATACTCAGGAGGCCGACGAGACCACGGTGAGAAAATGTTTTTTGACTTAACACGTACAATACAAATATACTTTTTCACATGCTAAGATTAGTAGTTGTTTTGTAGGTTGCTGACGGCCCGACAGCCTATTCTTCCGATCCTGCCAACTGTGGTGTCGATGCTGCTGCACATCCTCACATAAAGAGGCGGCTTGATGATGATGATCCAGATAGTGTACCCGGGCGACAGGGGATGCGACTCAGGCCACTAGCAGCACTGAAGCACACAGGCTGCGGGACTCATTGATTTACTTATGTTTTTAATTTGTGTAAATAGTGCATTATGTAAATAATGGTAACAATTATCTTTTAACAACAATTTTATTTTAATTGCGTTTGAACAATAATTTTACTTTAACAGTACAACACAAACACAAACCTTGCAAACCTAACACAAAAACAAATAGTACAACTAATGAAAACACTGGACAAAGGAAACATAAAGATACACTACAATGCTCAACACGTACATGCCATTGTTTAGTCACTACCGCCTAGTATTCTCTGCTTCATCCACTCGAGCTTGTTTTCCAACTTTTCTTTGTCTTCTGCCACCTTGAGTTTTGCCTTCAACTCTGCAATTTCTTGCTTGGATTGGCGCTCTCTGTCCCACTGCCCCGTACACATATCATGAAGATGATACAACTTGTCTTTGTAATATTCCTGCTCACATGGTTCATCAATCCATACCTTAAAATTACATGTAGGTACGTCGGGTTGCCTATAAAATATGTTCATACACGCCCAGTAGCGGCGTCCAGCTTCTTCCCAACAATCGTACATCATGCTTTTGATTTCACAGTCTCACTTTGGGCAATAAAGGGGTTGTCGAGACATTTCTTAAAGAGAAACTTTGGTTTTATGGAAATATTTGCTATAGGTTGTTGTTAAGCGCAGAAAATAACTAGAATGCGCTCGTTATTTATAAGCAAGATTTTACATATAACGTAGTATTATACCACGCTTTACATACACGTAAAACGTAGTATTATACCACGCTTTGCATATTAAATTTCTCTGAAACAATATTGTTTTATCACATGGTTTTCAGCTTTTTCAGAACGACATGACAACTCAACAAAGCGTAGTATTATACTGCGCTTTACATATTACATTTTTCTGCAAGGAAACAACTTTTTCACATGCGTTTCTAGCTTTATCCGAATGACAAAATAACTCCATAAAAGGTAGTACATACCACACTTTAAGTATTAAATTTTTCTGCAAGGAAACAACTTTTTTCACATGGTTTTAATCTTTTTCAGAACGACAAGACAACTCCATAAAATGTAGTACTATACAAACGTAGTCTTATACCACGCTTTGCACATAATTTTTTTTAAAATTTTTAGATTGGTGTTCTTTAGTAACACCAATACGTTGAATATTTGAATAATTCTATGAAGAAAATAATACATTATGTAGATAATGGCAACAATTTTAGTTTAACGACACAAGTTATTGTGACAGAATTTGAACATCAATTTTATTTAAACATGACAACACAAACACAAACATGCCAAATCTAACGATACACATAACAAAAACAAACAGTAGAACTAATGAAAATACTTGACAAGGGAAACATAAAGAAACACTAGCTACGCTCAACACGTACAAGCCACTATTTAGTCACGACCGTGTACTACTATTTGCTCCACCCACTGGAGTTGGTCTTCCAGCTTTTTTTTCTCTTCTTCTACCTCATTGATTTTCGCCTTCAACTCATCAATTTCTTGGTTGGTTTGGCGCTCGCATATCGCTTGCCTCGTACAGGTAATATGAAGATCATAAATTCTTTCTTTGTAGTACTCCCGGTTACATGGTTCATCCATCCATACCTCAAATTCACATGTAGGCTTGTCGGGTTGCTCGTCCTCCTTGCCCAGTAGCGGCATCCACCATCTGGCCACGATTTGTACAAACTGCATTTTTCTCCGCAATAGCACCTTGGGACATAAACGGGTTGTTCAGACATTTCTTAAAGAGAAACTTTGGTTATTGTTAAGCGCAGAACATAAGTAGCATGTGCCCGTTATTTATAGTCAATATTTCACACAAAATGTAGTATTATACTGCATTTTAGTTATTGAAGTTAAACGACATGACAACTCAACAAAACGTAGTATTATACCACGCTTTACATATTAAAGTTATTCTGCAACAAAACAGGTTTTTCACATGGTTTTCAGCTTTTTCAGAACAACATGACAACTCAACAAAACGTAGTATTATACCACATTTTACATATTAAAGTTATTCTGCAATTAAACAGCTTTTTCTTCAGTCATTCCAACTTTTTGAGAACGACAATACAATAGATAAAACGTATTATTGTACCACGCTTTACATATTAGATTTATTTTTTAATACGTAATTTTTTTTATTCCACATTCTTGTTCTTCTATACTAACACAAATAAGTTTAATATATGAACAACCATATCAAAACGTCACATTAAAAAATAAGATGTAACAAGATTGTGGAACATAATTTTATTTGATATATATTACAACATAAACAAGTACAAACACATATTAAAAAAAAACAAAACCAAAACAAAAGACTAGGGGTATCCTTGATAGTTGGGTACATTCGATGAACTTGCACCAGGAGCTGGATTACCACCGCCACGCACACCACTTGAAGGACATTTACGACGGTCGTGTCCTGGCTGCGAGCATATGCCACATTTACGTGCATAAACGGTGTTACCAACATCCATTTGGTTCCGTATACGCATTCTCTTTTTCATTTGCAGCTTGCGCAAATAGTCCTTGTTACATACCATCTTAAAAGGTTCTGGCAGCCAATAATGCTTAGCACCTAATGGCTGCAACTGCCTGCTATACGTGTCTACGTATTCAGCAACACTGTATTGCCTATCAATATAGTTGGTTGCCCCATATCCAACTTGTTGAAAGCACTTCAACGCATGTGCGCACGACATGTGGTAGATGGTCCATTTTCCACATGAACAAAACCTCCTGGCTTCATTCACCGTCTGTAGATTATTCCCACGGTGTCCGCGGATAGCGGTCTTAACTTCAAAAACACCCCAGTCATCATCGTACTGTAGAAACGAATGCCACTGTGCTCGCCTTCTGTACCTTTCAAATCTTCTCATGGGTATTGGAATAAATTGAACACCCCTGTCCATCAATGTCGATGCAGCTCCATGCCTTTCAACTAACCTCTCCGCACTATGTTTGAATGTCATGCGGACCATGGCAGTGACAGGCAGTCCACGGGCAGACTTCAACAAGCCGTTGAATGACTCCGACATGTTTGTAGTGAGGGCTCCCCATTGTCTACCGCCATCAGCATGCAACGTCCACATGTGAAGCTCATGTCCCATCAACCTAGTGTAGGCTCGTGGATCTATCTGCCAGATCGCTTGCATGCGCCTGGTGAATTTGCATTGCTGGTGCTCAGTTGCAGCCATCCACATTAAGTCATGCAAGGCCTTGTCAGGATATTTCTTCTGGAAATTGGCCTTCAGATGTCTCACACAGTAACGGTGGTATGCATATGGTTCCTGCCATTCAGGCAAGTGTCGTACAGAACTTAAAATACCACCATGTCGATCGGATATTAGACAAATACCTGAACGCTGTTTGTCAACGTGCTGCTTCAAGTGGTTCAAAAAAAATGTCCACGTCGCTTCGCTTTCGTTGGCACAAATGGCAAAAGCTAGTGGAAATATTTGGTCGTTGGCATCAACTGCAACTGCAATCAAAAGCTTAATATCATACTTTCCATAGACATGAGTACCGTCTATGGAAATAACAAGATGACAATGCACAAAACCATCAATTGCTACTTTAAATGACCAGAACACATAGTTGAAAATATATTCGGGTCTGTCCGGACTACGCTCACGCCTCCATTAAATAACAGTTCTGGGGTTAAAGTGTTGCAGTGCGGCTATGTACCTGGGCAGATTTGAAAAAGACTTATCCCAGTCGCCATAAATAAGTTCAAAGGCACGTTGCGACCGAGATATGCCTTTCTTTTGGTTATAGTACAACCATACTCTTGGTGGACGGCTGTAATACACTCTTTAATCTTGAACACAATGGACACTTCCAAATATGGAATCAAGACAAGAGAAATCAAGTCCACATCTAAGTTGAAGTGATTCTCATTGAATATGTCCATTTCACATCTGTGGGTGCTAATAAATTTACCCACTTTCCACAAACCTGATTTCTTCTTGCTGGCACGCAACATCCAGTGACAACCCATAAAGTCTTTACGACATACAACCTTGTATACCTTCGTAGTTGACTCGCTTACTATCATCTCACGGCACTCTCTTATACTGTAGATTTTTACAGCCCTAATTAGGCGAGCTTTGTCGGGGAAATACATGTCTTTTGTCAGAACAGCTGGTCTAGACTCATCCCACATCGCTGATCGAATTTCATCATCATCCCTTGTGAGGGCATCCACGTTCGACATACTTGGAAAATTATCGAGGTAGGGAATATTACGCTCATGAAATGGCACGTGGGACTCGTACACTCTTGGTCTAGCGGGAGGTGGAGGAACATGCTCCCTCGTCAACTCAGGTTCAACATTCACTTCCTCCTCCTCATCACCCTCATCATGGAAGGGTGTGTCATCTCCAGACTCATCCGCATTGTTGTCATAATCACTATCATCTTCCTGACTCTACGCATCTGCCAACTCACGAGTGAATACATCGTCTATGGGAAACTGTGTGAGGTCAGGAACATCAAGAAGCTCGTTTTCACTTCACAAAAAGAACAAAATGATAAGTTACCCAACCAGATAAATACTTTAGAAATAGATATATCACTTTACTTACAAGTCGTACTGTCTTAACGTTTCATGATGGATATTTTCTTGTTGGTGATAACTCCCGGATGGACCACCGTGGTCCAATACTCCAGAACTACGCATATTCCAACTAGGGGCTGGGTCATAACTTGTAAAATTCATATCCGGACGATACCCCCTATGAAAAATATGAGTGTTAATACAAATCCAATTCAAACATAAAATAAACATCGCTAAAGCATAGAAAAATTGAAGTTTACCAGTCGTCTTGTGGATTATATAAAGTCAAAAAATTATTTTGTGGCAGCTCATTCGCCGGTGGTGACAAGTTTAAATCAAGGCAAACTCTTTCATCGGCAATCTGTCCGGCAAAAACTGCTCCAGAATAACCACCCGATGATTGGGGGGTATCCCTACTATGCACGCCCTCATTATTGGGAACGTCTTCCACCTTGACATACATTTCCAATAATTTTATTACAATAAATTCCTTGTATTCATCCGGAATTCGCAAAAAATCTCTAAGAGTTTCATCATCTTCGATGTTAAACTCATAGTAATAAGCAAACCCCTGCGGAGTCACTAAATATGGAAATCTACCGGCTACTTTAAGGTTAACCGAACGCTTCCTCTGACTCATTTTTTTTACGTAATAACGATACCAATTTATCGTACTCCATTGTAAGCGGCAATTTAACATGACACTGTGGAGGTGAGCTATACCTCAGAGTTATTTTCCAGCACAACCTCACCTCTCCCCCAAATATAATAAAACCCTTATTTTTGGCTCTTCAGATATTGTAAAAAATTATTGATAAGAAGAAGAGAGAAGTATGAACGGAAGTTTGAAGGAAAGTATTGAATAGATTTTCATAAAATTCAAACGCCTTTAAATAAGCTTGAAGTGCAGAATTTTTTTATGTAAAACGCAGTACAATACCACATTTTATGTATTTGAATTATTGGTATGTCAGTTATCCGCAGAACACTTATTGGTGGGCTCAAATTTTTAAGGAAAACATAGTATAATACTGCGTTTTCCTTAAACGCAGTATTGTACTGCGTTTTGCATTAAAAAAAATATTCCCAGCAGGTTCTGCAGAAGTGGGCCCAATATTAATAGGGAAACGCAGTACAATACCGCGTTTAAGAAAAAAACGCAATATTATACTGCGTTTTTCTTAAAAAATTAATTTTTTATTAATACGCAGTATAGTACTGCGTTTTACTTTAACGGCTAACTTTCCATTAAAGTAAAACGCAGTATTATACTGTGTTTTAGTTATTTATGTAACTTTTTTTTAACAGTAGAAATATATTTTTTGCCCAAAAAAAACATTAGAAAAGTTTCGGACTCTCTTTGTTCAAGCTATCTTTTCCCCGAAAAGGTCACCTACTCGAACAATGGCGGTCTCCATCAAGACAGTCAATCAGAACTTGTCAAGACACCAGCCGCAGCCAATGTTTCAACACGTGGAAATGCATCTCATCTTCAATTTCCAAAACTCTCATCTCCATCTCGTTTGAGTCTTTGTCGAATGAATTGAATCATGAACTAGTAGAAAATCTTACTTTGTTGAACTGATAAAGTAGGGTTTTAATTCTTATACTGTACTGATTAATAATGTAAAAAAAAAATTACATTATAAAAAAAAACAACTATTGCTATTATCTCGTTCTTCATTAATTCGTGCGTACTAGCTATATCTAATAAAGAAAAAAAGATAATGATAAAGGGTCCCAAAAAGTTTATTGAACAATCGAATCAAAATTATTCAACTAAGAGATCAAATCCATATGATAAGGCCCTAGCGTAGTGCCAAATCAACACGCTTGAAAATTGTACTACATATTGTATAAATAGTAGAATAAAAATAACTTCCAGTAGTGAGCCCCGCATAAAAATAGAGTAAATATAGATTTGGTTGTGCACCATCATAGTTACGTATGCTCAATCCCTATAATGGCAAAGATTAGAGGGAACATTAGTGTTCAGAGGAATGATAACGTGGCATAGTTAGTTAGGTGTCAGTTACTTGTACAGATTTATTAGTAGTTAATTATCTGTTTGTTATGTGTTAGTTAGAAGTCACTCTGTATAACTAGTAATGTACAGCTCATATGAACAATTTAGTGGAATTACGAATTACGAATTATGGAGGAGAAAGATGAGAATCGCGCTTCAAGCCAAACGACTTCGAAGTCTAGATATCGGGTACTGCGATCAGCTCCAATCTATTCCAGAATCAGCAATTCCTGATGATGTCCATCTCATTGAAGAAGTATTAGGCATGTGCCTAATAAGAGTTTTCTTTGGTTTGGTAGCCAACCTTGTTGACTTGGTTTGGTTGGTAGCCAACCTTGTTGAATTTCTTTGATTTGGTAGCCAACTTTGTTGAATTGTGAAAAGTGTGTGTAAATTGTCAAATATTGTAGGCTTTAGAGGGTGAAGCTTTGGCTATAAAAGGAGAGCTTCAACTCTCATTTCTTCACACCAACAAAGAGAGAAAGAAAGAGTGAGGTTTCACAGACAAGGTATAAGAAAATAGTCTGTGAGGAAAATAGAGAGTGAACGATATTGTAGTGAAGTGGGAATATCAAAAGAGGGTTATTTCTTTTGAGTGTTGTAGTGGTCTTTGGAGTATTTATCTCCGACCTACAAAGTGTAAAATTCCTTACTATAGTGATATCAGTTGCTCCTCTCGGGGTCGTGGTTTTTTCCCTTATTCAGAAGGGTTTTCCACGTAAAAATCTTGGTGTCATTGTTACTCTTTTATTCTTGTTAATTACCGTATCTCGGTGCTACATTATTATTCCGCTTTATTACCGTGAATATTATTTTGGTAAGGGGTTTATTCCCAACAACTGGTATCAGAGCACAGGTTCTGCTCGTTCACTGAAATACTATTCACTGTCGGTAGTACTATACTTGGTGAAAAATAAAAATGTCCGGAGTAAAGTACGAGGTAGCAAAATTCAACGGAGATAACGGTTTCTCAACATGGCAAAGAAGGATGAGAGATCTGCTCATCCAACAAGGATTACACAAGGTTCTAGATGTTGATTCCAAAAAGCCTGATACCATGAAAACTGAGGATTGGGCTGACTTAGATGAAAGAGCTGCTAGTGCAATTAGGTTGCACTTATCAGATGATGTGGTAAATAACATCATTGATGAAGACACTGCACGTGGAATTTGGACAAGGTTGGAAAGCCTATACATGTCCAAAACGCTGACAAATAAATTGTACCTGAAGAAGCAGTTATACGCCCTACACATGAGTGAAGGTACGAATTTTTTGTCACATTTAAATGTGTTTAACGGACTAATCACACAGCTTGCCAACCTCGGAGTGAAAATCGAGGAAGAAGATAAAGCCATCTTGCTATTGAACTCGTTGCCATCTTCGTACGATAATTTGGCAACAACCATCCTGCACGGTAAGACTACTATTGAGTTGAAAGATGTCACATAGGCTCTTCTACTCAATGATAAGATGAGAAAGAAGCCTGAAAATCAAGGACATGCTCTCATCACAGAAGGTAGAGGCAGGAGTTATCAAAGGAGTTCGAACAACTATGGTAGATCCGGAGCTCGTGGGAAGTCAAAGAACCGATCCAAATCAAGAGTCAGAAATTGCTACAACTATAATCAACCAGGTCACTTCAAAATAGATTGCCCAAATCCAAGGAAGGGCAAAGGTGAAACTAGTGGCCAGAAGAATGACGACAACACAGCCGCCATGGTGCAAAATAATGATAATGTTGTCCTCTTTATAAATAAGGAAGAGGAATGCATGCACCTATCAGGTCCAGAGTCGGAATGGGTGGTTGACACAGCGACATCTCACCATGCCACACCGGTAAGAGATCTTTTTTGCAGATATGTAGCAGGTGATTTCGGCACAGTGAGAATGGGTAACACAAGTTACTCAAAGATTGTGGGGATTGGTGACATTTGTATCAAGACAAATGTCGGATGCACATTGGTTCTAAAGGATGTGCGGCATGTACCTGATTTGCGGATGAACTTGATCTCGGGAATTGCTTTAGACCGAGATGGATACGAGAGTTATTTTGCAAATCAAAAGTGGAGACTCACTAAGGGATCGTTTGTGATTGCAAAGGGAGTTGCTCGTGGCACATTGTACAGGACAAATGCAGAAATATGCCAAGGTGAATTGAACGCGGCACAAGATGAGATTTCTGTAGATTTATGGCACAAAAGAATGGGTCATATGAGCGAGAAGGGATTGCAGATTCTTGCCAAGAAATCACTTATTTCTTATGCCAAAGGTACAACTGTAAAACCTTGTGACTACTGTTTATTTGGTAAGCAGCATAGAGTCTCATTTCAGACATCGTCTGAAAGAAAATTGAATATACTTGATTTAGTATATTCTGATGTTTGCGGCCCAATGGAAATTGAATCAATGGGCGGTAACAAATATTTTGTTACTTTTATTGATGATGCTTCACGAAAATTATGGGTTTATATTTTGAAAACCAAAGATCAGGTGTTTTAAGTTTTCCAGAAATTTCATGCTCTAGTAGAAAGGGAGACGGGTCGAAAGCTAAAGCACCTCCGAAGTGACAATGGAGGTGAGTACACTTCAAGGGAATTTGAAGAGTATTGTTCAAGTCATGGGATCATACATGAAAAGACAGTTCCTAGAACCACACAGCACAATGGCGTAGTCGAGAGGATGAACCGCACCATTGTGGAGAAGGTGAGAAGCATGCTCAGAATGGCTAAACTGCCTAAGTCATTCTGGGGTGAAGCAGTTCAGACAGCCTGTTACCTGATCAATAGGAGTCCATCAGTTCCGTTGGCGTTTGAAATCCCAGAGAGAGTTTGGACCAACAAGGAGGTGTCCTACTCGCATCTGAAGGTGTTCGGTTGCAGAGCTTTTGCACATGTACCAAAAGAGAAGAGAACAAAGCTGGATGATAAATTTGTTCCCTGCATATTTATCGGATATGGAGATGAAGAGTTCGGGTACAGACTGTGGGATCCTGTAAAGAAGAAGGTCATCAAAAGCAGAGATGTAGTCTTCCGAGAAAGTGAAGTTGGAACTGCTGCTGATATGTTAGAAAAGGCGAAGAATGGTATAATTCCTAACTTTGTTACTATTCCTTCTACTTCTAACAATCCCACAAGTGCAGAAAGTACAACCGACGAGGTTGCCGAGCAGGTGGAGCAACCTGGTGAGGTTATTGAGTAGGGGGAGCAACTTGATGAATGTGTCGAGGAAGTGGAGCACCCCACTCAGGGAGAAGAACAACCTCAACCTCTGAGGAGATCAGAGAGGCCAAGGGTAGAGTCATGCAGGTACCCTTCCACAGAGTATGTCTTCATCAGTAATGAGGGGGAGCCAGAAAGTCTTAAGGAGGTGTTGTCCCATCCAGAAAAGATCCAGTGGATGAAAGCTATGCAAGAAGAGATGGAATCTCTACAGAAAAATGGCACATACAAGCTGGTTGAACTTCCAAAGGGTAAAAGACCACTCAAATGCAAATGGGTCTTTAAACTCAAGAAAGATGGAAATGGCAAGCTGGTCAGATACAAAGCTCGATTGGTGGTTAAAGGCTTCGAACAAAAGAAAGGTATTGATTTTGATGAAATTTTCTCACCTGTTGTTAAAATGACTTCTATTCGAACAATTTTGAGCTTAGCAGCTAGCCTAGATCTTGAAGTGGAGTAGTTGGATGTGAAAACTGCATTTCTTCATGGAGATTTGGAAGAGGAGATTTATATGGAGCAGCCAGAAGGATTTGAAGTAGCTGGAAAGAAACACATGGTGTGCAAATTGAATAAGAGTCTTTATGGATTGAAGCAGGCACCAAGGCAGTGGTACATGAAGTTTGACTCATTCATGAAAAGTCAAACATACCTAAAGACCTATTCTGATCCATGTGTATACTTCAAAAGATTTTCTGAGAATAACTTTATTATATTGTTGTTGTATGTGGATGACATGTTAATTGTAGGAAAAGACAAGGGGTTGATAGAAAAGTTGAAAGGAGATCTGTCCAAGTCATTTGATATGAAGGACTTGGGCCCAGCACAACAAATTCTAGGGATGAAGATAGTTCGAGAGAGAACAAGTAGAAAGTTGTGGCTATCTCAGGAGAAGTACATTGAACGTGTACTAGAACGCTTCAACATGAAGAATGCTAAGCCAGTCAGCACACCTCTTGCTGGTCATCTAAAGTTGAGTAAGAAGATGTGTCCTACAACAGTGGAGGAGAAAGGGAACATGGCTAAAGTTCCTTATTCTTCAGCAGTCGGAAGCTTGATGTATGCAATGGTATGTACTAGACCTGATATTGCTCACGCAGTTGGTGTTGTCAGCAGGTTTCTTGAAAATCCTGGAAAGGAACATTGGGAAGCAGTCAAGTGGATACTCAGGTACCTGAGAGGTACCACGGGAGATTGTTTGTGCTTTGGAGGATCTGATCCAATCTTGAAAGGCTATACAGATGCTGATATGGCGGGTGACATTGACAACAGAAAATCCATTACTGGATATTTGTTTACATTTTCAGGGGGAGCTATATCATGGCAGTCTAAGTTGCAGAAGTGCGTTGCACTTTCAACAACTGAAGGAGAGTACATTGCCACTATAGAAACTGGCAAGGAGATGATATGGCTCAAGCGATTCCTTCAAGAGCTTGGATTGAATCAGAAGGAGTATGTCGTCTATTGTGACAGTCAAAGTGCAATAGACCTTAGCAAGAACTCTATGTACCATACAAGGACCAAACACATTGATGTGAGATATCATTGGATTCGAGAAATGGTAGATGATGAATCTCTAAAAGTCTTGAAGATTTCTACAAATAAGAATCCCGCAGATATGCTGACCAAGGTGGTACCAAGGAACAAGTTCGAGCTATGCAAAGAACTTGTCGGCATGCACTCAAACTAGAAGACAGTGCTACCTCCTCTGGATGAATGAGATTGGAGGGGGAGATTGATGATGTCCATCTCATTGAAGAAGTATTAGGCATGTTCCTAATAAGAGTTTTCTTTGGTTTGGTAGCCAACCTTGTTGACTTGGTTTGGTTGGTAGCCAACCTTGTTGAATTTCTTTGGTTTGGTAGCCAACTTTGTTGAATTGTGAAAAGTGTGTGTAAATTGTCAAATATTGTAGGCTTTAGAGGGTGAAGATTTGGCTATAAAAGGAGAGCTTCAACTCTCATTTCTTCACACCAACAAAGAGAGAAAGAAAGAGTGAGGTTTCACAGACAAGGTATAAGAAAATAGTCTGTGAGGAAAATAGAGAGTGAGTGATATTGTAGTGAGGTGGGAATATCAAAAGAGGGTTATTTCTTTTGAGTGTTGTAGTGGTCTTTGGAGTATTTATCTCCGACCTACAAAGTGTAAAATTCCTTACTATAGTGATATCAGTTGCTCCTCTCGGAGTCGTAGTTTTTTCCCTTATTCAGAAGGGTTTTCCACGTAAAAATCTTGGTGTCATTGTTACTCTTTTATTCTTGTTAATTACCGTATCTCGGTGCTACATTATTATTCCGCTTTATTACCGTGAATATTATTTTGGTAAGGGGTTTATTCCCAACAGTCCTCTCTTGGATTATGAATATTATATCACCATATTTGTCTAGTGTAATTATTCATGCTTCGAATACACACTTAGTTTGGAAGGATCTTGTCACACCCCAACCTTGGAAGGTGCGACCAATACATGATGCCTAAATGCCCGTACAAACCGACACGTGCTCTTATATCTTTTATTTATAGAATCTGGGCCATTGAGGCCTCCAAGTATTAATCATCAAAATTTAAAATGAGTACAATTGATTATTAAAAAAAACATGGGCGATTTATACATGATTATCACTACCACCACCATAGTCATACCCAACCTTCACATGCAACCGTACACTAACTCTAGCCTTCAAGCCTCTAAGAGTGTCAAAAGAGATATACATACTACAGGACCTAGTCGGGACAGAGGCTTACCATAACCAAAACATTTATGACATCTGCTTTAGTACCTATTGACTTCTGAATAGCAACTTAAAAGGAGTGGAGAGCAACAACCAAATTAGCTGGAAAAATATACCCTCCTGGGGAGGAACGTCACCAAGTCTATCTACACCTGTGAGCATGATCACATTGTCCAAAAGAAAAGGGCATCAGTAAGAATAATGTATTGAGTATGAAAGACTAAGAAAGCATATTAAATTAGGATATAGCATAAGAGATCTTGATTTCAACCTAAATACCAAAGACAAGCCACAGGGGGCAAATAGTGCTATATCCGTGAGTCAAGAAATGTATGCAAGCATTTGTAAACAAAATATAAAACCACTCTTTGAGATCATAAGTTAATTACCATATATATACACACACACACGCGCACACATGTACATCCAACTACTATTTAGGGCATATCATCGCATTTCACTTCATACCCGGCCTTATAGAGGACTCGATCATACTCGGCCTTAGGAGGTCTCGACCATACTCAGCCTCAATAAAAAGCAATGTAGCCTGCCTCAAGAGGACTGGGTAACCTCACCTCACATATCCTCTTACCCGGTTACACAAGGGCTCAGTAATATTTCGTATCTTGCTTCATCGTACCCAACTTATTAGTGGTTGCAAAATAGATATTGTACCTGGCCGACTATAGCGTGACTTGTAAAGTAAAATAGATACTTATATAAATATAAGTACAATGCAGTACCAGCTTCAAGAGATAACAAGTTTAAACTCAGAATAAATCATATTCTCTGACCACAGGATACCACTGGAAACAAATGTGAATTCTGAAAGAAATTGTACCATCGAGATCACACAAAAACATGATAACATCATTGAGAGAACTTAGAACTTAATAGACCCTATAGTACAGGAATTATTTAGAAAGAAGGGGTGACTTACTCTAATTCATGCCAAGAAAGAAGGTTGTCCTACATATCTTGTTGAAGAGCTAACTTTACTTCTGTGGTAGTTATTTGCCTTTAGCGATTTTTCAGAATCAAAGTCATCAGACGATAGTTGTTACAATAACGATTCCATATTTCTTCAAGCTAAATCCACTTTGCCTTAAGTTTGCTTGGAAAATCTAAAGGGATGTTGAGAGTGTTTTGAGAGGGCTTATTTTGATGATATCTTCTCGGATGAAAGAGAAAGAGCCTCATGGCTATTTTATACTGTTACCAGGCATAGGACTTTCCGCCTCTTCCACATGCAAAATGGGCCGCCCTGCCCCGGTTGCAATACCTAGTGAGACACTTTGCACAAGCTCGCTGAAACATGTGACTACCTTCTCGCCTCAACATGTCGCCAACTGATTGGCCGCACAAGAAGCGACACTTACCATGATTTATTTAGGTGTGGGATGTAACATTATCCCCCATTTGGAACATTCATCCTCGAATATTGAATCGCGTCCCATCAGGATAGCCTTATTGTTGTCTCATATAGTGTGGAATAGATGAGGGTACCTAGATTTCATATCTTTTTCAGCTTCCCATGTCATTTATTCCTTATTCTTGTTCCCCCAAAGTCCTTTAACTGAAACCACTTGTCTGGTTCGCATCATATAGACTTGTCGGTCTAAGATGGCCACCGAAATTTCTTTGTAAGATAGGTATTCTGTAACATGGAGATCTTCAATAGGGGGAACACGTGATGGATCACTCAAGCACTTTCGGAGCATAGACACATGGAATACCTGATGCACTACTTCCAATTCCTGAGGTAACTCAAGCTTATAAGCCATTTGACTGACCTTCTATATGATTTGATATGGTCTGATATACCGGGAGGTGAGTTTTCCTCTTTTACCAAATCTCATTATGCCTTTCATCGATGACATCTTCAACAACACCCAGTCTCCCACAACGAATTCCAAATATTATTGTCGGCCATTCGAATAAGATTTCTGCTTGCTTTGGGCGGCCAACAATTAGTTTCGAATTAGCTTAACCTTTTCTATAGCTTGTTGTATCAGCTCTGGCCCCAATTACATTGTTTCACCCACTTTGAACCAGCCAATAGGATATTTGCACTTCCGTCCATGTAGGGCCTCGTCTGGTGCCTTTTGAATACCAACGTGATAGTTGTTGTTAAAAGCAAATTTGATGGGTGGTAGGTAATCTTCCCAATTTCCCTTGAAGTCTAAAATACTGGCTTGTAACATATCCTCGAGTGTTTGAATGGTGCGCTTATCATGGCCATCTGTTTGTGGATGGAATGTTGTGCTAAGATTGATCCTTATGCCCAATCCTTCTTGGAATGATCTCTAAAGGTTAACTGTAAACTGGGCACCTCGGTCTAATATGATGAAATCTGGAACCCCATAAGCTAAATTGGTGAATCGATCCACGATGACCCATATGGAATAAGATCTTTTGTGTGATCGTTGTAATCCGGCAATGAAATCCATATTGATTACTTCCCATTCCAGGTTGGAATTTAAATGTTTTTCTGTAACCCTCCCAGTTTCTTGTGTTCAACCTTAACTTGTTGGCAATTTGGACATCGAGTGACATACCCAACAATGTCCCTCTTCATGACGTTCCACCAGTATGGCTGTTGAACATCATGGTACATCTTGGTTGACCCCGAATGAACAGAACACCGTGATTGGAGAATCTCGACCATGATTGTAAGACCCCATAAAATTTTGTTTAAAAACCCAGAATTTTGTGGTGCTGAATAAGGCCTTTATACGGCCCACTATTTGGTCGCAAAATCACTATGCAGGCCGCCGAATGGCCATAGAGTGGGGTAGTCATTTGGGCCATTTTATGTCACTTTTGTGGCCCATTATGCAACCGTAGAACAATTTCGCGGGCCGCACTTTGATCGCATATCCAACCTCAAGATTTCTCAAATGGTAGTTCTGTGGTGCATTATGCAACTGCAGAACAGGTCTATGTACCGCAGACTGGTCGCAAACCGAAGTAGAAAATTCCAATTCGGAGGGCCATTGGGCGGCACATTTTGCGGACCGTAGATGCATTATGCGGTCGCATATGCGACTACAGATCTATGTCGGGGCTCCTAATGTCTAATTATTAAACTCGATCCTATATCGATAAAACATATGCCATAGTCTATTTTGAGCTCATTTTCTGATACTATAGAGTGAGAGAAAGAGCCCTAGAGTGAGAAAGTGTACTTTATCAACTACACTTCAATATTTGCTTAAAACTTTAAAGATTATCAAGGAAAGTAACCTAGGTTTTCATCCTAAAGGTAAGAATCTATACCTTAGCCCTAAATTTCGAAATTTAAACTGAAAATGAGCAATTAATAAGATCGTTCATGGGCATGAGAGTTGTTTATCTTGCATGCATGTGTGATGAAAGAGTGTAGGGAGTATGTGAGCTAAAAATGGTGATAAATGGGTTGTGGGATGATGAAACCTTCCATAAAAAGGACCTTGAAACCTTAATACACACTTAGTGTTTGAGAAAATGCTCGAGTGAGCTAGAACCATGAACATTTTCCTTATTTTTGGTTCAATTTGTTATATTTCTAAAATAGATTGAGGTTGCTAAGAGTTACAGATAATTGTAGAGTTTAAAGAAGCTCAATTGAGGTATGTATGGCTGAAACCCTCTCTTATAGAATTGAACCCCTTGGTGTACAGGAAATCGGTGTAAGTCCCAAATAGATCGTTATAGAAATTACTATTCCGAAATGTACTTCCGTTGAGATATATGTGCAATATATGTGTCCCAATGCATTCATCATGTTATCTTATCATTTGAAGATGTATTAAATATATGGAATATGTGCTACAAATGCCTAGACTTCAAGTCAAATTTGAATAAAGGTTGTTATAACAAATGGTGTGAAAAGCCTCTATGTGCCTTAGTCTTTAATATGCTCACGTGTGTAATCAAGTCTTGAATGAAAAGCATTGTTGCTATTGACATGATAATAATGTGGAAATATGGAAAATAACTTGAATAATGAAATGCGGCCAAGGGTTAACTATGAGATAACAATTATGGCCACCAGTGTCGATGAACTGAAAAATGTAAAAGAAGTATGAAATGAGATGATTGACAGAAAATAGTAATGCCTTGGGCGAGATGGCCTAGCCAATCGGGCCGTAATCGGACACCATGCCGCACACATGGTTGTAATTGTGCTGGAATTGAAACAGGAATTTGAGAATGAAATTGTGATTATGGTTGATGTCTCTAATGAGACGACCTAGCCGATCCGGTCATGATCGGACTCCGCGTAAGAATGTGGTGGTATTGTGGATGATGGTGTATCAGTATTGAATATGTCACAACCTAAAGCTATGGAAATTTACTTGAAAACTCATGTGATTCTTAATGTGATGTTATGGAGTTGTTTAAGGATTTTATGATTACTTCTTTCCTGTATTATTGTTCATTCTAATGAGATGGTATTTAGTTATGCATACTAGTGCTATTCGATGACACTAACGTTCCTTTTGTTAGGGGAGCTACGTCTTAAATGAATGCAGGTGGTTCCATAGCAGACTATATTGATCTACGTTAGCGGTACATTCTCCTTCCAGCAGTCTTGGTAGCCCTATTTCATTTCGAGGTCATACATCTTTTGCTCCTTATATATTGTACTTGAGGTATAGTCGGGGCCTTATTGCCGGTACTTTTGTAGTACTCTTTTGTATTTATTTAGATGCTTCGTAGACATAGTGTGGGTTATATGTATATGGGTGTTGGGGAAGTCAACGAATCATGTTAGATTTGAATTATGTATTCCACCTTATACTATGAAATGTGTGTATTTTGAGACATTGACTAATAAAGTAACTAAGGAAATGACTTGGAATTGTATTCATGATCTCCTTAATATCTAATCAATGAAAGTGTGTTTTCTCTTAATACATAAACGAGTTGGGTAGAAAGAATCTAATAGGCTTGCTTAGCCGGGTTCAATTGGTTGAGTGCCGGTCGCGCTCCCCGAGTTTGGGGGTGACAATGATATGCTCTCGGGGTCCCCCAATATCAGGCACGCATAGCCGAGCATGGTATCTAAGGACTTCGTCCTCGGATAGCTCAAACGCTTGCTCCTTTTGAAGGGGAACGCTTTTTCTTATTTTCACCAAGGCTGGATCATCAAATTTTGGTGCTCTCACTTCAACTAATAGCAAGGATTCAACAACATTTCAAACTATGACTCCTCTGCTACCGGTATCGAGCAACCGTACACTTAAGTTAGCCAATCAGTATAAGTCTTTAGTCATTTCCAACTTACGCTTTTCCACGTGTCGTAGGATGCCCATGGATTTCCAACATAATGCATCGGCCACAAAGTTTACTTTCCTGGGGTGGTACAAAATATCAACATTGTAATCTTTTAACAATTTCAGCCACCTTTGTTGCCTCAAATTCAACTCTTTTTGCTTAAATATGTACGGTAAGCTCTGGTAATCGGTGAATATGTCAACACGAACTCTATACAGGTAGTGATGTCATATCCTTAAGGCGAATATAATAGTTGCTAGCTCTAGATCATGGGTTAGATAATTTTTCTCATGTTTTCTCAACTACCTTGAAGAGACAGAGTGCGAACAATAAACATATAAAGGCGGGGGGTCCTAAGTTTTTTAGCCTAAATGATCACTCTGTGCAACATAAATAATACTTCACAACTCCTTAGGGTAAGGGTTGCTCATATTATCCAGTGGGTACAGACTATTATCTCTTGCTACCCAATTATTATGTTAAAGTTGTTTACTTAAGCGATCTAATTCAATTCTAAATCGTATCCTATGTGTGCACTACCCGTCCCATGCCTATGGTCCATGAGCCTTTTTACCTAAAATTTGGGTGGTTCTAGACATTACTTAGGGTGCTCAAAATGATAAAACTAAGCGCATATTCAAAACATATAGGACTACACATAAAGACAATAAATGGCCGAAGTTAGCCTACAGACGTAAGCAGCAAATGCATGCGGGCAGATTTTTATATTAGGTAGTCAACACTTTCAGAATTAAGACGCATTAGAATCGTCAAGTCCTATAGGCATGGCTTCTATGTGATTCTGATTTCTAGTATCGAACAGGCAATACTGCAGCTTTACATTGTCCAATTTGCAAATTAAAGGTATTATAAACCCTATAGGTATGATATCTATATTATTTGCGTAACGAGACAGTAAAAAAATTTGAGAGTTCAGAATTACAGGCGGTTGATTTGTAAACATGCTTCTTAAGCGAGTAATAGTATCTCTTAGGTAGGATTTCTAATAGTTGGTGTTTGAACTTTATTTTATCACGTTTCTCCCGATAGGCATGTCATCTTGGTGGGGCAGTATAATAAAAGTAACAAAAGTAGTTGGCTAATTAATTAAAATCCTATAGTCATGATATCTAGATGAGCATTAGCGAAGGCACGTATTATTGCATCCTATAGGCATGTTGTCTAGTAATTAAACAAGTATTTATTGGCGTTTGATCCTATAGACAAGCTATCTAATAGTGCACAACAGTAGGTATGGAAACGAGTATAGCAATTACTTAAACCAACATGATTTGAATAGTGTACAAGTATTTAGACAAGTTAAGTGAGGTGTGTGATTGCTATAGGCATGACTTCTACTAGTGTATAGAAATGGAGCATGTCAAACAAATAGCAAACAAAATATGTGGACCATATATGCATGTTTTCTACCCCTTTATAGAAAAAATAGAATATACCCATCCCCCCGATTTCACTAACTCCTCAATTTTTTGTTTAAAAATTATTACAGGCCTAGATAATAAGTACAAGTACAAATATTACACAAAGAGCAACTACAAGCCTTAGAAGAGGCCCAAACAAATGTAACTCAGCACTGACTGGGCCTTCAACAATCTCACTCTTCACACAACCAATAAACCCCAAATCCCAGGCTTAGCAGAACAATAGAATATGCCTGAATCCAGCACCCAGGTCCAAAAACATATATGGCCCAATACCAGAACCAAGATGCATGACTTACCTAAACGAATTGATGCCAGACTTAACCATGCAAGTGAGAACTACTCAGGAAATTAATTAAATAACTTTTCGCACTTAACTCTTAAAGTTGTAACTAACAGTAGTCTTAACCAAGGTATATAGATAGGATCACATGAAGCTTTGGAAAGTACTCAAGGCATACATAAGGTGGGCTCATGATAGGTTTTAAAGTGACGGGATTGAACATCATAAGGTAGCAAACTACTTCAAATAGAGTTTCAAAGCAAAGTATAGCCTAGACCTAGCCTAAAGGACTTCAGAAAAATTAACATGAGAATCTAGCAAAGTCATAGACAGGAACAAGTGGATGGCAGTTCTCACAGGAAAGTATTTAACACGAGAGTCTAATGGGTATGTGGTCACAAACAACATAGCAACAGGCTAGTGGCATATTTTACAACAGTTGGCAAACATGTCACTTAGTTGAATTATAGTACAAAGGTTCAAAAACAATACCAAAACTCATGATAAGTGAAAATATATCGATAGGACATGCAGGCACTAGGTCTTAATAACATATAGAATAAGAGGCTAGATATTGAATCTCATCCTAGACGCCTTAGGCAATATTAAAGAGCACATGAGTGAACAAATTAAGGAGCACGCATTAAGTAGCAGGAAAATATGTTTGGCTAACAACATGATCAAGAATTAACTCTAGGAAAGCATTAAGTTATACATGAATGATACAACAGGAATTAGAACACATTCTGGGCATGAACTGGTCTATCTCAAGAATCCAGAACGAGGCAGAAGATAAACTCAGGACAAGCAACATATATAAGCATTTAGACACACACAAACACACTAGGCTAGACATGCTTAAGAAATCCAGAATTTGGATTAGAACTTAGGCAAGTTCAGATGCTAGAAACGTTACAGGGCCACGAGAATAACTTCAAAGAAAATAGGGATATAAACAGAGATGACATAGTAGCATGGTGATACACGAAGGTTTCAGTGACATTGATATATAGAGCATGAACACACACGAATATAGAATAAAACTACAAGGATAGAGGCACTTACCAGTTACAAATTAATGGACAAGTAACTAAAAAGAAGAATTTCCAGTAGTACCTTAATCGTCAATTGCAAAAGAGCAGCAGAACCCCAAAATCCCAGTGTGTCAGAATTCCCAAGGGATTCTAGTGAACCTCGGGCAGTGCTCGCACTGAGAAAAGAGCAACAATCGAATTCTGGTGACCATGGATTTTCGCCTGCCAAGGTCTCAAGTTTAGAATAGTAGAATGAGTGAGAGTGAGAGAGTAATAGCAGTAGTTCAGTGATAATCATTAAGCGTTAGTGGGAAATGGGAAAGGGGGTTTATATAGTAGTAGAAATTGAACTAACAAACATGGAAAAATATCAATTAAGCACAAATAAGGAAAGAAAATATCACATGCAATCAATAATAGAGCCTATAAAGGGAGAAATCAAAATCCAAACCCTAATTGGGGTTTAATGTTTTAAATTTAGTCTGCTTATGTGAGAAATTAACCCTTTTTCCATGTATATGAACGAAATATTGTCCATACCTTAGAGATTGAACTTGAACGGGCCCGATTCTGAGAGATGGTACTTGCCAAGTTTAGGCAAGTTTGCGTAGATACTAATGCGGTAACACAAACAAGGAAGGTGAATCACAAGGAGATTCCATTGTGTTGCTGAAATGGGAGAATAATTAGAATGAGGCGGCTAGGGTTTCTTAGGTGGAATAAGGATTGGGAGTGTCTTAGGGTGACAAAGACGAGAATTGTCTCTAGGGTTTAATGAGGAGGGATATAAGGATACGGTTAGGGTAGTTGTGGGCCGTTGATCATTAAGAGTCCGTACATAGTTAAATTCATGGTATGTCCAAGTCGAATTAGGACCTTTCCACACAATAATTTTACTACTTGAACTCTACTTGTTGGTTCAATTACTTAAATTACAACTGAAAATTGATAGAGATTTTATTGAGTCGCGCTCCATTGCCTTGGGCGTTTTGCTGAATACTTTAGTGTTAGTAGACAAAATGCCTCTTTTATGTGCCTATCTCTCTGTTATAACAATATGTCCTGTATTTCGGAGAATTTCTCTATTCTTGTGGATTGGGCGGTACGCCTCGGCAAGTGCTATAAAATAGCATTATGGATCGGGCCGAACAGCCTCGGCAACAAAATTGATATTCATCTATGATTCGTGTCGGTCAACCCTCGGCGGTGTACACGATTATTATGGATTGATCCGTACGACCTCGTCATAACTCGTGTTTTATATCACTAGGAGTCCGAATATACCTGATATTTCCTTCATGACTAGAGAACTGATACTTACTTGATGGTTCTTATTTGTTAAAATGGCATATAATAATTGGGGACTTCAATTTGATATTTGTTAAAGAATCACGTTATTTATTGTTTCTTATTCCATTGTTACTATTGTGTTTCATGCCTATTTATAACTCTTGAACTTTATTTATTGACCACTAGTAAGTGTCGATGTTGACCCATCGTTACTAATTCAGCAATGTTAGACTAGGTACTTACTGGGTACGCATTAATTTTTGTACTCACAATACACTTCTGCACTAATTGTTCAGGTTCTAAGGCAGGTACATCTAGCGGCCATTCGGGCACACATCCCCGTTATTCGAAGACCTAGTGGTGAGCTGCTTTCCATACTCTGATCTGTAGCACCTGATGTCTCCTCCTTTTTGTATTTACTATTTATTTATTTCAGACTATAGTTATAGTGGCTATGTATATTCTACTAGATTGCCCGTGCACTTGCGACACCGGGTTTTGAAAATTACTAGTAGACATTTATGGTTTTACCTAACGTTGTAGCCATTTCATTTTTATGTCATATTTATGCATTATATCACCATCATATTTTATACTTAGTTTCTTTATTAATTAAAGATTCATGCTTTCAAAAGAAATCAAATGAGTAATCAATTTGATAGTTCACTGTTGGCTTGCCTAACGACAACGTTGGGCGCCATCACGTCATATAAGGCATTTAGGATCATGACAATACCCCACCCCTAACATAGAATCATGCATTATCCCTAACGCATTGAAAAGGCAAGACAATGTTTAGGGGCTTCCTGGAGCGCACTAGGTGCTTGAGGGATTGGACTGTCTGTCGTGGCTGTGGGGTCAGGAGCTGAAACTAGAGGGTCGATGGGCTGAACCTCAGACTGGACAGTAGGGTTCGTGACCATAGTAGTTGACTCCTCTATCTGTGAAATCAGGACCTAGACATATGAGTTGGTTGCCTCATGTGGTCTTAGCTCTGTGGGAGTGGTGGCAGTCATGTCCTCAAGTAAATGTGCTATTGCCCTCTATATATCTGCCTCCTCTTTATCTCTGTCTTCTGTAGATGCAACGTGTTTTCCCTTGTCTGGCAGATGGTCATTTACCTGTTCACCATCTTGCTCTTCATCTATCTGCTCACGAGACTCTGTTATTTCCTCATTCGAGTATCCATTATTATGTGCAGCAGGTTTCGGAGCTTGTGAGATGCTCCTCCTCTACTAAGAGAAGGTTTTTGAAGTCCAAAGCAAGTTTTGGATCCTATTATGTGCCAATGCAATTTCCATATTCCTCCTCGGGAGAAGGTTGGTGAGGTCCAACTCCAAGGACTGTATTTTATGCATCTCTAGCTTATGCTCAGCAACATCTTTTTTTAGCTGATGCATGTCAGCATCTCCATCTAGCTCAACCTTCTCATAGAGAGCTTCAAAGATCTAGAATCGATCTTCATAAGATTGATGTTTCTTCTAAAGATCACTCACTGATTCCTGGAGTGGTGCTAGAGCTTGCCGGATGAAAACTAGAAGATCTTTCACAAACTTGTTCATTTTGCCATGCATTGAAATGGTAGGTAATGAGGTAGTGGCCGGTCTGGGTGTTGATGTTGTTTCTGACCTAGGGGTAGAGGTAGAGGTAGAAGGTCTAGTTCGAGTAGATGAAGCCGGAGGGAGGACGACCAGTTGCTCAGTGAGCACACTCTCTGAAGTAGTGGAGGGTATTTGAGACCTAGTAATATCAATGTCTTGGGTATCCTCCACCCTACGACCGTACCAAGAAATTGATGGAACCCTCGCTTTATCGCAAAAGGCAGTGATAAGGCAAGGAAAGGGAGAAAAGTTTGATCTTCATTTGCCCGGATACAAATCTCAAGGAATATGATTTTACCCACATTAACCTTGAATCCTAACATGATAAGCAAATAAGATAGCCTTGTGTAGATTGATGTCGGTTTCATTTTTAGATGGCCGCAAGCAAGTAGAAACAAACTTAGCCAGTACCGCCCTTCAAAAGTGAGATCTTTATTCTAAATTTTCTTATCTATCTCAATCCAAGATGGAGTTCCTTGTGATATGACGGATGCTACCCAACCACCCTCATCTTCCTTTCGCGCGATCTTGGCATCAAATTATGTCGTGCCTCTGTCACAATCCTCAAAGTAGAAATCATTGATCGTTGTAGGGCTACATGATACATCATCCTCTCTTACTTTATTATTAAAGATAACTAAGCATAGCGCCATGCTTGCTGCTTAGAAAATGAGGTAGCATAGGCAATATATAACTCATATACAACTACCTGGTTTATTCCCCCCGAGGATCAATAAAGAACTCCCATTCCCGCTTCTTGATGTTATCTAATATATGAGGGTAGTTATCCTTAGTTCCATTCAAGCTCAACACTTCTTTCCGAGGATGTTTCTTTTCTCCAATGTGGCTATGTATTTATTCCATGATACGGCGACAGTAAACCTGAGTTTATCCTCGGAATTCTTCTTTTGTATTTCAGTGCGAGGATGGAATGGTGGTAATAGGTCGAGTGGTACCCTCTCCTATTTAGACTAGGAGGGGGATTCAGATGATGTAAACAACGTGCAAGGGTATATAGGTTGGGGCTGACGTGATTTTGGATCTATAACTCCAGCATTTCTTTCCTCTAGTTGTGGATGGTTGTGTTTTCTTCGGAGCCATTCCTACCAATTAAACTCAAGTTAACATATATAATAGAACCAATGATTGAGAATAAGTGAGATACAAGGGAAAACATTCTGCGGACCACATATCAGGTCGCAGAATAGATTTATGTAGCGTGAAATGCACTGCAAAATGAACTATGAAGTGGATAATAGATATGTAGATTGCACAAGAGGCTGCAGAACGAATATGCAGCTCGCGAAATCATCGCAGACTTAACCCCATGCTTGGCTACTAGAACAATGTGTGATGGATTTTGTGGTATGCGTACCATTTTCACTATCGTATAATCCATAGAAAAATTATCAAACTAGAGGCACAAAACATACCTCAGAGTTGCAATCATTCTACGACAATGAATCTATTGTGCGGTACCGCAGAAGTCATCGTCTTCCCCATATCACATGCCACCTTCAGAGATGCATGAAATCAACACATAAAGACCCTCATCTAAGCAATTGCAATAGAAACACACAAGTACCTAACGGGCATTATGAAAAATCATAACAACCAATAATCCTTGCCCTAACCACACAATATCACATAGAAGACGCACCCAATGACCACCCATCACATAGCAAAATTGAGAAAAAATTTCGGCAAGGGATTCTCAAATAACACAGAGATAGGGTAGAAAGAGAATGGGTATTATGGAAGAGGGGAGAGACTTTGCAAATCAATTTAAAAGCAAAGAACAAGGGGGGGGGGATTTTTTACCAGATGCATTGAGATGAGTTAAAGATTTAATGATTAAGCATTGGTTAGATCAAAATCTCTTGTTGGACTGTGTTTTGTCTGCAATCTTTGGGTTCAAAATCGGAATAGGGGAAGTATGAAGTGGGAAATTTGTAGTGGAACGGGGTTTTAATACCTATGCATTTTGCGGTGAGTTTGCTATCGCGAAAAAATTTATGCGGTCAAATAAATGTTTCACTATGGACTTTTACTTGGTTGGCGCTTGACCAATATGAAATTGCATTTCTGGTCGTAGAAACATTATGAGATCCGTGAAATTGACTTTCCACCGCAATTTTGAGCGATTTATTTTCAGGAGCTTATGGCTACATCAGCGACCACTATGTTGTTCGCAAAACCATTATGCGACCCTATTTGTGGCCGCAGAAAACTTCTAAAGCTCAGCTCATTTTAATCCACTTTCCATGTACTTTTTCATCCAACTTATCTACATTTTGGGTACTCTACACTCTAAAACACACATATCAAAATGTTCAACAAAAAAACATAAACCTACAAAAACAAAATCTAAAAATATTTTAACATATGGGTTGCCTCCCAAAAAGCGCTTGATTTAACATCGCGGCACGACGATGTTACCACTTCATTGTTAATCAGTCGTGGAGACCGGTATGTGACCATCTTTCTATTAGAATTGTTCCACTAGTTGCCTTCCTCCAATAGTCCCAAGGTAGTGCTTCAGTCTTTGGCCATTTACTTTGAAGGTTCGAGTCACATCTTTGGACTCTAACTCAATGGCTCCATAAGGAGATACGCTAACAACTTTGAACGGGCTGGACCATTTGGATTTAGTTTTTCCGGAAAAAACTTCAAACTTAATTTGAAGAGTGTGACCAAGTCAATGGATTGGAATTCCCGCTTCAAGATCTTCTTATCATGAACTGATTTTACCCTCTCTTTATACATTGATGCACTCTCATAGGTTTGGAAACGGAACTCTTCCATCTCGTTGAGTTGATTTATCCTTAGATTAACAGCTTTAGCCAGTCAGGATTCAACTTTTTCAATGCTCACATGGCTTTGTATTCTAGTTCCACCAGCAAGTGACATACCTTACCAAAAACCCACATGTAAGGAAAAGTTCCAATGGATGTTTTAAATGTCGTCCAATATGTCCAAAGAGCGTCATCTCGCTTCATTGACCAGTCTATCCTATTTGTGTTAACAATTTTTGCTAGAATGTTCTTGAGTTATACGTTAGAGACTTCAACTTGACCACTCGATTGAGGATGGTATGGTGTGACCACCATGTTCTTAACTCCATATTTCACAAGCAACCCTGCAAATGCGTTGTTGCAAAAGTGAGATCCACCATCACTAAGAATGGCCCTTGTGTTCCAAATCGAGTGAATATGTTCTTCTTCAAGAAGGCAGTTACTCTCTTTGCCTTCTTGTTTGGAAATACAACCATTTGATCCACTTTGAGACATAATCCACTACCACTAAGATATACGTCATTCCATATGAGCTCACAAAGGGATCCATGAAATCGATCCCCCATACATCAAATATTTCTACTTCCATCACAAAATTTATAGGCATCTCGTACCTTCTAGAAATTGATTCTTGTCTTGGACATTGATCACATGATTTGACCATCAGATTTGTGTTTTTGTATATTAATGGACAACAGTATCCACATTGAAGCACTTTCGCTCACGTACAATTTCCACCTTGGTGACCCTCAACTGGAGAGTCATGACACGCTTTGAGAATCGACGGCATCTCATCTTATAGAATACAATGCCTAATAATATTGTTGGTGGATATCCAAAAAGAAGGGCTTCTCCTAATATTATTGCCTACAATCCCTCAAGACCTTCTTCTTTTGACAAGCTTCCAATGCGTCGGGAATAAGGCAACTAACTAAGAAGCTAGCAATATTGGCATACCAAGGAGATAGAGTGCTAGATATTGCCAAAAGTTGTTCATCTGGAAAGCATCATTGATTTCAAGATCTCCCTTTGGTCTTCCCGCCTCTTCAAGCCTAGATAGGTGATACCTGACTTGATTATCCCTTCATTTCCGATGTTGACCTCAAAGACAAATTCTTGCAACAAAAAGACCCGCCCATTCAACCTCGGTTTGGCATCTTTCTTTTCCGTAAGATAGCATAGAGCAGCATGATCGGTAAAAACTATCACCTTGGATCCCATCAATTAAGCCCAAAACTTTTCAAAAGCATAGGCAATGGCAAGAAATTCTTTCTTAGTCACTATGTAATTCATTTGCACATCATTTAGTGTCTTTCTTGCATAATAGACAAGGTGTAAAATCTTGTTATGTCTTTGACTAAGCACCACCCCAACAACCACACTAATAACATCACACATTAGCTCAAATGGAAGAGATCAATCGGGAGTGACAATTAGGGGTGTTATAGTGAGCTTTGATTTGCATTCCTCAAAAGATTTGAGGCACTTCTCACCCAACACAAATTTAGAATCCATTTCAAGAAGTTTGCACATGGGAATCGCAATATTTGAGAAGTCTTTAATAAATCACCAATAGAAACTGGCATGACCCGAACAACTTCGAACACCCTTGACCGAAGTGGGAGGAGGAAGCTTGGAAATAACTTCAATTTTTGCTTGATCAACCTCAATGCCTTACTTGGAGATTTCGTGTCCAATAACTATACCTTCGACCACTATGAAGTGACATTTCTCTTAATTGAGCACAGGGTTGGTCTCTTCGCATCTTTTGAGCATTTTCCAAAGATTGTCAAGGCAATTTTAAAATGCGTCACCAACCATTGAGAAGTCATCCATGAAAACCTCCAGGAAATCCTCCACCATGTCCGAGAAAACGACATCATACATCGTTGAAAAGTGGTTGAGACATTGCATAACCCAAATGACATTCGATTAAAAGCAAAGGTCCATAAGGACAAGTGAATGTCATCTTCCCTTAGTCCTCCAAGGCTATGTTGATTTGATTATAATGGAGTAACCATCCAAGAAGCAATAAAATGACCTTCCCGCTAGCTGATCAAGCATTTTATCAATAAAAGGCATTGGGAAATGGTCTTTGCAAGCGGCACTATTAAGCTTTCGGTTGTCCATGAAAAAACTCCATTCGGTCACTATCCTCATCAAAATGAGTTCATTTTTGTCATTTTGAATCACGATCATGCCTCCCTTCTTTGGCACACATTGCATCGAACGCACCCAAGGACTATCCGTGATGGGTTAAACAATCCCGACATCCAACCATTTTATAGTTTCTTTGTTCACCCCTTCTTGCATGGAGGAATTCAATCTCCTTTGATGCTCAACACTAGGTTTTCTATCTTTTTAAAGTTGGATTTTGTGCTCACAAGTACCAGTGGGAATCCCCCAAATATCTGCTATTGTCAAACCAATGACTCGTTTATGCTCTGTCAAGGCCTCCAATAATTTCTCAAACTACACATCATTTAACGAAGATAAAACAATTACAAGTAGAATGTCATTAGAGACAAGAAATTTATACCTTAAGTGTGGTGGTAGTGTCTTAAGCTCAAGTTGTGGTGGCTCAACGATAGAAGGGTTGGCGGGAGGAGTGACTCTATTCTCCAAGTCAAGAGAAAGATTCTTTTGGTTCATAGGTATATGGACCGAACCCTTCCAATGTGCTCACCGTCTCCACATATCCCTCTATGTCCTCACCATCAAAACTCATCAAGATCACCGCTGAAGCCTCACCAAGGCATTCTTCTTCCATCTTCACCTTAACGGCATCTTCTATCACATCAACAACATCAAGTACCGAGATATTCTCGTACGCATTTGGTAGGTTCATACCCTTACTTGCTTGAAAAGTAACTCCATCGGCATTCACCTGGAATTTAATCTCATTTCTTTTAGAGTCATAAATGCTCTTCTAGTTGCAAGGAATTCTCTCCCTAAGATGATAGGGATTTCTTTATCACCGAATAGTCAGCGATTTGCAATCTCACACTCGTAGGCCTAGGCATCTCCAGCCTTGTTTACATGTGATAGAAAAAGGCATTAAGTTTACGCTAGACCTATTGTCACAAAGAGATCTTGCAAAGTCATGAAATTCAATGGTTCATGGAATGGTGAAGGCCCCCGGATCCTCTTTCTTTTGGACGATAGTTGTTGAGACAATGGAGCTAATCTGGTGGATGAAACTCTCCGTTTCATCTTGTCTTCTTCTTAGTGATCAAATTCTTCAAGTATTTATAAAAGCTGGGCTTCTCTTGAAAAGCTTCCACAAATGGTGAATGTTCACCGATAATATCCTTAAGATGTCATAAAACTTCTCGAACTTGCTATCACCAACTCTTTTGGCTAGTCTTTGAGGAAATGGAGGGGGAGGTCTAGGAATTGGTGCTAGAGGTTTTGGAGCTCTATCATGTTTTCCTTAACCTTTTCATGGCTCACATCTTGAACCTTCACCTTTTTCGAAATTCTCTCAACTTTACCAACATTAGGCATTTCAACTTGTGCCTCATCCTCTTGTTCAATATCTTCCACGTTGACCACCCGTTCACTCTCACTTTGAAGTAATTTCCCACTTCGAGTTGTAATGGTCATGCAATGAGAGCTTTGGCTACCCCCACTACCCTTTGGCTTTGCAATTGTATCACTTGGGAGTGTGCCTTTTTTTGTTTTGAGCTTTGTTCTCTTGAAAGATCTCTCATTTGCAACTCCAACTTTTGAGATGCGGTGTGAGAACCCACAAGCTCAGTCATATTTTTCATTGAAGTGTCGGACCTCTCTTGATTTTGCAATACCCTTTCAAGCATGTTCTCCAATTTGAAATTACTTTGGTCGCTTGAAGAACTCTTTTGCCAATGTTGAGAGTTAGAGTATTGGCTCTTTGGCGGAACATAGGTGTTTGGACTCTAATTTGCGAATTGTTGTTGTTCTTTCAATTTTCTTGATTTGGTCGTTTCTCTATTGTTGGTTACCTTGATCTTGCGGGTTAGGACTCCATTGATGTTGTTGTCCTGACCCTTGTTAGTTTTGTCTTTGATATCTTCCTTGTGAATCGTTAACATAGTTTACTTCTTCAAATTGCATTGGAGGATATTCTTGATGTTAGCCTTCTTGATATTGATAGTTAATAGTTGTACTTCTTCCACGACATTCACTTTCTTTCTTTGGCTTTCCGCAAATATTTTTGTCAAAACATATGCATTGGTGGAAAGCCCAACACTCAATTGATCACTTTCTTGATTGTCCCTGACGATTTTGGTTAGAGAAGAGGTACTATATGAGACACCACCCACTGTGTCGCGCGAATTCTAAGCTTGATTGTGTTCGTCCACCTTGTCGATGATTTGGGTGACTATTGCAAATGTTTTATCCATGAACTATTAATTAGCTGCATTATTGACTACGGATTGGTTCAGGGGATCCATGTCGCGCCCCCTTTTTCCTTTGCCAGAGTCCGGGTTTCGACATTTATGGGGGAACAACTCGTTTCCTTTTGGGAATTGGGTATTTGAAGAGTTGCCACCTAACGGATTAAGGTGCATTAGGACACCAAGAGGAATTAACTCAATTAACCAGTTTGCATTACCAGAGATTAGGATAAGGACTCGAAATAACCTTGAGAAGAAGGTGTTAGGCACCCCTCGCGGTCCACAATGGTAAGTCCCGGCCGAACTTAAACTATGTGAATTAGTCATTTAACAAGTAAGCACTATCAACACATATTTGCAAATAAAGGTAGTCTAAACACATATACAATCAAGAAAGATAAGCATAAATTAAGGAGGTTTGAATAGTCCAAGCATACATAAACCAAAGACGTTTAGGAGGTATGAGTACACATATGTGATTTGGGGGAAGGGAAGTCCTAAGTGATTAGCCTATAGGATCAATCTGTGCAATGACTGGTAATCCTCCTCAACTAGAGGGGAAACACATGATATTGTCGTACAGGTCATCATATCCTTTTACTACCCATTACCCTCCCTTAGTGGTTATATAAGGGAATTTGATTAACGAACTCTAAGCATGATATTACCCGTCCCTTCCTTGTGGTCCCGAAGGAGTTTATGACCTCTAGACCTAGGCAGTTCTAGACAATCCTAAGGTGTTTAAAAGGCAAAAATCTAGGTGACAACAAATAACACATAGGACTACCAAATAGGGGAGCAGTTAAGGGGCTCATGTTTACCTCCACATATATAGGCGAATAAGCAGCACGTCTCAAACACCAATTTTAGGTAATTTCAGAGAAATCCTAGAACACGGTATCTAGGTGAGCATAACAAACACAGAATATGAAGCATTATTTTTAAAGCAAAGTGACAGAATCCTAATCAGTTTGCCTAATGATTTTAAAAACCTGTTAAACTTGAGCAGTGTATAAATAATCAGAGCACAATTTCTCAGTTTTTTATAAGAACATTAATTACCTAAAGCTTGCCTAGGTGTGGGACTATATGTAATCATAATTTTGGGAGCTATTTAAATAATTTGAAGTTATTTCATCCTATAGGCATCCTCATCCAAGTGATGAATATTATAATAGTCGATTTTATACATATTTATACTAGAACATGATACCTATGTGTGGGGTTGTTTTAACATATTTATTTAAGCGGCATATTTCAAGGCAAATGCACATGCAGTCCTAAACAGGATCTCTAATGCATATGGATAAGGTCATTCTATTAGGTAGCATTAGTAATAACCTAATAATATGATTGCTAGGTGATTAGGCAGAAATCAGAAATGGCAAACTATAGCAGGTTTTCCAATATGCAAAGAATGCAGTAAACATGATTGTCCTAAGGCAGGATTTCTAATACACAGAGATAGGTGGTCATTTGACTAGGCATAATTATAGTAGTGATTTTATCAACAAGTTTCTAGGTGATTATGACTTGACCAGAATCAGAGATAAGGTAATGAACTAAAACATGATTTCTAATAGGCGAAAGCAATAAACGTGAATATCCTAAGACATGATACCTAATGCACAAATTTAGCATGGTTTAATGCAAATAAGCATAGCAATCCTGAAGCATGATATCTAGTGCACCACACAAACCTATAATATTTTCTATAGCAGATTAACGTAATGTAAAACTTAAAGCATGATTTCTACCTAGTTTACCCCACAGAATCATATAGAAACCCTCCCTTTTTACTAGTTACCTCAATATCTATTTACAAAGGATTATTATAGACCATGATTGAATAAATTACATAGATGAAATGTAAACTTATACTATATGGAGCCTGAAGCAAGCCCAAAGTAAACCTGGGAGTACCGGGCCTTCAATGTAGTCTCAAAATGCCAAGAATTTCATAGCCAATGAGTGTCCAAGTGTGTTTGAGTTCCCTAAAGACCTCAAGGATCCCGGACAGTGCTCACACCAAGACCTTTCTCAAATAGGGACTAGTTATATGTAGTGTGGAAGAGCCAACCCCAATATGCCAGAGTTTAGAGAGATCTCAAGGATCCCTAAGCAGTACACATACCAGAGAGGCAGAACTTAATAATCTAAGAGTAAAGTGAGAGTGCTTGACATAGTTTTGAAAGACTTAGTGAAAAACAGTGTGGAGATAACTTTTAGGACCGGAAACGATTTTCTGAAATAGACCAGTTTTAAGAAGATGCTAAGAATGAAAACCAGTTTTTAGAAGAATACTAAGAACATTTTAAAATCAGTTCTGAAGAGGGCAAATTCAGCAAACAAGCAATTAGTTATAGAATACCCAAATTTAGAGACAAGCAGATCTCACACAAGTGTGAAGGGGGTTGGGAACATATAAAAATCACATTAAGGAGGCACATGAACAGGGTATAGGGAAGACATATAAACAACAAATGCACAGGACACTTAGGAGTCTTAGAGACTTAATAGGCTAGCCATGATAATAGGAAATTAAGACATAGAGCAAAGATGTAGTAAAATTATGTGGAAAACAAGGGTGTCTTAGACAGGATTAGACCTACAGTTAAGTTCATTAGGGGATTAAGCTACTAATGATGATCACACCAATCTAATGGAGTAACAGATTCATGCTTAACCAGTATCAAACCATCAAATGAAGCCAGGACATACTGATTACATTCTTGAGCAAAAGGAGACAGAATCTAGACATGCAGGATAAAGCAGTAAACAAAAGGACAACTTGAATGCATAACCAATCGAAGTAGTGCAAGAGTAAACATAGAACAAACAGAGTTGAGTTTCAAAATTGAACTAGAGACATACTAGTTGAAGAAAAGAGTACAAAATGTAAAGCATATGCAGTTCCAATGTTTAGCCTTGGCTTTCAACCGGCTAGACCAGTAATTATCACAAGTAATAGAGAAAGAAAAGAGAGTTTGAGTGTGAGTGTGTGTTCTTTAAACTTGTGTTCGTGTGTTAAGAAGTTAAATAAGAGAGTTTATATAGTAGTTCAAGAGTAGAGAAAATAAGGTAAAGGAATCAATAATCAGCAATTAAGGGATCTCAGAATCCAATCATACAAAGAGTTCAGCATAGTCTTCCCTAACTTAAGGGCAATTAACCAATGGTAATAACAAGATTAATTAAGGCAAGAGGTTCAAATCAGACCAAATAAAGGAGTAAATATTCAGGGGTCTAATTAAGGAAAGAATCATGTAAAGAATTAGTAAATATACATCAATCGAATAAGGCAAGAACGACTAATTAAGGTCGTAATCATAGAAACAGGCAAGACTTAGGAGTACAGATTCTTAACAAAGCAAATCAATCAACCAGATTAACAACAATTCTGCAAAGAATATATCGATTCCCATAAAAAAAGTAGACTAAGTAAAACTTTATAAACACATAAAAGTTAACAGGAAAATTGATTCAAAAACCTTAATAGAGATTAATTAGCGCAAAAATCATAGAGCAATGCATTTGACAAATAAAATCGTGTAGGTCAAAGATACAGAGTGAATCAATACAACTACTAACATTGAAAAGCTCAGAACCAAAGCAAAAAATCAGAAAATCAGTGTTTCACATAAATCGATTAGGGTTTAAGCAACTTTTGCGTAAATCAATCAAGAACAATAAAGGATAATCGATTAAACATTTAAAAATCAAAAAGACCTTGAGAAAATGACTTATAATGAACCCTAGTTTAGGAAAAATCGGGAAACCGGTAGAAACCGAAAATTTTTAAAGGAAAATATGTAAGAGTTGCCCGATTCATCTCAGATCTATACAGTTCTGAGAAGATCAGAGATAATAAATTAGGGTTTTTTTTAGAAAGTATAACAGAGAAGAGAACATAGGCCTAGAAAACCATGGATTCATAGTAAAATAAGAAAGGTTTCTTACTCATGGTCGAGAAAAGGGCCTGAAACAGGCAAAGAAATCAAAGGGGCAAACCAGACCGCCTAGGTCCCTTGAGATCTTCTCAAGGATCTAGGAAACTGATGAACCATAGCAAGTAGGAGGCCAGTATAGGCCTGAGACGACAAAGAAATATCATAGAACGCAGGGCTAAGCCAGTGATGGTGCTTGAGGATTAGGGTTTAGGTAGAGAGCGTTTGAGAGAGAAGAGAGAGGGTGACGGCGGGGGGAAAGGGTGGAAATGAGAGGGTGTAAGGGGGTCATTAGTGTTTAATTATGGTAGGGAAAATCTGGACCGTTGATCAAAAATGATCAACGACCAGGATTGGCCATGGTATTGGGTTGGGTAGGCTAAGTTTTGGGCTTAAGGAGTTGGGCCAAATTATAAGGGGTTTTGGGCTGGTCTCTTGGGTTAAAATTGAAAACAAAAAGGGGCTATTTATTAAATATCCAAACAATTGAATAAAATTAATTTGTGAAATAATTAACTAATTATAAAAAAAAAAATTTTATGCATAAAAATGTTTTAAAATAATTATTTAGTATTTTAAAAATACAATGGATCAATTTCTGGTAAAATAATGCAATAATGTATGCATGAGCTACAATTGTAAAGTTATTGCAATTATAACCAAAAAGTGCCAATCTGGTTATTTATGAAATAATTTGAACTTAATAGGACCATAAATGGTAATATTAAAACAAGAAATATTTTAAAATCATCTGTAATGCAATTTTGTAATTACTTATATGAATGAAATACTGAGATAAATTAATTTAAAAATGTAGAAATTATGAAAAAATACCAATTGATGCTAATGCATAGTTTTAAAGGTATATATGCATTTAAAAATATTGAAGGAAAAAATTGGGTATCAACGGCTGCCCCTTTTTTACCTTGAAAGGATGAAAGAGTTGTCGGGTAAAGATATGATAGCTAATTTTGAGGTCGTGTGTAGTTCTGGATCCATCGGCGGAATATACCGATGAAGTCATTACAAAAACGGACACGAGATTTCGGGATGGGTGAAAGAATGGTTATGGTGAACGGTCAATTTTAGATAGTTGAAGGAACTGGAGCGAGGTCACTCCTTCTGGGATAGCGGTTTCTTACCGGTTACATGTAGATAAAGAGATGCTACGAACATGTATTTGTCTAGAAATTTAAAAATGATGCAGATTCCCTTCGGACCATGAAAGTTGTCTTCGGGCGGTTAAGGATGACGTCCTTAGACCATGATGTTCTGGGCCATGAATTGTTTAATGAGGGATTCATAGGCCATGAAATGATATTCTCGGACCATGAAGATGGTGCCTCCGAACCATGACGCCTTTGAATAATGATATGCAAATTTGAGAGATCCTCAGATAATGACATGGTGTGTTCTGGCTATGAGGATGATGCCTTTAGACTATGGTGCCTTTGGACAAGTTAGCGATATTTGAGCCCATGAGATGCAACAATACAATGTTAACAAGAAAAGGCTTAGTCTTGTGAAATGAAGGGCAAAGCTTAGCCCGAAAGAAAAGCAAATAGGTAGTACTGGAGAGACAACGCTTAATCTCGGTGAAAGAATGTAAATTGGAGGCAGAGCTTAGCCTCATGCGGGATAGGGTTTAGTCCCATGCAAGATGAAGGCAGAGCTCAGCCTTATGCAAGATGTGGAGGAAGGGCTTAGCCTCATGCTAATATGGAGGTAGATCTTAACCTCATGCAAGATGCGGGACAGGGCATGCAGATGAAGGCAGAGATTAGCCTTATGCAAATGTAGAGGAAGGGCTTAGCCTCATGCAAGTGTGGAGGCAGGGCTTAGCCTCATGCAGATGTGGGGCAAGGCTTAGCCTCATGCAAATGTGGAGGAAGGGCTTAGCCTCATGCAGATGGAGACAAAGCTTAGTCTTATATAGGATGCGGGACAGGGCTTAGTCCCATTCAAATAGAAGCTAGAGCTTAGCCTTGTGCAAATATAGAGGCAGGGATTAGCCTCATGCAAGATGGAGACAGAGCTTAGTCTCATGCAGGATGCGGGACAGGGCTTAGTCCCATGCAAATGGAAGGTAGAGCTTAGCCTTATGCAAATATAGAGGCAGGGCTTAGCCTCATGCAAGATGGAGACAAAGCTTAGTCTCATGCGGGACAAGGCTTAGTCCTATGCAAATGGAAGGCAGAGCTTAGCCTTAAGGCTTAGCCTCATGCAAGGTTCAGGACAGGGCTTAGTCCCATGCAAAGAACGAATAGCAAATAGGAGTAGAATATTTCTTAGCTGGAGATACTTTCAGTGTTTGGTGGCCCGTTTGATAGTGATTTTGCTTCGTGTATATATATATATATATTTGTGAATGCTACTGCTACATTAGATGTGCCTGCTCTCAAAGAAAAATTGTAAGTTTCGTAAGGGGAGGTTGGTTCGTGCCTTTGTCTGCTGGCCTTGCTTCTCCCTGGTGGATGCCTTGTTTGAGTTTCCTTGGGTAACACCTGGCTGTTACGGAAATAGAGTTTTCAAAAATATGCAATTATTGATAAAAATAGAGTTATTTTAGAAACATGGTGAAATATCAAATAATTTTAGATGAACTAGATACTGTAACACATTTCAGAGACATCGCAGCTTTCTTGTGTTAGAATTTAGAGGGTCCTCCTTAAAATTCTGCCCCAGTTTGGTAGATGCTCCTTCAGCCGTTTGCGAGCAACGAACTCGTTGAACCTTCTTTGAAATTTTGAGAACCCTTCTCAAAATTCTGCCCCAGTTTCTTAACCAATTTCTGATTTTCTGGCATGCAATGGCATTGGCTGGACTCGCTCTGGAATTTTGAGGGTCCTCCTCAAAATTCTGCCCCAGTTTCTGATTTTGGGAAAATGGAAATTTTATTATGATATGACTGAACCCATAGGGCTACCTACATATCCCCTCTTAAACGGGAATCAGGTCAAACGTAGTTCAATTACATCAGATGAGGAAATGTAAATAGTCTAAACATAGTATCTCTTGACTACTTCTGAATTGATCAGTTTTGGCCAGACTTCTCCATCCATTTTTGCAAGTATGAGTGCTCCTCCTGCTAGCACCCTGCGAACCATGTAAGGACCTTGCCAGTTGGGAGAGAATTTCCCTTTGGCTTCATCTTGATATGGGAAGATCTTCTTCAGCACCAGCTGTCCTAGTGCAAACTATCTTGGTTTGACCCTTTTGTTGAAAGCTCTGGACATTCTGTTATGATAAAGCTGACCGTGACATACCGCATTCATTCTTTTTCCATTTATAAGGGACAATTGCTCATAGCAGATCCTTATCCATTCTACATCGCTGAGTTCGACTTCCTGTATGATCCTTAAAGTAGGAACCTCTACCTCAGCTGGGATGACAGCTTCGGTACCATAAACCAGCATGTAAGGAGTTGCCCCGGTTGAAGTGTGAACTGTAGTTTGGTATCCCAACAGGGAAAAGGGTAACTTCTCGTGCCATTGTTTGTGGGTTTCTACCATCTTCCTTAGTATCTTCTTGATGTTTTTATTGGCGGCTTCTACGGCTCCATTCATCTGAGGTTTGTATGTTGTGGAGTTCTTCTCCTTGATTTTGAAAGTTTCACACATGGCTTTCATCAGATCACTATTGAGATTGGCGGCATTATCAATGATGATTGATTCTGGAACTCCAAACCGGCAAACAATCCGGTAGCGAACAAAATCTGCCATGACTTTCTTAATTACTGCCTTGTAGGATGCAACCTCTACCCATTTTGTGAAGTAGTCGATGGCTACTAGAATAAACATGTGCCCGTTTGAAGCAGTGGGCTCGATCGGACCGATAACATCCATTTCCTAAGCGGTGAATGGCCAAGGTGAGCTTGTTGCATTGAGCTTATTTGGTGGCATTTTTATCATATCGGCATGCACTTGACACTGGTAGCATTTGTGGACATACTGGATGCAATCTATCTCCATAGTCATCCAAAAGTAACCGGCCCTAAGTATCTTCTTGGCCAAGACGAAACCATTCATATGCGAGTCGCAGGTCCCAGCATGTATCTCCTCAAGTGGTTTGGAAGCCTCTTTTGCGTCGACACATCTTAGCAATCCCAAATAGAGAGTTCTTCTGTACAAGTTTCCGCCGCTATGGAAGAAGTGATTGGACAATCTCCGGAGTGTGCAATTTTGAGTATGGTTCGCATGCTCCAGGTATTCTCCTTTCGCCAAATATTCCTTGATGTCATGGAATCAAGGTTTCCCATCCATCTCCTCCTCGACATGAGCAAAGTAAGCCGGTTGATTATGGATTCTCACTAGGATGGGATCAATGAAATTCTTATATGGATCTTGTATCATGGATGACAAGGTGGCCAAAGCATCGGCAAACTCGTTCTGAATTCTGGGAACATGCCGAAACTTTATCTTCGTGAACCTCTTTCTCAATTCCTATACACGGTGCAGATATGGCAATATCTTGGAATTCTTGGTGGCCCACTCTCCTTGTACCCGGTGCATAAGAAAATCTAAATCGCTGATTACCAGCAGCTCTTGAATATTCATATGGATTGTCATGTTGAGTCCTAGTATGCAGGCTTTATATTCTTCCATGTTGTTCGTGTAGGGAAATCTTTGTTTAGCAGATACCGGATAATGTTGACCTATTTCTGATACCAAAACCGCTACAATGCCCACTCCTTTGAAATTTGCAGCTCCATCAAAGAACATCCTCCAACCATTGTATGCTTTAGTAATGTCCTCTCTTATGAATGACACTTCTTCATCAGGAAAATACGTTTTCAATGGTTCGTATTCTCCTCCTATAGGATTTTCAGCAAGATAGTCTGCCAATGCTTGTCCTTTGACCGCTTTTTGAGTTACATAGGTGATATAGAACTCACTTAATAGTATCTGCCACTTGGCTAACTTCCCAATCGGCATGGGTTTCTGAAATATGTACTTCAGAGGGTCCATCCTGGATATGAGGTATGTGGTATAGGTACAGAAGTAATGCCTCAATTTCTGGGTCGTCCAGGTCAAAGCACAACAAGTGCGTTCCAGTAGAGAGTATCATGCTTCATAAGGTGTGAATTTCTTACTTAGATAGTATATGGCTTGCTCCTTTCTCCCTGTCTCGTCATGTTGTTCCATAACACATCCAAAGGTTCCATCTAATACGGACAGATAGTAAAGCAAAGGTCGACTTGGCTCTGGCGAGACCAAGACGGTGGTGTGGACAGGTACTCCTTGATTTTGTCGAAAGCTTTCTGACAATCTATGGTCCAACTTGTTTCGGCATCTTTCCTCAGCATTTTGAAAGAGGGTTCACATATAACTGTGGACTGTGCTATGAAGCGACTGATATAGTTAAGACGTCCTAGGAATCTCATCACGTCCTTTTTGCTCCGAGGTGGCGGTAACTCCTGAATAGCCTTAACTTTAGATGGGTCCAGCTCGATCCCTTGACAACTGACAATGAATCCCAGTAACTTTCCTGTGGGAACCCCGAATGCACACTTTGCGGGGTTTAGATTTAAGTTGTACCTCCTTAACCTTTCAAAGAACTTTCTCAAGTCCATTATGTGATCTGCGGCCCTCTTGGATTTAATAATGACATCGTCCACATACACCTCTATTTCTTTGTGTCTCATATCATGGAAAATGGTTATCATGGCTCTTATCTAAGTAGCCCCAGCATTCTTTAGACCAAATGGCATCATCTTGTAGCAATATACCCCCATGGTGTAATAAAAGCCTTTTTCTCTACGTCTTCTTCATCCATCCAAATCCGGTGATAACCCACGAAGCAATCTACAAAGGATTGGAGTTCATGCTTGGCGCAATTGTCGATCAAGATGTATATATTTGGCAGTGGAAAGTCGTCCTTGGGACTTGCTCTATTTAAATCTCGATAGTCAACACATACACTGACCTTCCCATCTTTCTTCGGAACTGGTACAATATTGGCCAACCAGGTTGGGTATTCAACTACCTTGAGGACTTTGGCTTTGATCTGCTTCGTAACTTCCTTCTTGATATTCAGGCTTATATCTGGTTTGAATATTCTGAGTTTCTGCTTTAGCGGTGGACACATGGGATTGGTAGAAAATTTGTGAGCCACTATGGACGTGCTCAAACCGGTCATATCATCATATGACCATGCAAAGATATCCTTATACTCCTTCAAGAAACTCATGTACTCCTCCTTCTCTGTTAGTGATAAGTGAACGCTGATGCGAGTTTCCTTTACGGTTTCGGCGTCTCTCAAATTTACTGCTTTGGTTTCGTCCAGGTTGGACTTAGGCTTATTCTCAAAGTTCTCAACCTCCCTGACAATCTCCTCAGGTATTTCATATTCTTCATCTGAATCACCATCCTTATATTGTGTTGCCTCATTACATGTCATAGTCACCGGTTCATCAGAAAAAGTAATAATAACATTGTAGAAAGAAAAGTGTGAAAGATAATAATGAATGATAAATAGCAATGCATTGATTAGAACTGAAAACATCCAAAAACAAGTACAGCTCGATGAATGCAGCATTTATTTGAAACAAGTAAGTCTTTAAAAACAAAATTACTGAAAATCTTAGATGCCTAGCATGGCTATAGAAATAAAATTAAGTTAATTTCCAAGCTACCCAAGGACTCGGCGGGCCCGGGATGGTGTGGCAGTCCAGTTCCTGAGAATAGCTCCCTTCTCCATAGTCTGAATAATGAGGCCTTCTTTATCCTCCTCCTCAATTATCGCACTGTAATCCATGTCTTCGTCCTCTATGAACAGATTCCTCAACCCAGCTAACGCTTCTTCTTCTACAGTTCCCCATATTGTATCAGCTTGGTGGAAAGTCTGACCCAGATGTGGAACTGCTTGCTCGAGAGGGTAATAAGGTCCACGCCATAAAGGCAACCAATCATCATACTCCTACCATGTATATTGGTATCTGAGCCCTAAAGTAGTACCATGACGTTTCAGCTGTATTGGTTTGGTGATGCCTTGGAGATTCTTCCCAAGCCCTTTGTCGGGTTCATACCCAGACCATGTTAGTATGCTTTCTATTTTGTTACTTCACAATTTGTCTTTCTCAACGGCATTGACACGTTCGATGTGATGATAGGTTTCTCTACTAGCCTTCTTCTGTTCCCAATAAACATGATGGTTTGATTAGTGTAAATGGGGTTACTCCCGTCCCCGTGAATGATCACTTCCTGATGGTTCCATTCGAACTTCACGGCATGGTGTAGTGTGGAAGACACAGCCCCAGCGGCATGTATCCACGGTCTCCCCAACAGAAGATTGTATGAAGCTGATATGTCAAGCACTTGGAATTCGACGTCGAACCAAGTTGGCCCCATTTGCAGACAAAGATTAATCTCCCCAATTGTGGCCCTTTGATACCTATCAAAGGCTTTCTTGTCATGCTTCCTGCCCATATTTCATGGAAACCTTTGCCCAATCTTTTTAGAGTATCCAACGGACAAATTTGGAGGCTTAAACCTCCATCGATCAGAACCTGGCAATGAATTTGTCTTCAAATTGTACTGTGATATGTAATGCTCGGTTATGATTCAAACCTTCAGGCGGTAGTTCATCCTCGTGGAAGATTATCTTATGACTTTCCAGCACCTGCCCTACCATGTTGGCCATCTTTCCAAAGGTGATATTGTTGGGTACATAAGCTTCACTCAACACCTTCATCAAAGCATTCTTGTGCGCCTCTAAATTTTGCAACAGTGATAGGATGGATATCTGAGCTGGGGTTTTGTTTAAATGATCGATGACGGAGTATTCCCATGCTTGTACTTTCCTCCAAAGGTCATTTGGTCCTATTTCAATGACAGGCTTCTTGGTAGTGGTATCCTTACTTGGTCCTCCCAAGTGTTCAGGTGTATAAATTCTTCCGGTCCTAGTCATTCCTTGTGCAACATCGGATTCCTCCATATTTGCCTTTCATTTTTGCCTAGCTTCGGCAACGTCATCCCAGGGTACTGCTTTTGAATCAAAAGGAGGTGTGGTTGATATTTTCACTGTGAAAGGTGTGGGCACTTCTACTTCAAATGGAACAGGGGTGGCCATAGGTGGAGCTACTTCTACCTCAAATGGAACCGATGCAGCTACCTCAATCTCGATTGGTGACTGAGTCTGTACTATAATAGGAGTAAGTGTGACTGTGGGTTTAAAGTCATCGCCTTCTCGAATAAGCCCTATTGACCCCTTAGGATCCCATTCTTCATCCATCTCTATCACATGTATCCCACCACCCCTATAATCCGGGAGAGGATTGTTGCAGACATTGGGTGCAGCTTCTTTCGCCTGTATGACCTTGTTGTCAATCAAACAACATCAACAACAACAACCCAGTAAAATACCATAAGTGGGGTCTGGGGAGGGTAGTGTGTACACAAACCTTACCCTACCCCGAAGGGATAGAGAGGCTGTTTCCGAAAGACCCTCGGCTCAAGACAATAAAAAGACAAAAGGAGAGAATATTAGATTGTGAGGCCCCATGAAAATTTCCACTCTAAGCCCAAAAGCTCACAGTGGCAAAGAATAATGTTTTCAAGAAAAGTGCCCATTTTGCAGTCCATTATGAGATCGCATAATAGGAATGCGGACCGCATAGTCGCAGCAGAGTGAAGCATTGTGTTGGCCAAATAGATGACAACTATGCGGCCAATTATGCGATTGCATAATCGATATGTGGGCCGAAAATTCGTCGCATAATTCCCTTGGGATTTTGTAAGGGGCATTTCTGCGGTGCATTATGCGACCGCAGAACGGGTATGCGGACCACATTTCTGCCGCATACCCAGGCAGTGTGTTCAGGTCTTGGGAGCATTTTTGCGGTCCATTATATGGGCCACATGTCCACTTTGCAATCGCAAATGCAATCGCAGATCTGAGTCGGAGCTCTAGTTTTCTAAATTTTAAACCAGCCTCCCTGTCGTTATATCCTGTGCAATAGCTCATTTTGAGCCCATTTCCTGACACTTTTGGAGAGAGAGAGAGAAAGGGGTCTAAGAGAGGGGAAGTGCTTCCCCTCAATATTACTCCATGAATCCTTGGTAAATCATTGAAGATAATCAAGTGAGGGACCTAAACCCTCATCCCAAGAGGTAAGGCTTCATCACCTCAGCTCTCATTTTTACACATAGCTACAAAGGGTCATTGGTGAGGTAAGTCATGGGGATAAGGGGGTTTGCATTGCATGCATGTGTTCCTGAATTGTATGAGGAATTATAAAAGAGGAGGCATGGGTAATGGGCTAGTGTAATCTTCAATAAAAGAACCATAAGGCCTTAATGAACACTAAATGCTCGGTAAAATGCCCAAGAGAGCTTAGATTATGATCTTTTCTTGATTATGAGTTAAATTTTGCTATATTTCGTAAATAGATTGAAGTGCGAACATTCCAGAATGTTATAGGATTAAGGAAAGTTTGGTTGAGATATGTATGGCTAAAACCCCGTCTTTAGAAATTGAGCTTCATCGGTGTTTGTGTGAATATGGTAAGGTTAAATTTGAATTGTTGCATTGATTGTTATTTTACATAAATTGGTGTTGTAACCTTATATGCGCGAAAGATGTGTCTCAACATGATCAATGTGCTATCTTGATAACTTGAAAGAGGCAAAAGATATGAATTTTGTAATGAAATGCTTAGACCTTAAATTTAGATCGAAGTTGCACTGTTGTGCCATCTACGTGAAGTCTTATCTATGCTTACAATTTAAATTGCTCTTGTGTGCACCTACTGTCCTAAATAGCAAAGCTAATAATGAAATTGGGAACGATGTAAAATGCGGCCTAGTGCAAAGAATGATATGATAAGTTGTGGCCCAAAGTTCCTATGAAATGATATATGTGAAACGAATTGATTAATGAGAAGGGAACAATGCCTTGGTAAGGCGGACTAGCCGATCGGGCCGAGATCGGACTCCGCTCAAGATAGCGGTGGTATTGTGATTGAATTCCGGAAAAGAAAATGATATTGTGATTGAAATATATGTCTCAAATGAGGTGACCTAGCTGATCGGGTCGAGATCGGACTCCGCTCAAGATAGCGGTGGTATTGTGAACAAATGATGAATAGTGTGAAATGCCCCAAACTAAAAGCTATGTAAGAATGATGTGGAAGTTGTATGATTCTTTTATTTGATAATGTGGTGATCGTTTAAAGCTTGAGTTATACTTGTGATTTCTTATTCTTTTATGAAAGTTCTTTCTAACTAGATGGTGTTTAGATATACATACTAGCACTATTCCATGGTACTAATGTCTTTTTTGTCGGGGGCACTACATTTTTAAATGAATGTAGGTGGCTCCATTGCAGATAGTGTGGATCGCGCGTAGCGGAGTACCTTCTTCTTGAAGTCTTGGTGAGCCCCTTTCTCCTTCAAAAGGTTATGTTGTACATCTTTTATTGTAGAATTCTACTTTTGAGGTATAGCCGGGGCATTGTTGCCGGCATTGTCATAACTTGTCTTTTCATCCTTAGAGGCTCTGTAGACAAATGTGTGGGTTATGTACGGGCGTTGGATGGGTCTGCGAACTATGATGTAATTCAAATTCTCGCTTTTGCTAAAGTGTATTTGCATGGAATCTTGGAAATTATCGACGGTTTAATGTTGTGATTTAAAATGATCTAACATTGTAAAGTGCACCCTCTTTCCTCGTCTAAATAAATGAATGAAATCATGTTTTCCTTATTCATATTGAGTTGGGTAGGAAGTGCTTGATAAGGCTTGCTCTATTGGGGGCTGCCCGCTTGAGCGCCGGTCGCGCCTCCCGAGGTTGGGGAGTGAAAAACTTGGTATCAGAGCCTAAGGTTTTAAAGTGTCCTAGGATGTCTTGGAGCCGTGTCTAGTAGAGTCCTTCCTATCGGTGTGTAGTCGACCACATCTATAAGTTGGAGGCTACTTGGGCATTTATGAATAACACCCTTCTTTGATATTCTGGATCATGCGGTGACACTGTTCCCTCTCTAATTAGTGCATTGTTCTATCTTTCAGTAAATGAAACTTAAGAAGAAAGCAAGAATTGGACAGGAAGCTAATGCTAATGCCACTTCCAGAGTGGTTGATGATTCACTGCTTGATACTGTGGGTGAGGGTAGCCGCCCTGCTATCACTCTACCTGATTCTTCTATTCCAGAGTAGACTACCCCAGTCCCTACACCCGTGGAGGATACCACTATCCCTCCCGTTGATACCACTGTCCCGCCTCCAGCCTCAGTTTCTGGTTCTGGTATTTCTGATGGAGATCTTAGGGGAGCTATTAAGATGTTGACCCAGCTAGTGGCCTCTCAGGCCCAGAGGTCAAATGTTATGCCCAGTTCATCCAGCCAGCAAGGGGATTCTACTAGTTCAAGGGTGAACAGATTTCTTCAGTTAGACCCTCCAGTGTTTTCCGGTGCCAATCTAGAAGAAGACCCACAAGATTTCATTGATGAGATGCACAAGACCCTCAGGGTTATGCTTGCAACTGAGACGGAGGGAGTAGAGTTGGCTGCCTACCATTTGAAAAGGGATGGCCTATTCGTGGTTTGAGTTCTGGGAAGATTCCCGAGAGGAGGGGTGCCCTTCTGCGAGGTGGAGCGAGTTTGCTGATGCCTTTATAGATCATTTCCTGCCCGCTGAGACAAGGGCAGCTCGTGAAGCAGAGTTTGAAAATTTGAAGCAGGGTAACAAAATTATGTGGGAGTACCATATGGAGTTTGCTCGCTTGTTCAAGTATGCCATTCATATGTTTCCCACAATGGAGGCCAGGGTGCGCTGGTTTGTTCAGGGCCTTAATTCTTTGACTATTCATGAGGCTTCTACAGCTGCATTGAATTATGACATAAATTATGGGAAGATGGTGGCATTTGCTCAGGCCACAGAGAACCGTAAATTGAAGAACAAAATGGAGAAAGAGGGTAATAGCAAGGCCCGGTCTACGGGCAACATGGGAGAGTCACTAGGTGGGGAAAGATCAGCTTTCAGGGGAGGATCATCAGGGCCTTCCTAGTCTGTTGCATAGTCTTCAGCCAGTGTACCGCCATCAGGGCCCATCCAGCAACAGTGGAGTCGTTTCAGTCTCGGTCAGGGCAACAGGGGATCCCATCAGTGGGGTCAGTTAGGAGAGAGGTTCCAGAAACAGCAGCGGTCCCCGTGCTCTAGGTGCGGGAATATGCACTCGGGGATTTGCTACATGGAGTTGCCCATATGTTATGGATGTGGGATGAGGGGTCATATTCAGAGGCATTGTCGTGTGTCCCGCCAGGGACCAGGTAGGGGCACAGCACAGCCAGCCAGCCCAGCAGTTGCTACTTCTTCATCCCCCTCTCCATCTCGAGGTACCCCAGCACCTGCAGGGCGTGGTGCAGCTAGGGGTGGTGCGCAGAGTTCAGGAGGACCCAGCCGGTTCTATGCTATGAGTGGACGCCAGACTGCAGAGGCTTCCCCAGATGTTGTTACAGGTATTCTGACTGTCCAATCTCATGATGTGTATACACTTATTGACCCCGGTTCCACCCTGTCCTATGTTACCCCTTTTGTTGCTATGGAATTCGGGAAAGAACCAGAGCAGCTTCATGAACCATTTTTGGTGTCTACTCCAGTTGGTGAGTCAATTTTGGCTACTCGAGTTTATAGAAGTTGTGTTGTGACGGTGTGTGGTAGGGATACCAGGGCCGATCTTATTGAATTGGTAATGGTGGATTTTGATGCAATAATGGTAATGGATTGGCTTTATTAATGTTTTGCCAAGCTTGATTGTCGGACTAGAACTATGAGGCTTGAATTTCCTAATGATCCCGCGATTGAATGGGAGGGAGATAATCTAGTGCCTATAGGCCGGTTTATTTCCTACCTTAAGGCCGCGAAGAAGATCAAGAAGGGGTATATCTATCATTCAGTTCGGGTTACAGACACCAATGACGAGGCGCTTAGCCTTAAGTCTGTACCAGTTGTGAATGAATTTTTGAATGTCTTTCCAGATGAGCTCCCTGGGATTCCACCAGACAGGGAGATTGATTTTGGGATCGATGTGATGCCAGGCACGCAGCCTATATCAATTCCACCCTACAGAATGGCACCCGCAGAACTGAAAGGGCTAAAGGAACAATTAAAGGATTTGCTAGAAAAGGGTTTCATCTGGCCGAGCGTATCACCGTGGGGTGCATCGGTCCTGTTTGTAAGGAAGAAGGATGGATCTCTGCGGATGTGTATTGACTACCGGCAACTCAACAAAGTCACAATCAAAAATAAATACTCTCTACCAAGAATAGATGACTTGTTTGATCAACTGCAAGGTGCTATGTGTTTCTCAAAGATTGACTTGCGGTTCGGGTATCATCAATTAAAGATAAGGAAGCAGGATATTCCAAAGACGGCTTTCAGAACTCGGTGTGGGCACTTTGAATTTGTGGTGATGTCCTTTGGGCTAACAAATGCCCTGACAGCTTACATGGATCTTATGAATCGAGTCTTCAAGCCTTTTCAAGACTCTTTTGTGATAGTATTCATTGACGATATTCTGGTGTATTCCTGAAGTCGGGAGGACCATGCTGACCATCTCAGGGCAGTTTTGCAGACTCTTCAGCAATATCAATTGTATGCAAAATTTTCAAAATGTGAATTTTGGCTTGAATTTGTAGCGTTCTTGGGTCATGTTATTTCTGAGGAAGGAATTATGGTTGATCCTCAAAAGATTGTAACAGTGAAGAATTGCCCTAGACCTACCACTCCAATGGAGATTCGTAGTTTCTTGGGTTTGGCTGGGTACTACAGGAAATTTGTGGAGGGGTTTTCTACTCTTGCCTCTCTATTGACTAAATTGACCCAGAAAGCAGTTAAGTTCCAATGGTCAGACACTTGTAAGAAGAGCTTCCAAGAATTGAAATCAAGATTGACTACAGCACCGGTACTAACACTGCCGAAGGGTACAGAGGGATTTGTGGTGTATTGCGATGCTTCCAGGATCAGGCTCGGGTGCGTTTTAATGCAGCATGGCAAGGTAATAGCCTACGCTTCTAGGCAACTCAAGAATCAAGAAAAGAACTATCCAACTCATGACTTAGAGCTTGAGGCAGCGGTGTTTGCGCTAAAGATTTGGCGACATTATCTATATAGGGTCCATGTAGATGTATTCACAGACCACAAGAGCCTTCAATTTATTTTCAAGTAGAAGGAGTTGAATTTGAGGCAAAGAAGATGGATAGAGTTACTCAAGGACTATGACATTGATATTCTCTATCACCCGGGAAAGGCTAATGTTGTGGCAGATGCTCTTAGTCAAAAATCTATGGGAAGTTTGGCTCATTTGGAGGCATGTCAGAGACCGTTAGCCAGGGAAGTTTACCAGTTGGCTAGTTTAGGAGTTCTCCTTACGGACTTTAATGAAGGAGGGGTAATTGTGCAGAATAGGGCTGAATCATCGCTTGTGGCGGAGGTGAAAGAAAAACAATTCAATGATCCATTATTAGCACAACTGAAAGAGCGGATTCACAAAAACAAGACCACAGCTTTTTCCCTTGGCATGGATGATGGTACCCTACGATACCAAGACCGCCTATGTGTTCCTGATATTGATGATCTTCGGGGAAGGATCATGGCAGAAGCTCACACTTCCAGGTATTCCGTGCACCCAGGTTCTACGAAAATGTACCATGATCTCAAGGAAATTTATTGGTGGAACAACATGAAGAAGTATGTGGCGGACTTTGTGGCAAAATGTCCGAATTATCAGCAAGTGAAGGCCGAACATCAAAGGCCATGTGGATTTGCTCAAAGCATAGAAATTCTAATGTGGAAGTGGGAGATGATTAACATGGATTTTGTTAGGGTTGTCGCGCACTCCGCACAAGTTCGACCCAATTTGGGTAATCATGGATCGGCTCACGAAATCAGCGCACTTCTTGCCAGTTAAAGCTACCGGCGCAGCAGAACAGTATGCCCAGTTGTATATCAAGGAAATAGTCAGGTTGCATGGTACTCCAGTCTCAATCATTTCCGATCAATGGGCTCAGTTCACCGCCAACTTTTGGAAGAAATTTCATCAAGGTTTGGGCACGCAGATAAATCTTAGCACAGCTTTTCACCCTCAAATCGACGGGCAAGCAGAGCAGACCATTCAGACGCTTGAGGACATGTTGCGTGCTTGTACTCTTGATTTCAAGGGTAGTTGGGATGACCATTTTCCACTCTTAGAATTTTCTTACAACAACAACTTCCATGCTAGTATCCAAATGGCACCATTTAAGGCATTGTATGGTAGGAGATTTAGGTCTCCCATTGGGTGGTTCGAGGTTGGAGAAGCGGAATTGATATGGCCGGACCTCGTGCATCAGGCCATGGAGAAAGTCAAGATTATTAAGGAGAGGTTGAAAACTGCTCAGAGTCGCCAAAAGTCCTACTCGGATGTTTGTTGCAGGGATTTAGAATTTAAGGAAGATGATTGGGTATTTTTGAAGGTTTTCCCTATGAAGGGAATCATGCGGTTTGGGAAGAAGGGAAAATTGAGTCCGAGGTATGTTGGACCATACAAAGTCATTCAGAGGATTGGTCAGGTGGCATACAAGCTCGAGCTACCACCCGAGTTGTCATTAGTACATCCGGTCTTCTATGTGTCTATGTTGAGAAAGGTAGTAGGAGATCTGTCCACTATTGTGCCGGTTGAAACTACTGAGGTTAATGAAGAGCTTTCGTATGAAGAAGTTCCAGTTGTCGTTCTTGATAGGCAAGTTCGAAAATTAAGAAATAAGGAAATTACATCCGTGAAAGTGTTATGGCAGAACCAGCAAGTTGAGGAAGCCAATTGGGAAGCCGAGGATGAAATGAAAAAGTACCCATATTTGCTTGAATAGTCATGAAATAGCTTTTATGCACTTAGCTCCTGTGAACTATTATCATTTGAATTAATCTATGTAAAACTGTCTTGTTTTGGTTATATATATGTGTTGCCTATGCGGCCATGGTTAGTATTGTACGAGTTATGTTATGCCTATGGAATGTGTACCTGCTGTTAGGATGTGTTTCTAGGACTCTGTGACTAGTGGATAAGGCCCAGATACAAAGGAAACTCTAGCGAAATTTTCGGCAATTCAGGGAGTTAGCCAAATTTTGAGACAAATAGTATGTTTAGGTTGAGAAAAAAATCAGAAGGTTGCATAAGAGATTGCTAATAAGCGAACCTTGATCCTCATTCGAGGACGAATGATCTTAAGTGGGGGAGGATGTGAGGCCCCATGAAAATTTCCACTCTAAACCCGAAAGCTCGTAGTGGCAATTAGGAATATGTGTTAGAGATACGTAAAATTCTTAGCGGCAAGCTTGCTCACCGCGGTTCGGACCCTTTATAACTGGTCTATGCATTAAAAAGTCAAAGAATAATATTTTCAAGAAAAGTGCCTTTTTTGCGGTCCACTATGCGGTCGCATAATAGGAATGCGGACCGCATAGTCGTCGTAGAGTGAAGCAGTGTGTTGGCCAAATTGATGACAACTATGCGGCCAATTATGCGATCATAATCGATATGCGGGCCACAAAGTCGTCGCATGATTCCCTTGGGATATTGTAAGGGGCAGTTCTTCGGTACATTATGCGACCGCAGAACGGGTATGCGGACCGCATTTCTGCTGCATACCCAGGCAGTGTGTTCAGGTCTTGGGGAGCATTTTTGCGGTCCATTATGTGGGCCGCATGTCAACTTTGTGATCGCATATCCGAGTCGGGGCTCCAGTTTTCTAAATTTTAAACCCGACCTCCTGTCGTTATATCCTGTGCAATAGCTCATTTTGATCCCATTTCCTGACACTTTTGGAGAGAGAGAGAGGGGGGGGTCTAAGAGAGGGGAAGTGCTTCCCATCAAAATTACTCCATAAATCCTTGGTAAATCATTGAAGATAATCAAGTGAGGTACCTAAACCCTCATCCCAAGAGGTAAGGCTTCATCACCTCAGCTCTCATTTTTACACATAGCTACAAAGGGTCGTTGGTGAAGTAATTCATGGGGATAAGGGGGTTTGCATTGCATGCATGTGTTCTTGAATTGTATGAGGAATTATAAAAGATGAGGCATGGGTAATGGGCTAGTGTAGTCTTGCATAAAAGAACCATAAGGCCTTAATGAACACTAAATGCTCGGTAAAATGCCCAAGAGAGCTTAGATTATGATCTTTTCTTGATTATGAGTTAAATTGTGCTATATTCCTTAAATAGATTGAAGTGCGAACATTTCGGAATGTTATAGGATTAAGGAAAGTTTGGTTGAGATATGTATGGCTAAAACCCCGTCTTTAGAAATTGAGCTTCATCGGTGTTTGTGTAAATATGGTAAGGTTAAATTTGAATTGTTACATTGATTGTTATTTTACATAAATTGGTGTTGTAACCTTATATGCGCGAAAGATGTGTCTCAACATGATCAATGTGCTATCTTGATAACTTGAAAGAGGCAAAAGATATGAATTTTGTAATGAAATGCTTAGACCTTAAATTTAGATCGAAGTTGCACTGTTGTGCCATCTACGTGAAGTCTTATCTATGCTTACAATTTAAATTGCTCTTGTGTGCACCTACTGTCCTAAATAGCAAAGCTAATAATGAAATTGGGAACGATGTAAAATGCGGCCTAGTGCAAAGAATGATATGATAAGTTGTGGCCCAAAGTTCCTATGAAATGATATATGTGAAACGAATTGATTAATGAGAAGGGAACAATGCCTTGGTAAGGCGGACTAGCCGATCGGGCCGAGATCGGACTCCGCTCAAGATAGCGGTGGTATTGTGATTGAATTCCGGAAAAGAAAATGATATTGTGATTGAAATATATGTCTCAAATGAGGTGACCTAGCTGATCGGGTCGAGATCGGACTCCGCTCAAGATAGCGGTGGTATTGTGAACAAATGATGAATAGTGTGAAATGCCCCAAACTAAAAGCTATGTAAGAATGATGTGGAAGTTGTATGATTCTTTTATTTGATAATGTGGTGATCGTTTAAAGCTTGAGTTATACTTGTGATTTCTTATTCTTTTATGAAAGTTCTTTCTAACTAGATGGTTTTTAGATATACATACTAGCACTATTCCATGGTACTAACGTCCCTTTTGCCGCGGGCGCTACATTTTTAAATAAATGTAGATGGCTCCATTGCAGATAGTGCGGATCGCGCGTAGAGGAGTACCTTCTTCTTGAAGTCCTTGTGAGCCCCTTTCTCCTTCAAGGGGTTACGTTGCACATCTTTTGTTGTAGACTTCTACTTTTGAGGTATAGCCGGGGCTTTGTTGCCGGCATTGTCATAACTTATCTTTTCATCCTTAGAGGCTCCGTAGACATATGTGTGGGTTATATACGGGCGTTGGATGGGTCTGCGAACTATGATGTAATTCGAATTCTCGCTTTTGCTAAAGTGTATTTGCATGGAATCTTGGAACTTATCGACGGTTTAATGTTGTGATTTAAAATGATCTAACATTGTAGAGTGCACCCTCTTTCCTCGTCTAAATAAATGAATGAAAGTATGGTTTCTTTATTAGTATCGAGTTAGGTAGGAAGTGTTTGATAAGGCTTGCTCAGTTGGGGGATGCCCGATTGAGCATCGGTCGCGCCTCCCGAGGTTGGGGCGTGACATATCTTTGCACGAAATCTCTTCGAATTTTTGACTGAATTTGAATTTTTTCCCACTTATCTCTCCAATACCTCACTTCTCACCCATCTTTCCCACTTTCCCTTGTCCCCTATGTTGGTCGCCCTCCCCCCCCCCTCTCTTTTATTTCCTCACATCCATCCCCTTTGTTCCCCACTTCTTGTCCCTTTTCCTCCACTCAAAACCCACGTTCTCCACTCCAAATGGGAGGAATAAAAAATTACCAATTTTCTTCTCTATAAAGAGACAACAAAGGCTTAGTGAAAGGGGGGAGGAGAAAAAGAAAAACAATAATTCAAGTAAGAAGAAACAATAGGAGAAGTTCAAAATACAGAGACGAAAAAAAAGGGATGGCTTCTTCTTAACGGAGACAGAGGTTATACACTCGATATACGGTTAGTATACATCCTATATACATTAGAGATACTCTCGATATACACTGGATATACAGAGGCAGCCAACGAAAAGAGGGTCTTATTCCTCCTAAAAATTCTACATCTAGAGCTTAACATCCACCATGAAAGAGCCATGAGAGCTCATATTTTCCACCTGAAAAACACCCCATAAAACACCCCAAACAAAACCCAACTAAAATACAATGAAATTCCAGCGTGTAATCATAGTCGAAAACCCCATGTGAAACGTTACCGCTTCAGCCGCATACCCGCCAGATCTCTCACCAGCTTCGTCCGCACTGTCGTCGTCTCCCATCTCTTGTCTATTGCTGCTTCAACCTGTAGCTAGCTCCTAAACCACCCTTTAACGCCACGAAACAGCCCCAAGGTCTTTGAAAATCCAAGCCGTCGTTGAGGTGGTCGTCGTCTGAGGCTCCGTCGATGAGATCGACGATGTTTGGTTATAGTTCTAATGATTTGCTGTATAAGTTGGAGGAGGATTGTTATCATCATATCAAATAAGTACTTTGCTTTGCAATACTACAGGTTTTCTTCCTTGTGTTTATTTTATCTCATATTCATTTTACTTGTTTGGTGAAAGATCTTGATTATATTTTGCTTCTCTGTATTGGTTTTGTTCATGTAATTTGCATGGTATGGGTGTTTCATCTTTTATTCTGTGTGTATGGTAGCTTTTAGGAGTGGACGAAATACTCCTAGCTAGGTTGAACAAACATAAAAGGGACTATCTCATGACTGTCATTCATTTTCGTACAGTTTTAGCACTAGTCAATAATTTTTACACTATAAGACCTCCTCGTTGAATGGATTTAACTATTTGTGTTAAGTTAGGAAATAAGTTCTTCTTTTTGGTTGAGTAATAGTAAGTACTACTGTTAGTGAATTATCTTTTTTCTAGTTTTAATCCTTTGTCCATTGTAGTAAATAAATCATCTTTGAAGGAAGTGTATAATTCATTTTACAAGGGTCAATTTTCACAGAGCTGTAGTACAAAGTTGGCTCGAGAATAAAAAGTATATTTTGCAGCCTTGTTTTGTGATTTAATCACTCTTTAATTTACCGTTGTTCTTGATATGTGTATATAAGTAATATAGGGTAAATAATGTTTTTTAGTTTGCTTTAGGAACGTTAATTATATAATTATCATGGCTACTAAAATTCGGGAGTACATTTCATGTGGCCCGGCTCTAATTTCTAACAATGTTATATAAAATGTGTCGTGAACCACATGTGCATTTTATGTAGCGTGGTTTACGATGTGTTTTAAATAACTTTGAATTTTTTCCGAAAATATTAAAAGCGGCTAAAATATTAGTAGTATTTTTTGCTTTTTGCTTTTTTGCTTTTTGCTTTTTGCTTTTAGTACCAATTATGGGTCTGTATGATCCATTTTCACGTTAGGACCATTTTGAAAGATCACTAAATGAAAAAAAGTGTTAGAATAAGATTTTAATTTAATCCCAACAATTCATCTCATATATTTTGTTTTAGTAGCCTCTTTGTTAATTAATTTCACATTGAGACTTTGGTACAAAAGCATATGCACTATGTTGATCCGTACTTGTTTATTATATTGTAGTAATTCATATGTGGGGATGTATATTTGTATGATCTCAAGAAAAAGAAAAGGAAAATAGTCATACTTAATTACTTACCTAATTGATACCACTACTACTGCTGCTTGTAATTCAAAATAAGAAAAAGAAGATTAACGCAATAGATGGTTGATTAGTCATGAATATCGTTGGTTGATTTGTCCATGTAGTTATCTAATTTAGGAATAATAATAATTCAAAAACATCGTAGTTTGCTTTAGGCTCGATTTGGACTAGTATTGTGATTATGTATACGTTCCCGTAACATAATTGCAATTTTAATTCCAAAAAGTAACTCGAGGGATGCGTTCACGCAACTTCAACCAAACCTTTCTTAATATAAATAAACCAAGCGTTATTAATTATGGACATGTTTGCGTGACATGATTTTTTGACGCGCCAAAAGAAAAGAGTATACGTACGCGTAACTCAATTCTTTAATTACAAATAAATCAAGTGATTAAAAGCGGTAAAAGATAAATGCACATAGGTTTTAAAATAAGTAATTAGGCAAATATAGCCAAGTATAAATCACTAAGCGATCGTGCTAGAACCACGAAACTCGGGAATGCCTAATACCTTCTCTCGGGTTAACAGAATTTCTTACCTGGATTTCTGTGTTCGTAGACCATTAAATAAGAGTCAACTTCCTCGATTCGGTATTTTAACCGGTGACTTGGGACACCATAAATTATCCCAAGTGGCGACTCTGAAATAATTAAATAATCTCATTTCGAATATTGTCACTTTAATTGGAAAAACTCCCTTATATACCTTCGGGTGTAGGAAAAAGGAGGTGTGACAGCTCTGGCGACTCTGCTGGGGATGGTTTTCTCTTTTCCATGCTTTACTTCAACAGACTGCCTTGAACTGGTCGAAAGGACTGTTTTGACCTTATGACTGATCCTTAACTGCAGGATCCCCAACTGTTGTTTTTTACTTCTGACCCTTTTATTCGTAACCATACATCTCTCATGACATTACTGAACCATTCTATCGATTTAACCTTTGCTTACACCCTAGGTCCCACTTTTCATCATACTATCTCCAGCATGTCCTAGCCGTATTTTGCTTTGTGCAATTTTGAATCCGGTAGTACACTTTGACATTCCTTCTTATTTGTTGGAACAAGGCTAACCTTGGAAGAGCTTTAGAGGAGTAAAAGTTAACAGCAATGAAATGCGACGATTTTGAGAATTAAGAATAAAGAAGAAAAATTCAAATTTGGATGACTGTTGGAGATAGGAAAAAGGAACTTATCTGAGTAAAGTCACTGGCACCAATGATCATGGTATGCATTTTGGATTAATCAGCCCAGTCTATTTAACCAATCTCCTTTCCAATTGTTTTACTTTGTTCTCCAAGATTTCCACAACCCAATTTTACTTTCCGCCAACTTACGGACCTTGTTCGACTTGCAGTGCCCTGAAGGGTTTTCACCGACAAACCTCTCTCATTCGTTTGTTCCTCAATTCCTTGTCGCCTTATGGTGCCCGCGAAGGTTTTCAACGATAAGACTCTCTTATTTTTACTTTCTCTCAGCTTTCGTCGCCTCATGGTGCCCGTGAAGGTTTTCACCGATAAGACTCTCTCATTTTTGGATTTCTCTCAGCTTTTGTCGCCTCATGGTGCCCATGAGGGTTTTCACCAATAAGACTTTCTCATTATTTAATTATTTCAGAGTCGCCACCTGGGATAATTTATGGTGTCCCAAGTCACCGGTTAAAATCCCGAATCGAGGAAGTTGACTCTTATTTAATGGTGTACGAACACAGAAATCCGGGTAAGGAATTATGTTAACCCGAGAGAAGGTGTTAGGCATTCCCGAGTTCCGTGGTTCTAGCACGGTATCTTAGTAATTTATACTTGGCTAAAATTGCCTAATTACTTATTTTAAAACCTATGTGCATTTACCTTTTACCGCTTTTAATCACTTGATTTGTTTGTAATTAAAGAATTGAGTTACGCGTACGTATACTCTTTTATTTTGGCGCGTCAAAAAATCAAGTCACACAAACGTGTCCACAATTAATAACGCTTGGTTTATTTATATTAAGAAAGGTTTGGTTGAAGTTGTGCGAACGCATCCCTCGAGTTACTTTTTGGAATTAAAATCGCAATTATGTTATGGGAACGTATACATAATCACAATACTAGTCTAAATCGAGCCTAAAGCAAACTACGATGTTCTTGAATTATTATTATTCCTAAATTAGATAACCACATGGACAAATCAACCAACGATATTCATGACTAATCAACCATCTATTGCGTTAATCTTCTTTTTCTTATTTTGAATTACAAGCAACAGTAGTAGTGGTATCAATTAGGTAAGTAATTAAGTATGACTATTTTCCTTTTCTTTTTCTTGAGATCATACAAATATACATCCCCATATATGAATTACTACAATATAATGAATAAGTACGGATCAACATAGTGCAGATGCTTTTGTACCAAAGTCTCAATGTGAAATTAATTAACAAAGAGGCTACTAAAACAAAATATATGAGATGAATTGTTGGGATTAAATTAAAATCTTATTCTAACACTTTTTTTCATTTAGTGATCTTTCAAAATTGTCCTAACCTGAAAATGGATCATACAGACCCATAATTGGTACTAAAAGCAAAAAGCAAAAAGCAAAAGCAAAAAAGCAAAAAAGCAAAAAGTAAAAAGCAAAAAGCAAAAAGCAAAAAAAAAAAGCAAAAAGCAAAAAATACTACTAATATTTTAGCCGCTTTTAATATTTCCGAAAAAAATTCAAAGTTATTTAAAATACATCGTAAACCACGCTACATAAAATGCACCTGTGGTTCACGACACATTTTATATAACATTGTTGGAAATTAGAACCAGGCCACATGAAATGTACTCCCGAATTTTAGTAGCCATGATAATTATATAATTAACGTGCCTAAAGCAAACTAATAACAGTATTTACTCTATATTACTTATATACACATATCAAGAATAACAATAAATTAAAGAGTGATTAAATCACAAAACAAGGCTGCAAAATATACTTTTTATTCTCGAGCCAACTTTGTACTACAGCTCTGTGAAAATTGCCCCTTGTAAAATGAATTATACACTTCCTTCAAAGATGATTTATTTACCACAATGGACAAAGGATTAAAACTAGAAAAAAGATAATTCACTAACAGTAGTACTTACTATTACTCAACCAAAAAGAAGAACTCATTTCCTAACTTAACACAAATAATTAAATCCATTCAACGAGGAGGTCTTATAGTGTAAATATTATTGACTAGTGCTAAAACTGTACGAAAATGAATGGCAGTCATGAGATAGTCCCTTTTATGTTTTTTCAACGTAGCTAGGAGTATTTCGTCCACTCCTAAAAGCTACCATACACACAGAATAAAAGATGAAACACCCATACCATGCAAATTACATGAACAAAACCAATACAGAGAAGCAAAATATAATCAAGATCTTTCACCAAACAAGTAAAATGAATATGAGATAAAATAAACACAAGGAAGAGAACCTGTAGTATTGCAAAGCAAAGTACTTATTTGATATGATGATAACAACCCTCCTCCAACCTATACATCAAATCATTAGAACTATAACCAAACATCGTCGATCTCATCGACGGAGCCTCAGACGACGACCACCTCAACGACAGCTTGGATTTTCAAAGACCTTGGGGTTGTTTCGTGGTGTTAAAGGGTGGTTTAGGAGCTGCTTCAGGTTGAAGCAGCAATGGACGAGAGATGGGAGATGACAACAGTGCGGACGAAGCTGGTGAGAGGATTGGCGGGTATGCGGCTAAAGCAGTGACGTTTTACATGGGTTTTTCGACTGTGATTACACGCTGGAATTTCATTGTATTTTAGTTGGGTTTTGGCTAGGACTTTGGGGTGTTTTATGGGGTGTTTTTTAGGTGGAAAATATGAGCTCTCATGGCTCTTTCATGGTGGATGTTAAGCTCTAGATGTAGAATTTTTAGGAGAAAGAAGACCCTCTTTTCGTTGGCTGCCTCTGTATATCCAGTGTATATCGAGAGTATCTCTAGTGTATATAGAATGTATACTGACCGTATATCGAGTGTATACCCTCTGTCACCGATAAGAAGAAGCCATCCCTTTTTTTTCGTCTCTGTATTTTGAACTTCTCCTCTTATTTCTTCTTACTTGAATTATTGTTTTTTTTTCCTCCCCCCTTTCACTAAGTCTTTGTTGTCTCTTTATAGAGAAGAAAATTGGTAATTTTTTGTTCCTCCCATTTAGAGTGGAGAACGTAGGTTTTGAGTGGAGAACGTGGGTTTTGAGTGGAGGAAAATGGGAATTGGCTTAGTGGAATTATGAGTGGAATGGAGTGGGGATGTGGGATTGTAAGTGGAGAACAAAGTGGGGGACAAGAAGTGGGGAATAAAGGGGATGGATGTGAGGAAATAAAAGAGAGTGGGAGGGACCAGCGTAGGGGACAAGGGAAAGTGAGAAAGATGGGTGAGAAGTGAGGTATTGGAGAGATAAGTGGAAAAAAATTCAAATATGGTCAAAATTAGGTGTTCACAGCTGCCCCTCTTTGCTCGGAAACACGAAGAGTTTTCGGGCAAAGATAAAGTGAACCATGTGCCTAATTTTTGACCATATCGTTATTCAAAAGTGGAATAAAATAAAAATAAAAGGTGCAACCGAGTCCTGATTTTGGACAGCCTACATATCCCGGGTTATAAGGGAATCAGGTCGCGTGTAGTTCAGAAGTGGATGAAGTGATGGAGTGATGAGTTTGAGAGCCGATTGAGGTGCCGTCGAGATTCTGGTCCGCGGTTCCTGTTATTATATCAAAATCAAATGAAAAAGACTAAATAAGCCTTTCAACTACGAGTTACAAGATTCCTATCTATATGTCTTCTGAAGCTTGATCTTGAGTCTTGAATGGTTCTTCATGCAGACTTTAGATTTGAACCTTGGATCTCGTTAGCTGCAGGTGCTAGCTCGTTCTTCTTCAGCTTTTCGGATCAAACTGGGCATGCAGTACTTGTGACCTCAGCCATGTCTTGAGCAGCCCACATCTTTCATCAACTTCTGCATTTGGATTAACTTCTTGCCTTTCTCTCTTTTTTCTTTACTGTGACTAACTTCAGGTGGATGCCTGATTACCAAAACTTGGATTGTATTCCCTTGCTCTCCAGGCGGGCTCCTGACTGCTAAACTTGAATGTATTCCCATGCTCTCCAGGCGGGCTCCTGACTGCTAAACTTGAAATGTATTCTCATGCTCTCCAGGCGGGCTCCTGACTTCAAAATAGACAAAACAAAGAAAATTTTCTGCCCCAGTTTGGGTATCTGGGCACATATGTAACTGTAAAACGAACCACATTACCAAATATCAATAAGCATTTGAAAGCTAAAACTTGAATTGTACTCCCTTGTTCTCCAGGCGGGCTCTTGACTGTTGTGCTTGAAAGTATTCCCATGCTCTCCAGGCGGGCTCCTAACTTCAAAATAGACAAACCAAGAATTTGAAAGCTAAAACTTAAATTGTACTCCCTTGTTCTCCAGGCGGTCTCCTAACTGCTGTGCTTGAATGTGTTCCCATGCTCTCCAGGCGGGCGCCTGATTGCTGAACTTGAATGTATTCCCTTGCTCTCCAGGTGGGCGCCTAATTGCTGAATTTGAATGTATTCCCTTTCTCTCCAGGTGGGCGCCTGATTGCTGAACTTGAATGTATTTCCTTGCTCTCCAGGTGGGCGCCTGATTTCAACAAAATAGACAAAAACAAAGAAAAATTTCTGCCCCAATTTAGTAGTTGGGCACATATGTGAGTGTAAACTGAATCATGTTACCAAATATCAATAAGAACTTGAAAGCTGAAACTTGAACTGTACTCCCTTGCTCTCCAGGTGGGGGCCTGATTGCTGAAACTTAGGTGGGCGCCTGATTGCTGAAACTTGAATTGTATTCCCTTGCTCTCCAGGTGGGCACCTGATTGCTGAACTTGAATGTATTCCCTTGCTCTCCAGGTGGGCGCCTGATTGCTAAAACTTGAATTGTATTCCCTTGCTCTCCAGGTGGGCGCCTGATTGCTGAACTTGAATTGTATTCCCTTGCTCTCCAGGTGGGCGCCTGATTGCTGAACATGAACTGCTTTTCCCTGTTCTCCAAGTGGGTACCTGATATCAACAAAAATAGACAAAATGAAGAAAATTTCTACCCAGTTTGGTAGCTGGGCAAATCTGTGAGTGTTAAACGGAATAATGTTACCAAATATTCTAAGAATTTGAAAGCTAGATCCCATTATCCAGGAGGGTCCTGACAACTCTTAATTAAACGACAGTTTTAAATCTAAGCTATATGTTTTAAAGGTATGACTTCTGCTAAATCTTGTTATCTAAGAGGGTCTTAAACTATTCCCCATTATCCAGGATGGTCCTGAAAATCAAAAGTCAAGTTTTATCCTAAGAGTGACATTTCTTTACGGCTGAATTATATTACCCTATAACAGAACTTACGCTAAATCTCGTTATCTAATGGCAATATTAAAACTAGGTCCCATTATTCAGGAGGGTCCTGACTACTCTTAATTAAACGATAATTTTTTATCTAAATTATATCTTCTAAAGGTATTACTTCCGCTACATCTTGTTATCTAACATCAATCTTAAAGCTAGGTCCCATTATTCAGGAGGGTCCTGAAAACTCCTAATTGAATCCTATCTCCCACATGCGAACTTTAAAATTATCTTATATTTCTTGGGGTACATTTATGCTAGATTTTACTACTCATGACTGTTTTAAATTTTAAACTAGGTCCCATTTTCCAGGAGGGTCCTGACAACTCCTAACTGAATTCTATCTCCAGAATGAAAATTTTGAAACCAACTTATATTCTTTTGTAATACATTTATGCCAGATCTTGCTACTGATGATTGTTTTGAATTTTAAACTAAGTCCCATTTTCCAGGAGGGTCCTGAGCACTTAAAACTAAATCCTGTCTCCTGAACGAAAATTTTGAAACCAATTTATATTCTTTTGGGGTACATTTATGCCATATCTTACTACTCATGATTGTTTTGAATTTTAAACTAAGTCCCATTTTTTAGGAGGGTCCTAAACACTTAAAACTAAATCCCATTATCCAGGAGGGTCCTGAAGAGCCAAGAATGAACTTACCTGAGCCATGCTTTCTTTCTGGAGGATCTCTGCAGAACGGATAAAATTCCTTGCCTCTTAACCATGCTTTTCCTCATTGAGGGTTCCTACAGATCGAACAAATTTTCCTTTCCCCTTCTCCAACCACCTTTGTGCTGACAAAATTTGGGCATGACACTTGAAAAAAAAATTCAAACTTCCAAGCTTTGATTTGGACACAATTTTCGTCCCTGTTTCAAACAAAGAAAACATGTGAGTTAATAAATATGGTGGTTGGTTTGTGGCCATGACTTTGAGGACGATTGCTCCTTCACTTCCTATGATAACTTTGGTTTCAACTTGAAAGACCTTGCCTGTGTATTGACTCACCACTTTCTCTGTCACCCTTATCACAGAAAATACCTCTGATCCATTCAGACCCAATACCTTCTATCCGTTGCATTGCTCATGAACCGACATCTACCAAACCTTTGTGTTTCACATGATCCCCACTGTATATTGATTATTACCAACTTCAATGCGCACGTTGTTTTTTCGTGATTTAAATCACTAGCCTTGGTCTTGAGGTCTATTGCTCCATCACTTGCCATGATAGCTTTGATTTCTGCATGGAAGATCTTGCTTGTCACTGGTTTACCACCTTTTTTGTCCCTTGTATTTCACATGGATCCCAACGCATGTTGATTGTTACCAACTCAGTGTGTATGTTGTTCTTCATTGAATTAAACCACTGGCCCTGGCCTTGAGGTCTACTGCTCCTCATTTGCCATGATAACTTTGATTTCTGCTTGGAAGACCTTGCTTGCCACTGGTTAACCACTTTTGTGAATCTTACCACAGAAGATACCTTTGATTTGTTCACCTAACACCCTCCATTTGTTGCATTGTCCAGGGATTGATATGTACCAAAGCTTTGTATTTCACAAGGATCCCAAAGCATGTTGATTGTTACTAGCTCAGTGCACTTGTTGTTCTTTCCTGACTTATAATGCTTTGATGTGCTAGCCAGATCTATTTTTTGCACTTGGAAAGCTGGTAGCAAATTTTGAAGTCATTTCTCACTTGTTTTGACCAAATAGACTCAGAAAAAGGAAGTAAACACGACAAAAGAAACAGAGTAAAGGACAAGGGAAAGAGATGATTCCTAACAAGAAAACTACAAAGGAGAAACCTATAAGATTGGATACCAACACTAACGACCATGACATACACCTGTGGCCTATTCTGTCAAGCAAGTCTGATGTTCAACTATTATTGTACCCTCTAAGTCGTGAAACTGGACTTCAATGCTCCGATTATCCAATCTGATTCACAATCCTTATTCGACTTGTAGTGCCCGAAGGGTTTTCACCATCAAGCCTCCCTCATTTTGTTCCTTCTCTCAACTTATCATCGCCTTACGGTGCCCGCGAGGGTTTTCACCAATAAGACTCTCTCATTTTTGAATTTCTCTCAGCTCCCGTCGCCCTATGGTACCCATGAGGGTTTTCACCAATAAGACTCTCATTTTCATTATTTTCTGTTTGGACCAGAGTGTTGCCCCTGATATGAATTACCTCTCCTTGCTTGACTTGGCATTCCTCGAAGACTGATCGGAAGGTCTTTCTTTGGACCGTAACGTGGGCTTTTGGATAGGGTTAAAAAAAAGGATATCAAAGGCTCAAAACAATTCACATGGGTTCAACATTACAACTTTCGGAATCAGATTTCTTACAACAGCCACAACTTCTGCCCCAGTTTCTTGCTTGGGGACTTTTGGATTTTTATTTTGATGAGACCGAACCGTGAGGCTGCCTACGTATCCTTAAAAGGAATCAGGTCGAAAGTAGTTCATGACATAGGAATTACTTTGTTGTTGTGATTTTCTCTTTTCTCTTTCTTTTCTTTCTCTTTCTTCATTTTTCTCTTTTTGTTGTTTTGTTGTTTTTTCTTTCTTCTTTTTCCTCTTTTTTTTATTTTTCTTCTTTTCTCTTCTTTTTTTTTGTTCAATTTTTATTTTTCTTCTCTCCCTTTTCGTTCTATTCTTTTCTCTTTTTCCTTTACTTATCTTTCACGCTTGTGTTTCTGATCTTTGCTACTGATCCCGAAAGAGGGGTATGAAAGAAAATAAACAAGGCTCAAAGGGGTAATGAAGGATAAGGTGTTTAGATAGAAGAACAAAATGCTTTCGTCATTCCAATCTTCAAAACATGCCAAGTACAAACAACCCAATTAAACAAACCAAAGAAAACATTCGTAACATCTTTTGATTGCGCCAGACTTGATGACCATATCCACACATTCGCCTTCTACATCTATTACATATAAAGCACCATTGGACAACACTCTAACTCTCATTACCACGAACGACTCCTGTCAATTTGGGCAAACTTGCTTTTAGCTTCAATCCGATGAGGTATGATACATTTCAATAATGTTTCTTTATGCTCTATCTGCCCCAGTTTCACACAATTCGGGCTTGAAGTGATCTCAAAATGCCTTTACTTATTTCCCTCAAATGTCCCTACATCTTCAACATTGTTTCATTGCTTCGTGATTAAACTAACTTTTAAAACCAGGCCGAGAATTATGCGTGCATGTCATGTCACTAGAGTCAATCATGAAAAGAACTATAAAAGAAAAGAGAACTAAATGAAAATGACTAGAAATTACATAAAATAGAAAATTGACAGATGGTGAAAGGGTTTGAACGAAACAAACAAACTAAATTGGGGTCACAAACCTAGAACAAACCTAGACAACACTAGATGGGCTACCATGACTAAACAAACTAGGCAAAATAAAAGGATAGAAGAGTTTGAGCCACGAGACAATGTCTGGATTACAACCCTGAAATAACCCGGACAACAGAAATGACAATAAAATAAACCACCAAAACTCCTCCCTAGCTAACCAAGACAGGAGCATCTTTCCAATTGCCAAGCTCGGCATCTTAGCCACTGAATTTCGCATCAACATTACTAGGATCTTCACACACTTCCATCACATTGTCATTAACAAATTGCTTTTGGGTTCCCTTTGCTGGCTCGTTCTTAAGATCAACCTCTGATAGCACTGAAAACTTTGCAGCGCGTGGGCCTTCGAGGATCTCAGAAGAATTTTCATATTCCTTTTCAAAACAAATCATACTCACCAGATGCGTCTCATTATGCACAGGTGATGGACTTTGGCTAGTGTTTGCTGCATCTGGATTTTGTACGACAATGTCGCCTACATTAATAAGCTTCTGAATTGCTTTCTTCAGATTCCAACACTTCTCTATGTCATTCCCCGGGGCATCTGAGCAATATGCGCACCTTTGAGAAAAATCAAACTTCTTTGGAAGAGGATTTGGCATTTTTATCTGGATCGACTTCAAAATGTCCAATTGCTTCAACTTTTGGAACAAACTGGCGTATGACACTCCCAATTGGGTGAAATCCTTTTCTTTTTTCAGCAACCTCTCATTCTTAAATGCTTGATTGGGCCGGAAACCTGATCCAGGGGGTTTTTGGTAGGCTCGTGGGGGTGGATAGGCATTTCGTGGAGCTGGGGACTGAGAGAGCGATGTACGATTTTGGGAGTTCCGTGGAGAGAAGTGGCATTGGGGAGGATCATCTGGTGCGTCAGGATATCCCCGGGGACGATGTTGAGGCTAGAAGTGTTGATCAAGAAAGCCCATCGGATCATCTTTTTTGTTTCTTTTTCTTCCACCCAAGCTTACTAGGATGTTTTGAATGTCTTTCGAACAACTCATGATTTTGCCTGACTTGATTCCCTCTTCTACTCGCTCCTCCATTTTTAACACATCTTTGAAAGGCTTTCCCAAGGCCGGGATCAAATGACTGAAGTAGGTGGGCCCCTGGGCTTGTAGGAAAAGCTCAACCATTTCTTCTTTACCAATCGGGGTATTGACTCGAGCAGCCTGCTCCCTCCATCTGAGTCCAAATTCTCTAAAGCTTTCCTCCGGCTTCTTTTCCATTCTGGATAGGGAGGAGCGATCTGGGGTAACGCCCGATCTGTATTGAAAGTATCGAACAACTTGAGCCATGTCACCCAATGTAGGCCACTTTCCAACATCTTGACGAATATGACAGTCCAAAGCTGCCACAGTCAGGCTCTTACTGAAATATGCCATCAATAGGTCATCTTTATCTCCAACGCTTCTCATTTCACTGCAATAGAACCTCATGTGGGCTACCGGATCTCCATATCCATCATACAAGTTAAATTTTGGCACTTTGAACCCCGCAGGCAGGCGAACGTCAGGGGACACAGACAGTTCTATGTAAGCCATGCTACCCTGGTCTTCCCTTCCTTGTTTGTTCTTCAAGGATTGTTCTATGCCTTTCAGCCTCCTGGGTATCCCATCTTTCGCTTCTCTTCCTGTGAACCTTTCATTTTCAACATGAACCTTATCCCGAGGGCTCTTCTTGTATGAGTCAGGAACCTTGTAGGCAACCTCTACGGGGTAGTTTTGGTCATGAGCTTTGAGTGGATATTCATTGTTGGGAATAGTGGATATGATAGGAGGGCACTTTTGGGAAAAGATAGTTGGAGGACGAGTGATGGAGCTACTAGGGTGGTTGGGGAAGCTGTGATAAGCGGGTAGATCTGGAGAGTATGGATGATCATCTGGCATTGTGTCCGGAGCTTGGGTAAGGGCAACATCTAGGAAGCTAGGTAGTGGCGGGGGTGGTGCCTTCCCAGTCATCCAAGCATGATACATGTCTGTCATGTGTTGCCTTAACATCTTTACCTCTTCAATCAACCCATTGTCCTATTCAACCAACTGCTTTCGGGCACCGGTATCAACCAACTCAGTTTTGTTGTTGTCTGCCATTGCCTTTTGACTTTGTGTTGTAGATAAGAGTTACCGCTTTAAAAACCACAAACCAACCACCCTTATGCTATGAATATAACAAAATGAGGCCATCACGTTAGTGTTAGGGCATTTAACAACAAAAATATCACATTACGTGCAATGCACCTAGACACAATTAATGGTTCTAGAATGACTTCGAGGGTCATAAGGTCACTTGGCATCATCCCAATTTGTTCATTTCAACCTCCCTTTTCTTTGCTTTTTTAGCACTTGCTTGATCATCACTCCTTTCTTTCCTCTCATTTCTCACGTCCCATAATTTCACCCTTTTTTTTAATAGTAAAAATAAAATGATTTGATCAAACCCTATGTAGGTTGTGTACTTATCATGGCGTCGCATGAATCAGATCTTTGCGTAGTTCTGGAAGAACGGGAATAAAGTAAACAAACTGACATTCTCCTTTTTTCTTTTTTCTTTTTACCTCCACAACTACTCTGATGAGAAAAGATAAATAAAACTAGCAAATCCATTTATTTATTTTTTGAATTCTAGACTTAACGTTCTATGACCTATTCTAAACTCAAGCTTAACGGGCATGTTTTTTTTTATCCTTTTGAAACAAACACTCCATGGGAAATTATTAAGGAAAACCCTTAGAAGAGAAAACAAATATTTTTTGATTCGTTTTTTTTAAGGAGGAAATCTAAACAATAAACCACAGAAACATATTTTGAATTTTTCATTTGATATCCTAACGCGATATTTAAAAATGAGCAATGAAAAAGATAAAACAAAATGCTTTTGGATTTCAATTTTGATTACCTAAAAAAAATTCTAATGATAAACAAAAGATAAAGTATTTTTTCTATGTACAATATCCTAAAGTTCTAATGAAAATAAAAGAATATTTTTTCTCATTTTTCACTAATTTTCCAAAGAGACACCTCAAAAGAAAATCTTTTTGGATTTTGGAATTAACACCCTAAAGAAAGCTTTTAAAGAAGTACTAAAAGAAAATTCTCTTTTTTTTTTGAATTTTGGTCCTAATATACTAAAGGAAACTTAAAAACAATTCATTTTAACTCCTAGATATTAATTGCCTAAAGGAAAAACAATCTCAAAATTTTCTCATTTCTAGAATTAGCATTCTAAAGAAAATTTATAACGAAATATAAAAGGCAACATCTCTTTTTTTGGATTTTTGAGTTACCGCACATTTTTTCAAACATAAAACAGAAAATAACAATAATAAAAAGATTTGACATTACTGTACAAAAGTAGAAAGTAAAAGACGACATAAAATGAGGAACAGACTCAAAACATAAAAATAAAACAAATCTCCTTAAACAACTCCTGACTGAGCGATCCTGACCGGATGGTCACGGGGTGTCTGCCATGCTCAAACTTTGGTAAATAAATCCACACCTATATGAGAAAACTTTAACCAACACTATGTGAGATAATAACACTCCCTATTAGACATATGCAAAACATAATTGGGACTATTTTTGCAAAATGACTTATTTGGCCAAAAGGTGGCTAGAAGTGCAAAATTTGGCTAAGACCCCGCAAAGCAAAGAACTTAAGATTTACTAGGAAGACCGGACCCTATGTGGGTTGCCTACGTATCCCGCCCCGAGAGACGAGAATCAGGTTCGCGTAGTTCGGGCAGATTGGATATGGGCGATAATTAAAAAAACAACTAATTTAGAGATAGCATATTTATTTTTTGCTTTTTCTTGAAAAATGATGAAACATGCAAAATATTTTTGGATTTTCTTTTTGTCTCTTTTTTTTTTGATTTTCTGATTTTCAGAAAATGATGAAAAAGTGCAAAATCTTTTTTTTTTCCTGAAATTTCAAGTTCTTTTTTTAACAACATAATTGGGCCCAACTCGCTTTATCCCCACACTTCACTCTCTCTTTTCTTTCTTTTTTTTCATTTTTCATTTGCCCTCAACTATCATTGGTCCGCCAAATGACCCTTTTAACCTTGAATAAATGCAACATGTAGCACATAGGATGCATCAAGATGGTCTGTTATTTTGGGTGCACCTGTCCTAGACGGACCCAACCCATGTGTTGAGTCCTCAAAGTCAAATGCACGTGATGCAAACAAGCGTTCCTACTAGGGATCTGGCATAAGGATTTGTTATACTAGGTTTAAAACCTGGGTTTATTGTTCTAGACCTGGCTTACCCAAGCGGACAGCTCAAGCCGAAGCGGGGGCAACGTACCGGGAGCACGAAAATCTACCCGGTCTAGTTACTTGACCCAACCTCGTTCTACTTGGTATGACTTCTAACGGAAAAGTGGGCCACGCGCACGTGTGCACCATAAATTCAGAAGACTCAGAAAGAAGAAGGGTTTCGTAACAATTTATATATACAGGTCAGATAATATCAAAGCGGTAAAAAGCAACATTTAGCACATTAAGCCCAAACATGTGAATAAACCAGATAATAAATAAAGCCAAATATAACAATTATTCTAAGCTCAAATTCTTGAACCCTGAACCAGAGATTTTGGGTTCGTTCCCCAGCAGAGTCGTCAAAGCTGTCACACCTCCTTTTTCCTACACTTGGGAAGGAGTGTATAAGGGAGTTTTTCCAATTAAAGGACAATCGAAACGGGATTCGTTTATTTAAAGATTCAGAGTCGCCACTTGGGATAATTTATAGTGTCCCAAGTCACCGGTTCGAATCCCAAATCGAGGAAAAGATTGACTCTGTATTGTAGCCTGCGAACCTGAAATCCGGGTAAGGAATTATGTTAACCCGGGAGAAGGTGTTAGGCACTCCCGAATTCCGTGGTTCTATCACGGTCGCTTAACAATTTATACTTGGCCTAATTATCTGACTTATTACACGTTTTAAACTTATTGTGTATTTTTAGCTTTTATAACCGCTTTTAGCTTGATTATTTGTAATTATAGAATTGTCTTGAAACGAATCACGCGTACGTATATTCGTTTTATTTTGCATGTAAGGAATCATGTCACGCATACGTGTACATAATTAATAACACTTTTGGCACGTCAAAATCATGTCACGCGAACGTGTCCACGATTAATAATGCTTTTGTCGATTTATTAAGAAATATTTGGTTGAAGTTGCGCGAACGCATCCCTCAAGTCACTTTTTAGAATCAAATTCGCAATTATGTTACGCGAAACGTATACGTAATCACAACACTAGTCTAAATCAAGCCTAAAGCAAACTACGAGTGTTCATTTTTTTTAGAAATTGTAATCATGTCACGCAAACGTGTACACAATTGAATTAATAACATTTTATTATTACTAAAATTGTGTCGCCCAAAGTTGCGCGAACGCATACTTTGACTTATATTTGGAAATCATAATTACGTCACGCGAACATCGAAAATCCTAAAGATTGCCTATCTGGGTGTTGGCGGCCTAAGCATGTCCCTAGCAATAAGCAACAAAGTATAGTAATAAAACGTTTCAAATCCAAATTGTCACTCACGCTTAAATCTAATCCTTCTGTCGAAGCCTATTGTTTATAAAATACTAAAAATTGCAACTAATGGTTAATAAAGGAAAGCAAAAAGAACATTTTTACACTCGATATGCTTCTGCTAGGATGAGAATTGCTAACTAGTATTCAAATAGTCCTTTTAGCATTTAAAGTTGAAGAAAGAAATTAAATGTATCATTTGCTTGATTTAACAAAAATGGCATACGAACAAAAATAAAAAAAATAAAAAAATACATGTACTAGTATTTTGTCTACAGACAAATTAACTCTAGAAAGGGGAAAACCTGTGTATGCTGGTTTTATCTAAAGCCGCAATTCTTTTCATTTTTGAGTTTACCAACAAAGACTAACTCTTAACCCAACAAAATCAAAATCTATATAAACACTCACAGACCATTTAAATGCAAAATTATTGGATCAATTCTGTCCATGAGTTTTTTAACCAAGATAAAAGTTCAACCACAAATCTATATAGCTCAATATTCACTATTGTTGACATTGCTAATTTTTCTTCAATATAAGATCTCATTTGAGATTTCATACAACTAAAATAAGATTAACTTCAACCATAGACTCAATTAACAATTAACAACAACAAAAAAACAATCAAATTAGATGAACAACATCAACCAAACAACTAAAATTTCATTCATAACAGTCCCAACACACAAGTATTTGAGAAGGAGTTCATCTAATCTAGAATTAAAATAACAAAAACCAAAGTTCAAGCATCTTCCTAAAATATACGGCATAAGTCATGACTGAATACAATAATGTCCAGGTAATCAAACTAATTTAGACAATAAAACACATGAACAAATCATTCAAAACAGAGGCCATTTATTCATTATCTAAATCAACTACATAGCTTCCCTTTACATCTCATATGCTACTCAAATGCTGAAGCATACCTGGAAAATGAGAGGAAGTAAGAAATGTGAGATCAGTAGCCAAGCAGCAGCAGTCACAGCTATGAAACAGTGCCCAAAACCAATCAAACAGTAACCAAACAGCAGAATTTAGAATAGAGCTTTCAGAACCCCCAAATTTAGACCATTTCTCAACTCAAGTGCAGAATGTAAGCTTTTAGATATTTTAGCTCATTAAAAAGATCAAAAATACCCACTTAATACAGAATTTGATAAATTTTTATCAAGCAAAAGTGCTGAAAATCAGTGCAGTTTCAGAACTTCAGCTGTTTTTGGTTTTCTGGATTTTTCTATCTCTTAAAGTCTCTGAGCTCTCCTTTATATATCTTTGTACTCTATCCCTCTGTATTCTTAAGCTCTCTTTTTTTTCTTAGAATCCCTCTATCAATCCCCTTAAATGGGCATTCAATTAGTGCATTTTCCACTACCAATTCAACTTTTCATTTCTTTAATCCTCCACTCCATTGTCCACTCAATTATCCTACTCAATTATTTAATCCATTAGTGCAATCCTAACCCTACTATCCATTAGAAACTTCTTAAGTAGGTAAACACTTGAATTATTTATATTAATAGGTTCTCATTGACATAATTAGACAAGAGGTTAATACCAAACTTATTGAACTAATCCTAACTATTCTGACTAAGTGACTAAGAGAAATACGATTTCAAGGTCTACTTATATCCTAACTATACGAAACAAATCAACGAAACCAATCCTAAAGAAACAAACAGTGAACAGAATAATTTACCAGAGTACTGATCGAATTTGAAATTGACCAGAAAAGAAAAAGAGATGAGGAAGACGAACATCATAATAACACTAATGTAAATAAACGAAGACTAAGAAAGAACTCACCGGACAGGCTTGAACTTGGGTTTGGCTTTGATACTGTGACTCACCCCAAACTGATGCTAATCATTTGTTCTTTATCAAGAACAAATAAACAGCATCGGTTTTGTAGTAAGTTGACCTTCTAATCACAAAAACTAGAGGCTTGGATCGATGCATGTCATCAGGCTCAACGGAAACTGATTTTGAACTTTTAGGTTCGAATCTTATATTTAAAATTAAATTTTTCCGGTCAGATTCGAAGGAAACCATTGATGGATTTGGTATGAGTGAGTCATGGGGGTTATGTGGTGTTAATTTGGGGTCGATTGGGTAGGCTAGGGTTTGGAGATTTAGGGACCGGACAGCTTCGATTGAAGATTCGAGAAGTACTAGGGTAATTCGAGGGAAATGAGTCATGGATTTGGAAAGAGGGGCTCAGGGTGGTTCTGGGGTTTAAATTTGGGAGTGATTGGAGCCGGCGCCGCCACCGGAAGGCGGTGGGGAATGGTGGCGGCTGGTCTCTAGGGTTTGGGTGAGGAAGATGAGCGATGAGCTGGGGGGAGGGTTTATGAGGGGGTGGGGTCTGTTTGGAAAAATATATACTGGGGTGAAATTGGATCCAGGCCGTTCGATCAAACGAGATCAATGACTTGGATCATCTGATTAATTGGAACAACGTCGTTTGAGTGAGTTAAAGACCGGATCGGTCTTAAATGAAATGGGTCGGGGTCGGGAATGGGTAAAGCTTTGGGTCGTTTGATCAAATGAAATTGACGGCCCTGATCAAAACGTGTCCAAACGACGTCGTTTGGTTCTGGTAGGGTGGACCGGGTAGGGAATGGGTTGGGCTGGACTGGGGATCAGGTCTGGCTGGGTAATTGTTTGGGCTTGGGGATCTTTTGGCCCAGATTTGATCTCCTCTATTTTATTAACTCTTTTTTCTTTTCTTTCTTCTTTTTTTTTCAAAAATTTAAAACTAAAATCCTAATTAAATTATAAAACACCAAATTAACTTAAAAATACTAATTAACTCTAACTAATAATTATCACAAATAATTAAATGCCAAATTAAAAAAATCACACAATTTGACTAAAATTACAAAAATATGTTATTATTTTTTGAATTTTCATTTTTGTAAAACACCTAATTTTTAATTAATTCCAAGAAATGTAAAAATCAAATATTAAATGCCAATGCTATATTTTTGTAATTTTAATGCATTAATAAAATTAAATATGCCCACAAATATATGCAAACAATCAGGAAAATCACACAATAATTCCTAAAATAACACATAATTAAAGACAAGACCTAATTTTGGGAATTATTTTGGAGTAATTCGTATGAGGCAAAAATCACGTGCTCACAACATAGATTCACCATGGAGATCATAGATAAAATGACCTTGTTGTCAATCAGTGTCTGGATTTTATCTTTCAATGTTCGGCACTCGTCATTGGTGTGCCCCTTCATATCGGAATGGTATACACATGTTTTGTTCGGGTTAACCCATTGGGATGGGTTCTCTACTGCCACAACGGGAATGGGAGTAACGTAACCAGCGGCTTTCAACCTTTCATACAGTTGGTCGATGGGTTCAACAATAGTGGTGTATTCTTTGGGTAGTTTGCGGTCAAAATTGGGTTGTGGTCTTGGATAATTCTGGCGAGTTGGAGGTGACTGGAAATGAGATGGGTAGGAATTATAGGTGTGATAGACAGTGGCTGGTTGGGGATATCTGGGAGATGAGGGTTGATATGTAGGTGGAGGTGCTTGGTATGTGGGTAGAGGTGCTTGGTATGTGAGTGGAGATTTTGGGCCCTGAGTCACCATTGCTGCCCCAACGTCTTTCTTTTTCGATATGTCACCTGATTGTAGTGCCTTGTTTATGGCCTGTAGTGCCTCAAAGTTTGTTACCATCCTGCTTTTGATGCCTTCTTCGATCCTTTCACCAAGTTTGATGATATCAGAGAACTTATGGTTTTCAATAACCATCAACCTTTCATAGTATTGCGGATCTTGTGCTCTAACTAAGAATTTGTTCATTTGCTCTTCATCCAATGTTGGCCTGACCTTGGACACTTCTGACCTCCATCGAGTAGCATACTCGCAAAAAGTCTCGGTGGGCTTCTTCTTGAGGTTCTGAATGTAGAAAACATCCGGTGCATTTTCTATGTTGAACCTGAATTGGTCCATGAAATCAGACACCATATTCACCCAGTTGGACCATTTCTTAGGATCCTGGCTTATGTACCAGGACAAAGTATCTCCAGTAACACTCCTCATGAAAAGCTTCATCCTGATCTTTTCATCCTTTCTGACCCCGACGAGTTTGTCACAATAGGTCCTTAGATGAACCCTGGGATCACATATACCGTCAAACATCTCGAACTTGGGAGGTTTGTAACCCTCTGGCAGTTCCACATCCGATTGTATGCATAGGTCTTCATAATTCAGACCTTCTATCCCTTTGCCTCCTTCGACACCCTAAACCCGACTTGTCAATTTCTTGAGTTCCTCAGCCATGTTCTTGATGAGCAGGTCCTTCTCAGCAAATTCTGGTGTATAGGAGGTTGGTTGGGTAGAGTGAGGTATGGTTTCCACGTATATAGGGTTGTTTTGGTGAGTGCTAGGAACCTGTGTGTAGTGGTGGTCATTGGTTGAGTTTTGAGGGTCGAGAATGGGTTGTGGTGTGTTCTGGGGAGTGTGATAAGTAGCGGTTGGTAGGTACTGGATTGGTTGATGATGGTGTTGTGGTGGAGTTGGTATCGGTAAGGGATTGAGATTTTGAGGTGGAGTTGCATATTGATGCGGTGTGGGAGGGTTTTGTGGATGCTGGTTTGGTGTGTTTTGGGGAGGCGCTGGGTTTTTGGTGTTTTGTTGGTTGATATCATGGACATTCAGGGTGAGGGATAGGTTTGCCAAGTTGCGTACCTACTCAAGCTCTCTCTGTAGCTCCAGTATCTTTTGTTCTAACCTTAAAACTAATCATTTGGTGCCGGAGTACTCCGACCATCTGAATGTCCACATTCTCAGCATTTTCCTTTCGAATACCACTTAAGTCGTCCATTTTAGCCTTCCCTTTGCTTCTTGTATTACTTGGAGGAGGAGGAGATGGAGGGCCTCTAGATCTGGTGTGATATACCGATGATGCCAGTATGTGTGAACCAACCTTAGGGGAAGGGAATAAAGAATAAAGAAAAACAAAAGGTAAACAAATCAGTAAGGGTTCTGAAATGTTTGCAGTATTTAAACATATATTGCGGGAATGTAAATTCACGTCCTAATTTGGGAGCCTCGTTGAGCCCGAGGTAGGCCTAGCGACAGATAGATTTGGAGAAATTTAGTACCAATAATTGCCTCATTTCATTAATGTTAAAATAAACGACCCAAAATGACGCTAGATAAGATAATGTTGCTAATGGCACTTGGCCTTATTACATTTAAAAGAAAGGCAAGTAAATTTAATCTACTTGGTCCCAGAAAGACCCTCTCCAGACCGGATGATGTTGTTACTCAACTCTCCCAGCTCGCACAGGTTTAGCAGTAAGAATGCCATTGCCGAATGCCCTCCTTCGTTTCCCTTAGCATTCTGGTAGTCAGTGACTCACTTTCTTATCTTTCCCTCCAATTCCATCAAATTGTACTCCAAATATTCCAGCCTTTCGCTGGATTTAACAGACCCATCCTTCCACTCATTAATCATTTCCATGTCGGCCTTATGTTGCACCTCAGCTCCAGACTCTCGAACTCTTTTGCACAGCTTGTTATACTTCATCTCTACTTCGGCAAACTCATCTATGACCCTGTTTCCTGGACCAACCCTTGCCTCAAAGACTCCTGATAGATTATCATCCAACCATTAGGGGTAAAAGTATGAATGGCCCGCATGATATTGGTCTGGCTCAATAGTATACTTCTCCACAATAATCTTCAATGTCCACATATGTTGTGCTTCATTCTTATATGGGATGGCGTCTCCTTGGAAGTCAGCTATGAAGTGACTCATTTTAGCGACCCGTGGTATGACCTGTCTCCTGCTTTCCTGGCTCATAAGGGTATATCCTCCTTAACCCAATCAACAACAAATGTGGGACGTCTCTAGATCTGATGATGAACTCATCGGTAGGGAACCACTCGAACATCCATTAAACCTGGTCCTCAGTCAACTTGTTGAAAAACTGCACCCATCCTATAGCATCCTTAGATTGAGCAAACATGTCCAGAATGTAAGTCATTCTCTTAGGGTGATAGAAGGCGATATGGTCATTCCACGGCCTTCGTGGAAACTCTTGCCGGTATTGACCCCTTTGGAGATGTTCTAACAGCCAAACTTGTAACAACAAATTGCAACTCTCAAATAATCTGGACCCCTTTTGACAGCATTCCAAGGCTCAGTACATATCTACAATGATCATAGGGACAATAGTATATGTCTGCCCCTCGATCCCATCCATCAAAGTTTTGGCCACCATGGCCAGCCTAGTATGGATTATATCCCCTTGGATTAGGAATACCAGCATGCCCAAGAAGCACACAATGAACACGAAAACCCTACGATGAACTCAGCCCAAGGAGCAGATTGAGAATTCATCATCAAAAATGCGGTAAGAGCTACTATAACTGTATCTTTCATAGAGGAAGTCAAAAGGTATGAAGGAGTTCTTTAGGCACTCCAAATCATCATTTTTTTCATCCCCATTATCTTAAGGAACCCTCTAGTGGTGCGATTTTCAGATGCTAACAAACCCGGGCTATCCCAAGGCAACCCAGTAAATCCTCTTATTTCTTCTAGGAGGAGAGTCATTTCTATATCCCCAAAGCTGAACACAACCCTTTCCTTATCCCAAAACAGAGTGGCAGCCTCGATCAACATTTTGTTTTCTTGAAGATCCAATAGTGCTGACAAATTCCCTAAGACTCTTTTCACATGATTTTGGTCACTTGAGGGAAGAACCCTCCACCAATCTAGCAAAAGTGGAGGTATGCTACTGACCATACCGAATCTGGGGACTTTGTGCCTCATTTTCTGCAAAACAAAATATCCATTTCCCCCTCCAGGTTCGTCTATTTATACAATAATGATTGGCACATTGGGACTTATTTCTCCAAAAGTAATGCACACAATCGTGGTTTCGTCCGTTGGAATTATGGAAAACCCGATGGACTTTTGGATGAGGATTGTCTTAAAGGGTTATTATGCGGACAACATATTAACCCGGCTAGGTTTGACCATGATGCATGCACAATTAATCAGAGTAAGGTTGCTATAGAAGTCTAGACTAGACCCTCAAAAGGACAACTTGAGGGGGAAAGGCACGAAACCATTGAACGCACCGCTGATCGACTAATTTTACTGCAATTACGCCTTTCCGAATTTAAAAGGGTGATATATGGGAAGAGCGCAAACACTCATCAAGTGTTGCTATAGTATTGATTACGCACGAGTGGAAAATGATGTTGAGCATGATTTATGCAACAATAAATAGCATGTTGTCAAGTATTTGCACATACAAAAATGATAAATGTAGCATCTAAATAATTGAAAGACAGTTACGGAAAAAGAAAACAAAGAGACAAGTCAGTTTCAGGAAATAAAGAAAATCATAAATGCTTAAAAATAAGTAGTTAAATACAAATAAAGGGGAAGGATGAACGGGATAAGGCATGCTTAAGATTAATTCACAAAAATAAGTTCGTTATGGTAAGAGCCTAAAAATATCCCCAACAAAGTCTCCATGTTGTCGCGCTCCCTTTTTCCTTTGCGGGAGTCCGGGTTTCGACATTTATGAGGGAACAACTTGTTTCCTTTTGGGAATTAGGTATTTGAAGAGTCACCATCTAATGGATTAATGTGCGTTAGGTCACCAAGAGAAATTAACTCAATGAACCAGTTTGCATTACCAGAGGTTAGGGTAAGGGCTCGAAATAACCTTGAGGGGAAGGTGTTAGGCACCCCTCGCGGTCCACAACAGTGGGTTCCCAATAGTGGGGAAGGTGAGAAATTAGTACAAGTGCATTAATTACAAAGATATGGGGATGGGATAGCTAGTTGACACCATGATTCGGGTCTGAACATAGCTTACTAGACTTCATCAGCCCTAGTTGTGCGCCTTGGGAACTCCCCGCCTTTCCATAATAGTCGTTGGTCTGTGTTGCCCCGAGGTTAAGCATCGGTAACCTTCGAGGATGAGCATCGACCCTAGTCTCGAACCTTGTGAAATATGCTTACGAGCCATCATAATGACGAAAAATTTGACCCTCCGATTTTATCGTATACAGATAGTTCCGGCGTTTCTTAGAGTGAAAGTGATAAGAAACGATCTTGAGCTCCTGCCCTTCGGGTATTCCCATAATGATGGCAATCATAAGGTGCCAAAAGATGACGTACATACAGCCCCTGAAGCCTTCGCATTGATTACGGCGGTCGGCTGTCCCTTGGCATCCTTCAGCGCGTGTGCAAGGCCTCTATAAATACTTCTCTTCTCGTTCCTTACAACTTACCGTACAACCAAGCTCCCAAAAAAGGTTCTTTCTTAGAAACGCAACTCCCCTTTGTGTTCTGGAATCTTTTAGGAATGGCGAAAACTTTCGCCTCTACTTCTCATGAGAGCATGACCTCCTCCTCTTCACTTCTATCTAAAGGCAAAACGTCAATGCCTCCTCATGCTGAGGAATGTGTTCCGGAATTTTTTGCAATGGCTTTTGATTTCAAGGTCGAGAGACCTTTTTCAAAACCTGGGCATCATGAGCCCGTGTCTCAATATATTAGCTTGGTATCAGACGTCGAAAAGGTGAGGACTGATTCCCGTTGAGGGGATGCGGTGCTTGTGGAAATCCCTACTCAGGAGGAGGACATAACGACATACAAGGCCGGCTTTCTCAGTGTGTATACTTACCCATTTACCCTTGGGCCGGTGGGGCCATCCATGCCTCTGATAGACCCCGTGATTCTTGACTTCTGCCAACGGTATCAGGTGACCCTCAGCCAAATTCACCCTTCATTCTGGCGCACTGTCTACATAATCAGGTACTATGTGAACATGATTGAGGAGATGCCTTTCACCCTCGATCACCTGATCAGGATGTAGAGCCCCCGTCTCTTCCGTGGGGGCCTGATTAAGCTCTATTGCCGAGCTCTGAGGGCCCTCTTTGCTTGTATCAAAAAATATGGGAACGGAGGTCGAATTGGCCGCTTTGTCCGAGTAAGGACTTCAGACCTGATCCCGGCGAAAAGGATGTCGTTCCCCGACAGGTGGAATATGGAACGTAAGTAGACACACTATCTAGCATTTCCTCGCTTCTTTTTAGGTACATCTTTTCATGCGCTTAATTCTTTCGGTTGATGCAATCGTGGCAATTTAATCTGGCGCGGTCACGGACCTCTTGGGTTGGGTTGATCGGCTGGACTCAATTCGCCCACACACCGAGCGAGTGTGGCGTGACCTATCTCGAGCTTGGTGGGAAGCTAAGGACCACAGTGAGCTTTCGCCCCTGTTGCAGCCATACTTTTCGACCTGAATCGCTACTTATAGCACCCTCATTCCCCTGTGCATACTTTTCTCATTTGTGTAGGTCTAGGGGAGATCCCTTTGATGAAGGGAACATTGCTTGGTGAAGAGAGTACTTTGGGGCCCGATGAAGGGAAAAAAAGGTAAAGGGAGCCACCGAATGAGCCTTCTGAATCCAAGAAGATCAAACTGGAAGAAACTAAGGCCAACCTGATAGCCCCGACTCTGGGAGCAGCTAGAAGTCCCCGAGTTGAAGGCGAGAAGGAAAATAATTTCTCGACAGTGCTAGAGGGAGGGGAAAACCTGACTGATCCTCAGGCCATAGAGACATTGGCTCTTGAGTTGGAGCTTGATGTCATCATAGTCTGACTTCGGAATGAGGAGGCTACTGAGGAGGCATAGGGTAATATTCCCGAGATGGCCGATGGCCAAGATACCCCTAGAGATGGAACGTATTTGGTAGGCGATTCGGAGGGGCCCAGTTCTGGAGCCCTTCATGGCAAGAGATGGCCCTTATTGACTCTGCTGGTGCCGTTGTCGTGAGTGTTTCCCCTCAAGGAATGACCTTGCTCCCTAAGGGAATGTAAGATGTACCGATTGAAGAATCTTCCGATGGGGGGTGCCTATCGGAGACAGAGAGGCGCTTGAAAGGCCTTCAGCCACTCCCGAGGGAATTCCCGGGCTCGATGCTTCACTCGTTTTTGGCGAGATGAGCAGGGTTTGCGAGTAGGTAGCTTTAGTAAATCCTGCCTTCCGTTCTGATTTTTGTCGCTATGACCTTTGTCTTTCTAACTTGTCTTTTTTATGGCTTCAGGCCAATGCGCTTTACAACCATACTTTCACCCGATTTCGGGATGAGGTGACACATTATGAGCGTGAGAAGGCTCACCTCATTGAACAAGTTACGTAGCTTCTATTTTGCTATTGTCTGAATGTTTGTCGGATACTAATGTTTTAATGTCTCGAATTTGATCCATACAGTTTGAGAAGGAAGGTGCCCTGCTGAGGGAGAGGCTCCGAGCCAGAGATTCTGAAGTCCTCGAACTCAAACGGCATGTGAGAGAGATAACCTCTAAGAGGGATACTCTTCAGAAAAGGATGACCTCAGTCGATCGTCAGCTTCAAGATGCGAGGGCAGACAGTGATAAATACAGAGGTCTTCACTACGAGTTAGTAGCTGCACTATCAGGGATCAAAACTAAAGCTGAAGCTCTTATATCTGCGCACAAAGAAGATGTCGTTATAATAAACGCCCACATCGTGAGAGTGTCTGAGGGGGCCAAGAGGATGAAGACCTTAGAGGAGAGAGTTGCTGCCTTGTTTGCTTTTAGAGATGTGTCGGGTAGCGGATTAGAAGATGATGAGAATGGAAGCGAGACTGCCCGAGGGGAAGAGGTCGTTGAAGGTCCTGGGGTTGTAGCCGGAGACGTCAGGGCGCAACCTCCAGCAGAGCTGTTGAAGATGCAGGCTCGATGATGGGTCGGGGTTCTGTTTGGCCCCTTTTTTAGGAATTTTTCAAAAACCTTGTAAACGTACCTCCGCGAGCCATATGTATGATATGATTTTCACTTTTTATCATTTCTTTTCCCCTTTGCTTTTGAGAATAATAAGCGATACTTTTGACAATTGATTCAAGATCTTAGCCCTTGGTTTATGACCTCAGGTTCTTTGCTATTGTTGAGCAGCCCGTGATGGTCGAAAGTCGATCCTGAGTGTTCTCGAGTTAGACCTATCTTTTATGCGTTGGGTCACTATGACCTACGATTTTAGCGCTAGCGACAGTGGCTCTTACGCGTTTGGTCGGTGCGACCTTTAATTTTTAGTGCTGGCGACAATGGCTCTTATGTGTTTGCTCTTGGGCATATTTAATACACTATTTTGGGTTCAGTCTCCGAATCGGGTTACGACTCGAGCTAATTTGACCCTCAAGTTTTTGAATTGCAAGCTGGCCCTTAGGCTCTTACGCGTTGGGTCGGTGCGACCTTTTGTGTGGGCTGGCAACAATGGCTCTTATGCCTTGGGTCGATGCGACATTTTATGTGGGTTGGCAACAGTGGCTCTTAAGCCTTGGATCGATGCGACCTTTTATGTGGGCTAGCAATAATGGCTCTTACGCCTTAGGTCGATGCGACCTTTAATGTGGGCTGGCGATAATGGCTCTTACGCCTTGGGTCGATGCGACCTTTTATATAGGCTTTGATTTTCCCTCCTTAAGGGCTTTTTGAAATAATGTTTGCCTTAGTCTTCGACGGCTTAATAAAAACCTCGATTGTGAGTCATTATCTGGCGATGATCGAGCACCTCGGAAGGTTTGGCTCAGAGGCTGAGTATCTTGAAGCTAGTTATTTAGGAGCTGACGTGGTTGAAGCTCTTTTGCCTATGTCGAGGGTAGCCTATTTAACCGGTTCTTTCTGAAGTATATTCGAAGTAATTGAAGGTATGTTATTTGTAGTGACAGGTCCCTAAGTCGCGTTAGTTTGGCTGGTACAGCCTTGTGACTGGAGTCATTGTGTTTGGGAGCCTTTAAGTCCCGAGTGAACTAGTTTCGGCGTCTATATCGAGGGTATGCCTTTTTAGGGGTCTTATAAGTTCGATATATAGCCGAAACTTTGAGATCGGATTTATGCCTTCAGTAAGGTCTTACAAGTTTATATGCCTTTGAGGTCTTATAGTTTTGGATACTTGGTACAAGTATGGTTCATGCCTTGCTTGAGGTCTTACATATATTGTTGTTGCCTTATGCAGGTCTTACGAGATCGAGGCTGCCCGCATGTGGTCTTATGGCCTCGAGTTTTGATAAGTCGATAGAGATGGCGATTGATGGCAGTCCCCGAGTGGCCGAGGGTTTCTTGGCTCGGGAGGCATTGCTTGTGAACTTGGTATTGCCTCATCGAGGGCTTATGATTTTGGAGTTTTCGACCCGGAGGTTGTGTAGCCTTTGAGTTTTCGATGCCAGTCCCCAAGTGTTCAGAATGTTTTTGGCTCTGGCGCCACTTTGTGATCTTGATGTTGCTTCATTGAGGGATTATGAGTTAGGAGCTTCGACACGGGGGTCACATTATTTTAAGTTGTTGACGCTAGTCCCTGAGTGTTCGGGACATTTTTTTGCTCTGAGGCCGTTTATTTTTTTTGCAAAAATGTCGAGCTTTCTTGAAATGCAAAATGTTTTTGGGAAGTATTTTTTGATTACTTTGAGCAAGTATACATGTTTTTACTGTTGTGGGCTCGTTGTTCTATGCGGACACGGTTAGTTCGACCATTTATCCTGGTATATTACTTTCCTATTGAGCCCCCGTTTGGCGTATCTTGGCTTCTCTGAGTAGGCGACCTTCTGGGGGGATGGCCCCCAGTATTTGAGGTTGGTTGCAAAAGAAGCCTTGAATACTTGTTGGATTTTCCTTAGGTAGCATATAGATGTTGCCTCGTTAAAAACCTTGCCGGTAAAAACCCTTTTTGGGATAAAATCGAGTTGAAGGAAAAGAGTGCAACGCATGCCTTAGTAGTAGTATTGTTTCAGCATCGATATGTTCCAATTTCTTGGAAGCTTCTCGCCTTCCATGGTGTCGATATTGTAGGACCCTTTGGTGCCAAGCTTACTCCGAGGACGCGGTACGGTCCTTCCCAATTCTGGCATAGCTTTCCTTCGTTAGGGTTTTGGATGTTGATGGTGACTTTCCTTAGGACCAAGTCCCCAATTCCGAGATGTCGAAGGTTTGTTCTCCTATTGTAATACATTTCGATCCTTTGCTTTTGGGCGGCATTCGGACTAGCGAGGCTTCTCAGTTTTCATCTAATAGTTCGAGGGTCGTGGTCATAGCCTCGTTGTTCGAGCTCTCATGGTGTGTCGGAATCTGGCGCTTGGCTCCCCGACCTCCACTGGTACCAAGGCCTCAGCACCATATACTAGAGAGAAAGGCGTTTCCCCTGTACTTGTCTTTGAAGTTGTTTGATATGCCCACAGCACTTCGGGCAATATTTCTCTCCATTTTCCTTTAGCGCTTTCCAACTTTATTTATGTTTTGGATGATGGTTTTGTTTGTGGATCCGGCCTGGACGTTTGCACACGGGTGGTAGGGCGTTGACAGGATTCTCTTGATTTTGTGATCCTCAAGGAACTGTATTACTTTACTTCCAACGAACTGCCTCCCATTATGGCATGTTATCTCAAAAGGAATCTTGAATCGTCACATAATGTGATCCTAGATGAAGTCAATCACTTCTTTTTCTCTTATCTTCTCGAAGGCCTGCGCTTCCACCCATTTTGAGAAATAGTCAGTCATAAATAAAGTGAATTTAGCTTTACCTGGCGCTGTTGGTAGGGGTCCGACGATGTCCATTCCCCATTTCATGAATGGCCATGGCGATAAGACTGAATGTAGTTGTTCACCGGGTTGGTGAATCATAGGGAAAATATTTGGCACTTGTCGCACTTTTGAACGAATTCCTTAGTGTCCCTTTCCATGTTGTCCCAGTAGTAGCCTTCCCTGATCACCTTTCGGACCAAGGAATCGGTGCCGGAGTGATTTCCACAAAAACCCTCATGGATTTCTCGGAGTACATAGTCTGTGTCCCCCGGCCCCAGACATACTTCTAGGGGGCCATCGAAGGTTCTTTTGTATAGAGTCCCATTTTCATCGAGAAAGAATTAGGATGCTTTGGTTCGCAGGGCCCTTGATTCCTTTGGGCCCGCGGGTAATTTTCCATCATTCAGATAGTTAATGTATTTATTTCTCCAATCCCATGTTAGGCTAGTAGAATTAATCTCGACATGACCTTCCTCGACCACTGATTTGGAGAGCTAGATAACAGCCCCAGGGAGTAGATCATCTTCTTCAACAGATGATCCCAAATTTGCGAGGGCATCAGCCTCGCTGTTCTGCTCACGAGGTATGTGGACCAGGGTCCATTCTTTTAAACGGCGTAATGTGATTTGGATTTTGTCCAAATACCTTTGCATCCTATCTTCTTGGACCTCGTAGCTCCTATTTACCTGGTCTACTACCAGGAGTGAATCGCATTTTGCTTCGACGGACTCAGCTCCCAGGATTTTGGCCAATTCCAGACCTGCAATCGTAGCCTTATACTCGGCTTCATTATTAGTCAATTTTGCAGTTTTTATAGATTGCCTGATTGTGCCGCCCTTGGTAGGCTTCAGGACTATACCGAGCTGGAATCCTCTTAAGATGCGCCTGATTTTAGCAAGAGTTCCTTTTCTACCTCGGGCACAAGGGAGGGTGAGAAGTCGGCTATGAAGTCCGCTAGAATCTAGGACTTGATGACCGTTCGGGGTTGATATTCGATATCGTACCCCCCGAGTTTGATGGCCCATTTGGCCAATCGGCCTGATAGTTCGGGCATATGCAATATGCTTCGGAAAGGGTACGTTGTTAAAATGTAGATACGATGGCATTGAAAATAGGGTTTTAGCTTTTTTGATGCGCTTATCAATGCAAGAGCTAATTTTTCTAGGTGCGGATACTTGGTTTTGGCATTCCCTAGGGTCCGAATTACATAAGAAATAGGAAATTGCGTACCTTGCTCTTCTCGAACTAGCACACCACTTACCGCTATTTCGGATACGGTTAGGTATAGATACAACATTTCATCCTCTTTTGGCGTATGGAGCAAAGGCGGACTAGTCAGATACCTCTTCAGTTCCTCTAAGGCATGTTGGCATTTCAGAGTCCACTCGAAGTTGTTTTTCTTTTTGAGTAAGGAGAAGAAATGGTGACTCCTGTCCGATGACCTTGATATGAATCTCCCTAGAGCCGCTATTTGCCCCGTCAGCCGTTGCACGACTTTTACATTATTTTTCACCGTGATTTCTTTGATGGTATTTATTTTGTCGGGGTTGATCTCGATCCCCCCTGTTCGATACCATGAAGCCTAAAAATTTACCCGAACCTACTCCAAAGGCACATTTCTCAGTGTTAAGCTTCATGTTGTAACTTCTGAGGATGTCGAATGTTTCCTGCAAATGAGTCAAATGGTCCTCTGCGCGCAGGGATTTAACTAGCATGTTATCGATATAAACTTCCATGGATTTGCCTATTTGATACTCGAACATTTTATTAACTAGATGTTGGTATGTGGCCCCTGCGTTTTTTAGCCAGAAGGGCATTCCATTGTAATAGTAGGTACCATACTTCATGATGAACAAAGTTTTTTCCCTATCCTCGGGTTCATCTGAATTTGGTTACACCCCGAGTAGGCATCGAGAAAGGTAAGGGTCTCATGGCCAGCCATAGCATCAATCAGATGGTCGATGTTAGGCAATGGAAAATTATCCTTGGGGCACGCCTTATTTAAATATTTATTATCTATGCACATTCTTAACTTATTTCCCTTTTTGGGCACTACCACTACGTTGGACAGCCATTGGGGATACTTTACCTCTCTGATAGACCCTATTTTAAGGAGTTTCGATACCTCGTCTTTGATGAATGCGTGTTTTTACCTCGGACTGGGGTCTTCTTTTTTACTTCACCGGTTTAAACCTAGGGTCGACACTTAATCGGTGGGTTGTTATTTCTGGCGAGATTCCAACCATAGCTAAATGGGACCAAGAAAAACAGTCGATGTTGTTAATAAGGAATTGAGTGAGTTTTTTCCTGAGTTCGGGGGTTAATCCCATTCCCAGGTATACCTTCCGATCCGGGAGATGCTCAATCAAAACAGCTTGCTCCAGTTCTTCAATTGTCGATTTTGTTGCATCCGCCTCTTCGGGGGCGACAAAAGTTCAAGGGGCAAGGAAATCTTCTTCATCGTCCTCGGGGGTCTGTATGCTCCTAGATTCATCCAAGGTGGAGTGTATGGGGCTTGGTGCCTCCTGGTAAACTGTGAACATTTCTTTTGCCATATATCGTTCACCATATATGGTTGTTATGCCATCTTTCATTGGAAATTTTATCATCTGGTGCAGAGTTGACGGCACCGCCCTCATATTGTGTATCCATGGCCTACCAAGCAATGCGTTGTACCTCGTGTCACAAATGATGACGTGGAACTTGGTATTCTGAATTGTACCAGACACATCAACCGGGAGGATGATCTCTCCCTTCGTTATTTTGCCGGCCATGTTGAAGACATTGAGGACCCGAGAGGCAGGTACGACTTGGTTGAGCAACCCAAGTTGTTCCACTACCTTTGACCTGATTACATTGGCCGAGCTGCCTGGATCCATGAGTACACGTTTAATTTGAATGTTGATTAAAAGGAATGAAATTACTAGTGCGTCATTGTATGGTTCTACCAAGGTCTCGAGGTCCTCCTTGCTGAACGCGAGGGTGTCTTCGGTCATGCGGTCTCGGATCGGCCCCTCAATTGCAGTGGACATTTTTGTCCGTTTGATCAGGGGTCCTTGGGGAATGTCGGTCCTCCCAATAATCACATGAACGACATGTCGAGAAATATTTCTTTTGGCCCAGGTTGGGTGTTTCCAAGTTTCCCGCTGAGTTTCTCGGCGTGCTTCCTAGTTAATGTGAGGATCGGCATTAACGCCTCGGGCATCGCACGAGGTCGTATCCTTGGGAATCGGCTCCGGTGTGTTCTCAGGGTTTCATGGTGGCACACCAGCACCTGGAACATCTACATCATTTTCTCCATGGTTCTCAAGATTGTTGTTTACTGAGTCAGACATTTTGACCTGAAATCAAAGGTCTTGGGCAAGAAAAAGTGTCAAAGATAACATGCGTTATGTAGTTAAACCAGCAAGAAAATAATTACTATTATGTTTAGCCTTACGGTGGGTGCCAAACTGTTTACCGTGAAAATGGTAATAACAATTAAATTTGATTTAGTGGTTCTAAAAATATGTGATCTATTTTTATGCTAGTTGTTATGCAGTTGACGCTATGTGAAAGACTTAGAAACGAAATGAGAGCTTAAGAACGAGGTGTTAATCAAACCGAATCACTGCCAATCGGGGACTCGAGCTTGCCTATTCGAGGGCCTCGGGGTCGAGTTTGAAGCTCAGCTGGGAGCTATCGAAGGCGGTCGATGGTGAATAATAGTTATGAATAGATCAAAGGATGCTCCTTATGGCCAATAATAAGCAATAAATGATGAATAATAAATAGAACACAATAAATACGAGCAATAAATAAGATAACGAAACAAAGAGAATGTGTTAAAGAGAAGAGAGAATGTTCTAATATATTTAATATGGAGCAATAGACCCCTCCAAAATAAAAAGGATCCCCTTTATATAAGAAGGGGAATCCCAACATAGTACAAGTGCATTAATTACAAAGATATAGGGATGGGACAGCTAGTTGACACCACGATCCGGGTCTGAACTTAGCTTATTAGACTTCATCAGCCCTAGTTGTGCACCTTGGGAACTCCCAACCTTTCCATAATGGTCGTTGGTCTGTGTTTCCCCAAGGTCGAGCGTCGGTAGCCTTCGAGGGCGAGCCTCGACCCTAGTCTTGAACCTTGTGAAATATGCTTACGAGCCATCATAACGACGGAAAATTTGACCCTCCGATTTTACCGTATACACTCATGTTTACCTCCATATATATAGGCAAATAAACATTACATCTCAAACACAGATTTTAGGTAATTTCAGAGAAATTCTAGAACTGGGTATCTAGGTGAGCATCACAAACGCAGAATATGCAGCATTATTTTTAAAGCAAAGTGACAGAATCCTAATCAGTATCAGGTTGCCAACTGATTTTAAAAACCTGTTAAACTTGAGCAGTTTATAAATAATCAAAGCACAATTTCTCAGTTTTTTATCAGAACATTAATTACCTAAAGTTTTCCTAGGCGTGGGACTATATGCAATCATAATTCTGGGAGCTATTTAAACAATTTGAAGTTATTTCATCCTATAGGAATTCTGATCCAAGTGATGAATATTATAACAGTCGATTTTATACATATTTATACTAGAACATGATACCTATGTGTGGGGCTGTTTTTAACCTATTTATTTAAGCGGCATATTTCAAGGCAAATGCATATGCAGTCCTAAACAAGATCTCTAATGCATATGGAGAAGGTCATTCTATTAGGCAGCATTAGTAATAACCTAATAATATGATTGCTTGGTGATTAGGCAGAAATCAGAAATGGCAAACTATAGCAGGTTTTCCAATATGCAATGAATGTAGTAAACATGATTACCTAAGGCAGGATTTCTAATGCACAGAGATAGGTGGTCATTTGACTAAGAATAATTATAGCAGTGATTTTATCAATAAGTTTCTAGGTGATTATGACTTGAGCAGAATCAGAGATAAGGTGATGAACTACAGCATGATTTCTAATAGGCGAAAGCAATAAATGTGAATATCCTAAGACATGATATCTAATGAACAAATTTAGCATGGTTTAATGCAAATAAGCATAGCAATCCTGAAGCATGATATATATTGCACCACACAAACCTAGAACATGATTTCTACAGCAGCTCAACATAATATAAAACCTAACGCATGATTTCTACCCAGTTTACCCCCACAGAATCATATAGCAACCCTCCCTTTTTACTAGTTACCCCAATATCTGTTTACAAAGGATTATTACAGACCAGGATTGAATAAATTACATAGATGAAATGTAAACTTATACTATAGGGAGCCTGAAGCAAGCCCAAAGTAAACCTGGGAGTACCAGGCCTTCAATATAGTCTCAAAATGCCAAGAATTTCATAGCCATTGAGTGTCCAAGTGTGTCAAAGTTCCCTAAGGACCTCAAGGATCCCGGGCAGTGCTCACACCAAGACCTTTCTCAAATAGGGACCGGTTATGTGCAGTGTGGAAGAGCCAGCCCCAGTATGCCAGAGTTCAGAGAGATCTCAAGGATCCCTAAGCAGTACACATACCAGGGGCAGAACTTAATAATCTAAGAGTAAAATGAGAGTGCTTGACATAGTTTTGAAAGACTTAGTGCAAAATAGTGTGGAGATAACTTTTAGGAGCGAAAAATATTTTCTAAAATAGACCAGTTTTAAGAAGGTGCGAAGAATGAAAACCAGCTTTTAGAAGAATACTAAGAACATTTTGAAATTAGTTCTGAAGAGAGAAAATTCAGCAAACAAGCAATCAGTCATAGAATACCCAGATTCAGAGACAGGCAGATCTCACACAAGGGTAAAGGGGGTTGGGAACATATAAAAATCACGTTAAGGGGGCACATGAACAGGGTACAGGGAAGACATATAGACAACAAATGCACAGGACACTTAGGAGTCTTAGAGACTTAATAGGCTAGACATGATAATAGACAATTAAGACATATAGCGAAAATGTAGTAAAATCATGTGGAAAACAAGGGTGTCTTAGACAGGATTAGACATACAGTTAAGTTCATTAGGGGATTAAGCTACTAATTATGATCACACCAATCTAAGGGAGTAACAAAAACATGCTTAGCCAGTATCAAACCATCAATGAAGTCAGGACATACTGATTACGTGCTTGAGCAAAAGGAGACAGAATCTAGACATGCAGGGTAAAACAGTAAACAAAAGGACAACTTGAATTCATAACCAATCAAACTAGTGCAAGAGTAAACATAGAACAAATAGAGTTGAGTTTCAAAACTGAACTAGAGACATACCAGTTGAAGAAAAGAGTACAAAATGTAAAGTAGGTGCAGTTCCAATGTTTAGCCTTGACTTTCAGCCGGCTAGACCAGTAAGTATCACAAGTAACAGAGAAAGAAAAGAGAGTTTGAGTGTGTGTGTATATGTGTGTGTTCTTTGAACTTGTGTTCGTGTGTTAAGAAGTTAAATAAGAGAGTTTATATAGTAGTTCAAGAGTAGAGCAAATAAGGTAAAGGAATCAATAATCAGCAATTAAGGGATCTCAGAATCCAATCATACAAAAAGTTCAGCATAGTCTTCCCTTAATTAATAGCAATTAGCCAATGGTAATAATAGGATTAATTAAGAAAAGAGGTTCAAATCAGACCAAATAAAGGAGTAAATAATTAGAGGTCTAATTAAGGAAAGAATCAGTAAATATACAGCAATCGAATAAGGCAAGAACGACTAATTAAGGTCGTAATCATAGAAATGGGCAAGACTTAGGAGTACAGATTCTAAACAGAGCAAATCAATCAACCAGATTAACAATAATTCTGGAAAGAATACATTGATTCCCACAAATAAAGTAGACTAAGTAAAACTTTATAAACATAGAGAAGTTAACCAGAAAATTGATTCAAAAATCCTAATAGAGATTAGTTAGGGCAAAAATCATAGAGCAATGCATTTGACAAAGGAAAATCATGTAGGTGAAAGATACAGAGTGAATCAATACAACTGGTAACACTGAAAAACTCAAAATCGAAGCAAAAAATAAAAAAAATAGAGTTTCACATAAATCGACTAGGGTTTAAGCAACTTTTGCATAAATCAATCAAGAACATAAAAGGATAATCGATTAAACATTTAAAAATCATAACGACCTTGAGAAAATGACTTATAATGAAACCTAAATTAGGAAAAATTGGGAAATCAGTTGAAACCGAAAAATTTTCAAGGACAATATGTAAGAGTTGCCCGATTCGTCTCAGATCTATACAAATCTGAGAAGATCAGGGATAATAAATTAGGGTTTTTGTTAGAAAGAATAACAGAGACGAGAACATAGGCCTAGAAAACCATGGATTCATAGCAAATAAGAAAGGTTTCTTACTCATGGTCGAGCAAACGGCCTGAAACAAGCAAAGAAATCAAAGGTGCAAGCCAGACCGCCTAGGTCCCTTGAGATCTTCTCAAGGATCTAGGAAACTAATGAACCATAGCAAGTAGAAGGTCAGTATAGGTCTGAGACGACAAAGAAATATCATAGAACGGAGGGCTAAGCCGGTGACGACGCCTGAGGATTAGGGTTTAGGTAGAGTGCGTTTGAGAGAGAAGAGAGAGGGTGACCGGGGGGAGGGTGGAAATGAGAGGGTGTAAGGGGGATCATTAGGGTTTAATTATGGTAGGGGAAATTTGGACCGTTGATCATTTGCCAGGATTGGTCATGGTATTGGGTCGGGCATGCTAAGTTTTGGGCTTAAGGAGTTGGGCCAAATTATAAGAGGTCTTGGGTTGGTCTCTTGGGTTAAAATTTAAAACAAAAAGGGGCTATTTATTAAATACCCAAACAATTGAATAAAATTAATTTGAGAAATAATTAACTAATTATAAAAAATTATTTTTATGCATATAAATATTTTAAAATAATTATTTAGTATTTTAAAAATACAATGGACCAATTTCTGGTAAAATAATGCAATAATGTATGCATGGGCTACAATTGCAAAGTTATTGCAATTATAACCAAAAAGTGCCAATCTGGCCATTTATGAAATAATTTGGACTTAATAGGACCATAAATGGTAATATTAAATCAAGAAATATTTTAAAATCATATGTAATGAAATTTTGTAATTATTTATATGAATGAAATACTGAGATAAATTAATTTAAAAATGTAGAAATTATGGAAAAATACCAATTGATGCTAATGCATAGTTTTAAAGGTATATATGCATTTCAAAATATTGAAGGAAAAAATTGGGTATCAACAATCCAAACCCGTGTAAAAGATCTCCAACAAAATAGTTTCTCGAAACTCATTATCGGAGATCTCAATAAGTATTGCTTGAATCCCACTCAAGCATCATGTAGTTATTCCCCCAGTAGTTGCTTGAAGAAGAAAACTTTGTCCCGAAGTTCTCACTTTTTGCTCTGTGGAAACCATTTCCCTAGGAAGACATGCACAAGTTCGGTCCAAGTGTGGATGGAGTTTTGAGGTAGACTATGAATCCATTGCCTTGCCTCTCTGGCTAGAGAGTATTTGAACACCCTCAGCCTTAAGGAATAATCCAAAATATGATTATGCTTATGCATTGCACACACCCATAAAATCTTTGAGGTGCTGTGTTGGGTCATCGTTGATGGAATCTCAGAAAACCCTTCGTCTTTAGAATTAGGTAGCGACTATGGTCCACTTTGAAGGTAGCCGCATCAACTCTAAAGGACAATGGCATTTGAATCATCAATGAATTCATCCATATCCACAAATGCATTCTTTGACTCGCCCATGCTTGCCTAGTTACACCAAATAAGACAAGCAATGTGTGATGGAATAAAAAAAGACTTAAGTAAAGCACACACTAGTTAGTAATTTCAAAACTGTAATCCCTGTCAACATCGCCAAAATTTGATACTCACAAATTACGCGTATATAAATGGTGTAAAGAGGTCGATGTCAAATATAATAACTCACCTTGAATGGGGTCGAATCCCCCGGGGAATAGGCATGAAAGAATTACTTGAATAGTATGTCACTTGACTAAGGCCAAAATTGTACTCCATTAGTTTGGAAAGAGTTTGATAAGTGTAAATTATAAAGAGAAGCTATTTTGTTAAGAGATTTGATTAATTTGACTAAATAACTTAGGTTGTGTCCGATTGTATGGAATATAATGCTATCGGTGTTAACAAGATATATTTCTAATGGGAAGTCCTTTGATATGCAAATGGTTTTTAAATGACTGCCCAATATTTCCCAATAGTTAGGTAATATTTCCTCTTTATGATTTTCTCAAATATAAAAGAGTTACAATTAAGAGCAACCAATATATTCCAAGTATAACTCACTTATTCCTAAACGATTCTATTAAACAAGGTTTAAAGTCTCGAGATTTTGCTATTAATTTCTACCAAACCCCAACCCATATTTCCAAGTGAAAGATAAAGTAGAATGGCAATAGTTAAAGTTCGCAACCACCAACCATAAATGAAGCATAAGAAATGAATAGAAATCAACAATCCATTATATATATATATATATATATATATATATATATATATATATATATATATATTGAATGCAAAACACCCATTAATATTACACCCACTTTGGGTCCACAAACTTAGTACTTAAAGTTAACTACTCATGCTAAAATAAAAGAACAAAGCATTAAAGAAAGATATAAAGCTTACAATGAAGACAAAGTGTATGAATCTATCCAAAGTTCCAAATAAATGAAGTATTCAACCTCTTAATGTAGAACCTTTTTCAGAACAAGATGTCCCATAATAACCCTAGCTCTTCTACTTATAATGTCCAAAAACACGGATAAATTTGTGAAAAAAATAACCTTCAAAAAAGTTTTGCGATCGCAGAATGGACTACGGATACGATCCACAGTCTGCACGTTCGTTATATCGCTGTAAATTTGATCTTCAACACTTCCAGAATTCCATCGGATATCGGTTATGTGGCCTGTATGATCACTCCAAGGTCCGCATAACGGATCAAAGACTTGTCACTTCTGATCACTGGAAGTTTCCCTTGCATTTGTGCGATAATCCTACAATCCGCATATTTGAATCTTGAAACTGGGCAGGCCTGGTTGCATTTGAGATTGAAATGTGGTTCACACATTGTTCTACAATCGCATATCTAACCGTGAATTTGACTTCTTTAGGTTTTTTGACATCTTTTTCATGTTCTTGGCTCTTCAAGTCCAATTTCCTATAAAACAACATAAGAAACGACTTAAAATCCTTTTAAAGGTAAGTTAAAGCCTATGATATTAGTATAAAAAGTGTCGTATTTCTAAGGCACATCAGCGAGGTTGGTAAAAAATATCATACGCGCTTAATTTGATCGCCTATTTAGCAAGTCATCCTGAGAGTTTCGGCTTGTGTAGGATAATTTTCAACAGGAAAGTAGTAACTACAATAATAGGATTACACAGAAAATAGGGTTTCAATTTTTCAGCAGCCACATGAGTGCCAGAGCTAATTTCTCTAAACGTGGATACCTAGTTTTAGTGTCAAGTAATGTAATACTAATATAATAAATTGGAGATTACGTACCTTTATCTTCTTGCACCAATACCGCACTTATCGGGACTTCATAAACTATAAGGTAAATCAATAATTTTCTTCTTCCCGGGGTTTGGACAGTCAGCTTTGATAAATAATTTTCAAGTCCCTTAATGTTTGTTGGCATTCCAGAGTCCACTTGAAATTCTTCTACTTTATTAATGACGAGAAAAGCTTGTGGCACCTTTCCAATAACCGAGATTTGGTATCTCTTTAATGGTTTTGATCTAGGTCAAGTTTACTTCTATCCCTCTGTTAGAAACAAGAAACCCAATAACTCACCCGAGGCCACTCAGAAGGCATACTTTTTCGTATTTAGTTTCATATGTACCTTCGAAGAGTAAAAAATGCTTCCGTTAGATGATCTAGGTGGTCCTCTGCGCTTCCAGCAATCTGCATGGAGCCAACAGCTGGAGGGGACAATGACAAATCCTCAATTTCATCTTATCTAAGATGCTCCATTGTGTCATGAACTGCAAGTTAAGCGTTGCCTACGCCGACTTGACTATCATATTGTCGATATAAACTTCCATGGATTTCCCGATATAGTTTTTGAACACCATGTTGACCAATCCCTGATTTGTTGCCCATGCATTCTATAAACCGAAAAGCATCACATTATAACAGTAAGTCCCCTTGTTAGTAGTAAAGGATGTTTTTCCTTGATCCTCTGTGACAGAAATAAGCATTTAAAAAACTTAGTAACTCATGACCAGCGGTTAAACCAATTAATACGAAACTAAAAGATATTAGTATACTATTTACATACCATAGAGAATTCTTGTTACACCATGTGTGTCTCAAGGTGACGTATAATGAATATGATACTTTTTAATAATGATTTAAATGATTTTAAAGTCATAATATGACTATATATGATTTTTGGATAGAAAATATAAAGTTTGGAAAAAATCGGATTTACTTTGTGGAAAAACCGACTAAGGATTTGCCTTGTACAGAGCTTTTTGAGAAATAAATTTTGTGTGCTATATGACGTCTTTTTGGGACATATTATATACTAAATTGAAGGTCTTGGAATTTATTTTCAAACGTACTTTATCGTTCATTCATATGACATCCGAATAAAAAGATATAAGCATTGGAAGATGGGCCAATGCGAGGGTGCCAAGCTAGCACCTCTTTGACTTTTCAAAAGTTTATATATAGGATTTAGCTCGTCTCTCTCTTCACTTTTACATAGAGCCCAACTACAGAACACCATAAAACCCTATACTTAAGCTATCCAAAGGGTTTCAAAGAATACTAGCATCCAGGGTATGAAATCGAGAAGCGATAACATCAGAACGATCCTTACGACGTAAGTATCATTCTATCATCTCTCTTTTTTCTTTATAGTTCTATTTTTGCAAGATACTTCATCGTTAAGAAATGTGTAACTTCTGTAATTAAGTGTTAAAATATCAATGAAGGTTGATAAATTGGTTTCCTAATAGTTAGAACTCACGGGACGGTGATTGGAAGCCGTGAGTTTGATTTTTTTCCACTTTTAGTGGACTGTTTTGTAATCCATTTGTGCTAGCCTATTTTGCTACTTATTTATGGATTTTGGAAGGATAAAAAGGTGAGGATAAATTCCACATGCGGTAGGGTAGTAGGTTGGTCTCTCATCGTTGCATTTTCAGGCTAATTGACAAGTTGTTGATTGAGTGTGTTATGGTATATTTGGGGTTTTTGATGTATTGAAGGATCCGAATTGTAATTAAGTTGGTTTTGAGTTGTTGATTGTATTGTATTTGTATCTTACCTATATTAGGCTTGAGGGAGCAGTAAAATCAGGGGAGATGTTGCCTGTTATATTTTAGAATTGAGTTATCGTTTGAGATACTTAATACACTAACGCCATCTAAGTCGTACATGTATTTATTTGTCATAGGGTTGGCGCGCTAGTTATCATAAGCTTGTTGTGGAGTTGCATTCATGACTTGAGGTATGTTAAGACTATCCCTCCTTTCCTTTTGGCAGGATCCATATGATACAACGAAACGAGCAAACACGCAACTTTCACAAATGCCTATGTTCTGGATTCCCCATATGTCCTACTATCATATCGTCTGTTCATGAGTCTCATGACGTTCCGAGAGATCTTATTGACTTACTTTACTATGCATTGCATCCATTTATATTGACCCATGATCAAATGGCATTATATACGTGTATAGTATATGTATATGGGGTATGGGAAAAGGTTATGGCGTTATATATGCACCACCACCTGATCAGCTGGTATACGTTTATGATTTCGCCCATAGAGGCTGAGATGATACGATGGGATGCCCTCAGAGGCTTGATGATGTTATCTATGCATATACCTATGCATGGCATGACATTTATACGCATATGCATGACATTATAAATGTTTCATGATTCACAGAGTTATTCAGACTTACAGGTTGAGTCTTTTACTCCATGTTTCTTTCATGTTTTTTATATACTGATTTTTATGTCTTACATACTCGGTACATTATTCGTATTGATAACCCTATTGCCTGAGGGGCTAAATTTTATGCCTGCAGGTACAGGTAGATAGGCTGACAGTCCCCCTTCATAGGATCCTTGCTCAGTAAGAGTTAGTGTGCTCCATTTGATCCAAAGTTGCTATTGAGTTTTGGTATGACACTTTTGTACACATATGGGTATGACGGAGCCAGTCCCGTCCTTTATATAGTGTATACTTTATTAGAGGCCTGTAGACAGTCATGTATAGTTAGATAGTATGTGGCCTTGTTAGCTCGCCCTACCGTATTTTGTATATATATGTATATATGTCTTTTGGGCATGTTTTTCTGCGTATGTTATTCACATAAATCAGTATTTTATTTCCATGCGTTATGCATGACCTACACTTATTTCATATTTATATCATAGACGTATGCTTATGGATGTTTGATAGGTAGAACTCGGGAACTCGTCATGCCCCATCGGTTTGGGTCGGGACAATCCCCCACCCCACACTTAAAGCATACAATGTCCTCAGTGGATATAAAAAAATTAAAATCAAGAAGGGTGGTAAGATAACTCCCTAGTCATTATTCATTATCTCCCTCAACATAGCTCCATCAATCATAGCAAGAAGTGGTTGTAACGACCCCACACTTAAAATCTCAGCATATGGTTCTTCAATTAAATCAAGGTTACTCGGAATTCACCTTGCACAATTTAAGAACGTTAGTGTCATCCAATCAACTAGTTCACATCTAAGCACAATGTATGCACCATACTATAAAAATAATATATCCTGGCTCCGGTGAGCCACCCCACACTTAAAAGTTCAATTTGATTAATCTCACAAGATACTAGTATATCTATTCCAGAGACTCGGACTCCTATTGGGAAAAAATTGCCTTTGAGGCAATTTAGTGACACTTGGCGTGCACTAGTTAGGTGCAAGCTCTTGTGTGGTGAGGGATTGCCTCACCCTCCCAAAGCGGCTTGGGATTTTAGTTTAAACACTCATGTAATCAACAATCGTATTCCTATGGGGTTCAAGGGGTTGGGATAATAATAACGAATTTTACCATTGACAACTTCGCAAAACTCACATGCTCAATTCAACATTCAATAACCCAATAAAAGAGAGATGGAATAGACTCATACCTTGAGTGCTGAAGATTTCAATGATGAGTGAAGTAGTCGATGTGTGTGTACTTGTATGGGAGGGGGTGAAATAAAAATGAAAGAAGGATGGAAAAAAGTACTCACCTGGGTGTTATGTTCTTGGGGCGAAGCTGCTCACATGATTGGTAGCTGACACCAGGGGTGGGGCGAGGAGAAGGGGAGAGGTGCAAGGTGTGCATCCAGTTGAAGCTCGCATCTAGCTACGTGACGCTAGGCTGGGGGCGAGGTCTAGGGCGTGCACATGTGATTTTTCATCCTATTTTTGAATTCTTTATGCGTTTTGACCTCCCGATTTCACTCCCGATCACATCTTTCAATTGGATGAGGCCCGTATCTATTCAAACAATAAAAATCAACCCATTAGTATACCACAATCAAAAAATAAAAATATCAAACTAAGCTAAACTATTATATGAATTAGGTTATCACCCAACAAGCGCCTTAGTTAACTTCATGGCATGGCGTTTACAATATCACTATTGGCTGCCTCCCACGTAGCGCCTGATTTAACGTCAAGGTATGAGGAAAATGTTTCTTAAAGCTTCTCCCAACCCCAACTGTATTTAACTCTTTGACCATTGACTAAGAACGTGCCACCATGTATGGGATCCCAAAGTTCCACATCTCCATTCCTCATATCACTCACTACCTCATGGACTAGACCATCGAGGCTTGAGCTTCCCAGGGAAGAGCTTCAACCTCAACTTAAGCAAAAGAATGAATTGACCCGGCTTAAACTCATGATGCACAATATTCTTTTCACACAACTTCTTTGTCTTGCCCTTACATACCTTTGCATTATTAAGAAATTGAAACTCCTCTGGCTCCATTTTCCTTTCAACATCACTAAAATTCACATCACGACCCGAATCCATTAACTTTGATTCAACTATAGAAATTATGCACAAGTTCTCATAATGATTGGGTAGGTTGTGCGCCTTGTACACAGTAAGCGCGTCTATTTCATCATTCACTCTCATCTTTTTGCTTACCTTCCCCCACACCGATAAGTTACCCCACTAGTATCCAACAATGGTCGCCCCAAAATAAAAAGATCTTCCTTATCGGTCATGTAGTCGAGTGTTACACCTTGTGCGTCCCAAGGCGACATATAATGAATATTAGACTTGTTAACCATGATTTAAATTATTTTAAAGTCATAATATGACTATATATGATGTTTGGATAGAAAATATAACGTTTGAAAAAAATCGAATTTAAGTTGCGGAAAAACCGACTAAGGATTTGCTTTGTAATGGAGTTTTTTGAGAAATATATTTCGTGTGCTACATGAGGTCTTTTTTGGGACATATTATATACCAAATTAAAGGTCTTGGAATTTAATTTCCAATGCACTTAATCATTTATTTATACAATGTCCGGATAAAAAGATATAAGCATCGGAAGATGAGCCAATGCGAGGGTGCCAAGCTAGCACCTCTTTGACTTTTCAAAAGTTTATATCAAGGTTTTAGCTCATCTCTCTCTTCACTTTTACATAGAGTCCAACCAGAACACACCATAAAAAACCTTTTCTTAAGCTCTCCAGAGGGTTTCAAAGAATACTAACATCCAGGGTACGAAATCGAGAAGCGATAACATCAGAACGATCCCCACGACGTAGGTATCATTATACCGCCTCTCTTTTCTATTTGTAGTTCGATATTTGCAAGGTACTTCATAGGTTAAAAACATCTAATTTCTATAATTAAGTGTTTAAATATTAGGGAAGGTAGATAAAGTTGTTTCCTAATAGTTAGAACTCACTAAACGGTGATTGGAAGTCCTGAGTTCGATTTTTTTCCACTTTTAGTGGACTGTTTTGTAGTCCATTTGTATTGGCCTATTTTGCTTCTGATTTATCGAGATTCAAAGGATAAAAAGGCGTGGAGAAACACCACATGTGGTAGGGTATTAGGTTGGCCACTCGTCGTTGCAGTTTCAGGCTAATTGATAACTTGTTGATTGGGTGTGTTATGGTATATTTGGGGTTTTTCTTGTATTGAAGGTCCCGAATTGTAATTAGGTTGGTTTTGAGTTGTTGATTGTATTGTGTTTTTATCTCGCTTATAGTAGGCTTGAGGGAGCAGTAAAATCAGGGGAAATGTTGTCCGTTTTATTTTAGAATCTTGGAGATACGTAATATACTAGCGCCATCTAAGTCGTGCATGTATTTCTTTGTTATAGGGTTGGCGCGCTTGTTATCATAAGCTTGTTGTGGAATTGCATTGACAACTTAAGGTATGTTAAGGCTATCCGTCCTTTCATTTTGGCATGATCTGTATGATACAACAAAATGAGCAAGCAAACAACTTTTACAAATGATTCTATTTTTGGAAGTACTAGGGTTGCCTATGTTCTGAATTCCCCATATGTCCTACTATCATATCATCTTTTCATGGGTTTCATGACGTTCCGAGAGATCTTATTGACTTACTTCATTATGCATTGCATCCATTTATACATGTATATTGACCTATGACCAGATGGCGTTATATACGCATATAGTATATGTATATGGGGTATGGGGAAAGGTTATGGTATTATATACGCACCACCACCTAATTAACTGGTATACGTTTATGATTTCGCCCATAGAGGATGAGATGATATGATGGGATGCTCTCAGAAGCTTGATGATGTTATCTATGCATATACCTATGCATGACATGACATTTATACACATATGCATGACATTACAAATGTTTCATGATTCATAGAGCTATTAAGACTTGCAGGTCGAGTCCTTTACTCCATGTTTCTTTCATGTCTTTTATATACTAGTTTTTATACCTTACATACTCGGTACATTATTCGTACTGACGCCCCTATTGCCTAGCTGAAGGTCCCCTTCTTATGATACTTGCTCAGCGAGAGTTGGTGTGCTCCATTTGAACCGGAGTTGCTATTGAGTTTTGGTACGATACTTTTGTATTCATATGGGTATGACGGGGCCCAGTCCCGTCCTTTATATAGTGTACACTCTGTTAGAGGTATGTAGATAGTCATGTGGAGTTAGATAGTATGTGTTCTTGTCGGCTCACCCTGCCGTATTCCGTATATATATATATATATATATATGTGTGTCTTTTGGGCATGTTTTTCTGTGTATGTTATTCATATGATTCAGTATTTTATTGCCAGACATTATACATGACTTACACTTATTTCATGTTTATATCTTAGATGTATGCTTAGGGGTGTTCGATAGGTAGAACTCGGGCACTCGTCACGCCCCATCGGTTTGGGTCGTGACAAAAGTGATATCAGAATAGTTCCATCCTAGGGTTGTCTACAGACCGTGTCTAGTAGAGTCTTGTTTATGAGTGTGTTGTGTACCACACTTACAAACAAGAGGCTACATGACATATAGGATGTTATCCTCCCTTCTTATCTTAAATCGTGCGATGTGAGGATTTATTTTCCTAATAGTATGTTATGTTTCAGCGATGCCCAAGAAGGCTACAGTCGCCTAGAAGGGCAAGTTCGTGGCTGATGAGACTACAAACCGAGCGCCACGATTTACCAAGGCTTAGGGAGAGTCGCATAGTGAGACTCCATATCAGACTTCACATACCCTACCCTCTCTAGAGGAGATCCGAGGGGTACCAGCTCTAGCACCCACTCCAGTACCCCCAGCTCCTCAGCCAGATGCACCGGGTCAGGAGATAAGAGATGTTATTCAGCTATTGACTCAATTAGTGGTTGCACTGGCTCGGCGCCAAGAGGTAGGTATTGGTCATGTAGATAGGTCCATCAGTGCGAGGGTTCATGATTTCATTAATTTGGACCATCTGATATTTACTAGAGCAGATCCAAATAAGGACCCTCAAGTATTTATCGATAGGATGTAGAGGACTTTGAGGGTAATGAAGGCCATTGTGACTAAGTTAGTTGAGCTAGCTTCCAATAGACTTCGGGAGGTTTCAATTAATTGGTACGAGTCTTGGGATTTGTCCAGAGGTGAGGATACCCTTCCAGGAGTATGGAAGGAGTTTACGGAGGCTTTTCTTCGTCATTATTTTCCACCAGAGCTTAGACGGTCTAGAGTTGATAGGTTCTTGACTCTTCGACAAGGTAATATGAGTGTTCGGGAGTACAGCCTTCAGTTTGATTCTTTGGATAGGTATGCTCCCACATTGTAGCTAAGATGGAGGATTGAGTTCATCCGTTCGTGATAGGGTTGGAGCCGCACCTGGTTAATGATTTTATGTCGGTCTCACTTCATCCAAGCATTGATATTTCTCGTATTCAGGCATACGCTCTAGGTGTAGAGAAGCATAAGTAGAAGCAGAGGGCCGATCGTGAGCATGATAAAGGCCAGAGTAAGAGAGCAAGATCTTCAGGTCCTTATGGTGAGTTTCTTGGCGGTCAGAGACATCAATACCCAAGATATCCAACCCAGCCATCGCCTAGTACACCTCCTCCATTTGCTGGTAAGAGATTTGATCGTCACACCTATCCAGCGCCTAGTCAAAGTTCCAGGGCCTCTAGTTCTCAGTATAGGGGTGAGTCAAGTCAAATAAGGCCACCCTTGCCACGATATGCTCAGTGTGGTAAACAGCACACCGGGCAGTTCCTCATGGGGTTGGGTGTTTGTTATACTTGTGGTTATCCATGCCACGTTATGAGAGATTGTCCAATGAAAGGTGGTGCAGGTATAGTTCAGCCATCAGGATCTGCAGCTAGTTCATCATCATCAGTACGCCCCCTGGGCAAGGTTCATAGGCACCAGCCGATCGTGGTAGAGGCAGAAGTGGAGCATCTAGCTCGAGCGGTCCTCAGAATCGCATTTATGCATTAGCGGGTTGACAGGATCAAGAGTCACCACCTCATGTTGTTATAGGTATATTATCAGTCTCCTCATATGATGTATATGCATTGATTGATCCAGGTTCTACCTTATCTTATGTCACTCAGTTGGCTGCTAGCAAGTTTGGGATAGAACCTAAGTTGATTAAACCTTTTGAGGTGTCTACATATGCTCTGGATCCAGTGATATCTAGACAAGTATATAGAGATTGTATAGTAGTAGTTCTTAGTCGTTCTATAGTAGCAGACCTGATTAAGCTAGATATGGTAGAATTTGATATCATAATGGGTATGGATTGGTTGGCTTCTTGTTATGCTAATGTTGATTTTAGATCAAAGATGGTTCGGTTCAAGCTTCTAGGGGAGCCAATTCTAGAGTGGAAAGGCAATACGACATCGCCGAGAGGTAGGTTTATTTCCTATCTCAAGGCAAGGAAGATAATCATAAAGGGCTATATTTATCACTTAGTTCGGGTATAGGATGTTAAAGTAGAGTCACCGACCCTTCAGTCTATCTCGGTGGTTAGTGAGTTTTCCGATGTTTTTCCCGATGAGCTTCCAGGCCTTCTGTCCCAGCAGGAGATTGAGTTTGCTATTGACACATTACCAGATACTCAGCTGATATCTATTCCTTCTTATAGAATGGCACCTGCAGAGTTGAGACAGTTGAAAGAACAACTAAGGGATTTGCTTGAAAAAGGCTTTATCAGACACAGTATATCATTGTGGGGAGCACCTGCGTTATTTGTGAGAAAGAAAGATGGTTCCTTGCGGACGTGTATTGATTACAGACAATTGAATAAGGTGACAAACAAGAATAAGTACCCGCTCACGAGGATTGATGATATACTTGATCAGTTGCAAGGTGCCAGGTGTTTCTCAAAGATAGACTTGAGGCCTGGGTACCATCAGGTTAGGGTTAGAGAGAAAGAAATTCCGAAGACAGCATTCAGGACCAGATACGGGGACTTTGAGTTTCGTGTTATGTCGTTCGGTTTAACCAATGCCCCAGCAGTATTCATGGATTTGATGAACCGTGTGTTCAGACCCTTTCTAGATTTGTTCGTGATTGTATTTATAGATGATAATTTGGTTGATTCTCATTCAAAGGTTGAGCATGCAGATCATTTGCGTATTGTGCTCAGAGTTCTACAAGAAAGGAAGTTGTACACAAAATTCTCTAAATGTGAATTCTAGTTGAATTCTGTAGCTTTTCTTGGACATATTATTTCAGATGAGGGTATCTGTGTTGATACATAGAAGATTGAGGCAGTGAAGACTTGGCCTAGACCCACGACACCAATGGAGGTTCGTAGCTTCCTGTGTTTGGTAGGTTATTATAGGAGATTTGTAGAGGGCTTTTCTTCTCTTTCAGCACCATTGACGAAGTTAACTCAGAAGGCAACTAAGTTTTAGTGGACTGATGCTTGTGAGTGGAGTTTCCAGGCATTGAAGGACAGATTGACTTCAGCACTAGTTTTGACACTCCTAGAGGGTACCGATTGTTATGTTATCTATTATGACGCTTCAGGCATTAGATTGGGTTGTGTACTGATGCAACATGGTAAGGTTGTAGCTTATGCTTCTAGACAACTAAGAAAGCACGAGAAGAAATACTCGACCCATGATTTAGAGTTAGTCGCGATAATTCATGCACTAAAGATGTGGAGGCACTATTTGCATGGCATCCATGTTGATATTTGTACGGATCAAAAGAGCCTTCAGTATGTATTCAAGCAAAATGAATTGAATTTACATCAGAGGCGATGGTTGGAGCTACTAAAAGACTATGATGTTGATATTTTATACCATCCAGGGAAGGCGAATGTAGTAGCCGACGCCCTCAGCAGTAGATCTATGGGTAACCTATCATATTTACAGCCATAGAAGAGTGAGATAGCCTGTGAGATTCATCAGCTAGCTAATCTTGGAGTTCAATTACTAGATTCAGGTGATACTAGAGTTAGTATTCAGGACACGACAGTATCCTCTTTTGTAACTGAAGTGAACGAATGCCAGTATGAGGATCATGTTCTAGCTCATTATAGAGATACAGACCTTCAAAAGAAGAAGACACCATTTGAGATTATAGGAGACGTAGTCCTCAGATATCGAGGTCGATTATGTGTTCCTAATGTGGCAGGGTTGCGCTAGCAGGTTATGAGAGAAACTCACTATTCTCGTTATTCTGTTCATCTAGGAGCGACAAAAATGTATCATGATATCAGGGAAGTATACTAGTGGGACAAAATGAAGAAAGATATAGCAAAGTTTGTTGCTTAGTGCCCTAATTGTCAGTAGGTTATAATTGAGCATTAGAAACCCGGTGGATTATTGCAGGCTGTAGAGATTCCAACTTGGAAATGGGAAGTAATCAATATGGATTTCATAATAGGCTTACCTCGTACCCAGCGTAAGTTCGATTCTATATGGGTGATTGTTGATTAACTTACAAAATCAGCCCATTTTCTGCCTGTCAAGACTACGTATTTAGCAGAGGATTATGCAAGGCTTTACATTAAGGAGATAGTAAGACTTCATGGTGTCCATGTATCTATTATCTCAAATAGAGGTGCTCAATTTACAGCTAATTTCTGGAGGTTTTTCCAAAAAGGATTGGGAACTCAAGTAAGTCTTAGTATAGCATTTCATCCCTAGGCAGACGGTCAGGCTGAGAGTGCAATTCAGACACTAGAGGATATGCTACGGGCTTGTGTGATAGACTTCAGAGGTAGTTTGGATAATCATCTTCCACTTATTGAGTTTGCATATAATAATAGCTACCATTCTAGCATTCAGATGGCTTCATACGAATCTCTTTACGGACGGAAGTGTAGGTCACCTATCAGATGGTTCGATATTGGGGAAACTAAGTTAGTAGGACCAAATTTGGTATAACAGGCAGTTGAGAAGATTAAGCTTATACGGGAAAGGCTATTAACAGCTCAGAGTCGTCACAAGTCCTATGTAGATAATCGATGACAAGACTTGGAGTTTTGGGTAGATGACTAGGTATTCCTAAAGGTATAGCCGATGAAAGGCGTTATGAGATTCAACTAGAAAGGAAAGCTTATCCATCAGTACATTGGACCTTATAAGATCATACGCAGAGTAGGCCAGGTAGCATATGAGTTACTCTTGCCTTCCAACTTGGAGTTAGTACATCCAGTTTTTCATGTGCCTATGCTCCGTAAGTGTATCGGAGATCCTTCTAGAGTCATTCCAATTGACGATGTTTAGGTCACCGAGCAGCTATCATATGAGGAAGCTCCTATTGCGATACTAGATAGACGGGTTCGGAGATTGAGAACTAAAGATATCTTCGGTTAAAGTACTTTGGAGGAACAATAATATGGAGGAGGTGACTTGGGAAGGTGAAGAAGACATGAAGTCTAGGTATCCTCACTTGTTTCCGCTTCCTGGGGAGGATCGGACTGAGATATCACAGCCTTAGGTATGTATATGGTACTTGATTCTTATGTTAGTTATTGTCATTGGTTGTGTGAGGCCATTAGTATTATTGATGATTGTGGCCCTATGTGGCTTTGTGTTTTTCGGTTTTCTGTCTGACAGGTTGGTAATGGTACCATTACAGAGGAGACTCTGCCAAAATTTCTATAGATCTTTGGGATTTTAACATTCGAGGACGAATGTTTACAGGGGGAGAAGATTGTTACACCCTGTGCGTCCCAAGGCGACGTATAATGAATATGAGACTTGTTAACCATGATTTAAATGATTTTAAAGTCATAATATGACTATATATGATGTTTGGATAGAAAATATAAAGTTTGGGAAAATCGGATTTAAGTTGCGGAAGAACCGACTAAGGATTTGCCTTGTAGTGGAGTTTTTAAGAAATAAATTTCGTGTTCTATATGAGGTATTTTTGGGACATATTATATACCAAATTAAATGTCTTGGAATTTAGTTTCCAACGTACTTAACCATTCATTTATACGACATATAGATAAAACGATATAAGCGTCGGAAGATGGGCTAATGCGAGAATACCAAGCTAGTACCTCTTTGACTTTTCAAAAGTTTATATCTAGGTTTTATCTCATCTCTCTCTTCACTTATACATAGATACAGACCAGAGAACACCATAAAAACCTTTCCTTAAGCTCTCCAAAGGGTTTCAAAGAATATTAAAATCCAGGATACGAAATCGAGAAGCGATAACATCAGAACAATCCCTACAACGTAAGTATCATTATACCGCCTCTCTTTTCTCTTTGTAGTTCGATTTTTGCAAGGTACTTCATAGTTAAGAAACATCTAATTTCTGTAATTAAGTGTTTAAATATCAGGGAAGGTTAATAAAGTGGTTTCCTAATAGTTAGGACTCACGGGACGATGATTAAAAACCGTGGGTTCGATTTTTTTCCACTTTTAGTGGATTGTTTTGTAGTCCATTTATGTTGGACAATTTTGATGCTGATTTATGGAGTTTGGAAGGATAAAAATGCATGGAGAAACACAACATATGGTAGGGTAGTAGGTTGGTCACTCGTCCTTGCAGTTTCAGGCTAATTGATAACTTATTGATTGGGTGTGTTACGGTATATTTGGGATTTTTGTTGTATTGAAGGTCCTAAATTGTAATTAGGTTGGTTTTGAGTTGTTGATTGTATTGTGTTTGTATCTCGCCTATAGTAGGCTTGAGGGAGCAGTAAAATCAGGGGAAGTGCGGTCCGTTTTATTTTAAAATCTTGGAGATACGTAATATACTAGCGCCATCTAAGTCGTGCATTCATTTCTTTGTTATAGGGTTGGTGCGCTAGTTATCATAAGCTTGTTATGGAATTGCATTGACAACTTGAGGTATGTGAAGTCTATCCCTCATTTCCTTTTGGAATGATCCGTATGATACAACGAAATGAGAAAGCACGCAACTTTCACAAATGATTCTATTCTTAGAAGTACTAGGGTTGCCTATGTTCTGGATTCCCTATATGTCCTACTATCATATCGTCTGTTCATGGGTCTCATGATGTTCCGAGAGATCTTATTGACTTACTTCATTATGCATTTCATCCATTTATACATGTATATTGACCCATTACCAGATGACATTATATAAACATATAGTATATGTATATAGGGTATGAGGAAAGGTTATGGCATTATACACGCACCACCACCTGATCAGCTGGTATACGTTTATGATTTCACCCACATAGGATGAGATGATATGATGGGATACTCTCAGAAGCTTGATTATGTTATCTATGCATATACCTATATATGACGTGACATTTATACGCATATGCATGACATTATAAATGCTTCATGATTCACAGAGCTATTCAGACTTACAGTTCGAGTCCTTTACTCCATGTTTCTTTCATATCTTTTATATACTGATTTTTATGCCTTAAATACTCGGTACATTATTCGTACTGACGCTCTTATTGCTTGTGGGCCTACATTTCATGCCCGCAGTTGTCGGTAGACAGGCTGACGGTCCCCCTTCTTAGGATCCTTGCCCAGCGAGAGTTGGTGTGCTCCATTTGATCCGGAGCTGCTATTGAGTTTTGGTACGATACTTTTGTATACATATGGGTATGACGGGGCCCAGTCCCATCCATTATACAGTGTACACTTTGTTAGAGGTTTGTAGACAGTCATGTGTAGTTAGATAGTATGTGTCCTTTTGGGCTCGCCCTGCCGTATTCCGTATATATATGTATTTATATCTTTTGGGCATGTTTTTCCGCGTATGTTATTCACATGATTCAGTATTTTATTGCCAGATGTTATGCATGACTTACATTTATTTCATGTTTATATCTTAGATGTATGCTTAGGGGTGTTCGACAGGTAGAACTTGAGCACTTGTCACGCCCCATCGGTTTGGGTCGTGACATCCAGAATAATGAAATTTGTCGAAAAAATGAACTTCCATGTTCATACTAGCACATCTTCAATAATTCCTTTAGGCACTGCTAATGATAGATCTGCTAGCTGTAGAATTATAGTAGTCAGCTTAGGTGCTCCCAAGTCGAGCTTCTTGAACATTAACAGTGGCATCAAATTAATACTCACCCCCATATCACATAAGGCTCTAACAACCTCGTGTTTTTCAATCTTCAAGAAAATTGTAAAATAATCGGGATCCTTCAACATAGGCGGGACTTACATTGTACTCTAGAAATTCACTCGCCAGTAAGTGCAACCATTTCAAACTCTGTCAATCTTCTTTTATTGGCCATAATGTCTCTAAGGTACTTGGCATATTTAGGCACTTCTTGCAGCACTTCAACCAAAGGTAGATTCACACACACCTGGCTCAAGATATCTAAAAATGTTTTGTACTTATCTTCAAATATCTGCAACCTTTGAGGAAAAGGAGGTGCTGGCCTTACTTCGATCCCTTGTATGTGCTCATCATCTTTCTTTTCATCTTCTCCCACGTTTTAGGAATCAATCTTTCAAAAACTACTTTAGGCATATACTTTTTAGGCGGCCCATTTTCCAATGCTCTCCCACTTCTCAGATTAATTGCTTGCACTTGTTCAATGATATTCTTCTCAGTATCACTTGGGATTGCTCCAGTAGGTCGAGTATTTTGTTGTGCATCCAACTTCCCAAACTGCCTCTCTAAATTTTGAAAATCAGTTCTAAGTTGTTGCTGGTTATTAACTAATAGCTTTTTCGGCAATTCATTTGTGCTTTTATCTACTTGTTGTGGTTGCTTTTGAAGTTGGTTGTAGTTTCTTTGGGGTCTGTATTGATTTTGAGTAGCCTGATTTCCACCCCATGAGAAGTTTGGATGATTCCTCTAATTGAGATTATAAGTGTTCCTATAATATTCATCAAAGTGATTATTTTTTTATAATTGAACAAAAGCGAGTATGAATGGGCTCTGCTTCAATGGCTCGATATGAAAGACGACTAGCTCTATAACTTTTAGTGCCATATCTTCTAAAGCCAAGTTGTGTACCGTCTGGTTTGCAACCCCTACTACATCTGCCTTTACGAGATTTACTATATTTCATATGTTTAGGATATAGCACGTCCCCTTTTTTTACTATATAAAATCCACACTTTGACACCTGAGATTCCATAACGACTAGATAGTTCAGATGGTTCCTCCAGTTAGGATTATAAGTGTTCCCATATTGTGAATTTTGGTTCGTTGGACCTCTACCCTACTGGCCCACATAATAAATAGATTCTGAATTCACCGAACAATGGTCACTCATGTGACCATCTCCACAAATTTCACAAACTATATTCATCTGTTGCACATGTTGCATATTATGTGTCTATTGCATTGTCATCTTATTCACCTGATTGGCTAACTTTGTTATATCTGCTCTCATGGTTGAGAAATCATCAAGCCAATAATGCATGTTGTGTTCTATTTAAATGTTCTTCATGGTTCCTCATTTCCTTGACAATTGTTATCATTAGCAGTGAAATTGTTTAGCATGATCTGGATTTCACTATATGACATTTCCATGCAACTACCTCCACAAGTCGAATCAAGACTCATCTTGGATGTGTCATCTAACCCATCAAAAAAAGTATGCCCCAAGACTTCATCAGTCTGACAGTGATGCAAACAATCTCTTAGTAGCTTGTTATATCTCTCCCTTGCTTGACATAGAGTCTCGCCTTCATTTTGTTGAAACCCCAGAATTTGACTTCTCAGAGACTTTGTTTTCTTTGTGGAAAAGAATTTGATTAGGAATTTTTGTGCTAAATCATCCCACGTGCAGATTGACTTTGTTGGCTCTATCTGTAACCATTTCTTTTCTTACCCAATAGAGAAAAGAGAAATGAGGTCAGTCTAACGTAATCCTTGGAGATGTTTGGATAATTTTATGTATCCGTAATCTCAAAAAAATTATGTATGTGCCGTTGTGGATCTTTATGTTTTATAAACCCACAAATTGCCCTATGGGCTAGATTAGCTGCACCATGTACTAATTCAACTCGTAGTAACTAGTTATGACATGTTTCACAATAGTATGAGTCATGTTTGCGAGATTAGGCCTTGTTGCAGCCTCTATCACCATTTTCTCGTCATTCTCTGCCATGTCTATTGGCTGTGGTTGGACTACGATGCCCAACTATGTAGTTCTTGCTCTTGTTTATGCATCCCTCCTTAACTTATGAAAAAGTCTTTGGGGTTCAGAATCAGGAGGAGGAATATTGTTCAAACTGTAACTTATTCTTAGTATTCAATGTGAACACCTAAAGAGTCAGAAACAGTAAATAAATTAAAACTCGAACAAACAACGAATAAAAGCTTATTCCAAAAAAGTAGCTAATTTCTAAATTTTCGGCAACTGTGCCAAAAACTTGTTGGGGCCAAATGCACACACAAGTATACGCGGTCAACAAGTAATAAAGTGTTAAGAAAGTGTCATCCCACAAGGGTTTATGATTAACTATCGTCCAATCTAAACTACTTTTTGATGTGTCGTAGAATTTCGGCACTTTCTATACTAATTAAATAGATTTCAACTCGTCTTTTGAAGTATTTTTAGTTGTTTCTTATGAAGTTTTGGTGTTTTGTAGTGTACGAGACTTGAAGAACTAAAAACATGGAAAAGAAGTCAAAAACCCATAGAAGGGCAGAAATGCGGTAAGTCTGCGACCACGGAAGTGATATAAAGACCGCAAACCTACCGCAGACTGAAGCAGGTTTTTTAGCTATTGAAGAGAAGAATATACAGTCTCATAACGCTTCTGTGGACCATATAATGACCGCATAATTGCAACAAGAGACTTTGCTTGAACACTTTATGATGAAGTCTACAGTCGCATAATCCTTATGCGGACCGCAGAATGGAAATGCGATGGAAAACTGGGCAACTGGGCGTGTGATTATGCGACGAACCTTGTAACTATGCGAACCGCATATTTGATCTGCGACCATTCTGCAGTCACAGATGGGTTCTGCGGGGGCATTTTTGTCCAACTTTGACCCTGACATTTGGTCCACTAAAAAATTTACTAGGATTTTTGTGGGACATTGAGTCTAAAAAAGAGACTACATAAGGGAAATGCGATGGAAAACTGGCAACTGGGCGTGTGATTATGCAATAACCCTTACAACTATGCGAACCGTATACTTGATCTGCGACCATTCTGCGATCGCAGATATGTTCTGCGGGGGCATTTTTGTCCAACTTTGACCCTGACTTTTGGTCCACTATAAAATTTACTAGGGTTTTTGTGGGACATTGAGTCTGAAAAAAAGACTACATTGAAGGCATTGAATACACCATTCTTTTGGAAGTTTTTGAAGAGAGAATCTTGTACCTTTGTAAGTTTATGACTTTATTTATTGCTTTGTTCTTGGATTCTAGTATGAGTAGCTAGTTTTAAATACCAATGTTGTGGACCCTAAATGGTTGTAATGTTAATGGGTGTTTAACATTGAATATATATATATAATGGTTGGTTGATATTTATTCATTTCTTATGCTTTATTTATTGTTGGTGGTTGTAAATATTGACTCATTCCATTTTACTCTATCTTTACTTGGAAAAGTGGGTTAGGGTTTGGTAGAAGTGAATATCAAGAACTCAAGTCTTTAAACCTTATTTAATAGATCGCTTAGAAATAAGCCGGTTCTACTTGGCATAAATTTGTTATTCTTAATTGTAACTCTTTTATATTTGAAAAAATCATAAAGAGAAAATACTACCCAACTATTGGAAAATATTGGGTGGTCATTTAGAAACCATTTGCATATCAAAGTACCTTCCATTAGAAATATATCATACTAACACCGATATCATTACACTTCATTGGAGGACACAACCTTGGTTTCCTTAATCAAATTAATTACATTCTCACAAAAAAATAGTTATCTTATTAATTTATAATTATATCATTCTCTTTTTAAGCTAAAGGAGTATAATTACAATTTAAGTCAAGTTTCACACTATTCAAATCATCTTTTCACACCGATTCCCTGTGGGATTCGACCCCGACCTTGTTGGGTTATTATATTTGACACTGACCGCCTTACACTATTAATTTAAGTGTAATTTGAGCGTATCACTTTTAAATTAATTGTCCAAGTGGTTATAAAAAAATGATTGTGATTTTTACTACTAATAATTACTATGAAACTACGAAAAAAGCAATAATTCAAGATGCAAAGCAAACAAGCAAAACTTAGGAAAAAATCAGTGAGATGGGAATATTTTGGGATTATGAAATTAATGTCTCTTCTATTGCGTTCTTCTGGTTGATTCAATTACTTGATTTATCTAAGTTGTTGGTTTACATTATTTATTAAACCTCGCAAAGTTCTTTCAACGATTTTCTCGCATATTCAAGCCAGTCTATTATTATACGTCTATAGAATTATAATTAACAAGAATGCATGTATATCTCCTGTGAAAATAACCAAGTAAGGCAACTAGAATATGCCTATACTAATCGGGAATCTATTCTCTAACGTTTGGATTCATAATCGTACTCTATTCAATCTTCTATGCAATCTATAGTTCTCACTTTTGAGTTTTACTATAAATTCGTAGATAGTATTCAAATGTTAGCTACACAGTAAAATAATTAAGTATAAGGTTGAATAAATAAATTAATATGATAACTCAAGAAAAATAATCAACCTTCAAACCGCAAAAGCCAATAACAACCCATAACTCCGGAATAATGAGGTTCTTAGCCACTCATGTTCATAACGACAATCAAAGAATTGTTTTTAAACATAAAAGCTAGGAATACTAGATGAAGGATGGAAGAATCAATGAAATATGTGTTATGCTCGTGTTTCTAAGCCTTTGTTGTCTTCAAATATTGGCCAATCCTTCACTAATCACGTTTAGGGGATATTTATAGTCTAGGGTCGAAGCCTCCAAGTCCAAAACTGAGTGGGAAACATTTAATGCGCAGACTGAGCAAGGGTCCAGGTCCTAGAGCTCGTGAAGCATGGACTGGGGCGAGCTGGGAGTTGGTCGGTGCGAGGCTTAGCGCCTGGATTACCTCGCCAGAATCCAGGCATCATCTGGCATGGCGCCTGGTTCTGGCCTTCTTCGTTTTTTACCTTTTCATGCTCTTTTTATGTATTTTTGCAACCCCGTGTGCAAACTTCACTCATTTTCCTCTTTGAGTGATCCTACACATAAGAACGATATAATTAAGCTCAAATATCGCACATATTATCATTAAAACACTAAAATGTAAGGCAATTAATATACTAAAAATATACATTTATAGTCAATTCATCTCTGGGAAGGTTACTTGAAACCACTACCGAATTGTTCTTTGCTCCCCTCAGGATTTCTCTTGTTCCCCATTTTTATGGGAATTTAACCACTTGATGTAATATTGACGGGACTAGATAACTAATGGATACAAGGTCTTCCCGTGAAGGCGTTGTAGTCCATGTCACCAACTACCACTTGAAATTTTTTGACCACCCTATTTGCACAATTTGTTAGAATAACCTTACCTCAGGTCATTTCACTAGAATTATTGAACCTAGATAGAAATCATACTTTCGGGATGATATGACTCATAAGTTGCATCTCCTCTATCACACATAACTAATGATGCTCGTCGAGCTACCTGAGTTAATCAAAACCCATCAAATATCAGCATTTAAAATTCATAGAATCATTACAAGAGCATCATTGTGAGGCATGGTCAGGCGGTCTGCGTCTTCATCATCAAAATCTATATTTTCCCCAAGAACATATTTTGAGTATGTTTTTCATGTGAGACGGATAATTTTATGAAATTCTTTGCTACTATGAAAGTCACCCTATTTACTTTTTCTCCTTCGAATATGACATTGATTACTCGTTTTAGTGAAGGAACCGAGGTGGTTCTTTTTTACTTCTTTTCTTTATATAAGATTTCTTCCCTTCACTGAAGAGTTAAGTGAGATATCCTTGTTTGAGAAGGCGTTCAACTTCATATTGAAGAACTCTACAATCGGTGCTTTTGTGGGCGTGATTTTTATGGATTTCGCACCAGAATTCTTGGCTCCATTTACTTGAATCTATTCTTATTTATTTTGGCTACCTTACCTTGTTTCCCATATCTTTGAGTACCACTACCAATTCGGACACATTGAGATTGAAGTTGTAGTCGACTAGCTTTGGCCTGGAATGATAATCACTAAGTTTTGACATTTTTGGTTTTTGCCTACTCGATGTTATATCGTATTATTCCTCTGCCTAGAATTTCTTCTATCTTATTTTGGACTTTGTATCCCATCGCTTTCTCAATGCAAAGGTCCAGAATAAGGTTCACACCAGATCCTAGAGTCTTCGTGTCTGGAATCTTCTCGTCTATGAACCGTCTCTGGCCTATGACTATTCCCCTTTAACTTTTGCTTTCAAACCTGGGGAATGCTGGAGTATCTTCTTTTATTCGAAGCTTGGTACTATATATGGTACACAGCAGTCCATGTCTTAGGAGGGAATTCTCTAAGACTATTTTTTGATCTTTTTGTAGCTTCCAAGCTTTTCTTGTTAAGGTTCCTAGTGAATGCTATAACTGCGCAGTTATCTGGTACAGTAGGGAATAGCAACCTTTCCCTCTGTAGCGGATCTATGAAGTCCTAAAGCAATTATGTGCTTCCATGTTGGATTTTGAAAATGTCCTCCATATGTTTTTCCACCTTCTGTGCTCCGGACTGTGCTTTAATAAATTCATTTTCAAGTTCGACAAATGATCCAATAGAGTTTTCAGGTAAATGGGAATACCACGTCAAAGTTCCTTTGGTTGATGTCTCTTCGAACTTCTTGACTAGCACAGATTCAACCTTTTGTGAGATCATTCCCCTTGATTCCGGTTGTGTACGTAGGACATGACATGGTTGTGTGGATCCGAAGTTCCATTTACTTGGGGATATCCAGCATCTTAAACTTCTTAGGGATCGGTAGTGGTGCCGGCACTCGGTTTTCATGGTTGTTGAGAGTACTTGATCATTTCGATGATGAGCGCGGCAAAACTCCCAGGATTTGTTTAATTTGCTTGTTCTGATCCTTCACCTTTTCTTTCAAGGTTAGAATCAAATTTTGTAATTATATTCAATGTTTTTGGTTGCACCTGAACCTCTAACTTTGGTGTCATTTGGAAGTCCCCCAGTTTTCGTATTCCTCAATCTGGAGTTAGGGGTTTTCATGTCGAGATGGACCATTGGAGGTGGGGTTGGCGTTGTAGTTTTTGCACCATTTCATAGAACCCTTAACGACTGTCTGATCTGAGCGTTCAGCTGTTGTTTTTGTTGAGTCATAAAGATTTTTACCATTTCCTCTAATCGAAGTCATTCGCAGCCCCTGCTAGTAGATCTTGCTGGGGAATTTTTTCTTGAATGGGATGGTGAGATTCCAAGAGTTAGATGATTTGGAGTTCGTGTCCCTCTTGTTTGATCAATTATATGAGTTGTTGGGTCCACTAGATGGTTATTGATTTCTGACATGGTACTTCCCTTAAATAAATGTCAAAAAGCGAGAATAATAGGGTGGAAGGAATTGATGAAACTTTGGATCAAATTTTTAATTGCTAGCCCATAGTGGGTTCCAATAAATAAGTAAATTCATATGTTAATGCCACTAGCAAACAGATTTATCTAAAGTACTTGAACGAATATGATACAATAATGGAAATAAGAACATAGAGTAATAGTGAGTTTCTTATTGGGTAGAGTGTCAGCTTTCAATGTAATTTCACTAGAACACCAAAAGGGAGAAAACCAAATATATCCCATCTTAGGGCATTTGGATGCAAGTGCTTTGTACACAATAATGGAAAAGACTTCCTAGGTAAGTTTGATCCCAGAAGTGATGAGGGAGTATTCTTGGGATATTTTTCACATAGCAAAGCATATAAAGTGTTCAATAAAAGAACTTTGTGTGTAGAAGAAAGTGTACATGTAGTATTTGATGAAACTAACATTCTTTCTAAGAGACAGGAACATGAAGATGAAGCCATTGGATTGGTAAAGGATTTGACTAAAGCCTCAGCACAAGTCAAAGTGGCACCAAAAGAAGGAACAAGTGATGGAACAGGTTCTTCCATCCAGGGCAACCTGACAGAGGGAACTGATCAAAGAGAAACTGAAATAAATCCCCTAAAAGAACATGTTTATGACCCTATTCCTCATCAGCAGAACATGGGAGAAACATCTAGCAGAAACTTGTTAGTTGTAAAACCTGACAAGTATCAAAGTTCTCATCTTATTGAGAACATTATCATCGATCCAATATCTGGAGTCAAAACTAGATCACAATTAAAGAATCTGTGTACTTTTGATGCCTTTTTATCTCTTATTGAACCTAAAAATGTTGTTGAGGCTTTACAGGATGCAGATTGGGTGAATGCAATGCAAGATGAACTCAATCAATTTGAGAAAAGTCAAGTTTGGCATCTAGTTCCAAGACCCAAGGACAGATCAGTTGTTGGTACAAAATGGGTCTTCAGAAATAAACTTGATGAAGATGGAAAAGTTACAAGAAACAAGGCAAGACTGGTGGTCCAAGGTTACAGTCAAGAGGAAGGCATAAATTATGATGAGTCTTTTGTGTCAGTTGCAAGACTAGAGGCAATCAGACTCCTCATAGCTTTTGCAGCACACATGGAATTCACTCTTCATCAGATGGATGTCAAAAGTGCCTTCCTGAATGGCTACTTGAAAGAAGAAGTGTTTGTAAAACAACCTCCAGGGTTTGAGATCAAAGAATGTCATGTGCATGTGTACAAGTTAGACAAGGCTCTCTATGGACTCAAGCAGGCCCCAAGAGCATGGTATGAATGACTGTCCAAATTCCTACTGGAGCATGGTTACAAAAGAGGTAAAATTGACAGTACCTTATTCTTAAGGGAAAAAGGTAAGGATCTCTTTGTGGTACAAATATATGTTGATGACATAATCTTTGGGGCCACCACTGATAAGCTAAGTAAGGACTTTGCAAAATTAATGGGGAGTGAGTTTGAAATGAGTATGATGGGTGAGCTTAACTTCTTCTTAGGCTTGCAGATCAAACAAAGTCATAATGGAACCATGATCCATTAGCAGAAGTACGCAAAAGAGCTTATTAAAAAGTTTAAAATGGAAGAATCAAAAGAAATAGACACACCCATTGCAACTGCCACTAAATTAGACATTGATGAACATGGTTCATCAGTTAATCAAAAGTTGTATAGGGGTATGATTGGTTCACTCTTGTATCTTACTGCCAGTAGAACTGACATTGTTTTCAGTGTAGGGCTTTGTGCTCGTTTGCAGGCAAATCCAAAAGAGTCTCACTTGACTGTTGTCAAGAGGAAACTAAGATATCTGAAAGGCGCCACTGATCTGTGTCTTTGGAACCCCAAAGGTAGTAATTTCAATCTAGTAAGATATGTTGATGTTCATTATGCAGGTTTCCTAGTGGATATGAAGAGCACCTCAGGTATGGCACACTTCCTTGGTTCATGTCTAGTGTCATGGGCTACTAAAAAGAAAAATTCAGTAGCCTTATCTACTGCTTAAGTTGAGTATGTTGTTGCTGCCTCTTGTTGTGCTCAATTGCTATAGATCAAACACCAGCTATGTCGCACCCCCTTTGCCTTCCTAAGCGCAAATCGGGTTTATGACATTTGGAGAAGCAACTCATTCTTTTTGGGAACTGGGTTTGAATTTGGAAACTCGTCACCTAATGATTAGGGTGTATTAGGACACCAAAAGAGTTCGATTTGAATAACCAGAGATAGGGTAAGGGCTTGAAATTATTCTAAGGGGAAGGTGTTAGGCACCCCTCAGAATCCACTAGTATGGTTCCCGGCCAGACAATTATTGTGAATTGAGGTGCAATTAACGTATAAGCAAATAAGGCTCAAATAATAGGGGATTTCAACACATAATGGTTTGAAAGTAAACAAGTTTTGAAAGAACAATTAGAAAAGCAGATTTTTTAGAATAAGGAGTTAAATTGCTAAAAGAATAAAGAATAAAGGAAAGGGGGTCCTAGGTTTATTGAAAATATGGATCACCCCACACAATGTCCGGTAATCACTCCTAAATGAGGGGATACACGTGACATTATCGCGTGGTCATCATATCCATATCTACCTTTCCCACCCCGTTATGGTAATAAAGCGTGGATTGGTCTCGATTACCTATTGCATGCTATTACCCGTCCCATTCCTATCAATCCCGGAGGCATTTAGGACTACTAATCCTAAAAGGGAGGGATGTTGGGCTTATTTGGAGTTTCAAAGGTAAAAATTCTAAGGCGGCATACAAAAACACATATTGCATCTAAAAGGGGAAACACATAAGCATATAGGCTCAAGTATACCTCCTCGAACAAACACATAAAGTAGCATGTCTTACATATACTGCTTAGGTCTGATTGAAAAGCATTAAAGACGAGGGAGATGAGATTGTTGAGGCAGTTTTAGTTTATTGCATAACTCAGATAAGAAGTCCGAATCAGGCCTGCCTACTGGTTATAGTGATTAACGGATTCAGTTTTACAGTTATTTCTAAGGTTTGCCTAAGTGTTTAGACGGGGTCCTATAGGCATGATATCTACTGAATTTAAAAGGTGATGAAATAGTAGAAACTTGAAATAAATTATTCGAAATCCTATAAGCATGCTTGTTAAACCTTGTTAAGCGAGGGAATTAGGTTATTAAGAGAAGCAGAATGAACAAAAACAAAACTGAGCTGGTTACAGGTTCTGCAGGTGGTAGTATCTACTGTTACCGACTTTAATTCCTATGAGCATGTTATCTAACATTGACTGCGAATGAAAGCGAATCAGATTGACTTAAGAAACCCTTATAGGCATGATTTCTATGCATTACTCGTTTTAAACCTTATAGGCATGGCATCTAAATAAAGTTTGAATATGCATAATTAAAAGTACCCTATAGGCAGGTTTTCTACATGAAGTTGAATATGTAGAATTAAAAGTACCCTATAGACAAGTTTTCTACGTGAAGTTGAAAAAGTATCCTATAGGCATGGTCTCTAGGTGAAGTTCGAATATGCAGGAGTTAAAACACCCTATAGGCATGTTTTCTACCCTTGCATGCATAGTTACCCACCCTTTTCACTAGCTAGCCCCAAATGTTTATTACAACTTATTACAAACCAGAATAACAAACTACATCAGAACAAAAAAATACAAAGAAAGTACAACTAGAGGAGGCCTGATTCTTGACTTCCTCTCTGAGTTACGAGATAAACCAACTCAAAGACCACTGATCCAAAGCCTTTCTCAAATTTGAGTGTGTTAGAGTTCCCTAAGAGACTCAATGGGACTCCGGGCAGTACTCACACCCAAATTGTATTACCAGAATACGGACAAGTGCAGTGTGGAAGTGTCAGCCCTCAAGTGTCCAAGTTTAGAGGGAGCTCATGGGTCCCAAGGCAAGGCTCACAAGAGGGGGCAGAACTTAAGTCTAAGAGAGAGTGGAAGTGTAGAAATGGAATTTTAAGAACTAAGGAAGTAAAGGAGAGGAAAGAGGTGTTGGGAAACAGTTATGAAATTGATAACTTCACATAAAAGGGGTTCAGGGATTGGGAGCTTGCAAAGAGCCTATGTACTTAGGCGCTAGTTAATTCTGGGCATGCACAGCAATAGGGAGTGTTGTTATGCTTACAAAATCAACCGGAATACACAACATATAGTGGTAACATAGAGGTTTCAGTCATAGACAGCAATACTCAATACTCTCATGCCTCAAACAAGCCATCAGTACCAAACACATTGGGGTAGGGGTTTAGGATACATCATAAATTCAGAATAGGTAGAATTGCTAAAATAAGTACTGAATTAAACACAAGCAGTAGGCAAACAAGAAGGCAAAAGTATTAAGTAAACATATTGTTGTGATGTTGAAATCTTAATCAGAACATACCGGTTCAAGGAAGAAAAATATAGTAAAAGCAGGTAGCAGAACTTTGAAAATAGGCCACAGTTTAAGTAGTAAAGTAGAAGAGAGTGTTTTTTGAGTGTAAGTGATTATAGAACTCAGAGTGTTCGTGTGTCTGTGTTAATGAAAGAGCGGGGTATTTATAGTTTGAAGACAGGCAGAAAATAAGGCAAGGATCATAGCTTAGCGGTAATTATGGAACTATGTAACAATTAAAATCAAATCAGTATAATGACTTCCTTTAATTAAGGAGTTGAAATCAAACGGTAATGGGTAGAAAACATTTAAAGAAGAAAATCAAGTAAGCATCATGTGCAGAGTAGAAAATTAGGGGTAAGTGCATAGATGTTTAATTAAGGGAAGAATATTTGAAATACTCCGTTAGCCAAATAAGGTAAGAAAACAAAGTAAAGTTGCAGCATAAGGAGACAATCGAAAATAAGTACATAGCAAATCAGAGAGTCAAGGATTTCAAAATCACTGATTTAAGGAGAGTGACATGGGTTCCCATGAATAAACAAATAAACCAAGTCAGAAATGGGAGAATTGAAAGTCTAAGGAAAGTTTTCAAATCAACCTAAGAAATAGGGGAATTAGTAAGGCGAAACAAGGAAAGAGCCAATCACTTAACACATGGATGCAATCAAAATTACAAAAAAAGGTTTGAAATCAGTCCAAAATTGAAGGTCATTTCAGAGGGAAATTCAGCATATAAAAGAGTGCATAAGTATTAGGCATGCAAGACTGAATTTAGGACAAAGAGAAGCGTCATGCAATCACGAAGTCAGTAAGTAGTGGACTATCGAAATATGGTAGTCACATAGGTCAATCTTAGTAACTCAGTAATAGAGAAAAGAGAGAGTATCAAATAGCATGCAAAGGGGTCAAGTAAAAAAAAAATTCTGAAAACTGTAGTCTAATTTCAAGGAAGTCAAAATCACATAAAGAAACAGAGGATGAAACAAAAAGATTTCGAATCTAGTCGAGCAACAGATGAGGCAACTTCAGAAGCTCAAATAGGTCCAAAGAAGTTAGGGTTTTGAAATCAATCGAATTCAGAGCATGAAGACTAAGTAAATCACATAGCAAATAGCCTCAGAACTCGACTGAACCCCACATTTTAGGGTTTTCACCATCAATCGAGTTATAGAGATGAAAACGAGTAGATCAGACAAATACTAACAAATGTAGATTCAGAAACCTCAAAAGAAACTAAGACTTTTAACATGCAGACTCCAATAGAAGAACAACATAAAGAAACACAGTAGAACATGTTAAAAATCAGAGAAAGCTTCAAAACAACTTTAACAAAACCTAAATCGGAAAAGACAAGGGGTTTTGGAGGCAGAGTTTTGAAAGAAACCTTGAGAAAAGCGTTTAGAAGTTTAGAGTAAACACAGATCTAAAGAAATCGGAAAAACCTCAAAGGCTAGGGTTTCGGAAGAACCCCAGATGGTGAGAAAGGCTTGGAAAATCATCGATCTTGAGCAGAAATGTCGAGAGTCAGGCTTCAATGGCCATGGCTGGTCCAAGTAAGGTCGAAAGTGACCGGAGACAACCATAAGAACTGAAATCGACCAAGGTCTGGACCGAGATTTTCCCGATCTAGCCTTGAAACCATAGTACTCGAACACATAGAATCCAAGGGAAGTGGATACAGGCCTCCAATGGCTTTGGAGGCCATGGATTTGGGAGATTTTCAGGTGGTAATTGAGGGCGGTGGCTAGGGTTTGAGAGGGGATTGAGAGAGAATTGATAGAGTAGGGGGGTTTGAAGGTGGCTGCAGGTGAAAAAATGACTAGGGTTCGGGGTAGGTCGGGATTAAAAAAGGAAAGGGCTGATGTGAGCCGTTGATCTAGGAGATCAATAGCTGGGATTAAAAGGAAATCCGGGCGGGTTATTTAAAAAGGGCCATGAGTCGGGTAGGTTAGGATTGGGCTAGATAATTGGGTCCAATTGGGGTGCCAAATCTGGCTAAAACTGAAGTGAAAAATGGGCTAACATTTAAATAGCCATGTTTCCCTATTTGATTTACAAAAAATAGTAAGATAATTTCTGAAAATAAAAATAAAGGTGCTAAAATGATTAATAGCATATAATTATCAAATAAAAAATATTGGACCTAGTTTTTATAGACATAAACGTAATTAAATCTAAAAAGAGGCTAATATTGCAATTATATGCAATTTAGCTTTAAAAATAAAAAATAAATTTGTAAAAATATGCAAAAATCACATTAGCTATATTTTGGCATAAATAGGAGAGTCCTATAAATGAATGACTAAAAATGATAATTTGGGGAATAATTATTGGATTTTTTCTGGATAAGATAGGGCAATAAGTTAATTTAAAAATCTTTACAAATTAAGGAAAACTAATAAAATATTTGGACATTCTTATATATGCATACATATTTTATTTTGAAAGTATTTTATATATTAAAAATTTATAGGGAAAAATTGGGTATCAACAGCTGCCCCTCTTTACCCGGGTAGGATGAAAAAGTTGTCGGGTAAAGACATGATGACCAATTTTGACCGAATGAAATGGTTCGAGGAGAATTAGGTTGTGATCTAGCTTCTAAGATGCCTACATATCCCTGGTCTTACAGGAATCATGTCATATGTAGTTCAGGATCCGTCGGCGAAGTATGCCGATGGAGACTTTTCAAGAACGGACGCAATCATTTTTAATATATATGGTACTGATGAAAGTATTTTTCCCTATATATTTTTAATATGCAAAATAATTTTAAAATATGTATGCATATATAAGTATGTCCAAATGTTTTATTATTTTTCCTCAATTTTTTTAAAGATTTTTAAATCAATTTATTGCCCAATCTTATCCAGAAAAACCCAATAATTATTCCCCAAATTATAATTTTTGGTGATTCATTTATAGGAATCTCCTATTTATGATAAAATATAGCTAATGTGATTTTTGCATATTTTTAAAAATTTATTTAGTATTTTTAAAGCTAAATTGCATATAATTGTAATATTAGCCTCTTTTTAGATTTAGTTACATTTATATCTATAAAATTAGGTACAATATTTTTAATTTGATAATTATATGCTATTAATCATTTTAATACCTTTAATTTATTTTCAGAAATTATTTTACTATTTTTTGTAAATCAAATAGTGAAAATGGCTATTTAAATGTTAGCCCATTTTTTATTTCAGTTTTAGCCAGATTTGGCACCCCAATTGGACCCAATTTTAAACCCAATTACCATGACCCAATCCCTATCTAAACCGACCCACGACCAAATTAAACAACCCGCCCGGATTCCCTTTTAATCCCAGCCGTTGATCGCCTAGATCAACGGCTCACATCTGCCCCTTCCTTTATTAACCTGAACCTACCCCAAACCCTAGTCATTTTTCACCTGTAGCCGCCTTCAAACCCCTCTTCCTCTCTCAATTCTCTCTTAATCCCCTCTCAAACCCTAGCCGCCGCCCTCAATTACCACATGAAAATCTCCCAAATCCATGGCCTCCAAAGCCATTGGAGGCCTGTATCCACTTACCTTGGCTTCTATGTGTTCAAGTACTATGGTTTTAAGGCCAGATCGGGAAAAGCTCGGTCCAGACCTTGGTCGATTTCAATTCTTATGGCTGTCTCCGGTCACTTTCGACCTTACTCCGGCCAGCCATGGCCATTGAAGCCTGATTCTTGACTTCTCTGGTTAAGATCGATGATTTTCCAAGCCTTTCTCACCATCTGGGAATCTTCCGAAACCCTAGCCTTTGATGTTCTTCCGATTTCTTTAGATCTGTTCTAGATCTGTGTTTACTCTAAACTTCTAAACGTTTTTCTCAAGGTTTCTTTCAAAACTCTGCCTCCAAAACCCCTTGTCTTTTCCGATTTAGGTTTTGTTAAAGTTGTTTTGAAGCTTTCTCTGATTTTTAACATGCTCTACTGTGTTTCTTTATGTTGTTCTTCTACTGGAGTTTACATGTTAAAAGTCGTAGTTTCTTTTGAGGTTTCTGAATCTACTTTTGTTAGTATTTGTCTGATTTACTCGTTTTCATCTCTATAACTCGATTGATGGGGAAAACCCTAAAATTTGGGGTTCAGTCGAGTTCTAAGGCTATTTGCTATGTGATTTACTTAGTCGTCATGCTCTGAATTTGATTCATTTCAAAACCCTAACTTCTTTGGACCTATTCGAGCTTCTGAAGCTGCCTCATCTATTGCTCGACTAGATTCGAAATCTTTTTGTTTCATCCTATATTTCTTTATGTGATTTTGACTTCCTTGAAACTGGACTATAGTTTTCAGAAAAGTCTTTTTACTTGACCCCTTTGCATGCTATTTGATACTCTCTCTTTTCTCTATTACTGAGTTACTAAGATTGACCTATGTGACTACCATGTTTCGATAGTCCACTACTTACTGACTTCGTGATTGCATGACGCTTCTCTTTGTCCAAAATTCAGCCTTGCATGCCTAATACTTATGCACTCTTTTATATGCTGAATTTCCCTCTGAAATGACCTTCAATTTTGGACTGATTTCAAACCTCCTTTTGTAATTTTGATTGCATTCATGTGTTAAGTGATTGGATCTTTCCTTGTTTCGCCTTACTGATTCCCGTGTTTCTTGGGTTGATTTGAAAACTTTCCTTAGACTTTCAATTCTCCCATTTCTGACTTAGTTTATTTGTTTATTCATGGGAACCCATGTCACTCTCCTTAAATCAGTGATTTTGAAATCCTTGACTCCCTGATTCGCTATGTACTTATTTTCGATTGTCTCCATATGCTGCAACTTTACTTTGTTTTCTTACCTTATTTGGCTAACCGAGTATTTCAAATATTCTTCCCTTAATTAAACCTCTATGCACTTACCCCTAATTTTCTACTTTGCACATGATGCTTACTTGATTTCCTTCCTTAAATGTTTTCTGCCCATTACCGTTTATATCAACTCCTTAATTAAAGGAAGTCCTTATACTGATTTGATTTTAATTGGTACATAGTTACATAATTACTACTAAGCTATGATCCTTGCCTTATTTTCTGCCTGTCTTCAAACTATAAATACCCCGCTCTTTCATTAACACAGACATACGAACACTCTGAGTTCTAAAATCACTTACACTCAAAAACACTCTCTTCTACTTTACTACTTGTACTGTGGCTTATTTTCAAAGTTCTGCTACCTGATTTTACTATATTTTGCTTCCTTGAACTGGTATTTTCTGATTAAGATTTCAGCATCACAACAATATGTTTACTTAATACTTTTGCCTTCTTGTTTGCCTATTGCTTGTGTTCAATTCAATACTTACTTTAGCAATTCTGCCTATTCTGAATTTATGATGTATCCTAAACCCCTACCCCAATGTGTTTGGTATTGATGGCTTGTTTGAGGCATGACAGTGTTGAGTATTGCTGTCTATGACTCAAACCTCTATGTTACCACTATATGTTGTGTATTCCGGTTGATTTTGTAAGCATAACAGCACTTCATATTGTTGTACATGCCCAGAATTAACTAGTGCCTAAGTACATAGGCTCTTTGCAAGCTCCCAATCCCTGAACCCCTTTTATGTGAAGTTATCAATTTTGTAACTGTTTCCCAGCACCTCTTTCCTTTCTTTTACTTCCTTAGTTCTTAAAATTCTGTTTCTGCACTTCCACTCTCTCTTAGACTTATGTTCTGCCCCCTTTTGTGAGCCTTGCCTTGGGACCCATGAGCTCCCTCTGAACTTGGACACTTGAGGGATGGCACTTTCACACGGCACTTGTCCCTATTCTAGTAATATAATTAGGGTGTGAGTACAACCCGGAGTCCCATTGAGTCATTTAGGGAACACTGACACGCTCAAATTGGAGAAAGGCTTTGGATCAATGGTCTTTGAGTTGGTTTATCTCGTAACTCAGAGATGAAGTCAAGAATCAGGCCTCCTCTGGTTGTACATTCTTTGTATTTTTCTGTTCTGATGTAGTTTGTTATTATGTTTGTAATAAGTTGTAATAGACACTTGGGGCTGGCTAGTGAAAAAGGTGGATAACTATGCATGCAAGGGTAGAAAACATGCCTATAGGGTGTTTTAACTCCTGCACATTCGAACTTCACCTAGAGACCATGCCTATAGGATACCTTTTCAATTTCATGTAGAAAACTTGCCTATAGGGTACTTTTAATTCTGCATATTCAACTTCATGTAGAAAACCTGCCTATAGGGTACTTTTAATTCTGCATATTCAAAATTCATTTAGATGTCATGCCTATAAGGTTTAAAACAAGTAATGCATAGAAATCATGCCTATAGGGGTTTCATAAATCAATCTGATTCGCTTTCATTCGCAGTCAATGTTAGATAACATGCTCCTAGGAATTAAAGTCGGTAACAGTAGATACTACCACCGGCAGAACCTGTAACCAACTCAGTTTTTTTTTGTTCATTCTGCTTCTCTTAATAACCTAATTCCCTCGCTTAATAAGGTTTAACAAGCATGCTTATAGGATATCGAATAATTTATTTCAAGCTTCTACTATTTCATCACCTTTTAAATTCAGTAGATATCATGCCTATAGGACCCCGTCTAAACACTTAGGCAAACTTTAGAATAATAACTGTAAAACTGAATCTGTTAATCATTATAACCAGCAGGCAGGCCCGATTCGGACTTCATATCTGAGTTATGCAATAAACTAAAAATGCCTCAACAATCTCATCTCCCTCATCTTTAATGCTTTTCAATCAGACCTAAGCATTATGTGTAAGACATGCTACTTTATGTGTTTGTTCAAGGAGGTATACTTGAGCCTATATACTTATGTGTTTCCCCTTTTATAAGCAATATGTGTTTTTGTATGCCGCCTTAGAATTTTTACTTTTGAAACTCCAAATAAGCCCAGCATCCCTCCCTTTTAGGATTATTAGTCCTAAGTGCCTCCGGTATTGATAGGAATGGGACGGGTAATAGCATGCAATAAGTAATCGAGACCAATCTGCGCTTTAATACCTTAACGGGGTGGGAAGGGTAGATATGGATATGATGACCATGCGATAATGTCACGTGTAGCCCCTCATTGAGGAGTGATTACTGGACATTGTGTGAGGTGATCCATATTTTCAATAAACCTAGGACCCCCTTTCCTTTATTCTTTATTCTTTTAGCAATTTAACTCCTTATTCTAAAAAATCAACTTTTCTAATTGTTCTTTCAAAACTTGTTTACTTTCAAACCATTATGTGTTGAAATCCCCGATTATTTGAGCCTTATTTGCTTATACATTAATTGCACCTCAATTCACAATAATTGTCTGGCCGAGAACTACACTAGTGGATTCTGAGGGGTGCCTAACGTCTTCCCCTTAGAATAATTTCAAGTCCTTACCCTATCTCTGGTTAATCATATCGAACTCTTTTGGTGTCCTAATGCACCCTAATCATTAGGTGGCGACTCTCCAAATTCAAATCCAATTCCCAAAAGGAATGAGTTATCTCTCCAAATATCATAAACCCGATTTTTGCTTAGGAAAAAGAAGGGGGCGGGATAGCATGGCGACTCTGCTGGGGATCTTTAGGCTTTTACCATTTCAGACTATTATTGTGGATTTATACATCTTTATGTGCAATTAATTGTTGATTTCTTTAAAGTATCCAATTCCCTTTTCAACTGCAAAACTGACTTGTCTTCTTTGTTTCTTTCCTTAATAATGCTTTAAATTATGAAACTGTTGTATTTACTGCTTTGTTAACGTGAAAATACGTGCCAATATGCTTTTAATTATTGCATAATCATGCTCAACATCATATTCCACTCATGCCAAACAAATACCATAGAAACGCTTATAATGAGTGGTTGCGCTCTTCCGATATTATCACCCCTAAATTCGGAAAAGGCATATTTGCAGTAAAACCAGTCGATCAATGGTGTAGTCGATGGTTCCGTGCCTTTCCCCCTTGAGTTGTCCGCTCAAGGGTACCAGTCTAAAACCTCATAGAAACCTTACTCTTTTTAAATTGTGCATGCATCATGGTCAAACCTAGTTGAGTCAGTTATGTTGTCCATATAATGACTATTTAAGATAGCCTTGTCCAAAGTCCACAGGGTTTGCCCAAAACCCAAACGGACATCCCCATGTTTTGTGCATTTATTTGGAGAACTAAATGGTTCATGTTAATTGTTGATGTTAAATAGTCGAGTTTGGTGGGGGTAGGGTCTTAACCCTTTTGTTTTGCAGAAAATGAAGAATGAGGTCCCCAACTTTGGTATGGTTAGCATACCCTCACTTTTGCTAGACTGGTGGAGGGGTCTTCCATCAAATGACCAAATCAATGAGTGTAAAGAGAGGGTCGCCAAAGCTAGCAAAAAGTTGGAATATCTGGAATGCAGTCTGCTGGAATTGGAAGGAAAAGTGAGGAAAAGAGTCACCGACTGCCAGAACATTGAGGGAAACAAAGGAGAACACTGGCAAAGGCATGTTTACTGGTGAACCTGCGCAAACTGGAGGATCTGATCAATGAGAGCATTCAACATGAGGAAGGTCCTTCTGGGACCAAGTAGATAGGAGTTCATCTTTTTCACTTTATAAATGTAATAAGGCCAATGGCCATTAATGACATTTTATTTTTAGGTTATTTAGTGTCGATTTGGAATCCGTCTAATTTTATCAATAAAATGAGGCATTTAGCATTTTAAGTTCTCCAAATTAATTTGTCGCCAGGCCTACCTCGGGCACAAAGAGGTCCCCCAAATTAGGACACGATTTACATTCTTGCGCCATGTGTTTAAATATCGCAACATTTTCTTATAGTCCTCACTAACTTGGTTACCTTTTGTTTTTATTTTTATTATTCCCCTCCCCAAAGGTTAGTTCGTGTACTCTGGCAACATCATCCTATTCCACGAGATCCAGGGGTCCACCACCCATTCCTCCTTTTAGTCCCATTAAAGGCAAGAACAAAGGGCTCGGAAAGAACCTTCAAGGAATCTCTAAACCCATAAAATCAAGAAACATGGCACTACCTTCAGTTTAGGATATGGATGCACCTGGGAGGAATTCAATAGTTGGTCGCCACCATGGTGTGGTCCTTACTATCCACTAGAGCAACCAATACCGCATTTGGAGCAGACTTTCCAACAGGCTGACATTATTTATGGATTAGATGAAGAAGAAGCACTTGCAGTGGTGAAGAACTTATTCCTAGAAGACAATGACATAGACTGTTGTATTGTTCTCGAGGAGGAGGGGGAGGAAGGCCCTTCCACACAGGCTGTAAGCAGAGGGGCAAGCCTAAATAATTGTACCATTAGAACAACCAAAGCCCGACGAGCTTCGCATTTTCAATTCCCGCAATAAGATCTTCGATGTTCAAAACAGTTATTCAATTCATCAAAAGCATTTTTGATTTTTCTTATGAATCAACACATATTACTATCGTTTTCTTTCATTACTTTACTTATACAACATTACTATTACTTATCATGATGAACCGATGACTGTGACATGCAACGAGACAACGCAACAAACGGACATAGATTTAGAGAAAGATGACATACCAGAAGAGATTGTTAAAGAAGTAGAGAATTTTGAGAATAGACCTAAGTCCAACCTGGACGAAACAGAAGTTGTTAACCTAGGAGATGCAGAAAACGTCAAAGAAACACGAATCAGCATCCACTTATCACCGTCAGAAAAGAAGGAATACACGAAATTTCTAAGGGAATATGAGGACATATTTGCCTGGTCATATGATGACATGACTGGTCTAAGTACGTCTATTGTGGCTCACAAATTGCCAACTAATCCGATATGTCCGCTGATAAAGCAAAAGCTCAAGAAATTTAAGTCTGATATGAGTATGAAAATCAAGGAAGAGGTCACTAAGCAGGTCAAAGCTAAGGTTCTCAGAGTAGTAGAATACCCGACATGGTTAGCCAACATCGTGCCAGTACCAAAGAAGGACGAGAAGGTCAGAGTCTATGTCGACTACCGAGATCTCAACCAGGCCAGTCTGAAAGACGACTTCCCCTTGCCAAACATACACATCCTGATTGACAATTGCACCAAGCATGAGTTGCAATCATTGGTAGATTGTTTCGCTGGGTATCATCAGATCTGGATGGATGAAGATTATGTTGAGAAAATGGATTTCATTATGCCGTGGGGAATGTACTGTTACAAGATGATGCCATTTGGGTTAAAGAATGCAGGGGCCACCTACATGAGGGTCATGACTACCATTTTTCATGATATGATACACAAGGAGATAGAGGCGTGCGTAGATGATGTTATTATCAAGTCCAAGAAAGCACTAATCACATGGAAGATTTGAGGAAGTTTTTGAATAGATTACCAAGGTACAACCGGAAACTAAATCTCGCAAAATGTGCATTTGGGGTTCCTATCGAAAAGCTACTTAGGTTTATTGTGAGTCGCCAAGGAATAGAACTAGATCCATCAAAGGTCAAAGCTATTCAAGAATTTCCACCGCCAAAAAAAAAGAAGGACGTGATGAGTGTCTTGGGGAGACTCAATTGCATCAGCCGGTTCATAACACAGTCTACAGTTATTTGTGAGCTAATCTTTAAGATATCAAAGAAAGATGTTGATCCCAAATGGACTGATGACTACCAAAAAGCTTTTGATAGAATCAATGAATACCTGTCGACACCACCAGTTTTGGTCCCGCCCGAGCTAGGTAGACCTCTATTACTCTACCTTGCAGTATTGGATAGAGCTTTCGGTTGCATTCTGGGGTAGTATGATGAGATAGGGAGGAAGGATCAGGCCATCTATTACCTCAGTAAGAAGTTCACCCCGTACGAGGCCTGGTATTCTCTATTAGAACGCACTTGCTGTGCTTTGACTTGGGTAGCTCAGAAGCTGAGACACTATTTTTGTGCTTACACTACATATCTCATATCAAGGATGGATCCTTTGAAGTACATCTTTCAGAAGCCCATGCCCACTGGCAAGGTAGCCAAGTGGCAAATCTTAATGAGTGAATTTGACATTGTCTACATGACTCAGAAGGCAAACAAGGGACAGGCACTAGCAGATACCTTGCTAAAAATCCCGTGGATGGAGAACACGAACCCCCTGAAAATGTATTTTCCTGACGAGGAGGTATTGTTCATAGGAGAAGACATTGCAGAATCCTATGATGGTTGGAGAATGTTTTTTGATGGAGCAGCAAATTTCAAAGGAGTCAGCATAGGAGCAATCCTAGTATCAGAAACCGGTCAACATTACCCGGTGTCTGCCAAACTCAAATTCCCGTGCACCAACAATATGGCCGAATACGAAGCTTGCATCTTAGGGCTCAAGATGGCCATCGACATGAACATTCAAGAATTGGTGGTGATTGGAGATTCAGACTTGCTTATACATCAGGTACGAGAAGAATGGGCAACCAAGAACTCCAAGATACTCTCGTATCTGCATCATGTACAGGAATTGAGAAAGAGGTTTATAAAGATGGAATTCCAGCATGTTCATAGAATCCAGAATGAGTTTGTCGATGAATTGGCTACCTTGTCATCCATGATACAACATCCAGACAAGAACTTCATTGATCCCATTCCTGTAAAGATCCATGATCAGCCAGCTTATTGTGCCCATGTTGAAGAAAAAGCAGATGGAAAGCTTTGGTTTCATGACATCAAGAAATATTTGGCAAGGGGAGAATACCCAAGACTTGCGAATCCTACTCAAAAACACACGCTTCGGAGGTTGTACAATAATTTCTTTCACAACAGAGGAATCCTGTATATGAGGACTCCTGATTTGGTATTACTAAGGTGTGTCGACACAAAAGAAGCATCCAGGTTACTTGAGGAAATTCACGCCGGGACCTGCGGTCCACATATGAACAACTTTATCTTAGAAAAGAAGAAACCCCGAGCTGGTTACTTTTGGATGACTATGGAAACAGATTGCATCTAGTATGTCCGGAAATGCCACCGCTGCCAGATACATGCAGACAGGATAAAGGTACCTCCAAACAAGCCTAATGCAACAAGCTCACCATGGTCGTTCGCCGCTTAGGGAATGGATGTTATTGGACCAATCGAGCCTGCTGCCTCCGACGGGCACAGGTTTATCCTAGTAGCAATCGACTATTTCACCAAATAGGTCGAAGCAGTATCTTACAGAGCAGTGACTAAGAAAGTCGTGGCAGACTTTGTCCGCGACCGTATCGTTTATCGATTCGGGATTCCAGAATCAATCATTACCGATAATGGCTCCAACCTCAACAATGACTTGATGAAAGCCATGTGTGAAACTTTCAAGATCAGGCATAAGAATTCTACAGCCTACAGACCTCAAATAAACGTAGGCGTAGAGGCCGCCAACAAGAATATCAAGAAGATATTGAGGAAAACGATAGATAAGCTTAAATTGTGGCACGAGAAGTTGTCATTTTCTCTGTTGGGGTATCGCACCACAATTCGTATATCAACTGGGGCAACCCCCAATATGCTGGTTTATGGTACAGAAGTCGTCATTCCCACCAAAGTAGAAATTCCTTCCCTAAGGAGCATATAGGAAGTTGAGCTCGATGATGCAGAGTGGGTGAAAAGTCATTATGAGCAACTAGCCCTTATAGACGGGAAAAGAATAAATGTAGTTTGTCATGGTCAACACTATCAGAACAGAATGTCCAGAGCCTTTAACAAAAAAGTCAAGCCGAGATAGTTCACACCGGGGCAACTAGTGTTAAAGAAGATTTTCTTGCATCAAGATGAAGCAAAAGGGAAGTTCTCTCCCAACTGGCAGGGTCCATACATGGTTCACCGGGTCCTAACAGGAAGAGCCCTCATACTTGCAGAAATGGACGGAGAAGTCTGGCCGAAACCGATCAACTCAGATGCAGTCAAGCGTTACTATGTGTAATCTTATGCTTTCCTATATGAGGTAAATTGAACTACGCCTGACCTGATTTCCGTTTAAGAGGGGATACGTAGGCAGCCCTGTGGGTTCGATCACAATTCAATAAAATTTCCATTTTCCCTCGCAATTGGAAACAGGGGCAGAATTTTGAGGAGAACCTTTAAAACTCCGAAGTTGATTTCAGCCAATCATCGCAAGCAACAGTCAAAAACATCAACCCATTAAACTGGGGCAGAATTTTGAGGAGGACCCTCAAAATTCCGTAGCAAGAGAGGTTGCAATGTCTTGAACCACGTCACAGTTATCGGTTCATCTAAAAAATTATTATTATTATGTCATATTTTTACAAAATCATGCATGTCTATTACTAAAATTGCCTTGTTTAGCAATGCTACACCAATGATACATACAGTATCACCAGTTCAAAGCCGAACAGGTCAAGCAGAGCCAGTGGGGGACACGAACTAACCGCCCTTTTTTTACAAAACTCACGATTTTTTTGGATGCAGGCACTTGAATTGAAAAATCATCGAATATACTATACACTCACGAGACAAACACTGTTCAAGAATACAACTCTCAGAACCATTGCACTTACTCACAGTTGCTATCCGCACACAGCAGTGTCCCCAACATGCACAATATTCCCAGCAGTTAAATATCGCAATCTGCTATCAGCTAAGAAAGTTCTATTACCATTTGCTATCTTATTTTTGCATAAGGCTACTATTCTACCTTTCGAGGTTAAGCTCTACATCCATCTACATTCTTGCATTGCATAAGGCTACCATTCTGCCTTCCGAGGTTAAGCTCTACCTCCATCTGCATTCCTGCATTGCATAAGGCTACCATTCTGCCTTCCGAGACTAAGCGTTGTCTCCATCTGCATTTCTACATTACATAAGGCTACCATTCTGCCTTCCAAGGTTAAGCTCTACCTCCATCTACATGTGCATGGCTGAAAGATCGCCACTTTATTTACATTTGCATGGCTGAAAGATCGCCACCTCTACATTTGCATGGCTGAAAGATCGCCACTTTATTTACAATTGCATGACTGAAAGATCGCCACCTTTACATTTGCATGGCTGAAAGATCACCGCCTCTACATTTGCATGGTGTAAAGATCGCCACCTCTACATTTTGCACGCCTGAAAGATCACCACCTCTTGCATTTCATAGAATGAAAGATTTCCAAATACTACATCTCATGGGCTGAAAGATCGCCAAATTATCTGAAGGCGTCATTGTTCGGAGACACCATTTTCATAGCCCTAGAACACCATGTCATGACCTGAGGACCCCTTTTAATCTTTTGCATATCATTATTCAAAGGCATCATGGTTCGGAGGCATAATTCTCATAGCCCGAGAGCGTCATTTCATGGCCTGCGAATCCTTTATTATATGCTTCACGGCCCAGGACATCACGGTCTAAGGACGTCATCCTAACTATCCAAAGACACCATTCATGGTCCGACGGGAATGTGTATCATGTTTAAATTATACACTATATATGCTTGTACTGCTTATTTGTAGGAAATCCAGCAAGCAACAACTGTCTCGACAGGAGCGATCCCGCTCCGGTTCCTACAGCCCTATCAGACATCAACCATTCACCCCGTCATTAATATTGCGTCCGTTCTGAAAAGGCTCCATTGGCATACTCTGTCGACGAATCTTGAACTACATATGGCCTGATTCCTGTAAGACCAGGGATATGTAGGCAGCTCAGAAGCCAGAGCACGGCCTAAGTCTCCTCGAACCATTTCGTTCGGTCAAAATTGGCCATCATATCTTTACCTGACAACTCTTTCATCCTTCTCGGGTAAAGAGGGGTAGCTGTTAATACCCAATTTTCAAGAACACATAGAAGCCAAGGGAGTGATGGCGACTCTGTTGGAGATCTTTAGGCTTTTACCATTTCAGACTATTATTGTGGATTTATACCTCTTTATGTGCAATTACTTATTTATTTCTTTTAAGCATTCAATTCCCTTTTCAACCGCAAAACTGACTTGTCTTCTTTGTTTCTTTACTTACTACTAATTTAAATTATGAAACTGCTGTATTTACCGCTTTCTTAATGTGAAAATACGTGCCAACATGATTTTAATTATTGCATAATCATGTTCAATATCATATTCCACTCGTGCCAAACAAATACCATATCAACGCTTATAATGAGTGGTTGCGCTCTTCCGATATTATCACCCCCTAAATCCAGAAAAGGCATATTTGCGGCAAAACCAGTCGATCAGCGGTTTAGTCGACGGTTCCGTGCCTTTCACCCTTGAGTTGTCCGCTCAAGGGTACTAGTCTAAAACCCCATAGAAACCTTACTCTGTTTAAACTGTGCATGCATCATTATCAAACCTAGGCATGTCAATTATGTTGTCTGCATAATGACTCTTTAAAATAGCCTTGTCCAAATTCCACTGGGTTTCCCCAAAACCCAAACGGACACTACCACGTTTTGTGCATTAATTTGGAGAACTAAATGTTTTTATGCTAATCTTTGATGTTAAATAGGCGAGTCCTGTGGGGTAAGGGCCTAATCCTTTTTTTGTCTTGCAGAAATATAAGGCACGAAGTCCCCAGATTCTGCATGGTCACCAACATCCACCCAAAATTGCTAAGTTGGTGGGAGGATCTTCACTCTAGTGATTAAACCCTTGTCCGCAAATATCTAAGCAACCTACCTTCTCTCCTAGCAATCCAACCCAACAACAAGATCATAGAAGCTGCCACTTTGTACTGGGATTATGAGAGATCTGTGTTCCGCTTCGGGGACATTGAAATGACACCCTTGCTATAAGAAATAGGAGTATTGGCCAGTATCCCATGGGAAACTCCGGGTTTGTTAATGCCCGAGAACCGCAAGGGCAGGGGTTTCCTCAAAATGATTAGTTTGAAGAAGAATCCAGAACTAACATGTTTGAAAGAGTCCTATATCCATTTTGATTATTTTTACGAGAGGTACGGTCACAACAAGTCCTACTGTACCTATCCTGACGAATTTGCCATTACATCACTAGGGCATACTCACCGAAGGGTCTTTGTATTCATGTTTTGTTTTATGGAGTTGATAGTGTTTCCAATGAAGAAAGCAAGGATCCATACCAGGCTGGCTATGGTAACTAAAACTCTGATGGAGGGCATTGGTGGGCAACCATTTAGTATTATGCTCATGATCATTGCGAAAATATATCGGGCCTTGGAGAAGTGTCAACGAGGAGCCAAACACTTCGAGGGCTGCAATTTGCTACTCCAGCTTTGGCTCATGGAGCATCTCCAAAAGGGTGAGTACCGACGGGAGATTCAGTGAAGAGACTAGGATGATCATATCGCTTTCCATCGTCCGAAGCAAATGAATTACATGCCCAACATGTTTGCCCAGCCAGAAGATGCCAGAGGATAGGTAGAGTTATTTGATAATCTAACCGAGGAATGGGTACAATGGATGTTCGAGTGGTTCCCTACTGAGGAGTTCATCTCCCGATCCAAGGATGCACCATTTCTGATACTGATCGGTCTGAGAGGAACATACTCTTACATCCCTCCCCGTGTTATGAGGCAAGCCGGTAGGAAGCAGGTTATACCCAGGGTCGACAAGATGAGTCATTTCCAGGCTGACTTCTAGGCTAATGATAGTCCTTACAAGTGTCAAGCTCTGCATATATGGCACTACAAGATTGTCATGGGGAGAGATACCATCGAGCCAGACAGGTACCACGCTGGTTGTGTTCCCTACTATTCAGGCTAGTTGGAGGATAATCACGATGGTTTGGGCCAGCCAGGGCTTGCTAATGGCCACAGGATCATAGATGAAAGGGCCGAGGCACAGGTCAAATACAATCAACTGCGCAAGAGGATCCTGGAGTGCGAAAGTAAGCACCGTGAGATACAAGAAGCCAACCAAAAGTTGATTGAGGAGTGGAAAGACATGGCTGTCAGTGCCAACAAGTGACTGGGATACTTGGAGCGGGGCATAGTGGAGCTGGAAAGGAAATTCCTCAAAAGAATCGAGGATTGCCAAAATGCTGAAAGAAACGTGGGCGGACACCTAGCCAGACCCTATCTATAGCTGGGACTTCGCGAGATGGGAAAGTTGTTCGATGGAGCCACGAATGCTGAATCTGGGGAAGGTCCTTCTGGGACCAAATAGATAGGAGTTGTCTTTTGCTTTATGAAATATAATAAGGCCAATGGCCATTAATGACATTTTATTTCTTGTTATTTAGTGTCAATTTGGGATCCGTCTACTGTTATCAATAAAATGTGGCATTTAGCATTTTTAAGTTCTCCAAATCAATTTGTCGCTAGGCCTACCTCGGGCACAAAGAGGTCCCCCAAATTAGGACACGATTTACATTCTTGCGCTATGTGTTTAGATATCGCAACATTTTCTTATAATCCTCACTAACTTGGTTACCTTTTGTTTTATTCTTTGTTTTTGTTTTTATTATTCCCCTCCCCAAAGGTTAGTTCGTGCACTCTGGCAACATCATCCTATTCCACGAGATCCAGGGGCCCTCCACCCACTCCTCCTCTTAGTCCTGTCAAAAACAAGAACAAAGGCAAAATGGAAGATTTGAACAATGTCAGAAGGGAGAACGCAACTGAATGGGTAGAGGCCATCAATGGTCATGGTACTCAGGTTCCTAAGGAAAATGTATCCCAACTTGAACAGAAATTGTTGAAATTCCAAGAAGAGCTCGATCAGTTTCGGAATCTGGCAAGCTTGTCATTTTCCCTCAGCACCCCGGATATTACCTTTCCCAATACTCAAAACCCTACACTACCTTAAAACATCCCAAAGCAACAGAATCATCCACTCCCCACCCTGTTCTACCAAGGACCCAATGAAATACTTGCCATACCCCAAATAACACTCCGCTACTCATCCCAGAACTCCAAAACTCCACAAATGACCACTTTCACACCCATCATAACACCCCCATCTACATAGAGACCATGCCACACTCCACCCAACCCATCTCAAGCACACCTGAGTCTGATGATGAAGACTCGCTCATTAGGAACCTGGCTGAGGAACTTAATAAATTGACTAGCCGGATTTAAGGCATTGAAGGAAGCAAAGGAATTGAGGGGCTGAACTATGAGGATCTTTGCCTACAGCCCGATGTCGAACTGCCCGAGGGGTACAAACCTCCTAAGTTCGAGATGTTTGATGGTACAAGGGATCCAAGAGTGTATTTGAGAACATACTATGACAAGCTGGTTGGAGTAGGGAAAGACGAGAGAATCCGCATGAAGCTTTTCATGAGGAGTTTGAAGGGAGATGCTCTATCATGGTACATTAGCCAAGATCCGAAGAAGTGGTCAAGTTGGGTAGGCATGGCCTCCAATTTTATGGAGAGGTTCAGGTTCAACACGGAGAATGCACCGGATGTGTTCTACATTCAGAATCTAAAGAAGAAACCTATAGAAACATTTTGAGAGTATGCTACTCGCTAGAGGTCCGAAGGTGCTAAGGTCATACCTGCCTTAGAAGAGGAACATATGAACATATTCTTTGTACAGGCTCAGGACCCTTAATATTATGAAAGACTGATGATGATTGAGAGCCACAAATTTTCCGACATTAGCAAGCTGGGTGAAAGGATCGAAGAGGGTATCAAAAGCGGTATGGTTACGAACTTTGAGGCCTTGCAAGCTATAAATAAGGCATTACAGTCCGGTGGTGTGTCCAAGAAAAGGGACGTAGGAGACGTAATGGTGGCACAAAGAACCAAATCTCCCATCAAATACCAAACCTATCCAATGCCTCCACTAATATATCAGCCTACTCCAAACTACCAAGCACCCTCACCCTTTTACCAAACTCCACCAACCACTTATCAATCATCTCCGCCACCCATATATCAGCCTACTTCACCCAGATATTCCCAACCCGCACATGTTTACCAAGCCTACAATGTTCAACCATCCCACTATCAATCACCTCCTACACGCCAAAACATCTCTAGACCTCGACCAAATTTTGACCGCAGACCTCCTAAATAGTATACAACCATTGCCAAACTCATTGACCAGTTATACGAGAGACTCAAAGTTGCTGGTTATGTCACCCCTATCCCTGCTATAACTCCTAAGAACCCTTCATAGTGGGATAATCCAAACAAATCCTATGCATACCATTCTGGCATGAAAGGACACACCATCGACGAATGTCGTTCTCTGAAAGACAAGATCCAGGCTCTGATTGACAACAAAATTATTATGGCAAAGGAACCTGCCCCAAATGTCCGCAACAACCCTCTGCTAGACCATAAGGGTGGAAGCGTTCACATGATTGAAATAGAGGATGATTGGGATCCCGAGGGGTCTATCGGGTTGATCGCAGAAGGTGATGACCCAAAGAAGCAAATAGTTACTCTTAATTCGATCGGGGTCCAGATTCAACCCTCGGGGAACACCGAGGTAAATATGTTCGTACCACTTGAGTTTGAAATAACGCCATCTACAAAGACACCAGCGCCAATTGAGGTCGAATTCGTGTCTCTAGCAAATGCACCTACGCCATTTGAAGTTGCAGTTTTTCCACCCAAGGCCCATGCTCCATTCAGAGTAAAGATAGCCACATCGATCCCAGTGGCGATGTCGACCATGACACCATTCCACACAAAGGCTATACCATGGGACTATACAGCTGAGGCAAGGAGGAAAGGCAAGGTTAGGTTTGAGGAAATTGTTGTCGCATAGGGTATGACGAGAACTGGTAGGATCTATATCCTAGAACACCTAGTTGAGTAAAGCAAGCAGGCCTCTAATCATTCGCCCATCATTGAGACAGGTCCAGACGATTCTTGGAGAAAGATACAGGCCAAGGAATACTCGGTCATCGACCAGTTGAACAAAACACCGGCGCAGATCTCCATACTTGCTTTGCTACAAAATTTTGAGGCACATAAAGCTCAAGAAGCATGGCACTACTTTCGGTCTGGGATATGAGTACACCTGGGAGGAATTCAACAACTGGTCACCACCATGGCACGGTCCTTACTATTCGCTAGAGCATCCAATACCACATTTGGAGCAGACTTTCCAACAAGCTAACATTATTTATGGATCAGATGAAGAAGAAGCACTTACAGCGGTGAAGAGCTTGTTCCTAGAAGACAATGACATAGACTGTTGTAATGTTCTCGAGGAGGAGGGGGAGGAAGGCCCTTCCATATAGGTTGTGAGCAGAGGGGCACGCCTAAATAATTGGACCATCAGGACAACCAAAGCCCGACGAGCATTGGGGTAGCAAGGCTAAATAAAGCACCATCTTATTTACTAAAAGATTTTTATTTCTCACATGTTTTCAATTCCTGCAAAAAGATTTCCAATGTTCAAAACAATTATGCAATTTATCAAAGTATTTGACTTTTCTTACAAATCAACACTCATTATTATTTTTTCTCTCATTACTTTACTCACACAACATTACTATTACTTATCTTGATGATCCAATCACTGTGACATGCAACGAGATAACGCAACAAACAGACATAGATTCAGAGGAAGATGACATACCAGAAGAGATTGTTAAAGAAGTAGAGAGTTTTGAGAACAGACCTAAGTCCAACCTGGATGAAACAGAAGTTGTTAACCTGGGAGATACAGAAAATGTCAAAGAAACATGAATCAGTGTCCACTTATCACCATCAGAAAAGAAAGAATACACGAAATTTCTAAAGGAATATGAGGACATATTCGCCTGGTCATATGATGACATGACTGGTCTAAGTACGTCTATTGTGGCTCACAAACTGCCAACTGATCCGACATGTCCGCTGGTAAAGCAAAAGCTCAGGAAATTCAAGCTTGATATGAGTCTAAAAATCAAGGAAGAGGTCACTAAGCAGGTCAAAGCTAAGGTTCTCAGGGTAGTAGAATACCCGACATGGTTAGCCAACATCGTGCCAGTACCAAAGAAGGACGGGAAGGTCAGAGTCTGTGTCGACTACCGGGATCTCAACCGGGCCAGTCTGAAAGACGACTTCCACTTGCCAAACATACACATCCTGATTGACAATTGCGCCAAGTATGAGTTGCGATCATTTGTAGATTGTTTCACTGGGTATCATCAGATCTGGATGGATGAAGAAGATGCTGAGAAAATGGCTTTCATTACACCGTAGGGAATGTACTATTACAAGATGATGCCTTTTGGGTTAAAGAATACAAGGGCCACCTACATGAGGGCCATGACTACTATTTTCTATAATATGATACACAAGGAGATAGAGGTATACATAGATGATGTTATTATCAAGTCTAAGAAATCCACTAATCATATGGAAGATTTGAGGAAGTTTTTCAATAGATTACGAAGGTACAACCTGAAACTGAATCCTGCAAAATGTGCATTTGGGGTTCCTACCGGAAAGCTACTTGGGTTTATTGTGAGTCGCCGAGGAATAGAACTAGATCCATCAAAGGTCAAAGCTATTTAAGAATTGCCACCGCCAAAAAACAAGAAGGACGTGATGAGTTCCTTGGGCAGACTCAATTACATCAGCCGGTTCATAGCATGGTCTACAGTTATCTATGAGCCAATCTTTAAGATGTTAAAGAAAGACGCCGCTACCAAATGGGCTGAAGACTGCCAAAAAGCTTTCGTAAGAATCAAGGAATACATATTGACACCACCAATTTTGGTCCCGCCCGAGCCAAGTAGACCTCTATTAATCTACCTTGCAGTATTGGATAGAGCTTTCGGTTGCGTTCTGGGGAAGCATGATGAGACATGGAGGAAGGAGCAGGCCATCTATTATTTCAGTAAGAAGTTCACCTCGTACGAGGCCCGGTATTCTCTATTAGAATGCACCTATTGTGCTTTGACTCGGGTAGCTCAGAAGCTGAGGCACTACTTCTGTGCTTACACTACATATCTCACATCAAGTATGGATCCTTTGAAGTACATCTTTCAGAAGCCCATGCCCACTAGCAAGCTAACCAAGTGGCAAATCCTATTGAGTGAATTTGACATTGTCTACGTGACTCAAAAGGCAATCAAGGGACAAGCACTAGCAGATTACCTTGTTGAAAATCCCGTGGACGGAGAATAGGAACCCCTGAAAACGTATTTTCCCGATGAAGAGGTAACGTTCATAGGAGGAGACATTGTAGAATCCTATGGTTGTTAGAGAATGTTTTTCGATAGAGCAAAAAATTTCAAAGGAGTTGGCATAGGAGTAGTCCTAGTATCGAAAACCGGTCAACATTACCCGGTGTTTGCCAAACTCAGATTCCCGTGCACCAACAACATCGCCGAATACTAAGCTTGCATCTTAGGGCTCAAGATGGCCATCGACATGAACATTCAAGAATTGTTGGTGATTGGAGATTCAGACTTTCTTATACATCAGGTACGAGAAGAATGGGCAACCAAGAACTCCAAGATACTCCCGTATCTGCATCATGTACAGGAATTGAGAAAGAGGTTTATAAAGATGGAACTCCAGCATGTTCATAGAATCCAGAATGAGTTCGCCGATGCATTGGCTACCTTGTCATCCATGATACAACATCCAGACAAGAACTTCATTGATCCCATTCCAGTAAAGATCCATGATCAGCCAGCCTATTGTGCCTATGTTGAAGAAGAAGCAGACGGAAAGCCTTGGTTTCATGACATCAAGAAATATTTGGCAAGGGGAGAATACCCAGAACTTGCGAATCCTACTCAGAAACGCATGCTTCGGAGGTTGTCCATTAATTTCTTTCACAACGGAGGAATCTTGTATAGGAGGACTCCTGATTTGGGATTACTAAGGTGTGTCGACTCAAAAGAAGCATCCAGATTACTAGAGGAAATTAACGTCGGGACCTACGGTCCACATATGAACAACTTTGTTTTAGCAAAGAAGATACTCCGAGCTGGTTACTTTTGGATGAATATGGAAACGGACTGCATCCAGTATGTCCGTAAACGCCACCACTGCCAGATACATGCAGACATGATAAAGGTACCTCCAAACAAGCTTAATGCAACAAGATCACCATAGTCGTTTGCTGCTTGGGGAATGGATGTTATTGGACCAATCGAGCATGCCGCCTCTAACGACACCAAATGGGTCGAAGCAACATCTTACAGAGCAGTGACTAAGAAAGTTGTGGCAGACTTTGTTCGCGACCGCATCGTTTGTCAATTCGGGATTCTAGAATCAATCATTATTGATAATGGCTCCAACCTCAACAGTGACTTGATGAAAGCCATGTGTAAAACTTTCAAGATCAGGCATAAGAATTCTACAGCCTCCAGACCTCAGATAAACGGAGTCGTAGAGACCGCCAACAAGAATATCAAGAAGATATTGAGGAACACGATAGATAAGCATAAACAGTGGCATGAGAAGTTGTCATTTTCTCTATTGGGGTATCGCACCACAGTCCGCACATCAACTGGGGAAACCTCTTATATGCTGGTTTACGGTACAGAAGTCGTCATTCCCACCGAAGTAGAAATTCATTCCTTAAAAATCATACAGGATGCTGAGCTCGACGATGCAGAGTGGGTGAAAAGTCGCTATGAGCAACTAGCCCTTATAGATGGAAAAAGAATAAATGTAGTTTGTCGTGGTCAACTTTATCAGAACAGAATGTCCAGAGCCTTCAATTGGTGTTAAAGAAGATTTTCCCGCATCAAGATGAAGCCAAAGGGAAGTTCTCTCCCAACTGGCAGGGTCCGTACATGGTTCACTGGGTCCTGATAGGAGGAGCCCTCATACTTGCAGAAATGGACGGAGAAGTCTGGCCGAAGCCGATCAACTCAGATGCAGTCAAGCGTTACTATGTGTAATCTTATGCTTTCCTATATGAGGTAAATTGAACTACGCCTGACCTGATTCCTGTTTAAGAGGGGATACGTAGGCAGCCCTATGGGTTCAGTCACAATTCAATAAAATTTCCATTTTCCCCCGCAATTGGAAACTGGGGCAGAATTTTGAGAAGGCTACCATTCTGCCTTCCGAGACTAAGCTCTGTCTCCATATGCATTTCTGCATTGCATAAGGCTACCATTCTGCCTTCCGAGACTAAAGCTGTCTTATTTTTGCATAAGGCTACCATTCTGCCTTCCGAGACTAAGGCTACCATTGCATAAGGCTACCATCCATTTTGCTATCTTATTTTTGCATAAAGCTACTATTCTGCCTTCCGAGTTTAAGCTCTACCTCTACCTGCATTCTTGCATAACATAAGGCTGCCATTCTGCCGTCCAAGATAAGCTCTGTCCCCATCTGCATTCCTGCATTACATAAGGCTACCATTCTGCCTTACGAGGTTAAGCTCTACATCTATCTGCATTTTTGCATTGGATAAGGCTACCATTCTGCCTTCCGAGGTTAAGCTCTACCTCCATCTGCATTCTTGCATTGCATAAGGCTACCATTCTGCCTTCCGAGACTAAGCTCTGTCTCCATATGCATTTCTGCATTGCATAAGGCTACCATTCTGCCTTCCGAGACTAAAGCTGTCTTATTTTTGCATAAGGCTACCATTCTGCCTTCCGAGACTAAGGCTACCATTGCATAAGGCTACCATCCATTTTGCTATCTTATTTTTGCATAAAGCTACTATTCTGCCTTCCGAGTTTAAGCTCTACCTCTACCTGCATTCTTGCATAACATAAGGCTGCCATTCTGCCGTCCAAGATAAGCTCTGTCCCCATTTGCATTCCTGCATTACATAAGGCTACCATTCTGCCTTACGAGGTTAAGCTCTACATCTATCTGCATTTTTGCATTGGATAAGGCTACCATTCTGCCTTCCGAGGTTAAGCTCTACCTCCATCTGCATTCTTGCATTGCATAAGGCTACCATTCTGCCTTCCGAGACTAAGCTCTGTCTCCATATGCATTTCTGCATTGCATAAGGCTACCATTCTGCCTTCCGAGACTAAGCTCTGTCTCCATCTACATTCTTGCATTACATAAGGCTACCATTCTGCCTTCCGAGACTAAGCGCTATCTCCATCTACATTTTTGCATTGCATAAGGCTACCGTTCTGCCTTCCGAGGTTAAGCTCTACCTCCATCTGCATTTGCATGGTTGAAAGATCGCCACTTTGTTTACATTTGCATGGCAAAAAGATTTTCACCTCTACATTTGCATGGCTAAAAGATCGCTACTTTATTTACATTTGCATGGCTGAAAGATCGCCACCTCTACATTTGCATGGCTAAAAGATCGCCGCATCTACATTTGCATGGTTGAAAGATCGCCGCCTCTACATTTTACACGGCTGAAAGATCACTACCTCCTGCATTGCATAGGCTTAAAGATCGCCAAATACTGCATCTCATGGGCTGAAAGATCGCCAAATTATCCAAAGGCGTCATTGTTCGGAGGCACCATTTTCATAGCCCGAGAACACCATGTTATGGCCTGAGGACCCCTTTTAATCTTTTGCATATCATTATTCAAAGGCATCATGGTTTGGAGGCATCATTCTCATAGCCCGAGAGCGTCATTTCATGGCCTTCGAATCCTTTATTATACGCTTCATGGCCCAGGACATCACGGTCTAAGGACGCCATCCTAACTGTCCAAAGACAACATTCATGGTCCGACGGGAATGTGCATCATGTTTAAATTACGCACCATATATGCTTGTATTACTTATTTGCAGGAAATTCGGCGAGTAACGGCCGTCTCGGAAGGAGCGGTCCCGCTCCGGTTCCCGCAGCCCTATCAGACTTCAACCATTCACCTCGGCATTAATATTGCATCCGTTCTTGAAAAGTCTCCATCGGCATACTCCGCCGACGGATCCTAAAGTACATATGGCCTGATTCCTGTAAGACCAGGGATATGTAGGTAGCTCTAAAGCCAGAGCACGTCCTAAGTCTCCTCTTTACCCGGGAAAAATACTTTCATCGGTATCCTATATAAAAAGAAGAGGTGATAAGTTGATACCCAATTTTTCCCTATATATTTTTAATATGCAAAATACTATCAAAATAGCATATGTATGCATATATAAGTATTTCCAAATGTTTTATTATTTTTTCTAATTTTCAATGATTTTTTAAATTAATGTATTGCCCTATTTTATCCATAAAACCCCAATAATTATTCCCCAAATTATCATTTTTGATGATTCATTTATAGGACTCTCTTATTTATGCCAAAATATATCTAATATGATTTTTGCATATTTTTACAAATTTATTTAGTATTTTTAAAGCTAAATTGCATATAATTGCAATATTAGCCTCTTTTCAGATTTAATTATGTTTATGTCTATAAAAACTAGGTCCAATATTTTTAGTATGATAATTATATGATATTAGTCATTTTAGTATCTTTAATTTATTTTCAAAAATTATTTTACTATTATTTTTAAATCAAATAGGGAAAAATGGCTATTTAAATGTTAGCCCATTTTTAATTTCAGTTTTAGCCGGATTTGGCACCCCAATTGGACCCAATTTTAAACCCAATTACTATGACCCAATCCCTGTCTGAACCGACCCATGACCCAATTAAATAACCCGCCCGGATTCCCTTTTAATCTCAGCCGTTGATCGCCTAGATCAACAGCTCACATCTGCCCCTTCTTTTTTTAATCTGAACCTACCCCAAACCCTAGTCATTTTTCACCTCCAGCCACCTTCAAGCCCCCCTCCTCTCTCAATTCTCTCTCAATCCCCTCTCAAACCCTAGCCGCGCCCTCAATTACCACCTGAAAATCTCCTAAATCCATGGCCTCCAAAGCCATTGGAGGTCCGTATCCACTTCCATTGGCTTCTATGTGTTCGAGTACTATGGTTTCAAGGCCAGATCGGGAAAAGCTCGGTCAAGACCTTGGTCGATTTCAGTTCTTATGGCTGTCTCCGCTCACTTTCGACCTTACTCCCGCTAGCCATGGCCATTGAAGCCTGACTCTCGACTTCTCTGCTTAAGATCGATGATTTTCCAAGCATCTGGGGTTCTTCCAAAACCCTAGACTTTGAGGTTGTTCCAATTTCTTTAGATATGTTCTAGATCTGTGTTTACTCTAAACTTCTAAATGCTTTTATCAAGGTTTCTTTCAAAACTCTTCCTCCAAAACCCTTGTCTTTTCCGATTTAGGTTTCGTTAAAGTTGTTTTAAAGCTTTCTATGATTTTTAACATGTTCTACTGTGTTTGTTTATGTTGTTCTTCTACTGGAGTTTGCATGTTAAAAGTCTTTCTGAATCTACTTTTGTTAGTATTTGTCTGATTTACTCGTTTTCATCTCTAGAACTCGATTGATGGTGAAAACCCTAAAATTTGGGGTTCAGACAAGTTCTGAGGATATTTTGCTATGTGATTTACTTGGTCGTCATGCTCTGAATTCGATTGGTTCCAAAACCCTAACTTCTTTGGACCTATTCGAGCTTCTGAAGCTGCCTCATCTGTTCTTGGGTTGATTTGAAAAATTTCCTTGGACTTTCAATTCTCCCATTTCTGACTTGGTTTACCTATGTCACTCTCCTTAAATCAGTGATTTTGAAATCCTTGAATCCCTGATTTGCTATGTACTAATTTTCGATTGTCTCCATATGCTGCAACTTTACTTTGTTTTCTTACCTTATTTGGGTAACCGAGTATTTCAAAGATTCTTCCCTTAATTAAACCTCTATGCACTTACCCCTAATTGTTTACTCTGCACATGATGCTTACTTGATTTCCTTCCTTAAATGTTTTCTGCCCATTACCGTTTGATTTTAACTCCTTAATTAAAGGAAGTCCTTATACTGATTTGATTTTAATTGGTATTAGTTCCATAATTACTGCTAAGCTATGATCCTTGCCTTATTTTCTGCCTGTCTTCAAACTATAAATACCCTGCTCTTTCATTAACGCTAACACATGAACACTCTGAGTTCTAAAATCACTTACATTGAAAAAACACTCTCTTCTACTTTACTACTTGTACTATGGCCTGTTTTCAAAGTTCTGCTACCTGCCTTTACTATATTTTGCTTCTTTGAACTGGTATGTTCTGATTAAGATTTCAGCGTCACAACAATATGTTTACTTAATCTTTACATGTTTGTCCGCGTACTGCTTGTGTTTAATTCAGTACTTATTTTAGCGATTCTGCTTGTTCTGAATTTATGATGTATCATAAACCCCTACCCCAATGTGTTTGGTACTGATGGCTTGTTTGAGGAATGATAGTATTGAGTATTGCTGTCTATGACTCAAACCTCTATGTTACCACTATATGTTGTGTATTCTGGTTGATTTTGTAAGCATAACAGCACTCCCTATTGCTGTGCATGCCCAGAATTAACTAGTGCCTAAGTACATAGGCTCTTTGCAAGCTCAAAATCCCTGAACCCCTTTTATGTGAAGTTATCAATTTTGTAAATGTTTCCCAGCACCTCTTTCCTCTCCTTTACTTCCTTAGTTCTTAAAATTATGTTTCTGCACTTCCACTCTCTCTTAGACTTAAGTTTTGCCCCCCTCTTGTGAGCCTTGTCTTAGGACCTATGAGCTCCCTCTGAACTTGGACACTTGAGGGCTGGCACTTCCACACTACACTTGTCCCTATTTTGGTAATACAAATGGGGTGTGAGCACTGCCCAGAGTCCTATTGAGTCTCTTAGGGAACTCTGACACGCTCAAATTGGAGAAAGACTTTGGATCAATGGTCTTTGAGTTGGTTTATCTCGTAACTCAGAGAGGAAGTCAAGAATCAGCCCTCCTCTAGTTGTAGTTTCTTTGTATTTTTCTGTTTTGATGTAGTTTGTTATTCTGGTTTGAATAAGTTGTAATAAACACTTGGGGCTGGCTAGTGAAAGGGTGGGTAACTATCCTATAAGGTGTTTTAACTCCTGCATATTCGAACTTCACCTAGAGACCATGCCTATAGGATACTTTTTCAACTTCACATAGAAAACTTGCCTATAGGGTACTTTTAATTCTGCACATTCAAACTTCATTTAAATGCCAAGCATATAAGGTTTAAAACGAGTAATGCATAGAAATCATGCTTATAGGGGTTTCTTAAATCAATCTGATTCGCTTTCATTCGTAGTCAATATTAGATAACATGCTCTTAGGAATTAAAGTCGGTAACAGTAGATACTACCACCTGCAGAACCTGTAACCAGCTTAGTTTTTTTTGTTCATTCTGCTTCTCTTAATAACCTAATTCCCTCGCTTAACAAGGTTTAACAAGCATGCTTATAGGATTTCGAATAATTTATTTCAAGCTTCTACTATTTCATCACCTTTTAAATTCAGTAGATATCATGCCTATAGGACCCCATCTAAACACTTAGGTAAACCTTAGAATAATAACTGTAAAACTGAATCTGTTAATCACTATAACCAGCAGGCAGGCCTAATTCGGACTTCTTATCGGAGTTATGCAATAAACTAAAACTGCCTCAACAATCTTATCTCCTTCGTCTTTAATGCTTTTCAATTAGACCTAAGCAGTATGTGTAAGACATGCTGCTTTATGTGTTTGTTCGAGGAGGTATACTTGAGCCAATACGCTTATGTGTTTCCCCTTTTATATGCAATATGTGTTTTTGTATGCCGCCTTAGAATTTTTACCTTTGAAACTCCAAATAAGCCCAACGTCCCACCCTTTTAGGATTAGTAGTCCTAAGTGCCTCCGGGATTGATAGGAATGGGATGAGTAATAGCATGCAATAAGTAATCGAGACCAATCCACGCTTTAATACCTTAACGGGGTGGGAAGGGTAGATATGGATATAATGACACGCGATAATGTCACGTGTAGCCCCTCATTGAGGAGTGATTACCGGACATAGTGCGGGGTTATCCATATTTTCAATAAACCTAGGACCCCTTTTCCTTTATTCTTTATTCTTTTAGCAATTTAACTCCTTATTCTAAAAAAAATAGTTTTTCTAATTGTTCTTTCAAAACTTGTTTACTTTAAAATCATTTTGTGTTGAAATCCCCTATTATTTGAGCCTTATTTGCTTATACGTTAATTTCACCTCAATTTATAATAATTTTCTGGCTAGGAACCACACTAGTGGATTCTGAGGGGTGCCTAACACCTTCCTCTTAAAATAATTTCAAGCCCTTACGCTATCTCTGGTTATTCAAATCAAACTCTTTTGGTGTCCTAATGCACCATAATCATTAGGTGACGACTCTTCAAATTCAAACCCAATTCCCAAAAGGAATGAGTTGTCTCTCCAAATGTCATAAACCCGATTTCCGCTTAGGAAGAAAAAGGGGGAACGACAGCATGTCAACTCTGCTAGGGATCTTTAGGCTTTTACCATTCCAGACTATTATTGTGGATTTATACCTCTTTATGTGCAATTACTTGTTTATTTCTTTTAAGCATTCAATTCCCTTTTCTACTGCAAAACTGACTTGTCTTCTTTGTTTCTTTCCTTACTACTACTCTAAATTATGAAACTGTTGTATTTATCGATTTCTTAAGAAAATACGTGCCAACATGCTTTTAATTATTGCATAATCATGCTCAACATCATATTCCACTCATGCCAAACAAATACCATAGCAACGCTTATAATGAGTGGTTGCACTCTTCCGATATTATCACCCCCTAAATCCGAAAAAAGGCATATTTGCGATAAAACCAGTCGATCAACGGTGTAGTCGACGGTTCCGTGCCTTTCCCCCTTGAGTTGTCCGCTCAAGGGTACCAGTCCCATAGAAACCTTAATTTGTTTAAAATGTGCATGCATCATGGTCAAACCTAGCCGAGTCAGTTATGTTGTCCGCATAATGACTCTTTAAGATAGCGTTGTCCAAAGTCTACTGGGTTTCTCCAAAACACAAATGGACATCCCCACGTTCTGTGCATTTATTTGGAGAACTAAATGCTTCATTCTAATTGTTGATGTTAAATAGTCGAGTCTGGTGGGGGTAGGGTCTTAACCCTTTTGTTTTGCAAAAAATGAAGAACGAGGTCCCCAACTTTGGTATGCCCTCACTCTTGCTAGACTGGTGGAGGAGTCTTCCATCAAATGACCAAATCAATGAGTGGAAAGAGAGGGTCGCCAAAGCTAGCGAAAAGTTGGAATATCTGGAATACTTTCTGCTGGAATTGGAAGGAAAAGCGAGGAAAAGAGTCACCGACTGCCAGAACGCTGAGGGAAATGAAGGAGAACACCTTGCAAAGGCATGTTTACTAGTGAACCTACGCGAACTGGAGGATCAGATCAACGAGAGCATTCAACTTGAGGAAGGTCCTTCTAGGACCAAGTAGATAGGAGTTCTTCTTTTTCACTTTATAAATGTAATAAGGCCAATGGCCATTAGTGACTTTTATTTCTTGCTTATTTAGTGTCAGTTTGGGATTCGTCCGTTTTTATCAATAAAATGAGGCATTTAGCATTCTAAGATCTCTAAGTCAATTTGTCGCTAGGCCTACCTCGGGCACAAAGAGGTCCCCCAAATTAGGACATGATTTACATTCTTGCGCTATATGTTTAAATATCGCAACATTTTCTTATAATCCTCACTAACTTGGTTACCTTTTGTTTTTATTTTTATTATTCCCCTCCCCAAAGGTTAGTTCGTGAACTCTGGCAACATCATCCTATTCCACGAGATCCAGGGGCCCTCTACCCACTCCTCCTCTTAGTCCCATTAAAGGCAAGAACAAGGGCTCGGCAAGAACTTTCAAGGAATCTGTAGCCCATAAAATACAAGAAACATGGCACTACCTTCGGTTTAGGATATGGAGACACCTGGGAGGAATTCAATAGTTGATCGCCACCATGGCGTGGTCCTTACTATCCACTAGAGCAGCCAATACCGCATTTGAAGCAGACTTTCCAACCTGCTGACATTATTTATGGATCAGATGAAGAAGAAGCACTTGCAGCGGTGAAGAACTGGTTCCTAGAAGACAATGACATAGACTGTTGTGTTGTTCTCGATGAGGAGGGGGAAGAAGGCCCTTCCATACAAGCTGTGAGCAGAGGGGCATACCTAAATAATTAGACCATCAGGACAACCAAAGCCCGACGAGCTTCGGGGTAGCAAGGCTAAAACAAGCATCATTCACTATTTTATTTTCTAAATGATTTTCTTTTTGCATTTTCAATTCCCGCAATAAGATCTTCGATGTTCAAAACAGTTATTCAATTCATCAAAAGCATTTTTGACTTTTCTTATGAATCAATACTTATTGATATCATTTTCTCTCATTACTTTACCTATACAACATTACTATTACATATCTTGATGAACCAATGATTGTGACATGTAATGAGACAACGCAACAAATGGACATAGATTCAGAGGAAGATGACATACCAGAAGAGATTGTTAACGAGGTTGAGAACTTTGAGAACAGGCCTAAGTCCAACCTGGACGAGACTGAGATTGTTAACCTGGGAGATGCAGAAAACATCAAAGAAACACGAATCAGCGTCCACTTATCACCGTCACAAAAGAAGGAATACACGGAATTTCTAAGGGAATATGAGGACATATTCGCCTGGTCGTATGATGACATGATTGGACTAAGTACGCCTATTGTGGCTCACAAACTGCCAACTGATCCGACATGTCCGCCGATAAAGCAAAAGCTCAGGAAATTCAAGCCTGATATGAGTCTAAAAATCAAGGAAGAGGTCACTAAGCAAGTCAAAGCTAAGGTTCTCAGGGCAGTAGAATACCCGACATGGTTAGCCAACATCGTGCCAGTACCAAAGAAGGACGGGAAGGTCAGAGTCTATGTCGACTACCGGGATCTCAACGGGGCCAGTACGAATGACGACTTCCCCTTGCCAAACATACACATCCTGATTGACAATTGCGCCAAGCATGAGTTGCAATCATTTGTAGATTGTTTGGCTGGGTATCATCAGATCTGGATGGATGAAAAAGATGCTGAGAAAACGGATTTCATTACGCCGTGGGGAATGTACTGTTAGAAGATGATGTCGTTTGGGTTAAAGAATGCAGAGGCCACCTACATGAGGGCCATGACTACCATTTTCCATGATATGATACACAAGGAGATAGGGGTGTACGTAGATGATGTTATTATCAAGTCCAAGAAAGCCACTGATCACATGGAAGATTTGAGAATGATTTTCAATAAATTACAAAGATGCATCCTGAAACTGAATCCCGAAAAATGTGCATTTAGGGTTTCTGCCGGAAAGCTACTTGGGTTTATTATGAGTCACCGAGGAATAGAACTAGAACCATCAAAGGTCAAAGCTATTCAAGAATTGCCACCGCCAAAAAACAAGAAGGACGTGATGAGTTTCTTGGGGAGACTCAATTATATCAGCTGGTTCATAGTATAGTCTACAGTTATCTGTGAGCCAATCTTTAAGATGTTAAAGAAAGACGTCGCTACCAAATGGACTTATGATTGCCAAAAAGCTTTCGACAGAATCAAGGAATACCTGTCGACACCACCAGTTTTGGTCCCGCCTGAGCTAGGTAGACCTCTATTACTCTACCTTGCAGTATTGGATAGAGCTTTCGGTTGCGTTCTGGGGCAGCATGATGAGACAGGGAGGAAGGAGTTGGCCATCTATTATCTCAGTAAGAAGTTTACCCCGTACGAGGCCCGGTAATCTCTAACAGAACGCACCTATTGTGCTTTGACTTGGGTAGCTCAGAAGCTTAGGCACTACTTCTATGCTTACACTACATATCTCATATCAAGGATGGAACCTTTGAAGTACATCTTTCAGAAGCCCATGCCCACTGGCAAGCTAGCCAAGTGGCAAATCCTACTGAGTGAATTTGACATTGTCTACGTGACTGAGAAGGCAATCAAGGGACAGGCACTAGCAGATCACCTTGCTGAAAATCTCGTGGACAGAGAATACGAACCCCTGAAAACGTATTTTCTCGACGAAAAGGTATCGTTCATAGGAGAAGACATTGCAGAATCCTTTGATGGTTAGAGAATGTTTTTCGATGGAGCAGCAAATTTCAAAGGAGTTGGCATATGAGCAGTCCTAGTATCGAAAAGGTCAACATTACCCGGTGTCTGCCAAACTCAGATTCCCGTGCCCCAACAACATCGCCGAATACGAAGCTTGCATCTTAGGGCTCAAGATGGCCATCGAAATGAACATTCAAGAATTGCTAGTGATTGGAGAATCAAACTTGCTTATACATCATGTACGAGAAGAATGGGCAACCAAGAACTTCAAGATACTCCCGTATCTGCATCATGTACAGGAATTGAGAAAGAGGTTTATAAAGACGGAATTCCAACATGTTCATAGGATCCAGAATGAGTGCGCCGATGCATTGGCTACCTTGTCATCCATGATACAACATCCAGACAAGAACTTTATTGATCCCATTCCAGTAAAGATCCATGATCAGCCAGCTTATTGAGCCCATGTTGAAGAAGAAGCATACGGAAAGCCTTGGTTTCATTACGTCAAGAAATATTTAGCAAGGGGCGAATACCCAGAACTTGCGAATCCTACTCAGAAACGCACCCTTCGGAGGTTGTCCAATAATTTCTTTCACATCGGAGGAATCCTGTATAGGAGGACTCCTGATTTGGGATTACTAAGGTGTGTCGACGCAAAAGAAGCATCCAGGTTACTAGAGGAAATTCACGTCGGGACCAGCGGTCCACATATGAACGGCTTTATCTTAGCAAAAAAGATACTTCGAGCTGGTTACTTTTGGATGACTATGGAAACGGACTGCATCCAGTATGTCTGGAAATGCCACCTCTACCAGATACATGAAGACATGATAAAGGTACCTCCAAACAAGCTTAATGCAATAAGCTCACTATAGTCGTTCGCCGATTGGGGAATAGATGTTATTGGACCAATCGAGCATGCCGCCTCCAACGGGTACAGGTTTATCCTAGTAGCAATTGGATAGTTCACCAAAATGTGTCGAAGCAGCATCTTACAGAGCAATGACTAAGAAAGCCATGGCAGACTTTGCCCGCGACCGCACGTTTGTCGATTCGGGATTCCAGAATCAATCATTACTGATAATGGCTCCAACCTCAACAGTGACTTGATTAAAGCCACGTGTGAAACTTTCAAGATCAGGCATAAGAATTCTACAGCCTACAAACCTCAGATGAACGGAGTCGTAGAGGCCGCCAACAAGAATATCAAAACGATATTGAGGAAAATGATAGATAAGCATAAACAGTGGCACGAGAAGTTGTCATTTGCTCTATTGGGATATCGCACCACAATTCGCACATCAACTGGGACAACCCCCTATATGCTGGTTTATGGTACAGAAGTCATCATTCCCACCGAAGTAGAAATTCCTTCCCTAAGGATCATACAGGAAGTTGAGCTCGACGATGCAGAGCGGGTGAAAAGTCATTATGAGCAACTAGCACTTATAGACGGGAAAAGAATATATGCAGTTTGTCATGGTTAACTTTATCAGAACAGAATGTCCAGAGCCTTCAATTGGTGTTAAAGAAGATTTTCCCGCATCAAGATGAAGCCAAAGGGAAGTTCTCTCCCAACTGGCAGGGTCCGTACATGGTTCACCGGGTCCTGATAGGAGGAGCCCTCATACTTGCAAAAAGGGACGGAGAAGTCTGGCCGAAGCTGATCAACTCAGATGCAGTCAAGCGTTATTATGTGAAATCTTATGCTTTCCTATATGAGGTAAATTGAACTACGCCTGACCTGATTCCCTTTTAAGAGGGGATACGTAGGCAGCCTCATGGGTTCGGCCACAATTCAATAAAAATTTCATTTTCCCCCGCAATTGGAAACTGGGGCAGAATTTTGAGGAGGACCCTCAAATTCCGAAGTTGATTTTAGCCAATCATCGCAAGCAACAGTCAAAAACATAAACCCATTAAACTGGGGCAGAATTTTGAGGAAGACCCTCAAAATTCCGTAGCAAGAGAGGTTGCAATGTCCTGAACCACGTCACAGTTATCGGTTCATCTAAAAAATTATTATTATTATGTCATAATTTTAATAAATCATGCATGTCTATTACTGGAATTGGCTTGTTTAGCAACGCTACCCCAATGATGCATACAGTATCACCAGTTCAAAGCTGAGCATGTCAAGCAGAGCCAGCGGGGGATACCAACGAACCACCCCCTTTTTTACAAAACTCACGATTTTTTTGGATGCAGGTACTTGAATTGCAAAATCATCGAATATACTATACGCTCACAAGACAAACACTGTTCAGGAATATAACTCCCAGAACTATTGCACTTACTCACAGTTTCTATCCGCACACAACAGTGTTCTCAGCAGGCACAATATCCCCAGCAGTTACAATATCGCAATCTGCTATCATCTAAGAAAGTTCTATTACCATTTGCTATCTTATTTTTGCATAAGGCTACTACTCTAACTTCCGAGGTTAAGCTCTACCTCTATCTGCATTCTTGCATTGCATAAGGCTGTCATTCTACCTTCCGAGACTAAGCTTTGTCCCCATCTGCATTCCTACATTGCATAAGGCTACCATTCTGCCTTCCAAGGTTAAGCTCTACCTCCATCTGCATTCTTGCATTGCATAAGGCTACCATTCTGCCTTCCGAGACTAAGCTCTGTCTCCATCTACATTTCTGCATTGCATAAGGCTACCATTCTGCCTTCCGAGACTAAGCTATATCTCCATCTGCATTCTTGCATTACATAAGGCTACCATTCTACCTTCCAAGACTAAGCGCTGTCTCCATCTACATTTCTGCATTGCATAAGGCTACCATTCTACTTTCCGAGGTTAAGCTCTACCTCCATCTGAATTTGCATGGCTGAAAGATCGCCGCCTCTACATTTGCATGGTTGAAAGATCGCCACCTCTACATTTTGCAAAGTTGAAAGATCGCCACCTCCTGCATTGCATAGGTTGAAAGATCGCCAAATACTGCATCTCATGGGCTGAAAGATCGCCAAATTATCTGAAGGCATCATTGTTCGGAGGCATAATTTTCATAGCCCGAGAACACCATGCCATGGCCTGATAACCCCTTTTAATCTTTTGCATATCATTATTCAAAGGCATCATGGTTCGGAGGCATCATTCTCATAGCTCGAGAGCATTATCTCATGGCCTGAGAATCCTTTATTATATGCTCCATGGCCAAGGACATCATGGTCTAAGGACGTCATCCTAACTGTCCAAAGACAACATTCATGGTCCGACGGGAATGTGCATCATGTTTAAATTATGCACCATATATGCTTGAATTGCTTATTTGCAGGAAATCCAGCGAGCAACGGCTGTCTCGGCAGGAGTGAACCTGCTCCGGTTCCCGCAGCCCTATCAGACTTCAACCATTCAACCCGTTATTAATATTGCGTTCGTTCTTGAAAAGTCTCCATCGGTATATTCTGCCAATGGATCCTGAACTACATGTGGCCTGATTCCTCTAAGACTAGGGATATGTAGGCAGCTCAGGAACCAGAGCTCGGTCAAAATTCTTCAAATTGTTTCATTCGGTCAAAAATTGGCCATCATATCTTTACCCAACAACTCTTTCATCCTTCCTGGGTAAAGAGGGGCAACTATTGATATCCAATTTTTCCCTATATATTTTTAATATGCAAAATACTTTCAAAATAGCATATGTATGCATATATAAGTATGTCCAAATGTTTTATTATTTTTTCTTAATTTTTTAAAGATTTTTAAATCAATTTATTGCCCTGTCTTATCCAGAAAAAATCCAATAATTATTCCCAAAATTTTTATTTTTGGTGATTCATTTATTGGACTCTCATAGTTATTCTGAAATATAGCTAATGTAATTTTTGCATATTTTTACAAATTTGTTTACTATTTTTAAAGCTAAATTGCATATAATTGCAATATTAGCCTCTTTTAGATTTAATTACATTTATGTCTATAAAAATTAGGTCCAATATGTTTAATTTGATGATTATGTACCATTAATTATTTTAGTACCTTTAATTTATTTCCAAAAATTATTCTACTATTTTTTTATAAAATAAATAAGGGAAGAGTGGCTATTTAAAATATAGCCCAATTGTGTTTCAATTGTAGCCTGAATTGAACCCCAATTTTAAACCCAATTACCCAGCCCAAATCCTAATCTACCCGACCCACGACCCTTTTTAAATAACCCGCCCGGATTTCCTTTTAATCCCAGCCATTGATCGCCTAGATCAACGGCTCACATCAGCCCTTTCCTTTTTTAATCTAGACCTACCCCAAACCCTAGTCATTTTTCACCTACAGCTGCCTTCAAACCCCCCTCTTCTCTCAATTCTCTCTCAATCCTCTCTCAAAACCTAGCTGCCGCCCTCAATTACCACCTGAAAATCTCCCAAATCCATGGCCTCCAAAGCCATTGGAGGTTTGTATCCACTTCCCTTAGCTTCTATATGTTCGAGTACTATGGTTTCAAGGCCAGATCGAGAAAATCTCGGTCCAGACCTTGGTCGATTTCATTTCTTATGGCTATCTCCGGCCACTTTCGACCTTACTCTGGCCAGCCATGGCCATTAAAACCTGACTCTCGACTTCTCTGCTTAGTCGGCTGAGCTTTTGCTTTACCGGCGGACATGTCGGATCAGTTGGTAGTTTATGAGCCACACTAGACGTACCTAGACCAGTCATGCCATCATACGACCAGGCGAATATATCCTCATATTCCCTTAGAAATTCCGTGTATTCCTTCTTTTCTGACGGTGATAAGTGGACGTTGATTTGTGTTTCTTTGACGTTTTCTACATCTCCCAGGTTAACAACTTTTGTTTTGTCCAGGTTGGACTTAGATCTGTTCTAAAAATTCTCTACTTCTTTAACAATCTCTTTTGGTATGTCATCTTCCTCTGAATCTATATCAGTTTGTTGTGTTATCTCGTTGCGTGTCACAGTCATCGGTTCATCAAGGTAAGTAATAGTAATGCTGTATAGGTAAAGTAATGAGAGAAAACAATAGAAATAAGTATTGATTCATAAGAAAAGTCAAAAATGCTTTTGATGAATTGAATAACTGTTTTGAACATCGAAGATCTTATTGCGGGAATTGAAAATGCGAAAAGAAAATCATTTAGAAAATAAAATAGTGAATGATGCGTGTTTTAGCCTTGCTACCCTGAAGCTCGTCGGACTTTGGTTATCCTGATGGTCTAATTATTTAGGCATTCCCCCTGCTAACAGCCTGTATGGAAGGGCATTTCTCCCCCTCCTCCTCGAGAACAACACAATAGTCTATGTCATTATCTTCTAGGAACAAGTTCTTCACCGCTGCAAGTGCTTCTTCTTCATCTGAACCATAAATAATGTCAGCCTGTTGGAAAGTCTGCTCCAAATGCGGTATTGGCTGCTCTAGTGGATAGTAAGGACCACGCCATGGTGACAACTAGCTATTGAATTCCTCCCAGGTGTATCCATATCGTAAACTGAAGGTAGTGCCATGTTTCTTGAGTTTTATGGGTTTAGAGATTCCTTGAAGGTTCCTGTCGAGCCCTTTGTTCTTGCCTTTAATGGGACTAAGAGGAGGAGTGGGTGGAGGACCCCTGGATCTCGTGGATTATGATGATGTTGCCAGAGTGCACGAACTAACCTTTGGGGAGGGGAATAATAAAAATAAAACAAAAAATAAAAACAAAAGGTAACCAAGTTAGTGAGGATTATAAGAAAATGTTGCGTTATTTAAACACGTAGCGCAAGAATGTAAATCGTGTCCTAATTTGGGGGACCTCTTTGTGCCCGAGGTAGGCCTAGCGACAAATTGACTTGGAGAACTTAGAATGCTAAATGCCTCATTTTATTGATAAAAACGGACGAATCCCAAATCGACACTAAATAAACAAGAAATAAAAGTCACTAATGGTCATTGGCCTTATTACATTTATAAAGTGAAAAAGATAAACTCCTATTTACTTGGTCCCAGAAGGACCTTCCTCAGGTTGAATGCTCTCGTTGATCAGATCCTCTAGTTTGCATAGGTTCACCAGTAAACATGCCTTTTCCAGGTGTTCTCCTTCGTTTCCCTTAGCGTTCTGGCAGTCGGTGACTCTTTTCCTCGCTTTTCCTTCCAATTCCAGCAGGCTGTATTCCAGATATTCCAACTTTTCGCTAGCTTTGGCGACCCTTTCTTTCCACTCATTGATTTGGTCATTTAATGGAATATTCCTCCACCAGTCTAGCAAGAGTGAGGGTATGCTAACCATACCAAAGTTGGGGACCTCGTCTTCATTTTCTGCAAAACAAAAGTGTTAAGACCCGACCCCCACCAGACTCGACTATTTAACATAAACAATTAGCATGAAGTATTTAGTTCTCCAAATAAATGCATAGAAGGTGGGGATGTCCGTTTGGGATTTGGGAAAACCCGGTGGACTTTGGACAAGGCTATCTTAAAGAGTCATTATGCAGACAACATAACTAACTCGGCTAGGTTTGACCATGATGCATGCACAGTTTAAACAGAGTAAGGTTTCTATGGGCTTTTAGACTAGTACCCTTGAGCGGACAACTCAAGGGGGAAAGGCACGAAACCGTCGACTACACCATTGATCGACTGGTTTTACCGCAAATATGCCTTTTCCAGATTTAGGGGTGATAATATCGGAAGAGCGCAACCACTCATTATAAGCGTTGCTATGGTATATATTTGGCACGAGTGGAATATGATATTGAGCATGATTATGCAATAATCAAAAGCATGTTGGCACGTATTTTCACGTTAAGAAAGCGGTAAATACAATAGTTTCATAATTTAAAGCAGTAGTAAGGAAAGAAACAAAGAAAACAAGTCAGTTTTGCAGTTGAAAAAGGAATTGAATGCTTAAAAGAAATAAACAAGTAATTGCACATAAAGAGGTATAAATCCACAATAATAGTCTGAAATGGTAAAATCCTAAAGATCCTCAGCAGAGTCGCTATGCTGTCGCGCCCCCTTTTTCTTTCTAAGCGGAAATCGGGTTTGTGACATTTGGAGAGACAACTCTATCCTTTTGGGAACTGGGTTTGAATTTGAAGAGTCACCACCTAATGATTAGGGTGCATTAGGATACCAAAAGAGTTCAATTTGAATAACCAGAGATAGGGTAAGGGCTTGAAATTATTCTAAGGGAAAGGTGTTAGGCACAACTCAGAATCCACTAGTGTGGTTCCCGGCTAGACAATTATTGTGAATTGAGGTGCAATTAACGTATAAGCAAATAAGGCTCAAATAATAGGGGATTTCAACACATAATGGTTTAAAAGTAAACAAGTTTTGAAAGAACAATTAGAAAAGCTGATTTTTTAGAATAAGGAGTTAAATTGCTAAACGAATAAAGAATAAAGGAAAGGGGGTCCTAGGTTTATTGAAAATATGGATCACCCCACACAATATCCGGTAATCACCCCTCAATGAGGGGCTACACGTGACATTATCGCGTGGTCATCATATCCATATCTACCCTTCCCACCCCGTTAAGGTATTAAAGCGCGGATTGGTAGTATCTACTGTTACCGACTTTAAATCCTAGGAGCGTGTTATCTAACATTGACTGCGAATGAAAGTGAATCAGATTGATTTAAGAAACCCCTATAGGCATGATTTCTATGCATTACTCGTTTAAACCTTATAGGCATGGCATCTAAATGAAGTTTGAATATGCATAATTAAAAGTACCCTATAGGCAGGTTTTCTACATGAAGTTGAATATGCAGAATTAAAAGTACCCTATAGGCAAGTTTTCTACGTGAAGTTGAAAAAGTATCCTATAGGCATGGTCTCTAGGTGAAGTTCGAATATGCAGGAGTTAAAACACCCTATAGGCATGTTTTCTACCCTTGCATGCATAGTTACCCACCCTTTTCACTAGCCAGTCCTAAGTGTTTATTACAACTTATTACAAACCAGAATAACAAACTACATCAGAACAGAAAAATACAAAGAAAGTACAACCAGAGGAGGCCTGATTCTTGACTTCCTCTCTGAGTTACATGATAAACCAAGTCAAAGACCATTGATACAAAGCCTTTCTTCAATTTGAGCATATCAGAGTTCCCTAAGAGACTCAATGGGACTCTGGGTAGTGCTCACACGCAAATTGTATTACCAGAATACGGACAAGTGTAGTGTGGAAGTGTCAGCCCTCAACTGTCTAAGTTTAGAGGGAGCTCATGGGTCCCAAGGCAAGGCTCACAAGGGGGGGCAGAACTTAAATCTAAGAGAGAGTGCAAATGAAGAAACAGAGTAAAGAAGAGGGAGAGAGGTACTAGGAAACAATTACAGAGTTAAGGACTTCACAAAAGGGGTTCAGGGATCGGGGATTGCAAAGAGCCTATGCACTTAGGCATTAGTTAATTCTGGTCATGCACAACAATAGGGAGTACTGTTATGCTTACAAAATCAACCAGAATACACAATCACATAATGGAAACATAGAGGTTATGATCCCAGGGGAATCACGTTTGAGTCATAGACAACAATACTTAATACTGTCATGCCTCAAACAAAACCATCAGTATCAACACATTGGGGTAGAGGTTTAGGACACATAATAGATTCAAAACAGGTAGAAGGAAATTACAGCATGCTAAATTAAGTACTGGACTAAACACAAGCAGTAGGCAAACAAGAAGGCAAAAGTATTAAGTAAATATATTGTTGTGACGCTGAAATCTTAATCAGAACATACCAGTTCAAGGAAGCAAAATATAGTAAAAGTAGGTAGCAGGACTTTGAAGACAGGCCCCAGTACAAGTAGCAAGAGAGAATATTTCGAGTGTAAGTGATTTCAGAACTAAGTGTGTTCGTGTGTCTGTGTTAATGAATGAGCAGGGTATTTATAGTTTGAATACAGGCAGAAAATAAGGCAAGGATCACAGTTTAGCAGTAATTATGGAACTATATACCAATTAAAATCAAATCAATATAAGAACTTCCTTTAATTAAGGAGTTAAAATCAAATGGTAATAGGCAGAAAACATTTCAGGAAAGAAATCAAGTAAGCGTCATGTGCAGAGTAGATAATTAGAGGTAAGTGCATAGAGGTTTAGTTAAGGGAAAAATCTTTGAAATACTCAGTTAGCCAAATAAGGTAAGAAAATAAAGTAAAGTTGCAGCATATGGAGACAATTGAAAATCAGTACATACCAAATCAGGTAGTCAAGGATTTCAAAATCACTGATTTAAGGAGAGTGACATGGGTTCCCATGAATAAACAAATAAACCAAGTCAGAAATGGGAGAATTGAATGTCTAAGGAAAGTTTTCAAATCAACCCAAGAAACAGGGGAATCAGTAAGGCAAAACAAGGAAGAGCCAATCACTTAACATATGAATGCAATCAAAATTACACAAGGAGGTTTGAAATCAGTCTAAAATTGAAGGTCATTTCAGAGGGAAATACAGCATATAAAAGAGTGCATAAGTATTAGGCATGCAAGGCTGAATTTAGGACAAAGAGAAGCGTCATGCAACCACGAAGTCAGTAAGTAGTGGACTATCGAAACATGGTAGTCACATAGGTCAATCTTAGTAACTCAGTAATAGAGAAAAGAGAGAGTATCAAATAGCATGCAAAGGGGTCAAATAAAAAGACTTTTCTGAAAACTGTAGTCTAGTTTCAAGGAAGTTAAAATCATATAAAGAAACAGAGGATGAAACAAAAAGATTTTGAATCTAGTCGAGCAACAAATGAGGCAGCTTCAGAAGCTCGAATAGGTCCAAAGAAGTTAGGGTTTTGAAATCAATCGAATTCAGAGCATGACGACCAAGTAAATCACAAAGCAAATAGCCTCAGAACTCGACTAAACCCCACACGTTTTGGTACCCCAAGAGCTATACTCAGTGATGGCGGAACCCATTTCTGCAAAAGAGCATTCACACGGCTATTGGACAAATATGGAGTTCGTCATAAAGTGACCACCCCGTACCACCCACAATCGAGCGGGAAAGTTGAAGTGTCCAACAGGGAGATTAAAAGTGTCGTCACAAAAATAGTGAATGCAACAAGGACTGACTGGGCAAAGAAATTGGATGATGCATTGTGGGCGTACCGCACAGCCTTCAAAACCCCAATTGGTATGTCACCATACAAGTTGGTGTTTGGCAAGGCGTGCCACCTCCCAGTTGAGCTAGAGCATAAAACACTTTGGGCATTGCGGCAGTTAAACTTAGACATGAAGATAACAGGTTCTAACAGAATCACTGGGTTACATGAGCTCGAGGAATTCAGGTTCCAGGCCTTTGAGAGTGCTAGATTATACAAAGAAAGGATGAAATTAATGCATGATAAGCACATCTTGGATCGAAACTTCAAACCCGGAGATCTAGTGTTGTTATACAACTCGAGATTGAGATTTTTTCCAGGTAAGTTAAAGTCCCGATGGTCAGGACCCTTCAGAGTGGTGCAAATGTTCTTAAGTGGAGTTGTAGAGATTGAATCAGAAGATGGGACAAACAAGTTCACAGTAAAATGGCAAAGGTTGAAACATTACCTTGGAATGGCTGAAGAAAAAGGGGATAGAGTGGTAATCAATTTGGAAGAGCCCCAGTACGCGAATGAGGAGTGATAATCAATTGCTTGCGTCGTGCCGCGACGTTAAATCAGGCGCTGTGTGGGAGGCAACCCACGAGTGTGTTATTAGTGTGTTTGTGTAGCTTAAAAAAAACAACGCCAGCACCGTGACCGCGGTGAAGCAAACATTCTGCCTCAGATTTTTCATCCCACCGCGACCGCGGTAAGGCGTGAACATTCTGCCTCAAATTTTTAAACCCACCGCGACCGCGGTCGACCGCGGGGTTACCAGGTATTTTGAATTTTCTTTTTCCATTTTTTTCTCTTTTCTCTTTTCTTCTTCTTTTAATTTTAAAACCCAAACCCTCCCCCCCATAACATTACAATACACGATCCCTTTCCCCCAAATTCTCAATATCTCTCTCTCTAAACCCTAACCCCCTCAAATACTCTCTTCTTCTCCTTCTTCCTCTTCACTCATACTATCCCCCCCCCATCTCAATTCCTCTCCTCTTTCCTCCTTTAAGGTATGATTCTAACCCTCCCATCTCTTTTCTTTTTGTATTTTGTTGTTGTTTATGATAGTTTGAGGTTATATGGTGTTGTAATTGTAGTAAAAAAATTTTGTAGTTTCTTCTCCTTGTTTTTTCTATTTTAATTTCGTTTTTGAGAATATTTGGTGAAGGGGATATGTAATTAATGTTTGGAATGTTGTTTGTTGGTGGGTGATTGAATGACACAAGTGTGGGGTGTGTTGGTGTAGTTGCATACTTGATTTGGGAGGAGTTTTGATAGACTCATGAGGGCTAAATGTGTTTGGATAATGCCCAGCCCACAAGGTGTTTGGGAAATTGCCCCAATAGAGATATAAGGAGCTATTGTGACATGGTTGTGGTGAAATCTGAGTAACCATCCATAGTCATATATTTTGGGCACTCACTAATAGGCGTTTCGTTGTTTGACAGGTGTAATGAGTTCAGTTAGAAAGAGACGAAACACCGGGCCCTCCACTAGTGGACTGGGAGGCTCCTCACGAGCTAGGAGCCAAGCCAGTGCACCTCAGTTCGATAGCACTCGGTTTGTATCCAAAGCAGCGGAGAATAGGTACAACTAGAAAGAAGCTAAGAAGTTACAACATGAGGTGCACTTTGATCGAACGGCTTTGGAGGTGGAATGCCTCAATATGTTTAATGAGCTGAGGCAGTGTCAGTTAGATATCTTCTTCGAGGTATCGGAGAAGGCTAATGTTCAACTAGTAAGGGAGTTCTATGCGAACTTGCCAGAACATGAGAATGGGGTTGTGACGGTACGTAATACCCCGGTAAATGCATCCCTCGACACCATCTGCATGGTATACAGGCTGTCAGTGTTTAGGGGTAAATTTGATCCTTATCGTACTTTTAACGATACACGGGCCTTGTGGGGAACTCTTCTTGATACTATCTGTGTGCCGGACGGAGAACACCTATGGATCAAGCACAAGATCACTCTCAACTCCCACTGTCTGAATTGGGAGGCTAAGTGTTGGCTCACCATTGTCAACAGTCGATTGTTGCCATCCAGCAACACGACAGATGTTAATCTACTACGGGCGTCCGCAATCCACTGTTTCATATCCCACAGTGATTTTGATGTGGCCCGGCTCATCCATGAAGAGATGTTCATTAGATCACCTGAGCTAACCAAGGGCCACTACTTCCCTTCGCTGATCACCCGGTTGTGTCGTATTGCTAGAGTCCCTGAAGACCCTCGGGTTGATGGGAGATTGCCACTAAAAGCCCCGTTCCGGGCAAAAAAAATTGGAATTGGATGAGAGCCGGTGGTGAATGTTGATGACTCTGATGATGATTCAGATGCTGATGATGATGATGATGATGCTGAGGTAGCTGCGGTTCCTCCTCCTCCGAGAGTTGATGTGGTAGGCCCATCACAGCCACGTCGGAGCACCCGTATGATAGCTTTGGAGCAGGATATGGCTGGGTTGCGTACCTCAGTCACTGATTTGGGTGCATGTGTTGATGCGGTGGCTAAGAGGCAAGTGAAGTCAGAGAAGAAATTCTTGGGCTGGTTGAGAGCGCTGGGACGTGCGTGCAACATGAACCCAAACACTGTCTCCTATCAGGAGTGAGCCTTCAGGGAAGTTCCTTAACCTCACTGTTCTTCAAAATTTTAAGTCATGGGGACATGTCTTCATTTTAAGTGTGGGGTGGAGGATACTTCATTGTATGTTTGTAATTGTAACAATTGACTGTTTGATTTTGCTTGTTTTGTCTTGCTTTGATTGTTTTGATGTAGAGTAATAGTTCATTAGGAAAGCTAAAATAGTAAGTGACTTGTCCCGACGACGGATCTCTTTCGGCGGGGTTCTTGAGGGACTAAGTCGAAGAAAAAAAATTGGAATATGGAGACTCTTCCTGAAGACGGATCCTTTAGACAATTTTCTTGAGGGAAGTTAGTCTAGAGAAAAGACCAAAAAGAATTTATTTTTTTTATTTTTATTTTTAGGTAGTGTAGTAATTTCCCCTTGATTTTCTTTGGGCCACGGTTCTTTTTCAAGGGTTTAGCTTGAATCGGGTATAGGTAGTTTTTGTTTAATTTTGTTCTTTTTAGTTTTTAAATTAGGAATAATGGGCTACGAGCTAAATTCGAAGGAAAACCCTTAGCGTTGATACACCTGAGCACAATAGACACTAGAGTATAACGCCTAGCTTCATTGGTGAATCCTGTTAGAGTGCCTTAAAATTGTACGTTTGTATCTAACTTGAACACTCAAAAGAGAATGTCTTGATAAACCAATCCGGAGTGAGTCATGTGCCATGTGTGTGAGAGTTTTACTGTGTTCCATGTTTCATATGTGATGCCTAGAACTTGCCTTGTGTGTTTGCAAAGCGAAATAGTAGTTTCTTTCAGTTTTAGAAGTGATATAGGCATTTCTTTGTTGAGCTAGACATAATAAAGTAAACCCACCTGAATGCAATACATCTTAGTTAACCACGTTGAGCCTATAAGCCTATTTCTTTGGCAACCACATTGCGAACCTTACCCAATTATTTGAATAGCTTGCCGTTTGAACCCTTTTACCTCCCAATAAGCACTTGAATGGTATTGGAAATATGCAAAAGCAAAAGTGTGGGGTGATAGTTTGATTTTTGAGTGGAACCATTGAGATAGAGGAAAGGTGTGAAATTTTGAAGCATAAAAGAAAAAGCACCACGAAAAAAAAATATGGGTTATAAATAATTATAGTGGTTGATAAGTGGTGGCTTGTACAAATTGCACCTAATGGATGGGGATGTTTTAAAAAAATAAGGTGGAGTGTTTGGTTGGCACAAATATGATCTTTAAGTTTAATGTAATTGTATTAAAAGTGCTTAGGGAGGTTAGTCACTATACCTAAATATATCCTACCCGTCCCTTAGCTTACACTACAACCAAGTAAAGTCCTATTGATCTTAGACTGAGTGGGCTCAATTAGTAAAGTATTACAATACGGGCAAGCCTATGGTGCATCTTTGTGGCATGTGAATATTCTTTCTGAGAGTGAGCGAATTTTGTCTATCTTAGTTCCTACTTGTTCTAATTATCATTATATATGGAACTATTCTCTTGTATGATGTGAGGGCATATGATTCACAAAGGAAAGGTAAGTCTTGACTCTTGTATAGAGTAGTTTGAGTAAGTGCAAATGTTGCATGGTACAAAAGGTTTGACTCTTGAGGTAAAGGTTGTTCACTACTAGGTGCAACTTTTGTAAAATGTTCATGGTGTTAGTCGTTAAGGGAAAAGCTTAGGGAAGGAATTTTGATGGAGTGTGGTGGATTGCTCGAGGACTAGCAATAATTTAAGTGTGGGGTGTTGATAGTAGGCTATATAGTTGATATTTACACCTTAATATGACCATACTTTGTTGTTGTTTATAGATAAATTACCAACAAAATGCTCTGAATAGTGTTCTTTTGTTTCGCAGGGAATATTATATGAGAGGACGCAACATGAAGTGTTTTGGAGGCGATAATGTGAAGAAAACGCCTACTCGAGAAGTACCCGAGCACTAAGAAGCAGAAAATGGCCTGGACAAGAAGTCCACTGCGGCCGCTGTGGAACCGCGGTGAACCGCGATAGATTAAAATTGTGAGGCAGAAAGGTCAGCTCTCACCACGGTCGACCGCGGTGCACTGTTCACGTTGTTGGAAGTTTGAGGACCAAAGTGTAATTTCGGGGAAACTTTTGTAAACCCTTATAAGCTTTAGACACTCGCCCAAGATCGTTCGAAGTTTTTTTAAAACTATTTTTGGAGGCAAGAACAAGTATGAGAAGATCAACCAAACATTAGAGTTTTTCTATCTCCTTTTAATTCTTGCAATTTTACATTATGAACAATTTAGTAGTTTCCTCTTATTTTGTTATGAGTAGCTAAACACTTATCTAGGGTTGATGGAACCAATTATTGGTTGAAGTTTTGACTCAAGTTGTTATAATCGAGCCGGATTTATGATATGATTGTTCAACTACGTTTTGTATGGTGATTAATTGAATGAGCCCTTGATTAATCGTGTCTAATTACCTTATATTGCTTGAGAAAGAGTATTAGGTTAGACAGCTGTTGAACAACACCACTTTTGGGTAATTGAAGAGATTCATTACTTGAACTTAAAAGTGGGTTTAGAGATAACGGAACTTTGGTGGGATTATTTAGAGTTGCACACATATTGTCAGCTAGAGTAGTTCGAAAGAATGCTCTAGTAAATTATTGTAGTTGATCGAGAGATAATTGCGATAACCCATAACTCTTAATCCTCATAGAGTATTAAGGCGAGATTATAGCGGAAGAGTCAAGACCTAAACTAGCAATTGGGAAAATCACTGCCCTAGACCTTTTTACCATTGAATTATCTTTGTTTTAGCTTACTGTTGTTTTTCATAGTATTTAAAGTAGTTAAACAAAAACCCAATCTTAATTGAGCAAAAATATTGCATCTAGATATTGATTGAGTTGATAATAACATTGCCGAAGAGTGTACTAGATAGGTTAGTTCCCTGAGGATTCGATTCCGGACTTAAAATCGGATTATATTTGCAGCGACCGCTTTGTACTTTAAAAGGCATAGTTGGGCGTTATCAGGTAGTATTGGGCATATAACTGAAATATAACATAAGAGACTTCATAGAGATTGCGTTACTAACAAATGATATTCGAGACTTAAGGCCGCTGAAGGAGTAATTTATATAATAGAGAATGTGAATAGATGATCAGATTGTTAATCAAGTTTAGACATCGGATTTGCTAATTTCTAATGCAAGTCTTATTTAGGTTTGGCCTTATTCCTTTCTGTGCTCATAGATTAATTTTTCAAATGTGCATAGTTTTAATAAAAATTATTAAGTACATCAAAAAAGCATTAAAATATCAGTGAGGTTTATGATTGCTTAAAACTTCCATTTCTGCTCTCCTGTATGCTCTTTAGTTTCTGTTTTGCTTGATACTTTAAAAGAATTGAGAGGTTACAGTTAGGAGTCTGGCTATTGTACTTGGATCTTCTTGACCTAAAAGAAGTACTCTATTGAAGGTGTCACAGATCGGAACTAGTGGTGATCTAGCATATTTAGATGGCTATTCATCGAGGTGGAGGTCTTGTATGTGTAATGACAAAAAGTTGCAGGTAAAGCTCTTTTTTCTGCTTAATTTTGTTGAGAGCACTTTGATAAAGATACGTCTAAAAGAATTTTCTAATGTAATTTACTTTTAGCTACTTAGCTTTATGGTATAAAGGTCTTAGAGAAGCTCACTTTTAGTGGTCTCGTTATAGTATTCATATTCCCATCATTAGAAGGCAAAGAAGAAAAATCATCAATCATGTTATTTACAACTAATAGCAGTTTAGACAATTTGCTAGTCTGTTTTCTACTATATTGCAAGTTCAAGACATGTCTTTCTTCCAGTTATAAAAATGAGTTGGCTCGTACTTGATTTGTAAGAACATTATATTAGATGAAAGTCATAATGAAAGAAATTCACATTATGTGATTCTAAGTAGTTACGCAAGTAAGTGTATATTTAAAATGTCAGTGGGCCACTTACACTATTTTGATTTGCCAGCATCATATGTTAAGGAGGGTTTGACAAACATATCTAACTATTGGCTTTAGTTACATTGTTTAGGTATAAGTTCAAGCACATAAAGGATGTACTTCAGCAATACGCTGCAAACTAAGATTAGTAAAAAAAATTACTTGAAAAATCCTCCGATAAGACTCATTTCAAATATGCAATCCGTATTCATGCGATGTTGGTAGATGGTTCTTGTTTATCTCTGTAGTCTCCATATCCTCCAAAATTATTTTTACCGTACATGTACTTTCTTTTTGGACTAATGCATTAGATTCTTGTGTGTTTACCTTCAAATTTGTTCTGATGTTTTACATTAGTTATTTGGTTTGATTGCTCAATCAGAGTTGGACAACTTAACTTGTCCTGATAGAATTGGGATTGAGTTGTTTTCTTGTGTATCACGGATCATCGAGTTTCTAGTTTGTTTGGTTCCAACAACTAGATCTCTTTAAGCTCTCAATAAATCCATGATATGATTACATAATATAATGTATATCAGACATCCGAAATATGGTATATTTATTATTTTTGGAAATTTTCTAACTTTTGAAGCACAAAAGACCAGGATTTGTAAATATGTTTATAGTTTTCTCATACTATTTTCTTGCTACCGGTTTACCTTTATTGTGCTTATGTAATCTAATAATTAGTTGGCATGAAGTCTAGACACTCATATTTCTATGTGTGTTTCTCTACCAGCAATTCAGTTGACTTAAAATTTGTGTTCTATTATGTTGTTGATCCAGGGAAAGAAGAGAATACAATTTCCCTTGCTTATGAAGCATGTGATGGGTCCAGGCAAAGAAGAGAAAGGATACAATTGTCATTGATCTTGATGATAAAAGATGTGATGAGCAAAAGATTAGGATGAAAGGTTGTACATTCAAATTTGAGCATTTGACATGGAGATGTTCAAAATATTTGGCATGTGAAAGACCTCATTATGATAAAGAGTTAAAAAAAAATTAAGTCTATTGTCTAGTATATTATAGCTATTTGATAAGACGCAAGATGACACCATCAATTGTATTCAATAATTCACAGTTTTTAATGTATTTGACTCTATTTAAATTATGAATTAGTACTTGTTTTGCTTGTTTTAGATTTAATGAAATGTATTAAAAGTCGTGACATATTATTATTATTATTATTATTATTATTATTATTATTATTATTATTATTATTATTATTATTATTATTGAGTGCAAATAAATACAATGGGCATGAAAATTGTAAATTCTTTCGTAATTTTTAGTGGCGATAAAAAATTGCCAACAATCACTTTTACCGGCAATATAGTGGCTCTTTATTGAAATAACAAAAGGCCGACAAATGTATTCCATGGACATTTTTGAAAGACTTTTTGCGGCCGTTTTTAACTGCTGCTAATACTCAGAGACCTTTAGCGGCAATAAATGGGGTCTTTACCGATACCCGGTGAAATGGCCGGTAAAGCCTGTGTCGACGCTGGATTCAATGACCAATATTTAATTGCCGGTAAAAATTTTAGCGGCAATTTATATTACTGCTAAAAGCAATATTTATTGCCACTAAAGACCTTTTTGGTTGTAGTGACAATTGAATATCTTAAGAAAGAATTTGAGATGAAAGATCTTGGAAAGACAAAACTTTGTCTTGGTCTGCAAATTGAATATTTAGCAGACGGGATCTTTATCCATCAATCTGCCTATACAGATAGGGTCTTAAAACGCTTTTACATGGACAAAACGCACCCATTGAGTACACCAATGGTTGTTCGATCAATTGAAGTGAGTAAGGATTTGTTCCGATTTCCAGAAGAGGACGAGGAACTCCTTGGTCCCGAAGTACCCTATCTCAGTGCAATTGGTGCACTAATGTATCTTGCTAATGCTACAAGGCATGACATAGCATTTTCTGTTAATTTACTAGCAAAATATAGTTCTTCTCCTACACGGAGACATTGGAATGAGATTAAGTATATATTGCGATATTTAAAGGGAACTCTTGATATGAGTTTGTTTTATGCTAACAAAGATGGTGCAGATCTTGTTAGTTATGTAGATGCAGGTTATTTATCTGATCCGCATAAAACTCGATCTCAAACCGGGTACGTATTTACATATGGAGGTACTGTCATATCATGGCGCTCCACAAAGCAATCTATTGTTGCTACTTCTTCAAATCACGCTAAGATAATAGCTATTTATGAAGCAAGTAGGGAATGCGTATGGTTGAGATCAATAATTCATTTTATTCGAGAAAAGACCCACAATTTTATACGAAGATAATGTTGCATGCATAGCCCAATTGAAGGGAGGATTTATAAAAGGAGATATAACGAAGCACATTTTACCAAAATTATTCTACACACACGATCTTCAGAAAAGTGGTGACATTGATGTGCAACAAATCCGTTCAAGTGATAATTCAACAGATTTATTCACTAAATCTTTGCCAACTTCAACTTTTGAGAAGATGATATACAAGATTGGAATGCGGAGACTCAAATATTTCAAACAAGGTTTTCATCAGGGAGAGTAAAATACGCGGTGCACTCTTTTTTCCTTACTAAGGTTTTTTCCCATGAGGTTTTCCTTATAAGGTTTTTAATGAGGCACATATCAATGCGTATTACTAAATATGTGTACTTTTTTTCCTTCACTAGGATTTTTCCCACGTGGGTTTTCCTAGTAAGGTTTTAATGAGGTACATTATCTTTTAATGAACATCCAAGGGGGAGTGTTATAAATATATTATATTATGGATGTTCATTTAGTACTCTGTTGTAAATAAGCTTCCTGAAGAAGCTTATACATATGAGACTCCGCCGTAAATATGTTTATCTATTTAGTACTCTATTGGAAATAAGTTTCCTGAAGAAGCTTATCACTTCGGTACCCGGTTATGGATAAACATTACCTCCGGTAGAAGATTATCCATACAAGGTATAATAAGCTTATCCTTTCGATACTCCGTTATGGATAAGCATTATCTCCGGTAGAAGATTATCCATACCAGGTACAATGAGCTTATCCTTTCAGTACTCCGTTATGGATAATCATTACCCCTAATAGAAGATTATCTATACTAGGTACAATGAGCTTATCCATTATATACTCTGTTATGGATAACATTACTCTCAGTAGAAGATTATTCATATCTGGTATAATAGCAGCTTACACAGCAACTTGTAGTAGCAGCTTACACAGCAGTTTGCAGTAGCAGCTTACACAACACCTTGCAGTACCAACTTACACAGCAGTTTATACAGCAACTTCCGTTCTTCTATAAATAAAATAGATCCCAGTTCATTATGTACGTCAGTTTGAATTTGAATAATATATCAATATCAAATTTCTATCTATACTAGTCTTTACTTTACAATATTTATTTTATAACAATTTTGAGGAAGTAGGAGAAATGCAATCTTTTATATCACCCCTTTCCAAATAGGAGTATATTTTGAATATCCTGGGAAAAAGAGTTGTTGAAGCGAAGGCTTTGTGAAAACCAAAACCCTCGATTACTCACTGTTTCCGGCGATTACCCTATCACGGTACGCCCCAAATTTCAGTATCTCTATGTTCTGCTCTACACACTCTCTCTCATCTCGATATCCGTTTGTTTGTTTGATTCAGATGCATCAGAATAGTGGAGCCGCCGATTTGGCTCAGCTTCAAGCCACCATGCAAGCAATCGAATTCGCTTGCACTTCTATTCAGGTCATTTTGTCAACTAGTTTTGTCATATCTGTAACTGTTGTTGGTTTGGTATGTACTGCTTTTAGCAGCCATCTTTTCTCGAGTAACTTCTCTTTATGATCCAAAACACAAGCTATTCGGTGAAATTAAGTGATGGCAAGTTCTAAGTGAGTGCTAAACATTTTGGTTTGTGCCTTGTTTAGTTGAGAATTGTGAAATTAAGTTAGTCTAGTCGTATTTATTCTTGTGGTATTGGATGTTGTATAATTCTGAAGGCCTTATAAAATTGAAATAGGCCCCCTTTCCATTCTTTTCCCTTTTGCTGCTGATAGGTTCCAGAGACGAGCTTCAGTGCCACACAATTTACTTGATGATTGTTCCATGATTGATTAATCCTCATAACCATATCCATATTACAAATTCTACAATCAAATCACAAATGTGGACATCTGGACTATGTTTGAGCATCGGCAAGTATTTGACCTTAATGACTTACAAGTTGAAAAAATTGATTTCATGCTATCTATTGCTGTAGCTCGCAAAGTTCATATTGTTGTTTCCTAGTTATATTTTATAAGCGGGTATTCTTTTTTGGAAAGTAAAGATGTGCAGAAAGTGGCAGAGTTAGCAGTTGAACTCTCTCATAAAGAAGCTTCTTAATGAACTGGTTTTTGTTACTTCTTACTCTATTTCTGCTTCAGTTTTTCTAGGTTCGCTAGCACATTTCAACTTTTTTGCTACTGCGTTCTGTTAACTCTTTCCCAACCATTCTTCACGTGTTAGTGACAATTAGGAATTTTTTCATTTTTCTAGTAAGAAAGAGCATTGAGCTTATTCTCCATTATCTTTGCATAAAGAAATGCTTTTCCTCCTTCCTTTAACATGTATTCTTGTTCACGTTAATACCTTTAAGGACCTTGAAAATGAAGTGACACTCAACAGAAAAATTTCTTTACTCTCTTACTCATCATGTGTCGTTGAGCTTTTGTTCTGAAAATTTTCCAGGGCAATTATGTAATTAATACTCTTTCTCCCAGTTTAGATGGCAGTCTGTCCAATACTGTTCTATATATATATATATATATATATATATATATATAACTTTCACCACTTTCAAGAATACAGATTCAATTGACTATTCAGGTTTTAAACTGCAATATTGTTGTGATATTTTCTCAATTTATTAGCTTTCAACTTTACTTAATAGTTTCTTCCACTACCATTAATTTGATGTATAAGTCAAGTTAATACCTTAAAGTAGTCAAGCAACAATTTGTAAAGTAGGACGAATGGGATAACTCTTTTTGTCCCCTTATTTAATCGTAGGTGGTTTTTATTCCATTTACTACATTACAGGTTTCCCTTTACATATGCACAAAAAAGCCTTTAGCCTTCCATTGGAAGTGTTAATTATTAGAAATATTTAAGCGTGGACCATATAGGGAGTTTGGTTCCTCAAAATATTATAGCCCTGTATAGGTTATCTAGCTCATGGCAATTAACTAGAAAACTTGACTGTGCTAACGATTTTAATTCGGATACATGCTTTTTACATTTTTTCTGTAACTTCTTTTAGTGCCATTTCTCTTGGATTGTAAGTTCTAAAGAGCTTGTAGAACTCTCTTTTGTTTTAGCAGATGCATATGAATCCAGCAGCAGCTGAGGGAACCATTTTGTCACTAAGCCAGTCTCCTCGGCCATACCAGGCATGCAAATATATTCTGGGTAGGTCTTTATAATCACCCTCTTCATAGCTGTCCAAAAGTTTCAAAGTTCAGGCTCACTCTATCAACATTGCATTGTTTCAAGAAACAAGAAAAGGCAAGCATATGAAATGAAAATCATTTTTCTAGAGGAATAAAAAATGGCGATAATATCCTGTCTTTTAGAGTTGTCTTATTGGATGAGGATGTTTGCTCTCGTTGTGTCTATCAGAAATAAATTTGCTAAATTAGGCGACCTTCCACTTCTATAGAGTTGGCTAGATGATTTCATAAGGTTAGTTACGTCTTAGTTGTAGTGTGGTTGAGTGACTTGTTTGCTTGTTAATGATGATAGGGATGTCGAAAAATATTTTGTCATTTAAATGCATCTTGATGGGATTAGTAACAAACCTTTTGACTTAGTGAGTACAGTAAGTTTCCATAACTAACGATAGTATTAATGTTACATAGCCGCTTCTTTGTCTAATGTGGAAACATGACGTGAGGCAAAACAACAGTGCTTTTGTTTCCTCCTAACAAGTCGTTGTGTTGCAATCATATGCAATGCTTTAAAGCCGCGAGGAAATTGTGAAATACGAATTCATTTCACTAAGAAATGAATGTTGATTGATTGAGTAAAATAGTACAATGTAAACGTAGACATGTGGTGTAGGGGGATTGCCCTTGCAAAAGATTCTCTTTGCTTGATGACTTTGACTACTCATATGTCTTAGACAAAAAACCAAAGCTATAGTAGTAGACTAAAAGAATGTTACAAATACACAATAGGAAAATGAAGCTATATACAACGAAAGTGGCCCTAAGGCCTATGCAAGTACTCCGAGTAACTTGTACTGGCAAGATAGAATTTCATTTGGTTAATTTGGTCTAGGTGGCTCTTGGTAGGGCTGCGCCCTTACTAAGGGGCATCTAGACTATATCTGGCATTGGCTGTGGCCTATGCTGTTTGTGTGTGGGCATTATGGGCTCTGCCTGCGCACGACTGGTGGGCTGATGTTAGCACAAGGCACTAAGAGACTTCAGAAGACACGCCATAGGATGAGACCAACAGTTAATTGGGCACCGGTGGAAAGTAGTCCATGACATAAATCTTGACATCCAAGAAGGGAATGCGGAAAGAGAACATGATGATAGTTTTTATCCCGACAATGATTTGTTAAATATGTACGGTCCTCCATTCACACCGTATGTTCTTTTTCTTTTTTTACCAGTATAAGATGGTCTAAATGTTCAAAAATTTCAAAAATACCCCTTGCTCTTGTCTATTTTTATATTACTGTTTTGCTGTTGTAGAATCTGCAACTCCTCTAACCACACACGACACTATACAATCTATTTTTCTTTCTTAAAGAAAGAAAAATTTCTAGATACATGATTTTCAGAAGTTGATTAGTAACTACCTCGATAGCTAAAAATGCTGGTAACGAGTTCTTCTATTTATCGATTAATGCTGCTTTTATTTTACCAGAAAATTCTCAGTTGGCAAATGCAAGGTTTCAGGCTGCTGGAGCAATTCGAGATGCAGCTTTAAGAGAATGGGCATCCCTTGAGATTGATGACAAGAGGGGGTTGATAAGGTATGCTGTTGTTTAAATGAATCGAGCATTGTAGCTGCTTTGGCTCTATATAAGTTCCATTTTTCTATTATTTTGAGATGTGTACAAATGAGAAACAATTTGAAATATTATCTTCTTAGATACAGAACTCTCGTGCTGATGAGCTTAGGCTTTCTGTTATTTCTATAGACCTTTCTCATCAATGGTGTCTGCATCTGTACAATATAAAACTTACCCCATCCTTTTAAAGAATTGTTTTCTCCTCCCCCGTGCCCCCAACCAAAAAAAAAAAAAAAAGGAAAAAGGAAAGCAAAAGGATTCGACACATCCTTCTTCTCTGGCGGTGTTCTCAAATTTAGTCATTTACTGCAGCTTTTGCTTCCACTCTGCTATACAATATGCTAGTTCACCTGAGGGATATGTTCAAGCAAAAGTTGCATCTGTAGCTGCCCAGTTGATAAAAAGGGGCTGGTAAGTGGCTCTATATTGGAAGTTTGAAGTCATGCACATCATAATTCACGCATTATATATTTGTCCTGCTAATGCTAGCAGTTATGTGATCACAAAAGTAGCTCTTTTATGCGCTTGAACTTGCTCAATTCTGTATACACATATCTGAGTCCGTTCACACATACATACATTGTATTATAGTTATTTGATGTACTAGGATTTTTGTGATTACATATAGTTGATGTACTGGGATGTTTGTGATTAAATATCTATTAAGGAGATCGTCCCTAGAGCCTTGGTCTAACAGTAAGAGCGTAGTATTAGGCCCTTGATAGGAGGGTTTGGAGGTCGAGAATTATGGTAGAAGGTTAGTTGGTAGTCGAGCGTTTTTTTGTTCCGGACGTGGGGTTTCAGACAGGTTAGTCTGATAGTGTCTTATTCTTAGACTGCCAGTATTTCATGCTGTTTTCCTACTATCTTGCCGCTCTTACTGCTTGTTGCTAGTAGCTTCCTTCCACCTATTTTTGATACTGCTTGTTTCTATTGTTGCTTTTCATCCTCTTGAGCCGAGGGTCTACTGGAAACAACCTTTCTATCTCCTAAGGGTAGGGGTAAGGTCTGCGTACATACTACCCTCCCTAGACTCCTCTTGTGGGACTCCACTGGGTTTGTTGTTGTTATTGTTGCTGACAAATCCTGGTATTTGGTATTTGAGTGCAGGAGGGTAGAGGGACGGGCGCATTATGCACCGAGTTTTGTTTCGTACTGTGTGCCATATGCTCTCGGGGATTTTTTCGATTAAAAGAAAAAGAAAGAAAATTTAACAAGAAGACTATTATGGATGATAGTAGAATATCTCAACAAGGGAAATACATATGTTATTGTGGTTGTGATTGCTGGCTTAGAGTTAAAAAATATATGTAAACTGGGAAACAACGGAGGGATTCTCTGTAAACTGGAGATTGTGCAAGATAAGTTAAAATTTACAAGGAAACCATGATTTCATATGAAGCTTTCATATTTAAGCGTGTAAAGGATTTTTCTATTTCTTGAAAATGAATGAGTTTATTTTATGGCATCTTTGATCTTTTAGTTTTAAGGTGCGCTTGTGTGCTATTATCATTTCCTTTGGTTAGCATTCATGCGCTTGGCCAACACAGATATTATCTTTAATATGTGCAGTTCCTCAATTTGGATTTTGTGTACATGATATCATAAATTTCCAAGCAATAGGGATTTAAAAGCTGTTCATGACTGGTGCTTGTGTCTCTGTATAGGATAGAATTCAGTGCTGCTCAGAAGGAGACATTTTTCCTTGAGGTCTGTCTTTCAAGTTCATAATTTTGGCATTGTATGAATATCTCTTTCTTGTTTATACCCTGGTCCAGGTACATACTTTTCTTAAATTATCCATCACTATTGTCTGAATACATATTTTCTTCGATAATATATTAACACATGGTTTGTTATTGTTTCCTTTAACTGAGAAGTCTAGATGGTTTCATGATTTGGGTATCATAAGTGATGTACTTTCACAAAGTGAATTAACTAGACGAGACAGACTTATCATAGCGCTCAAATTCCACCTAAACTCAGAAACTTGTCTTCCACTTGAAATATAAATCGACTCTACTAGAATCACCCACAAGGTATCGTAAAAGTGATCTCTTATACCTCATCATAAAATGTGATTATGAAGCAATCCCTTGTTTCCACCACAGATTTCTTCTCAACCTGAGATGACAAGTGGTTAAGTTGTCAGTTGTGTGTTGATACTGTCATGTTATATGAACTGTCTCAGGGACACAGTACAAAAGCAGCTCATGAGCTGGTTGGACCAACTTGAGCTGCCTGACAACTCTCAGAAAGCTTGACTGATCTCAGACCTCCCTTGCCTTTTAGACAGGAGGGGCTGGAATCTTTCGTGGATCCTAACTCTTGGTGATTCTTTTTTTGCAATAACTGGACCTCCCTCCCTGCCTCCCATGGGCATGGTGTGAGGAAATGTCCATCATAATTAGCATTTCCTCTGAAATTTTGCAAATGAGAAAATGCTCGATCATCCTGACTTGGGTTTGATGTTCTCTGGAGTCTAGACATATGGGTTTAAGCTCCAATGATCAGCACACATTCCAGCAGCATAGGCCTTCTTGCTTTTAAAAGATACCAGAGAGAGCCTTATGCCTTGGGTTGCAGCTGAGGCATACATGGGCAATAGGGCCTTAAGGGTCATTTTTGACAGTGATGATTTTTGACATTTATGTGCAAGAAAACAAAAATCTCAGATTTATTTTGGGGGCACATAGAGCTCTCTTGAAATGGATTAAATAAAAGATACCTAAAAAAGGTTAAAATCTGGCTCTACCTTATCCAAATGAGCATAATGCCAGTTCTATGAGCGGTTATTCATCTTAAAATATTAGCATGTGATAGTGAATGTTGGACCTCTATGGTCAAATACTCTTCAAGAGGAATGTTGTAGAAATGCATAGATGTACTTTCATACAAGAAAATACAATTTTGGAATCGATGTGAATTTAGGTAAAAAGTAAAACCAGAACATGATGGAATCAAAGGATTCCACAGGTAAAACTAGCTAGCTGGATTAAGGCTTAGCTTTTAATACACTTACATATGCTATGATACTTGCCAAGAGTCTTTTTATTCTGATTAGGGGCTTGTATGTCTATGTAGAGATAAGTGTGATACTCAGAGACCGTTTGAGAACTCGTGTGTTGTCTTGAAAGACAAATTAATAATTATTGGAATGTAATAGGAGTTACTAGATAGGATTGAGTACAAATGATTCATATATCAGAACCCTAATAGTTTGAAATTGAGGCGTAGTTACTAGTTAATTGATCAGTTGATATTGCATATATCATGTCATCAGCAGCCCAGTTATGAAAAATTGGGCTATTGGATATCTAATTAACATTTTTAGCATGTACTTTTTTTTTAAAATATTAACAGTCCTATTTAAATTCGAAGCCAATTTATTGAAGTCTTTTCATAGTTGAGTATTAATTTAATGGGAAGCTTCAGCTTAGCTACCTGTGCCTGTCCGTTCTCTCTATGCTTGGGGAAGCTTTTGTTTCTTTAATATCCTTTATGTAGTTTTATGATAACTAATTATTTAATTGTTCCTTAAATATTGCAAGTTTTACCCTCCATTATGGTAAGCCTCAAGCACTGCCGTTCTCTCTCAAAACACATTCAGGCGCAAAAAGGTACCAGTGTTGCGGAGCAGACTCAAAGTGCCAGATAATTTGATAGAGCATGACTCGTTTTACATATGCAAAATCAAGATGAAATGTCAGAGTTACTTGGGTCGTCACAGCTGTGGAATAAGAAAGGTTTAGGGTTTCTTTCCAACCTAGAGTCTCATTGGAGCACTCATGTTGGGAAAATGGATCTTGGACCTAACTTCACCATAAATCTAGCTCATGAGCTGAGTATTTTAGGGACCATATAAGAACTACACTGCAATACTATGATGAGACTTACAATTAGAAATACAAGCTTTAAAAATGGCAAGTCACCTAATCAGAAGGCAGAAGACGTTTGTTAGTCTCGGAAGGTAAACCATAGAATGCTAAGAGGCAGTTGATAGTGTTACATTTTCAAATAGAGGCTAGATGAGAATAACGTGATCCACTGTGCCCTAAAAGTTCCAGCCACTAATTCCTAAGTATAAAAGTCACTTAACAGGGGAACAAGAAACTGCCGGCTGGCCACTGTTCCCCCCTTGCACACAGTCCCATGAAATAGAAGTTTCCTCTCAAGTCGTTTCTCTTTTAGTGAAAATTATGTAAACCATCAAAGATGGAAGCTTTCCCTAAAGATTATTTGTGTGTCATATCAGCATCAAAGTTCTCAATTTTCCAGAAGTACATTAAGAAATATCTCCCAGAATGAGGCCTATAGCCTTATGCCATGAAGAGTATAGGATAGCCCCTCTTCCCCATTATTCTTGCACTCTGACTATGTTTAGTCACAGCTGTGTCTTTTGATGCTACAGTAGAACAAGTGATAAAATTTTAGTAAGTTGAATGTGCTAAATTTCTTTCTGCGTTTTTGCAACAGTGACATACTCGATAATTATTTTTGAGAAGGATTAAAATGGCACACTCGATTATGGTTATCCTTTTTCAATGCATGCGATCTTTATTCTTGTGTTATGACAGGTGAGACAGGCGATAGTTGGCAGCCATGGTCTTGATGTGCAGTTCATTGGATTGAACTTTCTGGAATCCTTGGTACATCACACATACAATATCTTGTAACTTTAACATGAAAGCCATTACCAACTGTTTTATATTTCCCATCTTTCATGTGGGTAAAATCAAATCAGTATTTAGTCATAATATTTTCAGTTGAAATTTGTTCTGCGTCTTTTTCAGGTATCTGAATTCTCACCTTCTACTTCAACTGCTATGGCCCTTCCCAGGGAGTTTCATGAGCAGTGCCGAGTCTCTTTTGAGTTAGAATATCTAAAGGTTAGTCAGTTGCAATTGGCGCTGATATTTTTTCCTGACTTGGATACAGCTTCCATCAGGCCCCTCCGTTCAGTTTGCAGTTTCTTATTTTTCACTAAATTAATATGGTTCACATGGGTTCTTTTCCCTTTTTGGTGTATTTCCAATGTGCAGATGTTTTACTGCTGGGCACAAGATGCTGCTGTTAGTGTTTCCAATAAAATAATTGAATCTGATTCTGCAATTCCCGAAGTTAAAGTTTGTACAACAACATTGCGTCTGATGCTTCAGATCCTCAACTGGGACTTCAAATATGATACAAACATGCCAGACAATGCAAAACGAGCCATCGATGTTTTCTCTGGTGGAGTAAGGGATGATGTAAGCTCCTCTAAGAGGACCGAATGTAACCTAGTGCAGGTAATAAACTAGTGATGCACCTGTGATCTCTTTTTTTAATTGGAGAAGGGTCAAAAATACCCTTATTTTTGGTAAGTAGTTTAAAATTACCCTCCGTCCACCTATAAGTCCAAAAATACCCCCACTGTTATTTCTATTGCCAAAAATATCCCTCGATTTAACGGCATGCATGCCATAATTGTAATGTGTTGGCAGCGTTTTATTGGGCCATGTTACTCGTTTTAGTCCATACATATGGGTATCATAAACCTGACGCTTTTTCTAACCCGCCCCATTTATTTTATAACCCGGTTGAAAAAAGAGGGATGCCACCTTCTTCCACCGCAACAATCGACAATCGACACCGACGACATTGGTAAAATAGGGAAACCAAAACAAGTAGTATTTTCCCGCTTATTTGCACCAAAATGAAAGGATGAAGACCCTTTAACTTCAGCTTCGACTTCCCCTTGTACCTTATCTTCCACAATTGCTGCTACCGTCACCTTTTCACCTGCAAAACGCCTTAGAACTTGCCAACTCACTTATCCTCAGAACAAACTTTGAAGCTTATTTGACCTTTTCCCAAATAAGAAAAACACATTAAATCTAATGTTTGGAAAGAACAAAACAAGATGATAGCATTTTAGACCTCCAAGATGTTTGATAGAAACTTTAGTTATACTCATAGAATTAGGCCGACAGAGGTAAAGGATGCCATGAAAAATATGAAGATTCGAAAAGCTTGTGGCCCAGATAGTATCCCTATAGAGGCTTGGAAGTGTCTTGATGAGGTTGGAGTAGTATAGCTCACCTAGTTATTTAATTCTATACTAGGAAGTGGTAGGATGCCTGAAGAGTGGAGGAAGAGCCTCCTGATTCCAATCTATAAGAACATAGGATATATTCAAAGTTGTGCGAACTATCGTGGCATTAAACTTATGAATCATACGATGAAACTCAGGGTAAGAGTGATTGAGCATAGACTTGGGAACACAACAAGAGTGACTGGGAACCAGTTTGGATTTATGCTTGGTAGATCTACAGTTGAGGCTATATTCTTGCTAAGAAGTTTGATCGAAATTTATTGCGAAAGGACGAAAGATCTACATATGATGTTCATTAACCTTAGAGAAAGCATATGATAGAGTATTACAGTGATGGAGAAGAAAAGGAATTCATATTAAATATATAAATGTCTATAAAAATCGTATTTGATAAAAATGTGTCGCATAGACTTATAAGTTCTATAGAGCGATTGTTAGACCAGCTATGCTGTACGGAGCAGAGTGTTGGCCAATCAAGAATTCACATGCTCAGAACATGAATGTAGCAAAAATGAGGATGCTTAGATGGATGTGTGGGCATACTAGGAGAGATAGGATCAGGAACGAAGATATACGGGGCAAGGTGGGAGTGGCCTCATTGGTGGACAAAATGTGGGAAGCAAGGCTGCGATAGTTCGGGCTTGTGAAAAAAAGGAGCACAAATGCTCCAGTGAGGAGGTGGGAAAGGCTGGCAGTGATAGACCGAATGAGTGGTAGAGGTAGACCGAGGAAGAATTGGAGAGAGGTGATTAGGCATGACATGACCAATCTTCAGCTCACCATGGACATGACTCTATATAGGAAAGCATTAGGGTAGATGGTTAGTAAGTAGTCGAGCATTTATGAGCAATATCATTATTTGCTCCATCTTGTGTGGGAGAACTTGGTTATAGTTTAGAGCACCTTATTTGCTCCATCTTTTGCTTTTCAGTATCATTATTATTATCCTATTATTGTTTTATTCCTTAAATTTGTTACTGTTGTTTTTCTATATTTGGGTATCTTTACTACTTTTGCTGGCAGTACTTTTCCTTTTCTTTTTCACCATTACTTTTTACTCCTGTTTTTCTTAAAACCAGTTTTGAAAACGCTTTTCTTGAGCAGAGGGTCTATCGAAAATAGCCTTTCTACCTCTCACAAGGTAGGGGTAAGGTCAGCGTACACCCCATCCTCCCAGACCATACTTGTGGGATTTCACTAGGTTTATTGTTCGTTGTATATAGTTGCCATAAAAGACATGTATGAAGGAGTTGTCACTAGGTGATAACAGTAGTAGGAGATGCAGAGGAATTTCTCGTAATCGTGGGTTTACACTGGATTTTGCATTCAACCCCTACTTATTTACCCTAGTTATAAATGAGCTAACCAACGAACTACAAATAAGGTCCACTGGGGTATGCTATTTGCTTATGATATTGTGCTAATTAACGAAACTAGTGAGGGTGTCAACCAAAAGCTTGAGAGTTAGGGTTTTAGGATAAATAGAAGTAAGATTGAGTACATGCACTGCAAGTTTATTTAGCATGAGAAGAGCGAAGTTGAGGTGAGACTAGATGGGATTGCGGTGACAAAATGAAAGCAATTTAGATAGCTAGGCTCGTTGTTTCAAGAGAATGAAATGATCGATGAAGATGTTACTCGTAGGATTGAAACCGGATGGTTGAAATGGAATAGTGCTACCGAGTGTTATGTGATAGAAAGATGCCTACCAAAGTGAAAGGTAAGTATTGTAGACAAACTATAAGACCCGTTATGTTTATATAATAGTGAATGTTGGGCTGCTAAAATCCAACATATCCACAAGATAATTGTTGCAGAAATGCAGATGCTAAGATAAATGTGCACTGACCCAAGATTAGATAAGATTAATGTGAGAATGCACGGGAGAAAAATCAATTTTATAACAATGATACAATGAGCCCAATATATAATATATATTCTATTCCTACAACATGTGGGACTAGAACATATTCTACTCCTACTACATATGGGATTAGGATTATTTACATATAACTATCTAACACTCCCCTTCAAGCCGGTGCCTATAAATCATATGTATCGAGCTCGTTACATATGTAACGAGTACGAGGACTAGCGAGGGACTTAGTTAAACATATATATGCAAGCTGATCATTCAACTTCACTATGAGTCATGCCAAACTCTTGGATAACTTTGTTGAACTTACCAAACCAGACTCGAGGAGACTGCTCTAGACCATAAAGTGATCGGCGCAAGCGACATATAAGTCCGCTGAGCAACAAAACTAGGTGGTTGCTAATAAACAGAAGTTGGCGGAAAAGTCGCCGAGAAATTTGAAAATAGTGAGACTAAGTCGAATTCCACACTACAAAATACGTTCTAAAACACCATCAGAAAACATAATCTTTTTTGGAAATTACTGTTCACGCTAGAAAAAAGTGCACTGTTCACTTCGGAAAAAATAAAAGTTGTCAGAATTTGATGTAATTTATATGGGTAGGCTCGGAATCACTAGACAAGTAAGTTATCCTAAAGAAATATTGTCAAAAAGTGGCTAGAATGGCTCACACACGCCGGTAACGTTACTGTAGCTCACCGAAAAATTCCAAAGTTCTCGAATATGTAGGAAATTATACTGGTGTACTCGGAATCACCGCACGAAACAACTGGCCTAAATAAGTTTTTGAAAATTCTGGTTGGTAAGTGCTCTACGCGCCTGCTCGGGTGTCAAACACGCTCGCCGGAACCCTAGTTCTGGTGGTGTGTGGAGGCGTGCCAGGGACTTTTTGCCGTAGCGATTGACTGGGGTTTTGTTGTCCAACTTTTCCGAAGAAGATGGTAGTAGTTGTTTTCACACAACACTTATCGATGAAGGTCAAGGACAACTCGGTGCATTAAGCTCCCGTTATGCGCGGGGTCCGGGGAAGAGAGAACTCAAATCAATCTTGAGTCGTCAATCGGATAGATGCGCGGTGACTGATTTTTCTGTTTCGATGCGACTAGGATTTCTGGGGTTTGGTCGCACAAGGGTTTCAGATCTGATGGTGGTACTGGTATATGCACATAAACACTACAGCAGTGATGAACCCCGGGAAAAAGACGAAGTTGTCGGAAAATTGCATGACGAAGAGATCTTTCTTCGTGGATGTCGCTGGAGTGACTCACATCAACATTTTTCTCACCGAAGCTCTGATACCATGTGAGAATGCACGGGAGAAAAATCTATTTTATTAACAATGATACAATGAGCCAATATATAATATATATTCTATTCCTAATACATATGGGACTAGGACATATTCTACCCCTAGGATTATTTACATGTAACTATCTAACAATTAAGAATGACCATATTAGCCCGAAGGAGCAAGTAGCATTCATTGAAGATATAATGAAAGGAGGTCGCTTAAGATGGTTTGGTCATATCTAGCGTTGACCTACAGATGCATCGATCAATAACTGTGAAACTATGGCCAGGGAAGGTGTCAAGAGGGTTCGGGGTAGATCTAAAATCGCATGGAAGAAAGTTGTCTCTAAAGACCTACAAATCCTCGAAATCATGCATACTTAGCTAAAGATAAAGCACAATGAAAGAGAAAGATCCATATAGCTGATACCTACCATTTGGGAATAGGTTTTAGACTCGACAGAAAACTTATATTATTATCATTATTAAAAAAAAAAGGGCAGCCCGGTGCACTAAAGCTCCCGCTATGCGCGGGGTCCGGGGAAAGGCGGGACCACAAGGGTCTATTGTACGCAACCTTACCCTGCATTTCTGCAAGAGGCTATTTCCACGGCTTGAACCCGTGACCTCCTGGTCACATGGCAACAACTTTACCAGTTACGCCAAGGCTCCCCTTCAAGATATTTTCTTTTAAGTAACTATTTTATATATTTATATATATAATCATACTTTTTTTTATTTTTAGTTTCATTTTTATTTTATTTCGGTAATGATGATGATATGAGTTGAGCTTAAAGAAAGGAATGAGGGTTCATATCTCCGACCCCAACTTGTTTGGGACTGAGGCTTAGCTGTTATTATTGTTTGGAAAGAACGAACTTAAATCTATCACAAACACAAAGATTAAACCCAAAGTTTGGAATCAAGGAATAAAAAATAAATAAATTAACCTATCAAATAGCAAGCATGACAAGGAAGCTCACCTTGATGAATACGGCCGCAAATTCTAAGAAGAATTCCAGGAAAATAGTGATTCCTTATAGAGAATAGCAATCTATTGCTAATGATGATAAGCTAAAAGTTTTTTTTTCTTTTCCTCACATATGGAAGAGTATTTGTACTAGAAAAGTAATTCTTAACGCCGTCCCAAATTGGCCCACCCTCCCAGTGCCATTATTAAGCTAATAATAAAGACCTAAAGATCCACTTGTAAAGACTAATTAATAACACGTGGCAATCATATCTCACTTATTATGATAAGTTCCTAACTTCCTATGATTTTAACTAATAGAATGTGTCCCGATTCAGCTCAGATCGGCAAGTGATGGGCGTGTTATGTTGACAAGCCAAAGCGATTGACCAATCTTGAATCTTCTTACACGTCTCCTTCCTTGAAGCCCATATCTACTCCGAGGAATTTCTTGACCAATGCATTCATGGCCTTTTGGATCTTCTTGGCTCTAGCTCTTGTAATTGGCCCACTTGGCACATGGATCTCTTTGCTTGCAACTTGATCTAGCTGGCTCATGTCAATCAAATAGTGGGTTGTGGACGTACCGGCAATGGAAAGATTCTTTGCAGAGGGCTTAGCTGGCTGAGCTTGTGTTTGGTTAGGAGTGCAATGTGTTGCGAGATCAGTCTGCTTTAACACCATATGTGGGATGGAGGAGTTGGCCTATATATGCTGCAAATCCATTGAGCTTACCTCATGATAGCTGCTAGACTGATCTTCACCACCACTGGAGAGCTCTATATTTTGTTTTCCTCTAGGATACCGGGTTTTCTTCTTCATAGTGATGAAATTTTTATTCTTTTAAAGTACCTACAAATTCTATTTTCCTGTCAGTTACGGGTGCCTGCTTGAACTATTAAAGAAATGGAATATGTTGCGATGTAGTTTCTTTTGGTGTAACAGTTAATAATTTTTTGCTCATACATTGTGCATTTACTATTGTTGGATTGTTTCTACTAGAGATTCTAGCTACTAATCTTTTTAGCAATTTATGTTTCTTGTCTTCATTGTTTATAGCCTGGATCCTCTTGGCGGGGTATACTTGTGTCAAGTGGTCACATTGGGTGGCTTTTGAGTTTTTATGGAGCACTGAGGCTGAAGTTTTCATGTGAAGAATACTGGCTTGATTGTCCTCTTGCAGTCTCTGCGCGAAAGCTTATAGTGCAATTCTGCTCCTTGTCCGGGACAATATTTCCATCTGGTACTCATACTAGTTCACCATCAAGTTTGTGGTTACCTTTTTTTTTTGGCTACATTATTCCTGACTCTTGTGATAGATGTGGTACATCTCTGATTGAAGTTGAGGATGTTTGCTCTTCATGATCGTCAACTCATGTTCATTAATGAGAATCGAGTCTTGATCATATCGATAGTGTGAGAAATTAAGACAAGAAAGGAATAATCGAGTGAAAACTTAGCTTGATTATTCCCTCAAGATGTCGGATTTAAATAGTGAATGTACAAGATCTAAATTAGGAAATGATCAATCTAATTAATTCTAATTGATTTACTATATCATGTACAATCTTCTTAACATCCCCCTCAAGCTAGCGCATACAAGTCGTACATATCAATCTTTTAACAAATGTAACTAAACGAGGACCAATAAGGAACTTGATGAAAATATCCATAAGTTATCATTGGAATTCAGGAACACCGTAACAATGTCTCGTGAGAATATCTTTTCTCAGATGAAGTGACAGTCGATCTCAATATGTTAAGTCCTCTCATAGAATATCGTATTCGGTGCAATATGAAAAGCTACTTGATTATCGCACACAAGTTTCATCTGACTAATATTTCCAATTCCAATTCGGTGAGCAACTGTTTGATCCAAACAAGCTTGCAAGTTGCCATAATAATTGCTCGATATTCTACTTTGGCACTAGACCGAGTAACCACATTTTGTTTCTTACTCTTCCAAAACATCAAATTACCTCCTACCAAAACACAGTATCCAGGCGTAGACTGTCTATTAGAAGGTGATATTTCCTAGTCAATGTCTATGTATCCAACGATCTGCTAATGGCTTCGATCCCCAAAAAGTAGTCCTTTGAGTAGGGCTTTGATCCTCAAAAAGTAGTTCTTTTGACCGGGGACAATTTTATATAACGAAGAATATCGTCCCCATGACTATTACATGGAGAGTTTGTAAACTGGATTACAACACTCATTAGTAATACAATGTCAGATCAAGTCATTGTGAGGTAGTTTAACTTATTGACTAGTTGCCTATATCTTGTAGGGTCATTAAGGGACTCCTCCCCCTGTCGTGACATAAGCTTAGCATTAGATTCTAAACCTATGTGTGAGAAGTAGCACGCGAAATATTATTAATGATACTTAGAATTACATTGAGCGCTACTTATATAAAGACATTACATAACACTAATACCTATTGTCCAATGTGGGACACTAGTATATTACTATATACACTACTATCTAACACTCCCTCCTTGAGCCGGTGCATATAAATCATATGTACCGAGCTTGTTAAAATATAATTAATACGAGGATCAGTGATGGGCTTAGTGAAAATATCTGCAAGCTGATCATTTGACTTCACGAACTTTGAAAGAACATCTCGTGAGGGTATCTTTTCTCTAACGAAGTGACAGTCAATCTCAATGTGTTTAGTCCTCTAATGGAACACTGGATTTGATGCGATATAAAGGGCAACTTAATTATCACACACAAGTTCCATATGACGAATCTCTCCAAACTTCAGTAGCAACTGTTTGATCCCATTTCTTGATATTCTGCTTCTGCACTAGAGCAAGCAACCATATTCTGTTTCTTGCTCCTCCAAGATGACCAAATTACCTCCTACTAAAACAAAATATCCAGACGTAAAATGTTATCAGAAGGTGATCCTGCCCAATCAACATCTATGGATCCAACACAATCTGCTCATGTCCTCGATCCTCGAACATCAGTCCTTTGCTTGGGCTGATTTTATATATCGAAGAATTTGGACAACTGACTCGCAATACTCAAAAGAAAGGAAATGTCAGGTCTAATCACTCCGACGTATCAACTTACCAACCAACCACCTATATCTTCCAGGGTTGCTAAGAGGCTCTACTTGTCCTGGCAGAAGTTTAGCATTCAGATCCATACGAGTGTCAATGGGTCTACAACCTGTGTCTAAGGCATACTTTTACTGTAAAATAACAATATCCGAGTTAGACTGAGCAACCTCAATACCTAGAAAATACTCCAGTCTCCCGAGATCCTTATTCTTATTCTGGAAGCGCTGAAAGAGATGTTGCTTTAATAGTGATACCATTCTGATCATTGCCGGTAATAACAGTATCTTCAACATAAACCACCAAATAAATACGCCGATTTGTAGCAGAATACCTATAAAACACAAAGTGATCAGCTTCACTATGAGTCATGCCAAACTCCTGAATAACTGTGCTGAACTTACCAAACCAGGTCAGAGAAAACTATTTCAGACCATAGAGTGACTAGCGTAACCAACATACGAGGCCACGAGACTCCTCTTGAGCAACAAAACCAGGTGATTGCTCCATATAAACTTCATCCGCAAGGTCACTATGAAGAAAAAACATTCTTAATGTTCAACTGGAGGCCAATGGAGCATTCATAGAAAAAGATGGACATATGCTATTTTAGCCACGGGAGAGAAAATGTTATTATAATCCAGCCCAAATATCTGAGTATACCCTTGGCAACGAGGGGGCATTAAGCAGATCAATCTGGCAATTCAGACCAACTTTGACTGCATAAAACCAATGACAACCAACCGTAGATTTACTTGAAGGAAGAGGAACAAGCTCCCAAGTACCACTCGCATATAACGCAGATATCTCGTGAATCATAGCCTGCTGCCATCCTAGATGAGATAGTGCTTCACCGGTAGACTTCGAGGTGGAAACAAAAGATAAAAATGATACAAATGTGTAATATGGTGATGACAGACGAGGATAAGTTAAACCGACATAATGGGGATTAGGATTAAGTGTGGATTGTATATCTTTTTGAAGTGCAATTGATGGACTAGGAGGAGACAAAAGAATAGTAGGTGCAAGGTCCGGTCCGCAGGACCTTTTTGAAGTGCAATCGTTGAATTAGCTAGGCCTGATGCTGGAGGCGGGCGATGACCATAAGTCAAAAGTGGTGTTTATGTGGCAGAGATGTAGGATGTGTAATAGTAGACTCCTCAAAAGCCGACATGGGTAAGACTTTTGTGGCTGGGGATGTAGGAAGAGCAATAGTAGACTCCTCAAACGTCGGTATAGGTAAGACCTTAGATACATCAAGATGGTCAGAAGAGGTAAAGTAAGACTGAGACTCAAAAAATGTGACATCGACTAACTTAAGATACCTACGAAGATATCAGGTGAGAAGCAACACTATTCCTTATGAATCCGAGAATAACCAAGGAAGACACACTTGAGAGCCAACACTATTCCTTATGAATCCGAGAATAACCAAGGAAGACACACTTGAGAGCCCAATGAGCTAACTTATCTTTTTGAGGGACTAAGTTATGAATGAAACATGTAGTCTCAAAAACACGAGGGGGAAGAAAGTATAAGGGTGATTTAGGGAAAGTTACTAAATGTGGAATTTGATTATGGATGAAAGATGAAGACATCCTATTAATCAAATAACAAGCTTTGAGAATTGCATCGCCCAAAAAATGCAGCGGAACATGGGACTCATTGGGACTGAATGAGAAGTGTGCGAGCAGTCTCAATTAGGTGTCTATTCTTTCTTTTTGCTGCTCCATGTTGCTGAGGAATATACAAGTAAGAAGCTTGATGAATAATTCCTTGAGAAATCATAAATTGCTCAAACTAAGAGGAACACGTAAGTCATTATCTCTATGAAAGTGTGGATAGAAACACCAAACGGATTTTTTTATTTCAGCACAAAAACTCTGTAATATTAGAAAACAACTCCGAACGATCTTTCGTGAAGAAAAACCAAGTACATCTTGATAATCATCAATGAGACTATAAATAACGAAATCCCAAGGTTGAACTGACTCTACTAGAATACCATATATCAGAATGAACTAAAGTAAAACTAGACTCTACATGACTCTCAGTAATACTTGAAAAGTGGCTCGGGTATGTTTCCTAAGCTGACACGATCACAATATAATGTAGAGAAACTAGATAAACTAGGCACCATCTTCTGAAGCTTGGATAAACTCATATGTCCCAAATGTGTGTGAATTAAGTCCGGAGTATCTGTAACTAGACATGCTGTGGAGGAATTAGAAGAGTTAAGGTAGTAAAGGCCTTATGATTCACGCCCTATGCCAATCGTTTGTCCCGTACTGCAGTCCTGCATAACAAAAGAATCATAAAGAAATAGTAAACCACAATTGAGGGCATGAGTTAAACGACTAACGGATGCACGACTTAAAGGACAACCAGGGACATAAAGGACAAAATCAAGAGTGATACAGGAAAAGGGGATTAGCTTGTCCAACTCTTTTTGCTTATGTTTGGAAGCCATTGGCTAAAGTAACATAGGGAAGAGACCATGAATAACAAGAGATTTATTACCAGCGACAGAGAGACTACTTGTAGAGATGTCTGCTTACTTGCTCGATACTAAAGGAACTCATTAAATTCCTTTTCAGATAAAGAAAACCCTTGATCACTTGCAATATCGGTTTGAGCAACATGAGCATTTCTGGGTGGCAGACCATGCAAAGAGTAGCATAATTCACGAGTGTGTCCAAGCTTATTACAATGACTACACCTGGGTCGAGATCTTCTAAACCGACCTCTTCCTCATCGATTCTCTATAATTTGAGATGTTCGATTTTCTAGTTTTGAGATGCGAGAACAGATGAGTCAACTGTTTATGATGAGATCATTGGTGGTGCAACAAGGTGAAGTAATTGAGAGAATAATTCGTCGACAGTAGGAATGGTAGGGCTAGCCAAAATCTTGTCACGAATTGAATCTAAGGTCAGTAGGAAGTCCAGCAAGTGTAAGAACTATAAACATCTTTAGTCGTTGCTCCTGTTATTTTTCAAAACTAGCATACTGGCATCAACTTCTCAAATTCCTCCATGACTGGCTGTACCTGTCCCAAATAAGTAGACATATCCAATTTCTGTTTCTTTAAGTTTGTCATTCGAGATGTCACATCATAAAAACGAGATGTCATTAGTATATAAAATGCGAGCCTTTACTAAACTAAATAACATATCTAGGATGGACGAAACATGGGCTTCAACTTGGAAGCAATAGATTGCCACATAATACTACATAATTGAGCATCAACCTTCTTCCAATGTTCTTTTGCCTTTTCATCTCCATCACTAGCCTTTTTGGATAAGTGATCTTGTTCTTGACCTTTGTACCACAACTCAACCGAGGAAGCCCAAGCTAAATAGTTTGAACTTCCCATTAAGGGTTCCAAAGTAATCATCAAACTTGAATTTTCAGACCCCGTGTTTTTAGAATAAAAAATCAAATACCAAAGAAATTGTTGGATTGAAGAGAGTTCTGCCAAAAAATTCCTCAAGAAGTGGTTAAGAACCCTAGTATATTTGTGAACATACGCCTTATGCAAATTGGACCTTGAGAAGGCTTTTGACCATGTCAATTGGGAGTTCCTGGATTTCATTATGATGCGGATGGGGTTTGGGGCAAGATGGAGGGGATGGATCAAGTTCTGCATTTCCTCAGTTAGATTCTCTGTCCTGGTTAATGGTAGCCCGTGTGGTTTCTTTGGCAGCTCCAGGGGTCTCAGGCAAGGAGATCCCCTATCCCCCATGCTATTCATTCTAGTGATGGATGCTTTGAGTAAAATGATGGATCGAGCGGCGGGCGGAGGCTTCTTGAGAGGATTCTGAGCTTCGATCGGGGTGCCCAGTGCCCGAAGAGTCTCTCATTTGCTTTTTGCGGATGACACCCTGGTTTTCTGTGATGCTGATATGGATCAGTTGACCTACCTGAAGCAGGTCCTGCAGTGGTTTCAGATAGTATCAAGTTTCAAAATCAACCTTGGCAAGTGTGAGATTTTTCCGGTGGGTGAGGTTGCTAACATTGATGCTTTGTTTTATGTTCTCAGATGTAAGGTGGACTTCCTTCCCACTACTTACCTAGGTCTCCCATTGAGCGCTTCGCATAAGGATACTACGGTTTGGAATCCAGTGATCGAAAGGGTTGGAAAAAGATTAGCAGGCTAGCAGAAACGGTACTTGTCAAAAGGCGGAAAGGAAGTGCTCATTAAAAGCACTTTATCGAGTATGCCCACCTATTACTTGTCCCTGCTGCAAGCTCCTGTGATGCTCACAGAAAAACTGGAGCGGATTCAAAGGAACTTTCTATGGGATGCAGCGGATGGAACTACAAAGTATCATCTAGTGAATTGGCAGAGTCACTTCCCCAAAGAAGTGGGGTGGACTTGGAGTAAAAGATCTTAGGGTATTCAACAGAGCTTTGTTGGGGAAATGGCTATGGAGATTCGGGGTAGACGAGCATGCTCTATGGAGGGAGGTCATAGTAGAAAAGTACGATTCCACGGGAGGGGGTTGGAAGACCAAGGCAACCACAACACCTTTCGGGTGTGGCATGTGGAGGAGCATCATGAAGAATTGGGAATCCTTCAGTGGCAACATCTCTTACAGGGTGGGAGATGGAAGGAGAATCAGCTTTTGGAATCATAGGTGGTGTGGAGAGGATACTCTGAGGGTCTCCTTCCCCCACGTCTTCAGAGTTTCAAACCAAAAGGAATTGATAGTCCAACAAATTCGTAAGGAACATGCGGGGGGGGGGTAGTATGGGACCTCTCATTTAGAAGGAACATGCAAGATTGAGAGATTGCGGAGCTCCAAGATTTATCCTCAGCCATCTTGTGATTCTTGGAGATGGGGCTTGCGTGGCGATGGTCTGTTCACCGTAAAATCCTTTTACCAGAGTATGTTGGTGAGAGAGGAGGCCTCTTTTCCATACTCCTCGATCTGGATTCCTAAGGCGCCCACGAAGGTGTGCTTTTTTGCATGGCTAGCGGCAAGGGGAGTGATTTTGACTGCTGAGAATCTGCGAATGAGGGGAATTACACTTGTTAGTTGGTGCTATATGTGTAAAATTTCAGGGGAAGAAGTTGATCATCTTTTGTTGCATTGCCCTGTGTCCTCGGCTTTGTGGAGGACGATCCTGAACCTTTTTGGTGTTCAATGGGTGATGCCAAGCACTGTAAAGGAAATGCTATGTAGCTGGGCCGGTTTCCGTAGAAGAAGAAAGCAAAAGGCGTGGAATTTCGCCCCGTTAGCTCTCATGTGGATAGTTTGGGGGGAGAGAAATATGAGAGCTTTTGAGGGGATTGAGTCTCCTTTCTCACATCTTAAGAATAATCTTTTATCTTTGATCGCTTTTTGGTGCACTTATATAGCCCCCATTTATATAGAAGACTGGGCGTTTTTTGTAGAGAATCATGTTCTGATGTAAATTCTCTACTTTTTGTTATACTTCTTGTATACGGGAGTTCTCTCCCTTTTGATTAATACAATTTACCTTATCAAAAAAACATACGCATTACAATGGCGTTATTCTACCACTAAGTTAAAAGAGGTTTTTTTTATTTAATTTCGGAATTATCCACTATGTGGATAAAATATCTATATGTACTTTCATTATAGAAATAAGTATATATGCATAAGTATGTGCAATACATATATTAGATTATTATATTAAATTAGTATTAGTTAGTGATCCCGTCTTAGTGATTCTGATGAATTGTTGGCATCAGTCCTATATTTTGTCTCTATGGACCGAGGAGAAAAGGGGCTCGGTGGGAAAAGGAGTGCCTCATGAGAGAAGCAAGGAGGTCAACCTCATTCAAATATACAACATGGATTCTGACAATGTAGTTGGACTCTCACAGTAAAATTTGACTGAAACTGGCTTGAAATTTGACTGAATTTGGCTGGCAAGCATGGTATGCCAAAAATTGAATCTGGTCATTCTTTTGGTCGCCAAAAATCTCGTCGAAATCTAGGCGGAAAACATCGCGAGTGGATCAGACGCGCTCTCCGGAAGCGCAAGTTCTACTGGCACATGAAGGCAGAAAGTTTTCTAGGGTTTTCTTGCCGGAGCTTCCCCAACCTTGTGGTGGTATCAGTTTTCGCAGAAAACCCACCGAAGAAGAAGTGACGCAAACAACCTGAAATAGTCGCGCATTGATTATCTTGAACTCGTTCGTTACTGCACAACGAAGATTTCTCTCCGCTCTGATACCATATGCGAAATAACGAGCGAAATATTATTAATGATACTTAGAGTTATAGTAAGCGCTATTTATATATAGACATTACATAATACTAATACCTATTCTCCAATGTGGGACACTAGTATATTAACATATATGTTATTATTTAACACTGTTATTCCAGTTTCCTTAAAAATGTCTGAGCATACTGCCATTGTGAAATAACAATACCTGACTTAGATTGCGCGACCTCAATATTTCGAAGAAACTTCCAACTTCCATCCGCCTAGATCCTTAGTCTGGAAATACTAAAAGAGATGCTACTTCAATTTGGTGATACCACTTGTATCGTTGCTAGTGACGACTATATCGTCAACATAAACCACCAAGTAAATGCACACGTTTGGAGCAGCTGATAGACACAGAACGATCAACTTCATTACGAGTCATCTTAAACTACCAGTCATCTCAAACTCCTGAATAACTGTGTTGAAATTACCAAACTAGTCTCAAGGAGAATGTTTCAGACCATAGAGTGAACGATGGAATGGACAAACAAGACCATTATACTCCCGCTGAGCAACAAAGCCAGGTGGTTGATCCATATAAACTTCATCCTCGAGATCTCCATGGAGAAAAACATTCTTAATGTCCAATTGACTAAGAGGCCAACGACGAACAACCATAGATAGAAATTAGTGGACATGTGCTATTTAACCACGGAAGAGGAAGTATCACTATAACCTTTGTCAACAAGGTAGACCTAAGTCAATCAATCTGACCATCCGGACCAACTTTGACCTCGTGTTATTAAAGACGCGCTTAAAGAAGCGAGGATCAAAACATGTTGACCGCTTCACTTCGCTTAGCGGGTGCTTCAGTGTTGTCGTCAAGGCTCTAAGATATACTTTTCCTTGCCAATGAGCGTAGTACTGAAGAGGCGACGCTAAACATTGGTATTTCACTTTATCATAAATTTTCTTCAATTTCTTTGTACATATATTTGATATTCATGCTTATAGATATTAGTCTTGGTCTGCATATACATATTTGTAGTTTTTCTCCATTTGCCTTTCTTCATTGAATCCCACTCTTTATTTGCGCTTTGCGCTTAAAGCCCCAACATACCTTGGAGCTTTTTTGCGCTTTTCACCTTTGATAACACTGCTTTGACCGCATAAATTTACTACCAACCAGCGGTAGATTTAGCTTGAGCCTTGAAAACTTGTAACTTTATGCTTCTTTCTGTTCGATAGATAAAGCTCAAGTTTATATAAGTTTTGCTTTGATAATCTCATAGCAAAAGTTGGAAACTTGTAATAATTTGGTGGAAGCTTTTTGAAACCCCAATCAAATTCTTTTCTTGTGTTAAAAAGACAAAACTCTCAAAGGTTTTGGTGAAAAAGGTTAGAACTTTTAATCATGCTTATAACTTTCTCTCTTACTCCACCTCATATACTTATCACGAGGAAGGTAGTACCTCACTAAGTAATCAATCATGAACCTATAATTTAGTTTAAGTACTATTATTACCTTTTTAGAGCCTTTTCTTCGCTTTTGCTCCTCTTACTGTACTCTGATTTTGACTTCTGGAAGAGCGTGAGAACTTGCTTTACGAACTTCATGTAAGAAAAGAATTCACCTTGCTGCTCTTACATTAACAGTAAGTTGCAGCTCTGCCTTGATTGTTACTTCAGTCCTTTTCTCGTATATGCTAACTTTTCAAGTATTTTTGTGGGATCATTGGGTGCTCACTGAGTATACCTCTTTACATGGATGCAGATGATGGGAATTCTCAAAAGCAGCATCTTCTGCATCTCTTATCTGGAATTATACCATGGATAGACCCCCCTGGTGCCGTTTCAAAATCAATTGAGAATGGAAAAAGTGAAAGGTTAGTATTAGCACGATGCCCGCCTATTGTCTATTAATGTGTAAGATGATGCCTGTCCTATTTTTCAATTTGTCTAGTGAATTGCTTGACGGATGCCGAGCGCTACTATACATGGCTACTGTAACCACCCTGCTAGTATTTGATGAACTGCTGAAGTCTATAAGGTCATTTATATATCATTGTTACCATCAAGCCTCATGCTTTATTTTTGCAGTTTAGTGGTTAACCATCAGCTTTTCTCTGGTGAGAATATTTGATTATGTCAATCACATCTACTATACTTTAATGCTCAGGCCGTATGGCACTCTTAGTTTGTTGTCCGCGCTGATGTGTGAAGTCATTAAAGACCTTATGGCAAACCACACTGAAGAGGAGACGTGGAGCTGGGTTGCACGTGATATCTTGTTGGACACTTGGACTACACTTCTAATGGTATTTCTTTACACAGCTTTCACTGATGTTACTGGAAAACTTATGGGCTTATGATGTTATTCAAGGTTAAGCACTGAAGTTATGTGCAGCATAGATTGGGTGCTTCGTCTCGCTTATTTAACGTTTCAGTGCTAGTACCAAGACACTAGTGTGTGTGTGCCCATGCGATCAGGGGCTCCCCCTTGAAGAGAGTGGCACTAAACATTAAATGTTGCTCGTGAAGCTGTATTTTAATCAATAAGATGTATAGATGAATATGTTAGTGATTAGACACAAATTTTAAATTAAGTATAAGAAACTAATTGCTAAATGTAATAGTTAGAGCTGCATCTTTACGTTTTAATAAAAAATTTAAAATGGTGTTAAAATTTGAATCACATATTTCAGTTCATTGCAGTTTTTCCAATTATGTTGTCCATATAGTTGGTGTTTGTTTTGCTGATGTGTTTTCATATGTTACACATGTACCATTTTTTCCCCTCTTTACCAAAGCTTGTGCAACACTTTAAGCCCCAACACACATGCCACTTTTCTAGGCTTTCTAAATTTCTCTGCTAGACTTATCCTAGTACACCTATTTGTTATAGCGGAAGAGGGAACATTATGCTGTGGCAAACAAGGACCTAAGAAGTCTGCATGGGGGCAATATATGTAAAGTATTTTTGAGCAGAGTTCTTTCTATTGGAGTCTGGCAAATATTGCTGTTTGAACTATCTAAAGGTTTGGAGAATTGTTTCTTTGTTCCCAAATACCAATTTTCCAAGAACACCATTTGATCTTGGAGTGGCCGTCCGATTTCTTATTTTTGTTTTTTTTCCAAAATCATGCTTTAGGAGCATTTTCTTGTTGGACTCCTTTAAAGTAGCTGAAATGAGGGTGCTGAGAAGGATGTGCGGGCTACCAAGTTAGATAAGATTAGGAATGAAATTATTCGAAAAAAGCTGGGATGGCCCTTCTGGAGGATAAAGATGCGAGAGGCGATGCTGAGATGTTTCAGGCAACTGAAGAGGAGAAGCACATATGCCTCCAGTTAGGAGGTGTGAGAGGTTGACATTGGTGGATATGAGGAGGGGTGGAGGTAGGCCAAACAAGTATTGAGGAGAGGTGATTAGGCAGGACATGGCGCAAACTGAAGCTTACCGAGGACGTAACCCTTGATAGGAGGGTGTGGAGGTCGAGAATTAGGGTGGAAGGTTAGCAGGCAGTCGAGCGTTTCCCTTTTTCTTTCTCAGATAGGTAGCATTAGTGTTAGCATGGTATCTCTCTATTTTTAGACTGCTGGTACTACCTACTTTTTGATTGCATTCTTTCGCTTCGGTTTTCTTAATATCTTGTTGTTGTTGTTACCACCTGTTGCCTCTTTAGCCAAGGGTCTATCGGAACAACCTCTCCATCTTCCCAAGTTAGGGGTAAGGTCTGCGTACACACCCTTCCCAAACCCCACTTGTGGGAACTCACTGGGTTTTTTGTTGTTGTTGTCGTTATTGTTGTATGCTTTAGGAGCATTTTCCATTTTAAGTACATGTCATGATGGAGAAGGATAAAGTTCTTTTTTTTTTTTTTTTGAGATGATAACAGTTTTATATATTCAAAAGGCACAAAGGCTGTGCTGGCCATAATTACAGGAGGTTGTACCAAAATATACGTCTAAACTTTCTATCCTATTACGGGGATCCTAGAACATCTATTATAGCTTCTGGATCCTCTATATAATCCTGCTTACACCAAAAATAAAACAACAACAAAGAGTCCGTTTTTATCTTTTGAATTGAGCTGCCCTTGTCTTCAAAACACCTTGAGTTCCTTTCTTTCCAAATAGACCACCATATGCAAGCAGGAATTAAATCCCATCTGTTCTTCTGAGCTAAGGGACTACTCCCTTTATTCCAACATGACAACATTTCCTTTGTGTTGTTTGGCATGACCCAGTGTACCCCTGCTAGTGCTAGAAATATATTCCAAACTTGTACTGTCACTGAACAATGTAAGAAAAGGTGATTAATAGTTTCTGCCTCCCTTCCGCATAGATGACATCTGGAACAGAGTGGTAGACCCCTTTTCATCAGGTTATCCTCTGTTAAACAGGCCTTTCTAGCTACCAGCCAAACAAAACATGCCACTTTATAAGGAAGTCTTTACTTTCCAAATATGCTTCCAGGGCCAAAACTCAGTTATAACGTTAGTTTGATTGATCGCTTGATAAGAAGATCTAACAGAGAAACTACCTGACTTGTGTCCCAGCCCCCAAACCTTGTCATCATTCTGAGTGACACCTGTGAATTGATTGATTGTGTTGAAGAAGTCTGCAATTCTAATGATTTCCCAATCATTCAATAATCTCCTAAAGGTGAGATTCCACCCTTGGACAGACCAAACTTCATTGATGGTGGCCTTCTGTTGCTGGTTTATAATGAAAATGTCTGGATACATTGTCTTCAAAGGTTGCGGCCCCATCCAATTATCTTCCCAGAAGAAGATTTTTTGCCCATTTCCCACTCTATGATTGATTTTATTGCTAAAAATCTGCCACAAATTTCTGATGGTCTTCCAAACACTTACTCCATAGACATTGTTCACTGCCTTAGTTTTCCAGGGTCCTTCCTCACCATATTTGTCTGTGATTACCCTCCTCCATAATGAGTGTTCTTCATTTGTGTATCTCCAGAGCCATTTCATGAGAAGGCTTTGATTTTGTTTCTTCAAATTTTTAACTCCCATGCCACCCTGTTTTTTGCTTAAGGTGACAGTTTTCCATTTAACTAAATGGAACCCTCTTCTAACTTTGTTGCCTTGCCATAGAAAGTTTCTCCTTAAAAAATCCATTCTTTTTTCTATCTTTACCGGGATAGGAAACAGTGACATCATATATGTAGGGAGAGCATCTAACACACTGTTTATAAGCACTAATCTACCTCCTAATGAGAGGTATTGGCTTTTCCACCTAGCAAGCCTCTTCTCACATTTTTCCAGAACTCCGCTCCATATATCAATGGATTTACTTTTTGCCCCCCGAGGCATTCCAAGATAAACAGTTGGGAGGGTACCTATTTCACCTCCAAGAATCTCAGCTAACTGCTGAATTTGTTGAGGTTCATTAACCGGATATATTAACCTTTTCCTCCAGTTTATGTGGAGTCCTGATATCCCTTCAAAAATTGTCAAGAATACTCTTAACATCCTTATCTGATCTGTCTCAGCATCACAAAGAATGATTGCGTCATCTGCATAAAGGAGATGAGTGATCTCCGAACTTCCCACTTGTCTGTTGCTAACCTTGAATCCCCTGATCCAGTTATTCTGTTGGGCTGTTTGAAGCATATTATTCAGCCCTTCCATAGCAATAATAAATAGGAAAGGAGATAACGGATCCCCCTGTCTTAGACCCCTGTATGATGGAAAGAAACCTTCTGGACTCCCGTTAACCAACACTGAAAATCTTGCTGTGCTTATGCAAAATCTGATCCAGTTAATCCACTTTGTACCAAAACCCATCTTCTTCAACATGTTTGTCAAGAAGTTCCAATTCACATGATCGAAGGCTTTTTCTATGTCTAGTTTACACAGGACTCCAGGCTTCTTTTCCTTCATTCTAGCATCAACACACTCATTGGCAATAAGAGCAGCATCCATTATTTGTCTTCCTTTGATGAAAGCCATTTGATGTTTGCCAATCAATTTTGAGATCACTGATTTGAGCCTTTCTGATAGGAGTTTGGAGATGATTTTATATACACCGCCTATCAAACTGATTGGCCTGTAATCCTTTAACTCTTTTGCACCATTCTTTTTTGGAATCAAAGCTATGAAGCTGGCATTTAGACTTTTTCCAATGTATTCTTGATTGTGGAAATTCTGGATGGTTTGCATTATATCTCCCTTGATGATTTCCCAGCACTTGGAGTAAAAACCCATACTGAAACCGTCAGGCCCGGGACTTTTATCAATAGCACAAAGTTTAATGCATTCATGGACCTCCTGCTCCTCAAAAGGCCTTTGGAGCCATTCTTTCTCTTGTTCTGTGATTTCAGGACCATCAATCATGTTGAAATTTGGTCTCCATGCTTCTGATTCAGTAAAGAGGTGTTGGTAAAACCTGACTATCTCCCTTTTTATCGCAGTTGGATCCTCCAGTGTTACACCATTAACCACTAGCTGATCAATATTGTTGTACCTCTTATGCGCATTGGCTGTCCTTTGGAAGAATTTAGTATTCCTGTCTCCTTCTTTCAGCCACAGGGCTCTGGACCTTTGTCTCCAAGCTATCTCTTCTTTTTTTGCAACCTCTTCAAATTCCATGAAGTTCTTTTATGCTGTCCCCATTGTTTGTGTTGAGTTATATTGTTGTTCCACATGGGTTGTGTAAAGAATTCAAAAGGGTTTTATGAAGGTAGTGGTCACCTCACTCATTGCCTTAAGGTTCGGATTGAACGCTAAGATTCTTTCTCGATTGAATTGCTAGGACAATTGATTTTTGTTTCCCTTCTCAGCTAGAGGAACTTACATTAACAACAGGAGCTAGTACTGCCATGCATGTATGAAAACTTTAATGATACAAAAATGCGCAAGCCATGCTGAAGTCAACAGTGTTGTGCTTCTTGTAGATTTACAATACAAAAGAGAAAGGAAAAAAAAAGAAAACGAATTAACAAGAGAGGGATAGTAAGGGCCCTCCACCTCCAACCATGGGCATTGGGGTTTCAGTCACTAAGGTAACAAAGAGGGAAAAAACATGTTAGGCTCCTGCATAAGGTCCTTTTTTTTTGCAGAAATAAGGTTGCCATATTAAAATAAAAGGAAAAATAAATTCCTGAGTCTTTAGGACATTTCAACAAGCACCTGATAAAGAAAAAACCAAGAAAGTGAAGTATTGACTTGTAAATTAACAATTCATAAATCCAATCCCATAGAGGATTGCATTTTATTTTAACAGTTACTAAAGTGGTTTAGTCTCTCTCTCTCTCTCTGTTTCTCTTTATTAATATTATTATTATTGTTATTATTTTTTTTAATAAATATTTTGGGAGGGGTTGGAAGTAAGGGGCTGTTTTAGCAGTTTTAGGTGTACAGAGATCTGGTTGTGTGCGGGTTTTACCTTCACAATTGATTTAGTTTCCTTGAGATGCTGAATTTGATGACTCTGAAACCTTTAAAGGTATATCTTCAGGCTTCACAGTGCCTGAGCCTGTTTTAGAATTTCTTTGCCACAGGATGCAAGTATGTTGGTGGTGCACTCTCTCTCTCACTTTGTCTTTTCTTGTTTTTTATTTCATCTTTTCTTGTTTTTTTATTTCGTCTTTTCTTGTTTTTTATTTCCGTCTTTCTGAGCCGAGGGTCTATCGGAAACAACCTCTCTGCCCTATCGGGGTAGGGGTAAGGTCTGCGTACACATTACCCTCCCCAGACCCCACTTTGTGGGATTTTACTGGGTAGTTGTTGTTGTTTTTCTAAAATTTAGAAGATTAAAAGTTTATAGTACTAATTATCGCATAGGACAATCATGGCCTAGTATGGTTATGTTGATGAAATGCCATAGTCAATATGTAAAATGCAACTTTTCAGATGGAGATCATGATATATACGTACATGTACTAGACATGCACATACAAATATATGCATGTATATAACGTACGTACAAGTGTATATGTGTGTGTGCATGTGTGTGCATGTGGTGCATATATACACACACATGCACACGTATAGTCTTTCACATATCCGGACTCTTATTTTTATGTATATTATGTACAACATTTTCAGCCTTTGGATGGTTCTATTAGCCATGCGTTTATTCCTTCAGAAGGGATTAGTGCTGCATCTCATCTCTTTGCCCTGATAGTAGAGTCTGAGTTAAGAGGTAATTCTAGATCTAATACGAATATAAATTTTTGATTTAAAGTTTTTCTTGTCTTGGTCATTCTGTAACATGATCTCTTGTGTAGCTGCTTCTGCATCAGCTTTCAGTGATGAGAATGAGGCTGATTATCTTCAGGCTTCTATTGCTGGTAGTTAAATATACTTTATTCATTAATTTATTTAAGATTCTTTCTTCTTTTCCTCTTTCTTGATGTCTATTTTGACGTTTCAGTTATGTCTTCTTACTTTGTTATCCTTCGTCGTTGTAGTTATTTCCTTTTTTCTTTTCTTCCATTTATAGCACTTATTTCTTGTTCTGTCTTATTGTTGTTTCTAGCCATGGATGAAAGATTAAGTTCATATGCACTTATTGCTCGAGCAGCTATTAATGTTACCGTTCCCTTACTGACAAGACTCTTCTCTGAGAAATTTGCCCGTCTACATCAGGTACTGTCACCTTAAACCTTTTTTTTAACCTGGGAGCTGTAAGGTCACTCAGGCTGTACATTCGCATAGCAACTTATTCCCTTTCAGAATCTATCTTTCAACTTATTACCTTTTTATATTTCTGAGGATTATCTAGTTTTCTCAGTATTTTAGTTATTAATTCAAATATTTGAGTTCCTAACAGAAAATTGGTATTTTTGAAATATCGTCACATGTGAAATTCAATTGCCCTGCTGCCTTTTTCTATTTTTGGGAAGTGATATTATCATCTAGGAGTTTAATTGTTGATCCACTAATATTGTCTAGAATTTCTGATCTCCAAGCTCCTCCCTAGGTGATCTTTACTCCTTTTCCCTTTTTCTTGGGTTTGGTGTTGTCTTTTTTCTTCTTCTTTACCTTCCTATGAAGTCTCTTTTTTTCATGTTAGAAGAGTCAATCTTGTTAAATCAAATGCATGTCCAGTATTACTGTATTTATGAGTTTTTGCTAGTTCAGTATTTTCTTCATACAGGTAATGCTGACTTGCTAAACTCTTTCTTTTTATTTAATTATTTGTTGACTTGTGTAGATTTTGAGAAGAAGAAAAGGCTTCTTGTATTTCTGTGTATGTTTACATCCCATGAGCAAGGGAATTTATACAAAGCTCCTAATGCTAATTAAGGAAATAAAATAAATCTATACAATCAATACAACTATCAAATCAAATCAGAATAAAATCAAATCTCCTAAATATAATTAAATCTCCTGAAATCATGCTAATCAATACTCCTAAATCAAGTCTCCTTAGTCTCTTTGAATCATGCTAATCAACGCTCCTCCTCAAATTGATGCAAGATGTCGCACATGCCCAACTTGCAACTCAAAATATGGGAAGTTCGCTTGTTGAGACCTTTGGTAAACACATTAGCTAGCTGTTTTTCCGATGGCACATGAAACAAACTCAAGACATCAGTTGTAACTTTTTCTTTGATGAAGTATCGGTCAATATCCACATGCTTTGTTCGATCATGCTGGATTGGATTATAAGCTATATTGATGGTAGCCTTATTGTCATAGTACAAGGAAAGTTTTCCTTTTTCAAAAAGTCTTAATTCCTGTAGTAGCTTTTGTAGCCAAAGTAGTTCGCAAACACCCTGGGCCATAACTCTATATTCTGCCTCCGCACTTGATCTAGCAACTACACTTTGCTTCTTGCTTCTCCAAGTAACTAAGTTTCCTCCTACGAGCGTACAATAACCGGATGTTGGTCTTCTGTTATCTAGAGATCCAGCCCAATCCGTGTCTAAAGGCTTCTATTTGGAGGTGATCATGTTTGGAGAAAAGTAGACTTTTCTCTGGAGCAGACTTCAGATACCGCAAAATGTGAAAGACAGCTTGCATATGAGGATCTCGGGGACCATGCATGAACTGACTCACCAGGCTAACTGAATAGGCTATGTCTGGTCTAGTTTGGGAGAGATAAATGAGTCTTCCAACCAGCCTATGATATCTCTCCTTATCATCTCCAACTCTGCTTTGTAACTTGTGATTGCTTTCAATGGGCGATTCCGCGGGTCTGCAACCTGTCATACCGGTTTCTTTCAAGAGATCTAAAATATACTTCATTTGAGAAATAAAGATTCCTCTTTTGGATCTAGCAACCTCAATTCCCAAAGAAGTACTGCAATTTTCCTATATCTTTGATCTCAAATTCATGTGCCAACAACTTTTTCAATCGAGACATTTCCTCTTTATCATCTCCCGTCATTACTATGTCATCAACATAAACTATGAGAAGAGAGAGTTTACCCGTTTGATGTCTTATGAAGAGGGTGTGATCGACATTGCTTTGTTGGTAACCGAAGGAGATCATTGCTTTGCTGAATCTGTCAAACTAAGCTCTGGGGGATTGCTTCAGTCCGTATAAGGCTTTCTTTAATCTGCATACCTTTGCTTGACCCTGTGCAATATCAAATCCAGAAAATCTCCATATACAACTCTTTTTCTAAGTGCATTCTTCACATCAAATTGTTGCAAGTCCCAATCAAGATTAGCCGCACAAGATAAAAGAATTCTAACAGTGTTCATCTTAGCAACATTGGCTAATGTCTCTTGATAATCCACTCCATAAGTCTGAGTGAATCCCTTAGCCACCAATCTTGCTTTGAATCATTCAATTGAGCCGTCAACTTTGTGCTTCACATTGAAGACCCATTTGCAACCAACCAACTTCTTGTCTGGTGGTGAAGTGACAAGTTCCCAAGTTTCATTTTTTGACAAGGCCTTCATTTCTTCAATCATAGCTTGCTTCCATTTATGATCTACAAAAGCTTGAGCCCAATTTTGGGGAATAGACATAGAAGAAATAGACAAGGCAAATGTTCTATAGGAGGAAGACAAAGAATTATAGGATACAGAATTAGATAAAGCGTGTTTGGTGGTGTAAGATCTGACTCCTTTTCTGTGAGCAATAGGTTCATCTAACTCATTAGAAAATGTAAATAACTCACAAGTAGAAGACGGTTCAGCTTCGGTAGATTGTATGATGACTTCTTCTGCTCTATTTTTCTTGAGTAAGTTTTCAAATCAGGCCTATCCAAACGCCCAATAGTCTTCCCCTGAATTCTTTCTCCAATTTCACTTTCCCCTGTGACAGTGTCATCTAGAGGTCCAGTAATGGAACTAGTTAGAATCACCTCTTCCTCCTTACTGCTCTTTCCCGGAAGAGGTGATGAGGTAATATTGAAATAGGGCTCAGATTCTCGATAGGTAACGTCCACACTAACAAAAGATCTCCTAGAGGGAGGATGATAACATTTGTAACCTTTCTGTGTCGGAGTACCCAATGAAAACATTTATAGCTCTAGGATTAAGTTTCCCAGAATTTCTAGTGCGGACAAAGCAAACACACCCAAACACCTTTGGAGGAACAGTATATTCATTCTTACCCTTTAACGTTTCCAGAGGACTTTGAAAATTGAGGGGTTTAAGTGGCATTCTGTTGATAAGATAGGCAACCGCTAGAATAGCATCCCCCAATAAGGTTTTGGTAGATGCACGATGAACATAAGAGATCTTGCTACTTCTAACAAATGCCTATTTTTTCTTTCAGCGACCCCATTTTGTGCACTAGTGTAAGGATAACTAGTCTGATGGACTATCCCATTGGACTCCAAATAAGCACCAAATCTTTTTTTTGAATTGATAACTATTGTATATATTAAAAACATCAGTACATAGGTTGCACTGAAAACCAGATTTACATGGAGAGGATTAGTAGATGTTCTAATTCGAGACCTAGCAAGATCCTAGTATGTCTATGATTGTCAATGTATCTTCTATGTAAATCTGTTTGCACCAAAAACAAAAAAGAAGAATACAATTGAGTTTGATCTTCTGCACTGGATTGCTTCTATCTTCAAAACATCTATTGTTCCTTTCCCTCCAAACTGTCCACCAGATACAAGCCGGGACAGTCCTCCATCTATCTTTACTAGTTGCTTCAGCTCCAGCTTCTTCCCAGCTATAAAGGACATCTTTAAGCCTGTATGGCATTGACCATGAAATACCCCTAAAACTAATAAAGATTTTCCATAGTTGGTCTGTAATCTTGCAATGTAGAAACAAATGTGTGACAGTTTCAGCATTTTCCCCGCACAGAAAACATCTTGAGCACAGAGAAATTCCCCTTTTTATGAGATTATCCTGGGTTAATACCGCCTCCTTTGCTAGTAGCCAAGTGAAGCAAGCTACCTTGTATGGAATCTTTGTTTTCCATATATGTTTCCAAGGCCATGGGTCCACCTGTTGATTATTATGATTCAAAATCTTATATGCATCCTTCACCCGGTAAACCCCTCTGTTGTGCCTCTTCCACCAAAGTGAATCAAAACCTTCCTGTTATCCTTTAAATGCTTCCAGCTCTTTGTAAAGGTCAGCTAATCTTGTTATCTCTCAGTCATTCAACTGTCTTCTTAGAGCGATTTCCCATCCTTGATGACTCCTCATATCAGCTACTGTCTTATGCTGGTTTTGTGCTAAACCAAACATATCGGGGTATCTTTCCTTTAAGCTTCCGTTTCCTAACCAATTATCATTCCAGAATGATGTGTTCCTTCCGTTGTTCACTCTTACGGAGGAGTGATTCTTCATTATAGGCTAAAGTTCTCTGATGGATTTCCACACACTTACTCCATATGATATTCTGACTTTTTTTGACACCCAGTTATTTTCCTCACCATACTTTGCTTTGATCACTTTGCCCCATAAATATTGGGGTTCTTGAGAGTACTTCCATAACCATTTCATTCTAAGAGCCTTGCTATAATTCTTCAAATTCCTTATTCCTAAACCACCTTGTTTTTTATCCATTGTGAGTGTCTTCCATTTAACTAAATGGAGGACCTTTTTCTCCTTATTACCTTGCCAAAGGAACGATCTTCGGAGTTTGTCCAATCTCTGTAAAATGCCTGCTGGAATTGTGAACAAAGACATCATATAAGTAGGAAGTGAGTCTAATACTGAGTTGATTAGAACTAGCCTGCCCCCCAAAGATAGGTATTGTGATTTCCATCTTGACAACTTCTTCTCACACTTTTCTATGACTGAATTCCAGATTTCTTTTGATTTGGATCTTGCGCCAAGAGGCATCCCAAGGTAAACAGTTGGTAGGGACCCAACTTCTCCTCCCAATATCTGTGTCAGTTGCTCCATGTTGTTAACTTCATTAATGGGAAATATATTGCTCTTTCTCCAGTTGATGTGTAATCCTGAGACTCCCTCAAATAAGACCAAAATGATTCTTAGGAATTTAAGTTGGTCCTTTTCGGCATCACAGAAGACTAGAGTATCATCAACATATTGGAGATGTGTGATCTCTAGATTGTTTGTCCCACTCCTGTTTACCTCAAAACCTTTAACCCATCCACTGACTTTAGCCGTTTTGATCATGTTGTTCAATCCTTCCATGGCTATAATGAATAGAAAGGGAGATAAAGGACCACCTTGTCTTAGACCTCTGTGTGAATGGAAAAAACCTTTAGGAGATCCATTTATGAGAATGGAGAATTTTACAGTAGATATGCAAAATTTCATCCATCTATTCCATTTCTGCCCAAAACCCATTAGTTCTAACATTCTGAGTAGGAAGCTCCAATTTACATGATCATAGGCCTTCTCAATATCTAATTTGCATAAGATTCCAGGTTCCTTCTTTTTTATTCTTGAATCCACAGCTTCGTTGGCAATCAACACAACATCTATTATTTGTCTTCCTTTGATGAAAGCCATTTGTTGAGCATTGACAATTTTCCCTACCACCCTCTTAAGTCTTTCGGTTAAGACTTTTGAGAGCAATTTGTAGAAGCTCCCTATCAGACTGATCGGTCTGAAACCTCTCAATTCTTTCGCACCTGTCTTCTTTGGAATCAAAGGTATATATGTTCCATTGAAGCTTTTCTCAAACATCTCCTGAGAATGGAAGTTGTTGAAGGCCGCCATGATGTCTTCCTTTAATGTTAGCGTGGACGTTGGGTATATGATGTCTTCCTTTAATATTCGCTGCCATTGTCAGTTCTCAAGGTTTTTATTTTGGCATCAAAATGAGTACAAATCATCTTATGAAATGACTGAAAATAAGAGAAAACTTCACTTTTGGCTTTTAACAAATATACCCAAGTCATCCTAGTGCAACAATCAATGAAAGTAACAAATCATCGACTACTAGACAAAGAAACAGTTTGGGTAGGGCCCTGGATACATCAGAATGAATAGTCATAAACGGAGTTGTGCTTCTATTATCACTCACAGGATAAGAGTTTCTATTTCACACGCATCACAGAACAAAGATTCAACTCGAGTCCTTGAAAACAAACCGGGATATAACTTCTTCAAAACAAAGAATGATGGGTGTCCTAACCGTCTATGCCGTTGTATTATTTCTTGGTTGACATCCTTACTTCATCAAAAATGGCGTGATCAGAGTTTGAATCACATCTAATATATACAAGTCATCACGCAATCTACCACTGCCAATCCTTTTCCCTGTTTGAAGATCCTGAAAAATACATTGATCGGGAAAGAACTCGATTTTACAGTTTAGAGCTTTGGTGGTGATGGAACTCAGGGACATGGAGCACGGATGATAGTTTAATATTAAGAGTATAAATGACACAACCTGTTCCAAAGATAGGTGTTAAAGAACCATTGACTATTTTAATATTAGCTCCTTTGGGACGCGGAGAAAATTTTGAATGCCTTTGGAATAGCCTTTCGTGTGTCTATTTGCACCAGAGTCAACAATCAAGAATTAAGGTGAGCAACAAAGGCTGTACCTGATTGCATATGATTGGATGTGGCAACACTAGCGGAGTCAAGTTTGGCTAGGAGGCGACGGAGAAGCTGAATTTCATCCGAAGACAAGATTTCTCCAAAAATCGTATCCTTCAATGTCTCCATATTTCAGCCCAATCAAAGGAAATCGGAAGGAGTTTGTATTGTGGACGACCAAGAGAGAGAAAACTCAACCTTTTTGATAAAAAAGGAATCCTAGTGCTGCGAGGGAGATAACTCACCTCAAAAAGGCAGCAATGACTCTGATACCATGTAGATTTTGAGAAGAAGAAAAGTCTTCTTGTATTTCTGTGTATGATTACATCCCATGAGCAAGAGAATTTATACAAAACTCCTAATGCTAATTAAGGAAATAAAATAAATCTATACAATCAATACAGCTATCAAATCAAATCAAATAAAATAAAATCAGAATAAAATCTGATCTCCTAAATTTAATCAAATCTCCTGAAATCATGCTAATCGACACTTCTAAATCAAGTCTCCTCAAATCATGCTAATCAACAACTTGTCGGCAATATTTCCAGAATTTATTGAGCACCTAATCGGCAATTTTCCCATTTCTCTCTGTAATCACTTGTTTTTCTACCATAGGGATCTTGAAATCCCTTCACTTGCACAGTCTTACACTTCTGCTGATTATATGTACACGTGTATATGTTGCTGAGGCGTAAGAAACATTCTCCCACCTCAAGGGAGGCCGTTGGGTGGAGCAGAGACTGAGTTACTGCCACTTTTTACTTCTCTTTCATTACTTTAAACGTCCTTGTCTCTTTCTGTGGTGATTTATGTATGCCTCTAAGCCATAAGGCTAAGGTGATCTATTCTTCTAAATGGAGGTGGAATTCTCATTCTTAATCTCTTCTTAGCGGAGTGTAACAATGCTAATCTATAACATTATGTTCATATTCAGCAGTCAACAACTGATTACAAGTTGACTGGTCTTTTCTGCTTTCTTTCTAACATTCTTCTTGTCATGTGTAGGGCAGAGGCTTTAGTGATCCAACTCAAACATTGGAAGAGCTCTACTCACTTTTGTTAATAACTGGGCATGTTCTAGCTGATGAAGTACAGGGTGAAACACCTTTGGTAATAAAAATCCTTTTTTATGCTGGCGATCTTTTTTTTCGAGAGATTTTTCTGCCGGACAATGTTGTTTCTGGAAATCCTTTTGAGACAGCATTACCAATTGCATTAGTGAAATACAGGATTTAATTTACGTGCTTTATCATTCTTGTTCTCAATGTCATTGTGTGATCAGAAGTTTCTTAGATAGCTCTTAGTAGCTGTTTTTCTTGCCTCGATGTGTATTAGTGTGATAGCTGGTCTAAACTATTAGCTTGAATATAATGGACAATAATTTACCTTTGAAACCATTTGATGATTTTAAGATCTGGTCCTAGGCTTTAGAGTTTGGATGGGCAGCAGAGGCTGATGCAGGATAAGACAAATAAAGGAATGGGATCATTGATTTGTTGTGCATTTAGTGGTTTATTTCTCTCTTTTTTCGCTGCTCTATTGTACCCGGTCTGCGCAAGCCTGCATTATTGGTTTCTTGAGTTTTCTGGGCTGTCAACACAATCGTTGTAATACATTATTTTATTCTCTTTTGTGATTCCATTTCCTATGGTTCTATAAATGAGGTAAAGTTTTTTTTTATATTTCTTGTCAGGTGCCTAATGCTATACAAACCCAATTTATGGATGTTACGGAGACAGACGAGCATCCAGTTGTCATACTTTGTGGGTAATTTTCCTACTTCCTTTCCGTTGAGAATTGTTCAAAAAGTAGGATATGTAACCATTCTCTTATCACTACTGACATGTAGTATGGCCTAGCTCCAACATTATAGGATGTATCACTTCAATTTGTCTGATGGTGTCAATCCCTTACCATGGTCCTGTATGACAACAAAATCATGAAAAGAAAGTAACAGAACAGTTTAAAGTACGATTCAAATGGCTGACTGACCAATCCTAGTTTCCATGGTCTGTGGACCAAAACCAAACTTCTGACAGTATTTTATCCAACTATCAAATTGGGGGGGGGGGGGGTTGTGAATTATAGTGTCTTGTAACATATTAGTGTGACCTGAAAGAGCTGATCTTTCATTACAAAATAACATTCTTATCCATTGAGCAGTAGTACTGTTTAGTCTTTATAGTCCAATAACAAGTACCACTGGATAGAACAGTTAGAAGTATAAAAAAATGTCAGCAAGCAACAACCTCCATCTACAATCTAATTAGATGTGTTTTAGCCATACTGCGGATTGATTTTTTTCTCCGATAGTGAATAATATAAATGGTATTCAGAGATGTGTTATTAGAATGCTAATATAGGACATGAATGAAATTGGTCTTGTAATATTTAATTGAATGTTGAATATCAATGTAAAATACCAAAATCAGAGTATTGTGTCGTTTTTCTTTTGTGTGTCATTTTTCTCTTACTTTAACCGTCTTATTTGGCCTCTTTCTTGCCTTCTGTCATTTGGAACAAAAGTATTCTCCAATACCAGAGTAAGATGGTTTTTGGTTCATACTTCAGTAAGCATTAACTACTCGATACCTCTTACAGAACAAGAGGGCTAGTAAAGTGATTCCTCCTAACTGGTTTTTGATTTATGAGGCAAATCGTCTTATTCTCATTTCCTGCATCTATAACTGGGGAGCACTGGTGGTAATTTCTCATCAAGATGAATCTTCTGTTATTACATCATATTTTAAGTGATTCTAGTACTCCGTATTTGTCTTGCAGCTTTAATATTAATAAGTGGGGCAAAGCTCTGTAAAAGTGTAATGCTAGTAGCTTTTTGTTGCATTTCATCAGAATTTAGAAATCTCAATTGCAGCATATGGATCCAAATGATTGAGCAGGAAATTTTACAGTTCGTCTTTACTTGCTGAGTTTATCATCAGCACACAATGGGGACGTGGTTCTCCAATTTCCTTCCTTCTTTTTAATTTTAAGATTGTCATATTTTTGTGTTTAACTTCCCACCCTTGTTTTCTTTGGGCTGGTGCAGATCAATCATAAAATTTGCCGAGCAGAGTTTAAATCCAGAGATGAGAGCATCGTTCTTTAGTCCAAGGCTAATGGAGGTAGTTTGTCAACATTTCTGCTATATTAAGATCTTCAAAATGAATAGTTATGCCTTGGGAGTGTTTGATCATGAAACCCATTTTCTTGGGGGTTGGGGGAGTTCTCTTGGGGGCTGCTGCCAGCATTAGCACCGTCATAAATATCCCACCCTGCTTTGGATCAAAACATTTTGTTTTATTTTAAATTATGATAGACTTAAGGACATAACAGTCAATGTGGTACGAGGGGAGTAAATCTTTACTAAATATCTGTTCCGAATCCTAGGTGCTACACCAGATACCTTGCATACACATTCAACTTTTGTAGATTTCTCTGCACAAGTTCTGTCAGTATTTAGCTCTCTAACTCTGCAGTATGCGTTGTCTGTAAAGTGGACTAGGAAATATTAGCTTAGATTCCTTCTGATGAGGTTCATATGTTAAAAACTGTTTAGCTATGCTTTTCCAAGTATGATTATTCCTGATCTGTTCTTCTGATCTTCCAATACAGTGGCCCCTTGCAGGGGATATTTCCTTTTAATACTCAGATTTCGGTTCAAAATTTTAATATGATTCAGTAGTTATAACATATATAGTCCTCCCTTGGTACTTGCTTATAGTTTTCATGTTATTCTCGGTGTTAACTAATATGCTCATTCTTTCCAGGCAGTTGTGTGGTTCCTTGCAAGATGGTCAGCAACTTATCTGATGCCACCTGATGAAAGTAAGGAGAGTGCATCTTCAGATAATCACAAGGCAAAACATCATAAAAAAGTATTGCTTAATTTTTGTGGAGAGGACAATCAGGGGAAAGCTGTGCTTGACCTTATTATTCGCATTGTGATGGTAGCACTCATTTCATATCCTGGAGAGAGGGATTTGCAGGTATGCAGGCATAATTCAATAACCCCCATCATCCAAAATGTCCACATGTTCGCTTTGGCCAGTCCCCAAACAGTGCGCTTTCTTGAAAAGGAATATACAATATGTTATCATTCTAAATATCAAACAAAACATTCACTTTAGCACTGGTATTTTGTTATTTTCATACTAGTGCAGTGCGTTGTTCTTTTGGATGTCCCGTTATTTCAGATATTTGTGCTCAGTAAATGATAGAAGCAGGTAAACAACTTGGTAGGAAGCTTCATTGGATTCATTGCCCGCAAGTGTCTGACTTGGCTTTTTTCCAGCTCATAATGTAGAAAATATGATTTTTTTCCCCTTAATTTGGAAGTCTTTATGACCTCATGGAAAATAAATTGGATATAAAACTTTCTGCCTCATGGAAAATAAATTTGATATAAAACTTTCTTTTCTTATTTAAGATACATCAGCTTCACTGCTGTGTGCCAGAATCCAACGCAAGTTCAGGTTTTTGCATTTTTTTATCGGTATTAAGCCTTTTGCATATTTTGTTGGAGTTGTAGATCTTCCCGGGCAAAACCTGCTACCTCAACGAAGTGTTAGGGTCTAGACACGAGAGTATAAGGGCAGATTATCGGCATCCTGTAGAATTAAAAAAAGAATGTAGAAAAAATGGAATGAAGGTTTTTGAATGTTCGCCCTGATCATTCCCTCAAGCTATTGGGGGTTTAAATAGTTTGTAGACATTTTAAAATAAGAAGTGATACATATTTACAAGATTGAATATCCTATTGATTCTATTAATTGATTTTAGTTGATGTACATAATACTTCTTAATGTATGCCCTTAATTATAGAATATATACTCCTACATCACAAAATATAAATAATTCTCCCCCTCAAGGTGAAGCGTATATTTCCTTTGCTTGTGGCTTGCTGCAGATGTAAACCTTGAAATTATTTTGTGATTATATCTTCCAACTGGTCCGTGTGTATTAATATTTTTAAACCGTTTTTGAAAAGTATTACTCCTTCCGTTTCAACTTATATGATACACTTTTCTTATTAGTCCATTTCAAAAAGAATGATATTACCCTTAATGAGAAGCTTTTATAGCCATCCAAATGTTATGACCCCACAAAGCTTTTATTCTTTATGCTTTAAAGGCTACAAGTTTCAAAGGTCTTTTTTTTTTCTCCTAAACTCCATGCGGAGTCAAGTGTGTCATATAAATTGAAATAGAGGGAGTATTTGATTTTGTTTATTTTTCAAAAAGCAAAACAAACAATTCTTATTTGTTTTCAAACACAAAACTACTCATTTGGTGCCCAGAGGATGAACGATGTTGAGGTACAAGGATTAATTTGTCTAATTCTTTTTAATTAATTTTGTTATATTTGAAGAACAATTTACATATGCAAAAACTACATTTAAAATTACTGCATATTGAAATTTTTAAAATTATTTTAGAAGTTCATAATAATAAAAAAATGTTTGATTTCCCAAAAGAGTAATAGTATCATAAGATGGGACAGAGGGGCTGCTGTCTTTTAAATGGGCACTCTTTATATTCCAATAGGGTCTCTTTCAAATGTATGCCTCTTTTTTTTAATATATAAAATCTGGAGTTATAACTAGAAAATATAAAAGCAAGACTAATGGGAGATAAAAAATATGGGTCCTAGCCAGCCTAGCAGTTCTGAACAGTATATGTGAATTGTTAAGTTATCTTATGTAGATATTCCCATTCATTTTCTAATATTTTAGCAACGGCTGTCCCTACTTTCCAAATTGTGTCGAATATGTCATGTAGGCTAGAAGAATTTTTAAGGCTTTCAATGCTTAAAACGAACAAGAAAAAGTGGAAATCAATTTGAGTTAGAGGAAAAACAGATGGCAAGCAATAATACCAAATACCATGCACAAATTCCTAAGGTGCTCATGTGAGAGGTATTGGGTAGTACAAGACACTTTGTGTCAGTAATGAGTTATGATTACCTTGAATTAAAAATATGAAAGAGGAGGTGAAATTACATCAAGAAAAGAAAAGCTTGAAGTTGACTTGTTAGCTCAGCCAATCGTTGCAATGTGTACATGATACCACAAGGGACCAGTATGTCAATAGCACCTTTGTCCAAAGCTTCGAAGGAAAAGCTAACAGCTGAAATCATCCTTAACTTTGACAAATCATCACTAAATTTGCAGACTTCGTTACTGGAGTGATTACACCATTCTCGTTTGATATTGTTTCAATATGTCATTCATCTTTTGGGTGACTATTTTATAATGCAATGTAAGGTTTTTTCTATCCAAGTCATTGCAAATAGGTCTGAAAACAACCTATTTTGAGATAATTTTGAGTTTATTATCAATCAATAAAATCATGAATAGGTTTGCTTCTCTTGGATGTTGTGATCCAAGAACATCTTATTTTTCATGGAATTCATGATCTGGTCAAAACAGCTTTTGGACTATAAAGGGGTAATTTCCTAATGCTTTATTATCCTAGAAGTTCCTTATTCTTCCTTTTATATACTACTTAAATTATTTCTTCTCTCTCTGCAATCACGTCAAACTAAAATTTCAATTTCTTAAATTTGGTGAATTTCTTAATTTTTCATCAAATGTAATTCAAAGCCAAGTAATTTTACAAACAATCAAGTATCTCATTCAAAATGTTGATGAGGTGTTTTAGAATTAATATATGGCAACTGTCTGTGAATTTGGGTATCACTGCTCTAATATTAGAGCATCCCGTCTCAAAACAGTAATAAGACTTTGTTAGTATGATAAAAAATATCAGCACATCAATGTTATCTAAGGTACTTGCTACTATAATTGAACTTCTCTAGTTTTGTTTTGGGTGATCTGTTATTTTCTTGCTGTTTATTGAGGCTGTTCATTGCAGCAGCTCTGATATACTTCTTTTCATTCTTATAGGCACTGACTTGCCATGAGTTGCTTCATGGACTTGTTAGGCGGAAGAATGTTTGCGTTCACCTTCTTGAATTGGTGAGTTCTAAGACGAGTAGTATTACTTCCATATCATTTTTGAACCCTTGATGGGGTGGCTCTGTTTCTCGTAGGGTGTAATTTTGAGTGAAGAGTTCTGAATAAAACTGCATGGCAATTGGCATCTTCCGCAAACCAATTATGTTTTATCTTGTTATTACCTATGTTTCTGGCAGTCAATTGTGAAATAGAGATTTTAGTTCTTAGTCCTATCTCTGTAGTTGTTTATTATTGTTTAATCCTATCTCATCCTCAGTACATGGAGATGTTGATTAAGATAAAGGGTTTTGATGTTGTTATTATGTATATTAGGTAGAATCAATTAGGGATATATTGTTTATATTTTATTATGTAACCTTGATTTCTTTCCTAGTTTAGATAGGTGCATGTACGGTTTAAACACCCAATAGCTTAGGAGGAGAAGGAAGCAATACATTTTCTCATTCTTTCTCCCGTGTATGTTTCATTTCTTTATATAGTATTAGAGCCAGACGCATCCCAATTCTTGGGTTACTCGATGTTGGGCTCCCATATTGTTCACGCTTCAAATGTCCAGTCCTAGGCGTGCAGTGGTGTTAGAAGTCCAACATCAGTTGTGGAATTAGAAACTGGTCTCCTTGTATAGTCTTGGACACTCATCTCATGAGCTAGCTTTCGGGGTTGAATCGGTGTTGAGTTAAGTCCAAGGTCCATTTGTTAACAGATGTTTTGTATGATAATTTGTTGCACTCGAAATGTTTAAATGGTTAGAGAGTGAATTTTGATCGGCTTAATTTCATTATACTGGAACAGTAAATTCACCTTGGATTTGTGTTCAAGACTAAAGATTGGAATGTTTGTTTTATCCCAGTTTGATTATTTTTCCTGCAGGAGTCTTGGCGTGAGCTGGCAAATGCTTTTACAAATGAAAGAACTCTAGTCTCGCTAAATGCTGCTCACCAGGTATCAAACCCATGCTTATGATTTTGTTTTGTGAAAATAAAAAGAAGCTTATTGACATGATTGGCAATGTACAAGAAGTTCTCCTTACATAGGAGTCTTAGGATACTTATAATATGGAAGGTGATATTCCCTATATGAATAAGTTAAACATTCTATAATTAAATGCAGAATATCCTAAGATATTCTATAGAACATTCTATATGATTTTTGAAATTTAGATACAATGAATCTTGACATGTATGAATCTCGATACGTATTCTCTTAATATTCTAACATGCCCCTTTTTTCAAAGCGGGGAATTTAATTGTTTTGAAAACCTGGAAAGTTTCACGCCTAAATCTCGCTGGAATATTTCACAATCACCAAAAAGAAAATCTGTGCTAGAATTCTCTCCTCTGGAAAGTTGCTGGTAACAGCACAAACAAAAGAAAGCGGTTCTTGCGCTACATAGCGAAAGAAATCTATTCTCAATCACCAAATAAAGATATGGTGCTGTAAATCTCTAGACTTTTATCAGCATAACTTGTATTAGCAGAACAATGACTGAGGGTGTCGGTCTCATAAAAAGTAGTAACGTCCCTTGCCGAAGAGATGAACGGTGCGTAATCCTGGAGAAGAGGAGTGGCACCTTGAACAGTTGTTCTGGAGCTAAAAACGCCGGTTCTAGGAGAGAGGATCGTCGTTGAGCGCCCAAAGTAAGAACAAAAGAAGAAATATTAGCCCAGGGGTGGCATACATTGGCTGATACCGCCTCCCAGTAGCGGAAGCTATTTGAGTCTCTACCAAGATCGTAGAGACTTTGATACCATGTGAAAATATACAAGAAGCTCTTTGACTTGATTAACAATGTGAAAGTGGTGTTCCCTATGTAGGAGTCTTAGGCTACATTTGTGCATCATTCTTCTTGCTTCGTTTTTTATTTTTGGGCAGGGAGAATATGTTTGGAAAAGTGAGCTGCTTACCTTAGCTTTTGCTATCTTTTTACATTGGAAGGGCAAGAAGGCCTTAAAGCCTTCTCCATTCGATGGAGCTTGGATTGAGGAGGGCTTCTCTCTTCTATACTCTTTTTGTATTGTTTTTCCTCTCAATACCGTGGGGGCAGGCATCTTATGTTTCTGTAGGTTCTCCTAGCTTCATGTACCAACATGCCATTACACCAGACATGGGTTCACTTTAAATTGCTAATGTAATATTTCCAGCCAATTTAAACTGTTCTTTTTGTCTTATTACAGCGTTCACTTGCTCAAACCCTTGTTCTTTCAGCTTCTGGCATGAAAATTCCAGAGGCCTCTAGCCAGTAAGTATATATCTAGAGGTTTGTTCTTTTTTTTCTTTTCTATTTTTGTTTCTCTTAACTTGTTGAACTTATAAATATCGGATGGCTTGTCATTACAATTGTTCTTAGGTATGTGAGAAATCTGACAAACCATATGACAGCTTATCTGGTGGAACTCTCGAGCCGCAGTGATCTAAAACATGTAGCTGAACAGCCAGACATTATTTTATTTGTAAGAATAGTCCGGAAAATAATAATTTCTTTTAGACAATTATTTTCTTAGTAAATCTCTGATAATGTATAGGTCAGTTGCTTGTTAGAGCGGCTTCGCGGTGCTGCTAGTGCAACAGAACCTCGATCGCAGAGAGCTATTTATGAGATGGGTTATTCAGTACTCAATCCACTCTTGACATTTATGGAAGTTTACAAACACGAGGTATAAACTCTATGAGATAGTAACTGTTGATTTCAAACAGATGCTTTGGAAGCTTGGTTTTGAGCTTCCCCTAAAGCTGTTCATGTTGTCATTATACCAAGAAAGTTATGTGGTTGATATGGTTGCTGGAGTGCTAAACCTAATCAAGATTGTCATCCTAAAATTGTATCCCCTTGGAATCGAGATAAAACCTTGAACAGTGCCTGTTATCAGTTTACTGTTCAATATGCATCTCTTCCGCTGCTGATCCTTGGCTGCACATTGAAATCTTGTGTGGATTAAATGTTACATGTGGTCTTCCTTATACTTATCCAGCACCAACCTATATTTTGATTGATATTCATCAATTTCAGACTTTCTGATGCTGGCAACTGGCAAGGCTAAAAACTAGAGAACGGCACTTTAATTTCAGAAATGCTTGAAAATCAATTTTGCAGTTGGTTTGTAGGGTAAAAAAAGATGCCAAAGTCATTAGGACCACTATACTATAAATTAATAACTCAGAGTTTACGGCCAAAAGAAAAGCTTATTTTTCCAATAAAGGTGAAAAAAGGGTTTGATATTTCACTCAACTTCTCGTTCTACCTAGGTGCTGGTTTTCGGTCCAATTAAATGTTCCAACTTTAGTTGATGCTCGATGATGATTGGCCGAACATGTCAAAGATTTTAATCAATCACCATGCCATTCTTTGTATGAATTCTGATGCAATAAAATAACCTTTCTAATCTTCCAGTTTTCTTTAGTCCACAGTTGTGTATCTATTACTCAGATTTGTGGTTGATTGGGTGGACGGGCAAATCATTTACCTAGAAGCTCGTGAAACGGCTACTGTTGTTGAATTCTGTATGCGCCTCCTTCAGCTTTACTCTTCCCACAATATAGGCAAGGTAATTTTATCATTGCCTCTTTCTACGATTTAAACATGTTACCCGATTCTTCTAGCAAAAGTTGGAAGAGATATTGACCTGTAATAAGTAGTATAATTATTTCATAACCATGATTGTTACAATGTTGCACCTCCAACATAAAGCCTAAAGTTTGTCACCAGACCAGAAACAAATGTTCTTTATTAATTAGGGTTTGGCTGCTTAAGTAAATCTAACTACAAATTCTTTTGCAAAGCTTACCATTCTAGCGAGTCTAACCAATCATCATCTAAGTTGCTCGGGTCCTCCAAAAATGCCACCGGGTGTGTGCCGATCCTCCAAAAATAAAGCATATTTTGACAGATCGTAACATGTGTGTGGAGGCATTTTTGGTGGATCCAAAAAATATAGATCATATATATAGTTCATCTGGTTTAGTGCTGAAGTTATTGCCTAAAGGAATTCCTTTTTTTCTGATATATTTTTAGTTTGCTCTTTACTTTAATGTTAGTGTCTTTAGTATATCCTTTAGTAATTGGAACTAGATTCTTGGGCACACGCCAGAGTTGAAATATTGGAAATTATGTTAAAAGTGTCTGAAAAATAGATGTAAATTGGAGGAAAAAACAAGAATATAACATACTGAGAATAGAAAGTGGAACAATGGAATTAAAAGATAACTGCACATCTGATATATTTCACCTGTTAACCTCCTCTATTTTCTTAAAAGTCTTTTATGGGGAAGAAGATTTTGAGAAGCGTTTCAAAATTGACTCACACTAAACTACCTTGTTGTCCTCAATTGGTAGAGTTGTTGGATGAAAACACAAAACTTCCTCACCTTTATTTAAAAATAACAGTGTAGGATTGTTTTTGTGACATAAGATATTTACAACTGCATATCTCTTGAAGGGGAGCCTTGGCGTAACTGGTAAAATTGTTGCCATGTGACTAGGAGGTCACAGATCGAGCCGTGGAAACAGCCTCTTGCAGAAACGCAGTATAAGACTGCGTACAATAGATCGTTGTGGTCCGGCCCTTCTCCGGACCCCGCCCATAACGGGAGCTTAGTACACCGGACTGCCCTTTAATCTCTTGTTATTCTATTCACAAGTTTCTGTTTTTATAAGCATAGTCAACTCAAACATAATACACATAAGCTGTGTGCTATTTGTAGATGTTGTTCAGTAGTAATTTGTTGTTTTTTCACTTTGGTATACTTTTAGTTTCAGTATTAAGGTTAATTGTGATTATTACACACTGCTATCTTTTATGAATTCTAATTTCTCACCCTTATTTATGAGTTCTAATATCTCGATTGTTTTAAGGCTATTATGGTGCCTCACTGCTGGCATCAAGGTGGTATGGCATGTGCCTCATAGCCTATAACTCTATCTTGAAGAGGGGACACTAAACAGTAACACCGAGTGATATGTTAGTTGTTAACAGAACAGTGTCAATTAATTTATTACGATTAATAATATGGAAGTATTGAATATGAAAACTAGTGAGTAAAGCTGAAGTAGAAGCTCAAAGCATTTTTGCATCTGAATAATCAGGATTATGAAAAGGTTTTCTTAACCTAATTGACACGATATTTTTCTCATGTAGTTCACCTTAGTGTAGGATTTTGAATTCCTTAGACCATATAATTGTTTGTTTTTGTATTTATTTTTCTTGCATTGGTTATATATATTTTTATTTGTGCCTTTCTCCAATAAAGTTAGCTCTTTAATTTCACTTTTCCCTTGTAGCAACAATAAACCTTGGCGCTTTTCTGCGTACTTCAATTTTGACACATAGAGGAGAGACCTTTTGAAACTTTTTAAATGAGACACCCAAGAAGCCGTTTTCGTCCCTACTTCTCCGTTTCTCCTCTCTACCTTGCCCTCTCAGTCGCTCACTACTCAGCTTCTTCCTTGTTTTTTAGGGGTCTTCCTTTGGAGTTTGTTTTAAAATTTGCTTATTTCTTAAAAAGCTAAAAGAAGAGTTATTAGTGCAGTTTCTTATCCATATGCAATTTACACCTATTACAACAACAACAACTAACTAAGCGAAATTATACGGAAGTTTGTTTTTAAGAACGGGCAAAGTTATGCTCCTGCTTTTTCTGATAACAACAACAACAACAACAACAACAACAATAAACCCAGTGAATTCCCACAAGTGGGGTTTGGGACGGTAGGATGTACGCAGCCTTACCCTACCCTGGACTGTTTCCGATAGACCCTCGGCTAAAGAAAGGATGAAAAGAAGTAAAGAAGTAGTAACAACAACAAGATAAAATGAGAAGACCAAAGCCAAGATAACAAGTAACACTAGGTAGTACTAGCAATCTAAGCCTGCTTTTTCTGATAAGTTCAAAAAAAAGGGACAAATCTTGATCTTTGCCGGCCATGTTTTCTTCTTTCTTATGTTCTACTTGTCTTTGACTTATCTCCATCTGGTGCCCCCTTCGTTCATAATAGGTGAATAAAACGACAAATAAGTACTTGATTATTAAGTGGAAATAATGTAAGGTAATACACTTTTACTTGTATCCCCAACCCCAACCTAAATGTGCATATTTGTGCAGATAGATATGTTGTAGTTAAGTGCTCATGGGTATTTATGCCCCCGATTTTTCTTCTTTTTGTGGTAAAACTAAGCAAAGAAAACAATTAACATGCAAAAATATTCTACTTTCATTAACAAGCTTTACACTATATTGACATCAGAAATGTAATTATATTGCCACAGTCCCTATGTTTAATTATCCGAAGGAAGATTGGCTCAGAATCTTTAATCAGACACTTGCTTTTTGTGACTAGGTTTCTTCAGTCATCCTTTTGTTTTTAAATTTCGGGTTTAAAATATGCGACCAAGATTCAGAAATTAGTCCGACCTCAAGGATAAACATAGATTCAGTTCCTGGATTATTAGAATCACTTAATTTGTCCGATAGTCCGTGAATATCCCATAGACGAACTCCATTTAGGAATTACGAGATCATCAAAGGAATCAAGGGGTCACGGATGATAGACCAACCATAACAGTCACAAACCAACTATAGAACCTTGTTGAATAAGTGGAACACATTAGCTTTCGCTCCACTTTGGGATCCAGTGGTCATGGACCAATCAGAGAACCCTGGTCAATAAGCAGAACACATTAGCTGTTTGCTCTCAGGTTGGGCAGTTAGGAAGCTGGTCTTTACGATTTCGCAAACAAATAAAAGCTTTCCCTGTTTATTTTATTTTTTCCAACCTAACTGCGCACCCTTCACAGCTCCCTCCACCTGTTCCCTTTTCCCAGCCCCGCTGTTGCATTTCCCAAACCATCAGTGCCATGGTCACCCCTTTGGCACCCCATCCCGGTATGTCAATCATCACGCCATCTTAGTGAAGCAGCAACAGAGTATACCATTCCTTTGTATAAATAACGTGTTGCAATTTTTTTCTGTTTTATGGAAAATTAGAACATGTTGTCCTGAATGACCCAATGTGCCTTCAGATATCTCTGAGCATTTCAAGCAGCTTACGGAGTGAAGCTGATACCGAACAATACAAGGATCTACGTGCTCTACTCCAATTACTTGCTAGTCTATGTTCGAAAGATCTGGTGTTTTCTACGCTCCTTTATCTTATCATGGTTATTTTTTCATCTTTTTCTTTGTTGTATATTCCACGTGTAAGGTGACCTGGATATAACTTTTATTTGCAGGTTGACTTCTCGTCAGAACCTATTGAGTTTGAGGCTCATGGGACAAATATATGTCAGGTGGTTTTCATGCAGTTTCTTCTGTTACTTTTTATTTTTCCTCCCAAGGTACACTGTCAACCTCATGATTCTATATAACAATCTCAAAGAAATTCCATTGCAGGTGGTATATACGGGTCTTCACATAGTTACCCCTCTGATCAGTTTGGACCTGCTCAAGTACCCCAAGCTTTGTCTTGATGTAGGCTTTTCCCTTTTTTTCCTGCATTGATATTAACCGTATATAAACTGTTGTAAAATTAATAATTGATTTCATCTGTGTAGTACTTCTCGCTGCTATCACATATGCTGGAGGTGTACCCTGAAATGGTTACACAGCTAAACGGAGAAGCTTTTGTTCATATCATTGCGAGTCTTGATTTTGGTCTGTGTCAGGTAACATTCCCACACAATAAGATGTCCATGGTACATGGTTTTAGATACTGTTTCATGCCGGGAAGTGCTTGAGAGAGTCTAGGCATCATTTCAAGTTTAAGTTGGTCTAATTGTCCACCATGTTAGTTTTAATGATTACAAGAAATAGTTCCATAGTTGTGTTACGCCTAATGTTACTACTAGAGCTTGACGCGAAGATCACTGTTTTCTGTTGTTTATATTACAGGATGCAGAGGTCGTTGATTTGTGTCTAAGAGCTATAAAAGGACTTGCTTCTTTCCACTATAAGCAGAAATGTGCTGGAAAAGTGGGGCTAGGTCACCATGCTTCAGGTTACAAGGATCATACAGGAAACTTTCAGGAAGGGATTCTGAGCCAATTTCTTCGATCATTACTACAGTTTCTCCTCTTTCAGGATTACAGGTGAATTGGACAAAAAACATAAACATAGCCAGTAGGATTTAATGATTGCAGGATTAATATATAGTAATCGATAGTTAATGTATCTGATGTCATTCCCCATTAGTATTTCATTCAAAGATTTTGCTGACGTTACAACGCCCTTGTATTTTGTTCTCTCTCTCTCTTTTTAAAATTTTTATTTATAAATTTCAGCACTGATCTGGTTGGCTCAGCTGCAGATGCTCTTCTTCCATTAATCCTTTCTGAACAAAGTCTATACCAGGTATAATCCACATTTTTTATAGCAGTATACAATTAAATTCTTGTTTTTATTAAAATGATTTTTTGTAGAACTTTTATTACTCAAAGTGGTACCCCCTATAAAACAAGTTCACATTTCGTGCAGAAGTTGGGAAGTGAACTAATAAAGAGCCAGTCTGACCCAGCTTTCAGAACAAGGTTGACAAATGCACTGCAATCACTCACAAGCTCTAACAATCTCTCCTCCACACTTGATCGGGCAAATTACCAGAAGTTCAGAAAGAATCTGCATAACTTTCTTACTGAAGTTCGTGGATTCCTTCGGAAAATATAATGTGTTAGTTTTGTAAATCTGCTTTGCGGAGATGGCCTTCATTTCCAGGGTCATCCTGTTAGGCGTTCTCCTGTGTAGGTTTTCCTTTTCCCTAGTGCATGTTATCCCAAGTCGAAAGGAGGATCTCAACATTTCTGAAGGGATTTCAATCATTTCTAAGAGTATATATCCTCTGTATCCATCATTTGACTGAAAGAGTTTTGTAGTGTACGCGTCCTTTTTTTGGTCAATCATTTCTAAGAGTGTATATCCTCTGTATCCATCATTTGGCTGAGAGTTTCTAGTGTACGCGTCCTTTTCTCGGTGTACCTTACCCTACATTGAAAGGAGGATTTGAATATATCTTTTTAAAGAATCATTTAAGTGTATATATCCTCCGCATCCACTGTTTGATTTTTTTTTTTTAATAATAAAAGAAAAATACAACAATTAGGAAAAGTACAAATAAGGGGGACAATAGCACCGGTATTGTTACCCATATGCCTTGGCTATATAATAACTCCTCTGCGCCTTACATTGCCTTTTGATGGCAGTCTCATGTAGAGGATTCATGGTGTAGCTGCCGGCAAAGTCTCACGAGGGCATATAATCTCATAGCCGTGTGGATATTTTTTCAAAGGCATAGGACCAAGGCAACACATACTGGGCTAAACCTTACCTTACTAATCCTACCGAGGCATATTTTTCCACCGTTTGATTGGAACTGGTGTAGGCGTACGTTTCCTTATATCCGGTGATACTCCTTATACCACTTGGAAGAGGATTTCAATAGTCAGTTTATATACATTTCTATACATTTCTGAGCGTGTTTTGTTCCCATTATTTGGCTGAGAAGACTTCTTATAAAATTGACTGGGAAGACTTCTTATAAAAATATCTTTGTATTCCATTTTTAACATAGGTGACTCCATGCCCAGGGTTTGAACCCGACCTTTGGTTAAGGATGAAGTAGTTTTTACTACTTTACTATAACCCACGTAGCTAAAATTTCAATTACCATGGCAACAGCTTATGATGAAATTCAGATAAAAATACTGGCTACCTGCCAATATTTTGAAGTCATTTGATGCTCTGGTACCATTTAAACATTTTGATTGGTATTTCTTGGTCAAACGTATAGTACACTGTTGAAATATATGGCATAGACAGATTGTACAGTGCAATATTTAATGCATTACACTTGTAGAAGGTTCATTAGTAAGGAGTTAGTCATTTCTTTGTAATTAGCTGCTAGTTAGTTAGAGAATAGAAGTTAGTTACATTGTCTTCAAATACACGGTTGTAGAGCTCATCAATAGTTGGTTTAGTTGGAACGAAAAGATCTCTTTCTCTCTCTACTTTTTGTCTCCTCTGACTTCTCTCGAACCATTTTTTCTCTCCGAGATTCCTAAGTCATTAATGGCTGCCATAGTATTCACTTTAACATGGTAGCAAAGCTAAGCTGACAACAATCTAAGAAAACTAATAGGAAGTTCGACTATCTTCTCACTTCTCAATTTCTCTTGATCCCTTTCTTCGATTTTTTCCGATTTCTCCTTATTTTGATTTTCCAATCAATCTTTGTTAACACTTGCAAATGGTGATTGATACTCCTAAAAATAGAGTCGGAACTTTACATGCAAGCTTGCAACAACTTGATTGCAGTGATCCCCTGTATGTACATCCCTTCGATACACCAGGTATCGTGCTTGTGCCGCAATTGTTAAATGTAACTAAAAATTACTCGGAATTGACGGAACTTGTATTAGAAAAAATTACACAATTGACACTTTTTGGTTGCATTGATAGGAATGATGTAATGCGGTAGTACAATCGTGGATTTTGAGTTTAGTTGCACAGGAGCTTAGAAAAGGAATTGTACACTCATTGAATGCACAAAAGGTATCAGAAGCCTTTTAGGAACGTTTTGATCAGGTAAATGCAACAAAGGTAATGGCTAGAAAGATTAGTTGTTTGACACGAGAAATTTCTAGTGTGTCAATATATTTCTCGAAGCTACATGATTTGTAGGATGAATTTGAATCAATCTTACCATTTCCAGCACTCTAGATGTTCATGTATTCGTGACTCTAGATTCTTGGATATGTTTAGATCACGTTATTTAGCATTATATCACTCTATTTCATACTATTTCGATTAGTATTGTTAGCGTTTTGATTTGAATTGTTAAAGCTGGTTAAGTAATTTAGCTAACGTTGGCTTGCCTAGCAAGTGAAATGTTAGGCGCCATCACGGTCCCGAGGGTGGGATTCCGGATCGTGACAAGTTGGTATTTTAAAGCACTAAGCTGCCTAGGTCTCAATTGTCATGAGCAAGGTTAGTAAAGTCTGGAGGATCAATACGGAGACGTCTATACTTCCTCTTCTAGAGGCTATAGGGCTTTAGGAAAATTCAACTTCTCTTTTTCTCTATCGTGCGACTTTATTCCATTACTAAAGTTTGAACCATTCTAGTATTGTTCTCTTGCAGATGGCGAGAACACGTACAACATCTACAGCCGGGCAGAAGCCGGAGCTCCCTATTGCAGGCACTACTAGGGGTAGTGTCACGACCCAAAATCCAACTAGTCGTGATGACATCTAACCCAACTCGCTAAGTAAGCCAATTAACAACTATAACACAATATAATAATACCGATGTGAGTCGAAGATGAGATAACTAAATTTTATACAACTCTCCAAGGATAGGTAGTACAAGTCATGAGCTCCTAAGATTTAGAGTTTACAAAGCTAGAATGAAATAAATACATCGTCTGTCCGAATGTACATAAATAGATTTTTATAAGTCTAGAGCTACCATGAACAAGAGGCAGATGTAACTGGAATGCAAGTACATCTTCAATGCTAGCTTCCGTCATACACAACAACATCAACATCCAAAATCTGCACGCAAGGTGCAGAAGTGTAGTAAGGGTACAACCGACCCCATGTACTCAATAAGTAACAAACTTAACCTTAGGTTGAAAGTAGTGACGAGATGGAACAAAGGTGGGAGCCCAACACCAATAGCAAACAACATTTCATAACAAAATAATAATAATAATAATGGTACAAAAAATATACTTAGATATAAGATGCTCAACTCGTTCCGAAAAAAAAAATTGGCATGCTTTTCAAGTATATCAGTGAAAACCTAATTCTTTTACCGTAATCTCTATGCCTACATGTTAATGTATTCATGTAAATTGTAATACAATGCAATGATAAAATCATATGCATACTCTCGGTGTATCACTGCACTCAGTCCTCCCAATCACTCAGTCCTCACAATCACTCGGCACTCAGAATCGATACTCGGCACTCACACTCAGTAGTTACCTGCGCTCACTGGGGTGTGTACAGACTCCGGAGGGGCTCCTTCAACCCAAGCGTTATAATAAGCCAATCATGGCATAAATCAACATAACATGCTGCAACGTGCAACCCGCTCCCATAAATATCACTCACAAACAGGCCCTTGGCCTCACTCAGTCATCAATCTCTCCAGTCTCTCGGGCTCACAATGTCATGAAAGATAAGCCCAAAAATAATAATGTGATGTATCAATCAATGGTAGCCGAAACTGAGATATGATATGTTATGAGTGCGTATGACTGAGTATGTAATTTCAATATAAAATGATAACTCAATAGCAGAAATGACCCCAGTGAGTCCCAACAGGATAAGCATATAGCCTACATGTCACGCCCCAAAATCCGAGGAGCGCGACTGGCGCTCAACCGAGTAAACCCGACTGAGCAAGCATATTAGGTTTCATACTACCCAAATTCGTCTTTGAATAAAGAGGAAATGTACACCATTAATCAAATTCTATAAACATGTCATTAACAATTCCATTTCATTTGCATTAACAACTTCGTTCACAATTTTGAAGATATTACAAGTTTTACACATCATTGCCAAACATCAATATTTCCACTTTAATTCCAATACCCGACACTACCCACAACCTGTCTACGGAGCCTCTAAATACAACTAAAGAGTTAATACGGAAATGCCGGCAACAAGGCTTCGGCTACACCTAAAATACAATGTACATGATAAACAAATGAAACAGGACGCCAAAATGAAGTGGGGCTCACCAAGTCAGCTAAAAGGATGATGCGACACTAACTACGACCAACACTGCCTGCTATAGAAATACCTACATCCATTTAAAGATATAGCGCCCCCGGCAAAAGGGACGTTAGTGCCATCGAATAGCACTAGTATGTATAACTAAACACCATCTAATTAGAAAGAACTTTCATACAAGAGTAAAGAGAAAATCATAAAGACAACAAAGTTTCAAATAAGCACCATGTCAACAATATAAGGAGGTTTACATGATTTTCACATAGTTTCTGAAATTTTAGATTGGAGCATCCCACACTGTTGCATCATTATCCACTTTGCCACCGGTTCTTTGAGCGGAGTCCGATCACGGCCCGAGTGGCTAAGCCGTCTCTCGGAGACGTTACCATTATTTCATTCACACTTTTCAATTTTAATCATCAATACATTACCACCATGTGTATATATCATGGCGTTCGATCACGGCCCGATCGGCTTAGCCGCCTCCCCGAGACGTTACCATTTTCCATTATTCATCTCACTCCAATCTTTGGTTACACATGCATTAGTTTACCGGCACTTGAGGCCATAATTTCCACGTTCCATAATTCACGTTTCACATTGTTCCCATTTTCAACATTTACCTTGCCACTTAAAGTAATAGGCATATACAAAACAATTTAAGTCATAAGCATAGAAGGAAATTCATCAAGTTTGGCATATTAGTTCCAAAGTAACCTTGGCATGATATTTAGGCATTTAGCACATAGATCATGTTCTCCACACATCCTCCATCTACAAAGAATAACACATTAAACACATGAGGAAGTACCTACCACATACATTTTCACAACAATAATTCAATTAACATAACAAGTACTGCATCAATCACGTTTCGAACTTACAACATTTACACGGGCACCATGGAAGCTCAATTTCTAAGAGACGGGGTTTTAGCCATACATACCTTGTTTAAGCTTTCCTTAAGTTACTACGACATTCCGGAAATTCTAGAAATCCCAATCTACTTGAGACATAATAAAATTGAACGCAAATTAGGAAGGTATTCATTGTTTCAGCTCATTTGAGCATTTTATCAAACACTAGTTGAGCATCTTGATTTCAAATCTCTTTTACAAGATTTCCTTCATTCCCCAACCCAATCTTTACTTATTTATGTTCAACAATCTTCCCACAAACCTAATTTGTGCATGCATGTATACATAATACTATTACACCCAAGAATCATACCTCAATAACCCATCTCACAATCTCTACAACACCAACACAACCTAGGTTAGGCACCTATGGCTTCCAATCACCATCACATGAGTTACAATACTTAATTTATACTCATATTTCCATAATAACTCCATATATGTAAGTCTAAGGGTAAAAGATTACCTCTTGTAGACCAAATCTTGAAAGACAACTTGTGGGATGTTCTTGAGATTTTGAAAAAATCCTATGAAATCCAATCAAAACCATGTTTTAACTAGTGATTGAGAAGTGAAATCACCATGAAAACACACTTAAAAACTCACCTTAGGTGTGCAATTGGATGCCTTGGCCGGATTGGGGATGGAGAGGATGCCCTAGTCTTGAAAAATGACTTAAATCCTCTCATTTCCCGTCCTTAGGTGTATTTAGAGGTCTGCTACTAGCGCGCCCGGGCTAAGACCGCGCTCACGAGGCAGAATACTCCTCAATATGCGCGGTCGCGCTTCCGCCGCGCACCTGGGCGCGCATATGATACATGCCCAGTAAAATGATCGTAACTTTCTGTATACACCTCCAAATGACAAACGGTTTGATGCGTAGGAAACTAGATTCAAAGAGATTTAATTTGATAGGTTGTGCATCACACAACATCTCATATAAGTGGAGATATGATTATCCAAAGTGAGGTCTTGTGCATACTCATTCACAACTTTAGTCCATTATGAAATTTTCCAACTTGGCTTAGACTTAGGCCTCACCTTAGATTCCAAATCACTTATAATATGCCTCATACACTTATTATCATATCCAATTGATATCCATCATGTTAATAGCATATAAAATATTATAATTAGCCTACATGGCACCTCGAAATCCTAAATTACTTAGCAAAAATTTTCCGGGGCCTTACACTAGACATGATTTATAACATGGATCACAACTTAATTACTCTAGCTTGTAGAGATTTCATGGATACAAATAATATTAGGTGACTACATAGTACCACAGAAATAACCGAGTCACAATTCACACGGTGCACGTCACACGCCCGTCACCTAGCATGTGCGTCACCTCAACACCAAACACATACTTCGTATATTCGGGGTTCAGACCCTCAGCACCAAGTTTGGAAGTATTACTTACCTTGAACAAGCCAAATCCAACATCGAGCAAGCCAAACGATTCTCCAAAAATGCTATCCCGCGTGTACCTACCTCCAAACGGATCAAAACTAGCCAAAAGTAACTCAAATACATCAAATAAGCATAAGGAAACAATTCCAATTGATAAAAGTCAAATCTTTACTCAAAAGCCCAAAATCAACCAAAAAGTCCAACCCGGGCCCGTGCCTTGGAACTCGACGAAACTTATAAATCCGACAACCCATTGAATTATGAGTCCAACCATACTTGTTTCACTCAAATCTGACTCCAAATCGATGTTCAAAACTCAAAAATTCACTTTATGAAATTTTAAATAAAAACCTCCAAATTTCACTTTTGAAATCATCAACCAATTGCCAAAAACGAAGATAGATTCATGAAATATAACAAAAAAATAAGTAGAGAACACTTACCCCAATCCATGATATGAAAATCACTTCAAAAATCGTTCAAATCCGAGCTCCCAAACTCAAAATATGACCAAATGAACAAACTCTTGATTTATATGCTTCTACCCAGTTGTTCTGCCTTGTTTCTCATGCCAAATGATCCCTAAACTCACTTTTAATGCCTCCAATGGATTCCTTGTGAAATTTCATTCAAATTAGGCTTTTGAATCACTCCATTTGACCTTATAATAAAGGAGATATGATGGTTTCAATATTTGCAAATAGTGTAGATTTTGAAATACGAATTCAGTGGCAATTTCGTAATTAATCTGAAAAATCTGGCAACTCAATTCATAGTAAAATGATCATAAATTTCTCATACGATGTCGAAACTTAATGATTCCAGTTGCTATAGTTCCAAAATTACGATACAGATCTAATGATTAAATAAAAACAAAAATCAGAGCTCATTTGTTTAATGTGGTACCATTTATACTTGAAGAAACGATGTCGAAACATAAAAAAATGAGCGCAACATAACCCAAGCATATCCGAAACACACTCGAGCCCCTTAGGACCCCGTCTAAACATACCAACAAGTCCCATAATATAATATAGACTTACTCGAGGCCTCAAATAACACATAACAACATCGAAACGATGAATCGCACCTTAATTTGAACTTAACTAAACTTTGGACTTTTAACTTCCAAAACTCGCGCCGAAACATATTAAATCAACCCGGAATGAATCCAGATTTTGTATACAAGTCCCAAACGACATAGCAAAACTATTCCAATTCATGGAACCACAATTCGAATTCGATATCATCAAAGTCAACTCTCGGTCAAACTTATGAACTTTTTTTATTATTATTAAAACTCAAATTGTATTAATCAAAAATATATATGTACAAAGCCTGTAACTGCTGACCAGCTACAATCCAGTATCTACAAAACTCATCCTAGCTTACAATTGCATTTTCCATCTAACTAACTAGGCATTTCTGCTAATCATAAGAAAATTAAACAGATTATTACATAAACATCTAAGCAAATCTGTCTAAACTATGTACTGTCTACTGCCACTTTGGTTGTCCTCTGCCTCGTGTGTGCACATGTAGAACAATTTCTCTGCATATTCTGTGCTCCTCAAAAACACATTGTTGGAAACGAATCATTTTCCTCTCCCTCTATATATTGTATATAAGCATTGCAAACACATAGCTGATCATTGCAGCTTTTCCTGTCTTTTTCCTAGCTATTCTGCTTGCCCAATTGAGCTCCTCTTTCCATCCCTTTATGCTTCTTTTCATGCCTAGACATAGCAATAATATGGTCCATATTGTGCTGGTAACTGGGCATTCAAAAAAGAGGTGTTGCAGTGTTTTAGTAGCAGCTTTGCAGAAGACACAATCCTACGACACCTATATTCCAATTCTACTCAGCCTATCTACAGTAGATAATCTTTCATGTGCAGCCAACCATAGTATGAATTTGTATCTGGGATGGATGTTTGTCTGCAAGATTATGCTCTTCCACTGGACTTTCTGGTACTGGGGCATCAACATAAGATATGTCTGCTTTATGGAAAATTTGTCTTGTACCTGTAGCGTCGTCAGTCGATCACACAGGGTCCCCTACATAGGCTGTCTCTTCATGTCTTCCCTTGTCTCAATAATTTTCCTAATTACCCAAGCTGCATTCTTAGGTGTAGGCATGTGTTCTAAATTTTGCTTCTTAATATAGTAATTGTGGACCCATTTTATTCACAAGCAGTCCTTTTTCATTGCAACTGCCCATAGTTGTTTCATCATAGCAGCCCTGTTCCAAATGCACAAGTTGATGACATTCAACCCCTCTGTAGATGTAGGCCTACAGATCTGTTCCCAAGTTATTAGAGTTTTCCTTGTGATAGTTGCTTCTCTAGTCCATAAAAAGGTTCTGCAAACTGCTTCCATCATCTTCATGACTTTCTTAGGGAGTAGAAATATCTGTGCCCAGTATGTTTGAATGCCAAGCAGTACAGACTTTATCAGTTGAAGCCTGCCAGAATAAGATAGTAACCTTGCTGACCAGCACCTTATTCTATCTGTTATCTTCTCTATTAGGGGTAAACATTGCTGCACAGTTAGTTTTTTGAAGGATAATGGTACTCCTAAGTATCTAAAAGGGAGCTTACCCTCCTCAAACCCTAACACACTCAAGATTGCCTGTTTTTTATCTGCATTCACCCCTGCCATGTAGATAGAGCTTTTGTCTTTGTTTGCTTGTAAACCAGAAGCTGCAGAGAATTCCTGAAACACCCCTTGAAGTAACCTGATGGATTCAATGTCTGCCTTACAGAACATGAGCAAATCATCTGCAAAGCAGATGTGAATTATGCCCAGTTTCCTGCATCTAGGATGGAAATTAAAGTCTCCATTTTGTGCTAGCACCATCATTTCCCTATTCAAATACTCCATTGCAATTACAAAGAGGTAGGGGGAAATAGGGTCCCCTTGTCTGATTCCTCTTTGTCCTTGGAAAGGTTTGGTGAGGTCTCCATTTAGCACAAGAGAGTATGAAACAGTTGTGACACACTCCATAATCCATTCAATGAATCTGAATGGAAAACCAAGATCACTGAGCATTCTCCTCAAGAACCTCCAGTCTATAGTATCATAAGCTTTCCTAAGATCCACTTTCATGACACATCTAGGAGATACCTCTTTTCTATTGTATCCCTTGAATAGTTCATGACTAAATAAGATGTTGTCAATAATACTCCTTCCTTCTATAAAAGCAGATTGTGACTGACTCACTATGTTCCCAATCACCTTCCTCATTCTCAGTTGTAACACATTTGCAATGATTTTGTACAAAATGTTACAGCATGCAATAGGTCTATAGTCTTTAACTAGTGATGGTGAGCTAACCTTAGGAATCAAAGTGATAGCTGTACAATTTACCTCCTTCTGCATTTATCTTGTCTCAAAGAAGTTCTGTACTGCAACATATATATCATTCTTCACTAATTCCACTGAGCATGAAAGTACTTTGAGTTACTATCTCCACACAAAATCCAATTTGCCCTGGATTTTTGTCTAAGTACTTGTTCTTCAATATTGCTCCACTTATCTAGTTCAGCTAATATCTCTTTTTCCTGATCAAACAGGCTCTGGCAGAATGGTTGAACGTTTATGTTGGCTCGCACAATCTCCAGTTGTTGTCTAGCTTGATTCAACCTTTGTTCATAAGAAGCCATATATTGATTTAGATCCTTCAGTTCATGCTTCAACTCCTGTAGCTTCCTATTGACATTTGACATAGCATCAGTACTCTTATTCTGAAACCTTACTCTCTTTAATTGTGCATGAAACTCAAGGTTCTCCATGACATTTACAAAGAATTTAATGGCTTAGGGTACATTCTTATCTTCTTTCCACATCTCAGTATCATAGGGGAATGATCAGATATTCATGGGCTTAGGAAATCTGCCTCTATATGACCATACTGTTGCACCCATTGAAAATTGCCCAATGCCCAATCAATTTTGCTATAAACTCTTATTGCCACAGGCTGTTTGCTACACCAGGTAAAGTGCCTGCCTATTGACCTTATGGGAGTCAATTGCAGGCTAGTTAGTAGTTTCTGAAAACCTTGCACTTCCTTAGCTATAACTGGTTGTCCAATTCTATCCTCAGTAATAAGTCCATTATTGAAATCACCACATAGAAGCCACGCATTACTGATTTGTGCTCCAACCTGTTGTAATAAAACCCATAAATCCTCCATTTGTTGCAATGTGTTTTTGCAGTAAATTCTGTGGTAAACTGGGTTGAGCTTTCCTCTACTAAAAATTGTATATACTGATCCTTTATGGCTAGTATCTGTACATTTATACTATCCTACCATAAAAGCCAAATTCTGGCATTTGCTGCTGTGTTATAGTTGCAGCAGTATTTCCAACCTCTAGCTACTTTCCGCAGAATTTTCTTTGCTTTCCCTTCTTTAACTCTGGTTTCCACACATCCCATGAGATCTATTTTTTGTCTTTACAGAAAGAGCTTCAACTCTTTCTGTTTAGAGAGCTTATTCAGCACTCTAATATTCTATGTACACACAATCATGGGGGGTCTGCCACCTTATGTACACATATAGGTTCTCCCTCTGTAGTGTTAGGTTCCTCAATTCTCAGCACAACAAATCTGTTTGCCCTTTACATCATCATAGGTTCCCTCTGAGCAGACTCTTGTACAACTTTATTCTTGCCCTTTACTAGTGTGCTAATCTCTTGCTCATTCTGTTGCAGAATATGGTTCTGTGCTATACTCTAGGAGGCATTATGTGGTGCCTCTACCACTACATTTTCAAGTTGAGCTCCTTCTTGATTTATCCCCTGATCTTTTTTTGGTATTTTAACTAGCCATACTGGTTTCTTCTTTCTATTTCTTCTCCTTTTCCTCTTAGTTACTTCCTGGTAGGATTCCTCCTTTGTTTCTGGATCAATTCTTCTATAATTATCTACATCATGGCCAAATTTTATGCAGTCTACAAAAAATTTTGGCCTCCAATCATATGTCACCTGTTGTTGAAATACCCCAAAAGGTGTATCGATCTCAATACACACTGGCAAAGGCTGAGAGACATCAACTTCAATCAACACTCGAGCATAAGAGATCCTCTCCATTTCAGCAGTTATTCTATCTGTATACAGTGGTTTCCCAACTCCACTAGCCAATTTGCTTAATGCTTCAGGCGACCAATAACCCACTGGTAGACCTGGGAACTTTACCCACAATGGAATAGTGCTAAGGCAATCTGGATCAAAGTAAAAGTCAAGTTCCCTATTCCTCAAAATCAGTGGTTTATTGTGGTATGTATACGGGCCAGCATGCAAAACCAAGTCCTTATGCTATATTGTTTGGAACTTGAAGATATAGTATCCCTAATCATGGTACAAAATTTTAGGTTTAGCAACAAAATTTCATACCGTATTAACATAATTATCCATTGATCGAATATATGGTGTGTCTCCAAGTACATATCCTATTAATGTAGAATTCCACATCTCCTCCAGCACTTTGATATCATTAGCTACAATCCTCACCACCAATTTACCATCCCTCATTGATGGAGGAACATAGGTAAGTGGTTTCTCCATTTGGGAAGCACGGTTGTTTTCCAGTCATTCATCTCGTTCATTCTGTTCCTTCTCTGCCATATTTCTGGCCTGCTTATCAGTGCCAATTCCAGATAATTGGAGTCGTCACGGTTCATGAATTTCCTTCTTTACTTGTTCTTTACCTCCTCTTACAAGGAGATTTTCATTTGAATCTATCAATTCTGCCTCAATTTCACTCTCCTCTTCAATTGATTGAAACTTTGAAGGTAGGAAACTTCCAAAAGTCATTGGAATTTTCCTCCTTAGGATTCCAGTTGCAGGTGTAATCATCACCTCCGTCATAGTCACCAGACGATCCCCTTTGTGGCGGTTATTGGTCATTCTTTTTCAGTTACCAACGTATGTTAACATGCTAGCTTAACATGTGCCGAGAGCGTCAATCAATAAATGATTATGAACTTTCCAAACCTTCAAATTTCCAATTTGAGCTAAAACTTTCTAGAAACATCCAAATGCAAATTCGGGCATACACCTAAGTCCAAAATAACCATCCGGACCTGACGGAACCATCAAAACTCCAATCCCAGGTCAAATACTAAAAAGTCAAACTTGGTCAACTCTTCCAACTTAAAGCTTCGATCATGAAGTTCATTCTTCCAAATTGATTCCGAATAACCTGAAAACCAAAATCGATGATTCACACAAGTCATAATACATCATACAGAGCTACTCGTGTCCTCAAACTACCGAGTGAAGTGCAAATGCTCAATACGACCGGTCGGGTCGTTACATTCTCCCCCACTTGAACATACATTCGTCCTCGAATGTGCCAAGGGTTAATCCAGAGCCACCAAACCGCCATGTAACCTTACCATGCACATACCCGGGGGTGATCCCACGTCACCCTATTCCATTAAGGCCCAAGAAAATAACATAACTGAAGATCATTATTTCAACCTTAGCCCATAAACAACAGAATCCAATTTCGAACCTCAGGAATTTCCTACAAGACCCAAACCTTGCATCTACACACTGTATAAGTCTGAACAGGCTGTATCAAGCCATAACTATAAGGCCCCGGAAAACTTCACTATGTAATTTAAGGTTTTGTGTTGTCAAGGTAGGTTAACACTGTATTTTCGGAGTTTTGGGTTGAACAATGCGCTGTGGAGTTGAAATTTTTCATCACGGCTAGACTAGGCTATAGCCAGGCTGGACCAGGCTTTTGCCTAGCGACGCCAGGTCTATAGCCCGGTTCGGAAATTTTGGACTATCTATTCTTCTCTCTTTATAACCCGATCCAACTTCGTTAAATACACACAATGGGTCATTTTTGAGCAAAAAAATTTGATGTTTTAGAGAGAGAGGGAGCCCTAGAGTGAGAAAGTGATCTTCACTAAAGCATTCTTCAATTCTTACACAAATCTTTGAAGATTAACAAGGAAAACACACTAGATCTTCATCCTTAAGATTGTGATTGCTAGGATTTTCGGAACATTGCAGTAATTTAAGAAAAGCTCAAGCAAGGTATGTATGGCTAAAACCCTCTCTTCTTAGAAATTGAACCCCTTGATGTCCATGCAATTGGCGTAAGTCCTAGAATTTATCAATATAGAAATTGTTATTCCATACGTGCTTGTTTTGCAAGAATATATGTACAATATGTATTTCAATGTTCCTATTATGCTATCTTGTCGTTTGAGGATGTGTTAAAGATATGGAATATGTGCTAAAATGCCTAGACTTCTAGTTGAGCTTGAATAAAGATTGTTATGCCAAAGTATGTGAAAACCTCTAGTCACCTATGATCTGTAATTGCTCTCGTGTGTACTCAATATCTTGAACTGAAAGGCTTGTTTGTTGAAAATGATAATAATGTGAAATGTGGGAAAGAACTTGCATTATGAAATACGACAAAGAGCCAAGATATGATATAACGATTATGGCCACTAGTACAGATGAATTGATATATGTGAAAGAAATATGAAATGAGATGATCGATGAAAAATGGTAATGCCTTGGCTAAGACGGCCTAGCCGATCGGGACGTTATCGGACCCCATGCCGCACACATGGTGGTACTGTGCTGGAAATTGAAACTAGAATTATAATTGTGGTGAATGTTTCTAATGGGATGACCTAGCTGATCGGGTCATGATCAGACTCTGTATAAAAGTACGGTGGTATTGTGAATGATGAGGTATTGATAATAATGATGTCCCAATTTAAAGATATGAAAATTACTTGAAAGCTTATGTGATCCTTAATGTAATGTTGTAGTGTTGTTGTAGGTTTCCATTGATTCCATGATTATTTCTTCTTGTATTATTGTTCTTTCTAATGAGATGGTGTTTAATAATACATACTAGTACTATTCGACATTACTAACATCCCTTTTGCCGAGGGAGCTACATCTTTAAATGGATGTAGATGGTTCCATAGCAGATAGTGTTGATCGCAACTAGTGGTGCATCATCACTATCTTCCCAGCATACTTGGTGAGCCCCATTTCTCCCTAGGGTCATGTAGTACATCTTTTGTTTGCATGTTTGCCACGTTTTTAGGTATAGTCGGGGCCTTGTTGCCGGCATTGTTATGACTCTCTTTGTATCATTAGAGGCTCCGTAGACACTATGTGGGTTGTATATAGGTATTGGAAGGGTTAGTGGATTATGTTGTGTTTTGGACCCTTGTTCCTTCAAATGGAAAAGTGTTTGTAATTTTGAAAAACATACCAATGAGGTAACAATTGAATCAATATGGAAATGTTTACAAAATATTCCGGTTGTATAAATATTAATAACCTATTTTCTTGATCATAATGAGTTGGGTAGAAAATGTCTTATAGGCTTGCTCAGTCGGGTTCACTCGGTTGAGCGCCGGTCGCGGCTCCCGAGGTCGGGGCGTGACAATAACCATAACCCAAGATGTACTCACATGACATACCACATAACTCAAATACTCATAGAATAATTTCTAGCCACCATAGCTGCTTAAAATAACTCGGTACTGGTAATAAACCTTATATCAAACAAAACCTTGTTCTAATACCTTCGTACACTACAGATGATGAAAGAAACATGCAGAAACTCATACTTATTCGTTAGATCAACCAGTCACGGAGCTCTGTCTCCTTCGACAAGAACTACAACCTAAAATCTTAGCCGATCAGCAACATTATCCTTCCAAATATACCACAATCAGATCTGATAACACCCATTGTCCAACGACCTCATCTTAGCAAATACAAGCTACTCTAATGACATGCCACACTAATACTACCCATAGACATAAACCGTGCAATCTGTGCACCAATATGCAATAATACAAATGTACTCAAACGTAGGAAATGACTCCAATGAGAGAACCATCCTGCAAGCTCAATAAGTACCACCACAACGCAATGATAAGTATCTATCACACACAATAGAACCAAAACACACGAGTCCAACACAAAGGATCATATCTCAACATAACTCCGCTGCAATGTGTGACCCCATCCAAACACTGGTCCATATGAAATACCTCAAGCTACCATGCCCAAAATCAACAGCCACATGCAAGTTGACATCAAGTACCCAAGGTGCATGACCATAACCACGGAGGAACCAATAACACAATACCATGGTCTGGAAAGAACATAACCAAATGCGCAATCAATCATTCAACACCCTAATACCCATCTCGCTCAAATTTTGCTATAAGGCCCAAATAGAACCGCACTATATGTGCATATAACAAATGAATCACAACCTTTCGTAGCATAGAGGGTAACTCATAGGCATATCAGAACACGAATAAGCTCACCTCTAACTGACTGGCTCACCTCTCAACACTAACCGTATTTAGTCAACAAATTTGACCCGGTGTAGGATACACATCCTCATTAGGCCTACCAATGGGCCCCAAATCCACTCTGGTCATCCACAAATAGAAAAATAACCCTCCAAAAGTCCAATGTGACTTAACCATAACACATACCATCTATGGCTAGCTTTGGCCACATTTTCACAGTCCACAACCACTAAACAATCTGCTCCTGAGAACTTCCAGTCTCTAAATCCAAAGAGCACACGAATCACCCTATCTGATCCTACCTCCATCACTCGAATGTCTAACATATCCCATGAGGAATACTTTGATAATTCTTTCGTGCCACATAGAAAAATCTGAATATCAGTAGTAGATCAACTAGGCGAGTACCACAATACCAATGAATCATCCGTAAGTCAAAACACAATGCGCCTTCTGAAATGCACAACCATCTTAGGAAATACCAAGTAGTAATAGTATTCATCTAAACATCTGATACCATCCATGTTGTCTAAGAATTTATGACCTTCCCTTCAAAACTGAACCGTGACCTTGCACATGCAAATCTCAATCCTACACAAAACACCATATCTATCATGCCATCATATGAAAAGCACGTGAATCTCATGATCAACTCTGAGTCGCTAGCAGAATACATACCTGATTAGTCAGAAACCTTTCATTTGATCTCATCTAGGAGAAAATCCCAATACGCAACATGTTCCTCACACCAGTAGGAAATATCTACCTCGAACCGTGATAGAAATCGTCGAGAACTCTTTGGAATCCATTTGCACATAACCAAGCTATCAGAACCGAATTCCTCTAACTCAACCAAGCCACGCAGGTTGCCAAAACCCAATAGCATTGCCACAAAATACCTGTAGAGACTCACCACATCATAAGTACCCAAAGAACCGACCATATACATCATTGTACTGATCCAACCTACTATCAAGCCGTCCTACTTCTCCGAGTTTCTTTTTGAATTGCCTTTAAGTTGATACTTCTCCTTGATAGAACACCATGATCCTTACCCAACTCACCACAATAGATCTAGCATAAAACCACACGCCCTAAGGCCCATAAGCCGTTGAATTTCCTCTTAAGCACCCCAAAAATACCACAACTGAGGCACCCACTCTAAAAAGACCTTCTATGAACCTAAAGTCGTTAACCTCACCTTCTTGATATTGAAATGTAGAATCCATAGTGATACATAAATACTACAAGTCCCGGTTCCATTCAATGCGAATCTCAGATCTTAATCATATATAAATCCAGAACATTCTCAATTGCCACATATAATCTTGAATCCATTAGAACCTTCTTGAGATTCATCCACTCTACTCAAATCTCAATTGCACCGCCCAAACGGGTCGAACGATCTATGATCAATTAGCACAATAACACCCCAAAGAAGTAATCATGCCTTAACGCAACCGAGCAAATTCCTACTCCATGTGCACTACATCCCTCACGAATAACCACTCAATCATTCCATGATTCACATATACCCATAGAATGTAATACAACCCGCACCAGAAATTCCCTCACTCGAGCCATCCTCGATCTCAACCTTTGTAAGCCATAACAGATTCACAAGAATACCTCAAATCGAAATCAATACAACAAATAACCATGCAATCAACTCATCGATAGCAGACTTCCCCACTTGGCTCGAGGCCATGGAATAAAACATCTGATAACTTACAATAACCATACCCCATTACTGCCATAATACCACTGTGAGGTTCAACTAAATCCTTCATAAACTCATGTAACACAATCCATATAATACCTCAAGTCACTTATAAATCTCGCATTCATCCTCGTGACAGTCAGGTTAACTATTACAATTGATCCAACTCAAATCGCACAAATATAAGCCACTAATAGAATAGTAAGCCTTCACACAACATTATAAGGATCACACATCCGTAGATTACCGCGCAGGTTATAACCCACTTGCTTAGCCTCAAACTGACATGTCTTTATACCCATTCGCAACCACCACTACTACTCCAACACCTAATCTTCCTGAGTCTGAAATCATTAATAGGACATGAGAATCTAATTCATTCCACAATTAATCAACATGAAAAATTCTACATTACAATTATAACTTGAGACTATACGTCACATCAAGACAGAAATCAAGTACCCAATAGTCCTTTCTGTATCTCAAGCAACCACTTCTCGTCACATTCAAACCACTTGAACACATTCCACCATCACATCACACTCATCATATAGCCATCCAACCACTCATCGAGCCACAAATTCCACTCATAGGGACACTACTGGACTTATAAGTCCAAAAACACGTGCTCACACAACCGAAATCTCCATACTCAAGCTACAAACAAAACCCATCCTCAAGCCCTCCAGACTGGCCCATCATCAGCATGCCGAAATCACATCTCGCACCTCATCCATGGAATCACAAGTCGGCAATGCACAACTGATACTGAGCGCTCATATTCGCACACGAATGTGTAGAAAGAATTCATAGAGTTATGTTTCAAGCTGAATCAATTCCACACGATAAGGAAAGAAAGATGGGAAATTATCCTAAATGCCCTGTAGCCTCTCGAAGATAGGTATGGACGTCATCATACCAATCCGCAAGATTCTACTAAACACTTGCTCATGACTCATAGAACCTATGAACCTAGAGCTTTGATACCAACTTGTCACGATCCAAAATCCAACTAGTCGTGATGGCACCTAACCCAACCCGCTAGGTAAGCTAATTAACAACTATAACACAATATAATAATACTGATGTGAGTCGAAGATGAGATAACTGAATTTTATACAACTTCCTAAGGATAGGTAGTATAAGTCATGAGCTTCTAAGATTTAGAGTTTACAAAGCTAGTATGAAATAAATACATCGTATGTCCGAATGTACATAAATAGATTTTTATAAGTCTAGAGCTACCATGAACAAGAGGCAGATGTAACTGAAATGCAAGTACGTCTTCAATGCTAGCTTTCGTCATACATAACAACATCAAATCCAAAATCTGCACGCAAGGTGAAGAAGTATAGTATGGGTACAACCGACCGCATGTACTCAATAAGTAACAAACTTAGCCTTAGGTTGAAAGTAGTGACGAGATGGAACAAAAGTTGGAGCCCAACACCAATAGCCAACAACAGTTCATAACAAAATAATAATAATAATGGTATAAGAAACATATTTAAATATAAGATGCTCAACTCGTTCCGGAAAAAAAAAATAGGCATGCTTTTCAAGTATATCAGTGAAAACCTAATTCTTTTACCGTAATCACCAAAAATATGAGTAAGCTTGAAAACTATGATTTTTACTTGAAAACTATGATTTTTTCCCAAAAACTTCCAACAACAGGTAAGATGTTCCATTATCAAGTGGCATGAGGAAAGTATATCTCTATGCGTACATGTCAATGTATGCATGCCAACTGCAATACAATGCAATGATAAAACCATATGCATACTCTCAGGTGTACCAATGCACTAAGTCCTCCCAATCACTCAGTCCTCACAGTCACTCAGTCCTCGCAACCACCTAGTCCTCACAGTCACTCAATCCTTCCAATCACTTGACACTCGCGCTCGGCACTCGCACTCAGTAGGTACTTCCGCTCACTGAGGGTATGTACAGACTCTGAAGGGGCTCCTTCAACGAAAGCGCTATAATAAGTCAATCATGGCATAAATCAACATAACATGCTGCGGCATGCAGCCCGCTCCCATAAGTATCACTCACAAATAGGCCATTGGCCTCACTCAGTCATCAATCTCTCCAGTCTCTCGGACTCACAATGTCATGAAAGATCAACCCAAAAATAATGATGTGATGTATCAATCAATGGTAACAGAGGTTGAGATATGATATGTAGATGAATGTGTATGACAGAATATGTAATTTCAATATAAACAGATAACTCAACAACAGAAATAACCCCAGTGAGTCCCAATAGGATAATCATATAGCCTAGATATGATTTCTAACATGGATCATAGCTCAATTACTCTAGCATGTAGAGATTTCATGGATACAAATAATATTAGGTGACTACACAATACTATAGAAATAATCGAGTTACAATTCACACGGTGCACGCCCATACACCCGTCACCTAGCATGTGCGTCACCTCAACACCAAACACATATCACGTATATTTGGGGTTCATACCCTCTGCACCAAGTTTAGAAGTGTTACTTACCTCGAACAAGCCAAATCCAACATCAAGCAAGCCAATCAATGCTCCAAAAATGCCATCTCGCGCGTACCAACATCTGAACGGCTCAAAACTAGCCAAAAGCAACTCAAATACATCAAATAAAGCCTAAGGAAACAATTCCAATTGATAAAAGTCAAATCTTTACTCAAAAGCCCAAAATCAACCAAAACGTCCAACCCGAGCCCGTGCCTTGGAACTCAACAAAACTTATAAATCTGACAATCCATTGAATTATGAGTCCAACCATACTAGTTTTACTCAAATCTGACTCCAAATCGATGTTCAAAACTCAAAATTTCACTTTATGAGATTTTAGACAAAACCCCCCAAATTTCACTTTTGAAATCATCAACCAATTGCCAAAAATGAAGATAGATTCATGAAATATAATAAAAAACGAGCATAAAATACTTACTCCAATCTATGTGGTAAAAATCACTTCAAAAATCATCCAAATTCGAGCTCCCCAACTCAAAATATGATCAAATGAACAAACTCAAGCATATCTGAAACACACTCGAGCCCCACAGGACCCCCGTCCAAACATGCGAACAAGTCCCATAATATAAAATGGACTTCCTCGAGGCCTCAAATCACACATAAAAACATCAAAATGATGAATCGCACCTCAATTCAAACTTGACTGAACTTTGGACTTTCAACTTCCAAAACTCGCGCCGAAACATATCAAATCAACCCGGAATAAACCCAAATTTTGCATACAATTCCTAAATGACATAACAAAGCTATTCCAATTCCTAGAACTGTAATTCGAATATGATATCATCAAAGTCAACTCTCGGTCAAACTTATGAACTTTCCAAACCTTCAAATTTCCAACTTTCGCCAATTTGAGCCGAAACCTTCTAGAAACATCCAAATGCAAATTCGGGCCTACGCCGTCCAAAATCACAATCCGGGCCTAACGGAACTATCAAAACTCTAACCCATGGTCAAATACTAAAAAGTCAAACTAGGTCAACACTTCCAATTTAAAGTTTTGATCATGAAGTTCATTCTTCCAAATTAATTTCGAATAAAATAAAAACCAAAACCAACGATTCACACAAGTCATAATACATCATACGGAGCTACTCGTTCCCTCAAACTATCAAGCAAAGTGCAAAAGCTCAAAATGATCGATCGGGTTGTTAAAGATAGGGGCCGAGGTAGGAGCTGAGGTAGAGGTAGAGATCAGCCTAGAGCACATGAAGTAGCACCCATTGTGGAGCCTCAGATTGATCACAAGGAGTAGATCCCAGTTCAGACCACATCGGCTGGACCCGCTCATGTCCTGGACAGATTCATTGCCACTCCCACACTTCAGGACGCTCTAGTCCATTTAGTTGGACTCATGGAGAGTGTGGCTTAGACAAGAGTATTTCCTATTGCACCAGTTGTCTCTCAAGCTGGGGGAGGAGCATAGACTCCCGCCACTCACACTCTGGAGCAGATGGCTCCCATATATCAGAATCCAACGGTTCTAACATTTGGGGTAGTTCAGCCCATTATTGCTACACGGCCCGGGGAGAGGCCTGTGATGTATTCTAAGGGATTGATGAGGTTGGATAAGTTCACCAAGATCTTTCATGTTCATTTTAGAGGTACACCTTTTGAGGATCCACAGGACTATTTGGACCATTGCCACGAGGTGTTGCACAACATGGGTATTGTGGAGTCCAATAGAGTCGACTTTGCAGTGCTCCAAATGACCGGTTTTGCCAAGAGGTGGTGGAAGGATTTTGTACAGAGCAGACCAACTAGTTTAGCTCCACTTACTTGGGATCCGTTTTTGTAGTTATTTATAGAGAAATTCATTCTTTTCACTCCGAGAGAGGAGTACCGTAGGCGGTTTGAGCGCCTCTAGTAGGGTGGCATGACTGTTGCCTAGTACGAGACCGAATATGTGTATTTAGTCCATTATGCAACTATTCTAATTCCCATGAATAGGGAGAGGGTGAGGAGATTTATTGATGGTCTTACTTTCGATATTAGGCTACAAATGGCCAAGGAGATAAGGGATGATATTTCTTTCCAAAGGACCGTAGAGATTGCTAGCCGAATCGAGATAATTCATAGTCTGGGTATAGAGACAGTGTTAAAGAAGAGGCCTCGTCATTTTGGTGGTTTCAGTGGTACCTTATTTAGAGGCAGATGTTCTTTTGGTAGAGACCATCCTCCCAGGCTGATTCAGTTATCTCTTCAGGTAGCCCACGGTGCTTCGGGCAGTCGTGGTTCTTATGGGCCTCGTTTTGAACATCCAGCATTCTGTACACTTTTAGCTTCTATTAATGCACTACCGCTATAGGTTACTACAGTGGTTATTCAGGATGTCAGTCTCAGCTTCAGCAGCCACAATAGCCGAGAGTATGTTTTGAGTGTGGGGGTGTAGGTCACATCAGGAGGTACTATCCTAGATTGGTAGGCAGCAAACCTCACTAGGGTTCTCGTGCCATTATGCCAGCACCGGTCAAAATTTGGTCACGCCTAACTATGCCTTCTAAAAGATAAAGCGGTCGTTGCAAGCATAATTCGATTTTAAGTCCGGAGTCAAATCCTCAGGGAACTAACCTATCTATTACAACTCTTGGCAATGCTATTATCAACTCAAACAATTTCCAGATGCAAGATTTTTATCAATAAAGAATGGGTTTTTTTTACTACTTCAAATGATAATAAATTAAAAATAAGCTAAATCAAAGATAATTCAGTGGTAAAAAGGTCTACGGTATTGATTTCCCCAATTGCTAGTTTAAGTCTTAATTCTTTGGCTATAATCTAGCCGTAATACTTCTATGAGGATTATGAGCTATGGGTTATTTTAATTATCTCTCGATCAACTACGATAATTTACTAGAGCATTCTCTCGAACTACTCTAGCTGACAATTCGTGCAGCTCTGAATTATTCCACCAAAGTTTCGTTATCTCTAACCCCACTTTTAAGTTCAAGTAATGAATCTCTTCAATTACCCAAAAGTGGTGTTGTTCAACAGCACTCTAACCTAGTATTCTCTCTCAAGCAACACAAGGCAATTAGACACGATTAATCAAGGGCCCATTCAATTAATCACCATACAAAATGTAGTTGAACAATAATATAATAAATCCGGCTCGATTATAATAAAGTTGAGTCAAAACATCATCCAACAATTGGTTCCACCAACCCTAGATTAAATGTTTATATACTCATAACAAAGCAAGAGAAAACTACTAAATTATTCATAATGTGAAATTGCAATAATAAAGAGAAGATAGAAAAACTCTAATATTTGGTTGATTTTCTCACACTTGTTCTTGCCTCCAAAGTAGTCTAAAAACAAGCTTAGTGATTTCTTGGATGAGCTTCTGGAGTTTATAAGGGTTTGGAATAAGTTTTTCCCGAGTTACACTTTGGTCCCCAAAATTTCTGGCAACTGCACAGTTCACCGCGGCCGCGGCAGACCTCGGCGTGACCGCAGTGAGAGCCAAACATTCTGCCTCGCGTCTGTGGCCTGCCGCGGTCCACCGCGGTCACGGCGGATTCAAACCCAGTCCACTTTTTGCTTCTTTCTGCTTGGGTGCTTCTTGATTGGACTTTTTTTCATATTATAGACTCCAAAACACTCCATAGTTCTTCCTAACTTGGATTAATCCCTGCGAAGCAAAAGAACACCAATTAGAGCATTTTGTTATCATTTAGACTATAAAAAAACAATAAAGCATGGTATAATTAGGGTGGAAATATCATCTATGTAGCCTATCATCAATACCCTACACTTAAATCATTTCTAGTTCTCGAGCAATCCACCACCCTCTATCAAAGTTCCTTTCCTAAGCTTTCCCTTTAACGAATCACACTAAGAATAATTCACCAAAGTTGCACCTAGTAGTGAACAACCTTTGCCTCAAAAGTCGAATCTCACATATCGTGCAATATTCGTACTTACTCAAACTACTCTATACAGAGGTCAAGACTTATCTTTCCTTCGTGAATCACATTCCCTCATATCGCATAAGAGAGTAGTTCCACAATTAATATTATTAAGAACAATTAGGAACTCAGATGGACAAAATTCGCTCACTCTCCAAGAGAACATTCACATGCCACAAAGATGCACCATAGGCTTGCCCGTAGTGTACTACTCTACTAATCGAGCCTATTCTGTCTAAGATCAATTAGGACTTCACTCAGTTGTAATGTAGGCAAAGGGATGGGTAGGATATATTTGGATATAGTGACTAACCTCCCTAAGCACTTTTAATACAATCACATTAACCTTCCAAATCATACTTATGTCAACCAGACGTTCCACCATATTTTATTTATAACAACTCATTCCTTTAGGTGCATTTGTATCAAGCTACCACTTATCAACTAATACATTTATTCTTTTTTTTATAACATGGCGCTTCTTCTTTTACTCTTCCCAGAACTGCACCTTTCCTCTATTTCATTGGTTCCACTCAAAAACCAAACCACCACCCCTCACTTTAACTTTTGCATATGTCAAGGTCTTTCAAGTGCTCATGGGAGGTAAAAGGGGTTCAAACAGATGGCTATTCAAATAATTGGGTAAGGTTCGCAATGTGGTTGCCAAAGAAACAGGCTTATAGGTTCAACGAGGTTAACTATGATGTATTACATTTAGGTGGGTTTACTTTATATATCTGGCTTAACAAAGAAATGCCTATATCACTTCTAAGACTGAATGAAGCTACTATTTCGCGTTGTAAACACACAGGGCAAGTTCTAGGCAACAAATGTAAAGCATAGAATACAGTACATCTCTCACACACACATGGCACATGAGTCACTCCAGATTGGTTTATCGAGACACTCTCTTTTGAGTGTTCAAGTCAGTTACAAACATACAAATTTAAGGCCCTTTAGCAAGAGTCAACCATTGAGACTAGGCATTACACTCTAGTCTCGATTGTGTTCAGGTGTATTAACGCCAAGGGTTTCTCTTTCTATTTCAGCTCATAGCCCATTAATACTAACTAAAAACTAAAAACAAAATAAACAAAAATTACCTACACTCGGTTCAAGCTAAACCCTTGGAAAAGAACCGTGGCACAAAGAAAAACCAAGGGGGAGTTACTAAAAAAATCTTTTTGGTATTTTCTCTAGACTAACATCCCTCAAGAAACTGTCTCAAATATCTGTCATCAGAAAGAGTCCTTATATTCTTTCTTTTGTTCGACTAATGTCCCTCAAGAGACCTGTCGAAAGGTGTCCGTCTTTGGGCCAAGTCGAAGTTAACTACATGACCTTACCATACCAATCAATCAAAATGAAAGCAACATCATACAACGTTACACAGTCTATTTACAACAACAGCCATCCCCCACCCCACACTTAAAAGTTTGGCATGTCCCCATGTCAACAAATATAAAGCATAGTAAGGTAAAATGACTTCCCTGAAGATCAATCCTGATCAGAGACGGTGCCAAGATCGAGGTGACATGCTCGTCCTAGCGCCCGAAGCCATCCCATAATCTTCTTCTCCGACTTGGCCTGTTGAGTGGTCAGAATGTCAACTTTGGTGCCCAGGTCATCGACAGAAGTGCGGAGACCAGCCATTTCTTGCTCCAAAGCTGTCATGCAGGTACTCTGGCGGGGCTATGATGGGCCTGCCTCATCAACTCTCGTAGGTGGTGGGAACTCAGCTGCCTCCGCATCATCATCGTCAGATTCATCATCATCCTCAACCATCACCACCGGCTCTCTTCCAATTCCGATTTGCTTCCCCAGAACGGGGCTTTCAGTAGCAATTTCCCATCAACTCTAAGGTTTTCAGGGACTCTAGCAAGACGGCACAGCTTGGTGACCAGATACGGGAAGTAAAAACCTTTGAGTATCTTAGGTGAGCGAATGAACATCTCATCATGGAGGAGCAGAGTGATATCAAAATCCTGGTGGGTCATAAGACTGTAGATAGCCGCTTCTCGTGGCCCATTGATATTATTCATGTTGTTGGAGGGTAGCAAGCGGCTATTGATAATGGTGAGACAACACTTTGCCTCCCAATTAAGAGACTGCGAGTTCAATGCTATCAGATGCTTTATCCATATAAACTCCCTGTCAGGCACACATATGACATCAAGAATTGGTGTCCAATTGACCCTCGGGTGGGGATAAGCAATATAAGCATCCATCTCCCCCGTGAATATTGGTAGCCGGTACACCCAGCGGATGGCCTCGAGGGACGCATTTACCCGGGTATTGCGTACTGTGACAACCCCATCCTCATGTTCCGGGTAGTTGGCATAAAATTCCCTTACCATCTGTACATTTGCCTCCTCCGGTTCCTTAAAGAAGATGTCCAACTGATGCCTCCTCAACTCAGCAAAGATATTCGGGCATTCCACTTGCAAAGCTGCCCGGTCAATATGCACCTCCGGTAATAATTTCTTAGATGCATTTGCATTGTACCTGTCCTCCGTCGGTTTGGAGACAAACCTAATGCTGTCAAACTGTGCCGCACTAGCTTGACCCCTAGCTCTCGAGGAACTGCCTGGTCCACTAGCGGAGGACCCTGTGTTGCGTCTCTTCCTAGATGGATGCATTTTACCTGTCAAACAGAGAATTGCCTATCAGTGAGGGTGTGTGAACTATGGGTGGTTACTCAGACTTCACCACAACCATGGTCACATTAGCCCTTATAACTCCATTGGGGCAATTCCACAAATACCTTGTGGGCAAGACACTTTCCTAACACATATCACCCATATGGATATATCAATGCTTCCCCCAAATCATAATTTGCACTTCACCATTCCACCCACAACGCTAGTCTTATACACACAAGCACACACATCTCTACAACATAGTGCACACAATTCACTACACATTAAGCACAAAACCCATTACAAAGCAAAAGGAAAATCAAAAGAAAAACTCTACGAAAAATACTACATAATTAAACATTAAACTACATAAAAACTAAAACAAAATACAAGAAAAGAGAAGGAGAAGCATGTCATACCTGGGATGAGTAGAGAGTGAAAGCAATGAGGGTTGGAGAAGATGGGAGATGGGACTGAATGGGAGAAAAGTGAAGAAGAAGAAGAAGAAGAAGAAGAAGAAGAAGAAGAGAGGAGGAGGGCGTTTGGTTAGGTTTAGAGAGAGAGAGAGGAATTGGATAAGGATGGGGTGGGGTGGGGGTTATGATATTATTGGGGGGGGGTAAAAAATTAGAAAATAAAAGAATACGAAAAAAAATAAAATAAAAAATACTTACCTGACGACGAACTGCTCGCGGTGGGTTAAAAAACTTGAGGTAGAATGTTCTTGACACACCGGGTCCTACCGCGGTCGTGGTGGGTTGAGCAAATTCGAGGCAGAATGCTCGTCCATCATCGCTGTCGCGGTGTGAGGAATTTTTTTATAAGGTTACATAAGAAAACAAAAACAACAACATTCGTGGGTTGCCTCCCACACAACACCTGATTTAACGTCGCGGCACGACGCAGGCTCGGATCATCACTCCTCATTCGCGTATTGGGGCTCTTCCAACATTGTTACCTCTCTATCCCCTTTCTCTTCTACCATTCCAAGGTAATGTTTCAACCTTTTCCCATTCACTATGAACTTATTTGTCCCATCTTCTGATTCAATCTCAACAACTCCAGTTGAGAACATTTGCACCACTCTGAAGGGTCCTGACCACCGAGACTTCAACTTACCCGGAAACAACCTCAATCTTGAGTTGTATAACAACACGAGCTCTTCGGATTTGAAGTTTCGGTCCACAATGTGCTTATCATGCATTAGTTTTATCCTTTCTTTGTATAATCTAGCACTCTCGAATGCCTGGAACCTGAATTTCTCTAGCTCATGTAACCCAGTGACTCTGTTGGTTCCTGTTATCTCCATGTCCAAGTTCAACTGCCGCAATGCCCAAAGTGTTTTATGCTCGAGCTCTACCAGAAGGTGGAATGCCTTTCCAAATACCAACTTGTATGGTGACATACCAATTGGAGTTTTGAAGGCTGCCCGGTACGCCCACAATGCATCACCCAGCTTCTTCGTCCAATCAGTCCTTGTTACATTCACTGTTTTTGTAAGGATACTTTTAATTTCCCTGTTGTACACTTCAACTTTCCCGCTCGACTATGGGTGGTACGGGGTGGTCACTTTATGACGAACTCCATACTTTTCCAACAGCCGTGCGAACGCTCTATTGCAAAAATGGGTTCCGCCATCACTGATTATAGCTCTCGGGGTGCCAAAACGTGTGAAGATGTTCTTCTTTAGAAAGCATGTTACCCCTTTTGCATCATTGGTTGGGAGAGCCACTGCTTCAACCCACTTGGAAACATAGTCAACTACTACCAATATGTAATTGTTACCATATGAGCTGACAAATGGCCCCATGAAGTCGATCCCCCACATGTCAAAAACCTCCACCTCTTGAATTGTGGTAATTGGCATCTCGTGTCGACGAGATATGTTGCCTGTCCTTTGGCATTCATCGCAACTTTTGACCCCAAGTATGGGCATCCTTGAACAGAGTTGGCCAATACAAGCCCGACTCCAACCCCTTAGCTTCTGTCCGAATTCCTCCAAAGTGTCCACCATATGGTGAAGCATGGCAAGCCTGCAAAACAGAATGTTGATCTTTCTCGGGGATACAGCTCCGGATCATGTTATCTACACATATTTTAAACAGTAGAGGTTCATCCCTATAATAAGACCGACAATCACAAAAGAACTTTTTCTTTTGAATTGAAGAGAGTTCATAAGGTACAATACCACTTGCTAAATAGTTAGCAATATAGGCATACCACGGTGCCTCCTCCATTGTCATTGCTAGTAACTGCTCATCCGGGAATGTCTCTTTTATATCCTCAACCTCTACCTTCTTTTCAGCTCCTTCCAACCTTGAGAGGTAGTCAGCTACTTGGTTCTCTGTCCCTTTTCTGTCATGGATCTCCAGATCGAATTCTTGTAACAAAAGAACCCAACGAATCAAGTGTGGCTTTGACTCCTTCTTTTCTATCAGGTACCTAATTGTTGCATGGTCAGTATAAACAATAACTTTTGAGCCAATCAAGTATGACCTGAATTTGTCAAATGTAAAAGCGATAGCCAACATCTCCTTTTCTGTGACGGTGTAATTGAGTTGTGCACCGCTTAGCGTTCTGCTTGCATAGAAAATCGGGTGCATCAATTTATCCTTTCGCTGCCCCAAGATTGCTCTTATAGCATAGTCACTTGCGTCGCACATGAGCTCGAACAGTTGCTCCTAGTTGAGTGCAACAATGATGGGTGTAGTCACCAATCTCTTCTTCAGCTCCTCAAATGCCAACCTGCAATCATTAGAAAACACAAATGGCTGCTCCTTTTCAAGGAGTTTGCATAAAGGGTTAGCAATCTTAGAGAAATCTTTTATGAATCGCCTGTAAAACCCGGCGTGCCCAAGGAAACTTCTCAATGCCTTGACTGAAGTAGGCGGTGGCAACTTCTCAATCACATCAACCTTAGCATGGTCAACCTCGATTTCCTTACTGGACACTCGATGCCCCAAGATTATCCCTTCTTGTACCATAAAATGGCACTTTTCCCAATACTAAATTTGTCTCCACACATCTTCTGAGAATTCTTCTTAAGTTGTGAAGACAGTCCTCAAATGAATCCCCCACCACGGAGAAATCATCCATAAATACCTCCATAATTTCCTCCACCATGTCCGTAAAAATGGCTAACATACACCGTTGAAATATCATCGGTGCATTACAAAGCCCAAAAGGCATTCTCTGAAAGGCAAAGATGCCGTACGGACAAGTGAATGATGTTTTGGGTCTCTTGAGATCTGATTGTACCCCGAATAACCATCCAAGAAACAGAAGTGAGATCGCCCAGCCAACCTGTCCAGCATTTGGTCAATGAATGGCAAGGGAAAATGGTCCTTCCGGGTGGCTATGTTCAATTTCCGGTAATCCATGCAAATCCGACATCCTATGACTGTAGGAGTCGAGATCAACTCATTATTCTCATTTTGTACAACCGTCATTCCTCCCTTTTTTGGCACACACTGAACAGGGCTGACCCAATTGCTGTCTGAGATGGGGAAGATGATACCCGCATCTAACCAATTGATCACTTCTTTCTTCACCACCTCTTTCATATTTGGGTTCAGCCTTCATTGATGTTCTTTGGAAGGTTTGTGCCCTTCTTTCAAGAGAATCTTGTGCATACAAAAAGCTGGGATGATACCCTTTAGGTCCGCCATGGTCCAACCAATGGCAGTCTTACATTCCTGTAGCACCTGTAGGAGCTTCTCTACCTATACATCTAGCAAACCGGATGATATAATAACAGGCAAAATAGAATCAGGCCCTAAGAAAATGTACTTGAGGTGAGCTGGGAGTGGTTTCAGCTCCAGTTTGGGTGGTTCCTCCACTAATGGTTTTGCTGGTGGTGTAGCCCTCTTTTCTAACTCCAAGGACTCGAACTGAGGTTACCTCTTCCAGAATCCTTGGCCTTCGAGTGCCATGACCCACTCTGCCAACCCTTAACCATCCATCTCCTCTAAATTTGTCAGACAAGCCCCCAAGGGATCTTTAGCAGTCAGGGTCTCATCTTCGTGCAGGATCACATCCACCGCCTCCACTAGTGAGCAATTAGCATATTCACTGGGTCTCCTCATGGATTGCTGAACATTGAATATGACTTCTTCATCGTTCAACCTCATTTTTAATTCCCCAGTTTCACAATCGATCAGTGCTCTCCCAGTGGCTAAGAATGGCCTCCCTAAAATGATAGGTATCTCTTCATCTACCTAGAAATCCAGAATAACAAAGTCTGTAGGGAATACAAACTTCCCCAATTGTACCAACACATCATCAAGAATCCATGTTGGCCTTTTAACCGTGCAGTTAGCTAGTTGCAAAAGCATCAAAGTCGGTCTAGCTCTGCCAATGCCCATTTTGGTGTATATGGCTAGAGGCATCAAGTTTATGCTGGCTCCTAAGTCACATAATGCCTTTGCAAAGGCATAACTCCCAATAGTGCACGGAATAGTAAATCGACCTGGGTCAGACATCTTTTGAGCCATGGGTCTTGTCACTACTGCACTGTAGGTCTGTGTCAGAGTTACTGTGGATAGGTCCTGAAAGTCAAATTTTTGTGACATTAGGTCCTTCATCATCTTTGCATAGCTTGGCATCTCTATCAAAGCATCCATCAGAGGAATATTCAATTGAATTTGACAAAGCATCTCCATGAATATCCTGTATTGATCTTCCTTATTTTGTTTTGCCAGTCTCTGAGGGAATGGTGCAGGTATCACCCTTTGTGCACTGCTAGCTGGCTTCTCTCTGTTGGGGTTTTTTAGTACAAGAGGTACCACTTGTTCTGCAGCTTGTTCACTCTCTTTAGCCTTACCCTTATCATCCTGAACCTGTTCAACCACCACTTCAGTAAGTTCTGCTAATTCATCTACCTCCAATGGAACTGGAGTGGCTGGCGTAGTCTCTTTACTAGATTGTGCAACTTCTTGCTCCCTGTCTAAATCTCTCCCATTCCGGAGACTTACGACCATCAGCTGATTCAGGTTTTGCTCCTTGGGGTTGATGTTCGTGTTTGCTGGCAATGTTCCCTGAGGGCAGTTTTTTAAGGCCATGGAGAGCTGTCCCAATTGAGTTTCAATGTTCTTTATTGCTGAGTGATGCACTACCAACTTTTCCTACATCTTACCATTTGTTCCAATGAGTTGTTGAAGCATAACCCTGATCTCTACCATGTTGTTATCTTGTTGCTGAGGAGGTGGATGATATGCCAATTCTTGTTGGTTCTGCTGCGGATAGCCTTGTTGTCTCTGATATGGCACCATTTGTCACAGGGGTTGCATACCTCCTGGTCGTATTGGTCTGTACTACTGATTGGTTGCTGGTCTCCATTGTTGTCCTCCTTGTCTCTGACCCCAAAAGTTGTTGACATAATTCATATCCTCTCTTAACCTTTGGTTGTCACCTTATCCACTCCATGAACACACATAAGACTAATTAATGCAGGGTGTACACAATCCTCCATTTGTTTTGTCAACAATATGCACTTGCTTTGTACCCACCTCATCAATCTTCTTTGTCAATATACTCATCTGAGTCATGAGTGTGGCTATGTTCTCTGCATGCGAATTATTTGGGTCAAGAAGAACTAAATGCACTATTAGTGCTAGTGTTGTGCCCTTCGTCATCCACCTCGAATTCTGGGACATCTTGTCAAGAAGGATTTTGCACTCGGTGAATGTATTACTCAGAAATGCACCCCCACCTAAAGCATCTACATTGGCCTTTAGATTGTCTGCTAACCCCATGTAGAATCTCTGGCCGAGCATCTGGTCTGGAATACCATGGTGGGGACACTTCACTAGCATCCCTTTAAATCTTTCCCAAGTTTCCTGCAAGGTCTCAGTAGGCTGCTGCTTGTACTGTTGTATCTCATCAATCTGTCTTGCAGTCTTGTTGGGCGGGTAAAACTTGTTCAGGAACTACTTGACTAATTCCTCCCAGGTGATAATGGAATTTATTGGGAGCGAATTCAGCCAAGTCTGAGCTTCCCCAGTCACAGAGAACGGGAACAGTAACAACTTAATAGCTTCTGGGGTCACATTTGGCTGCTTTTGGGTCACACAAATCGACAGAAATTTTTTCAAATGTTGTTGAGGGTCTTCAATGTATGACCCGGAGAACAGTCCCTTATTCTACAAAAGATGTAGCATGTTATTGGTGATCTGGAATGTCTCGCTATTATTGGGGGCACAACAATGGCAATGGCCAGGTTGTCAGCTATTAGTTGTGCCCATTCATAAAGTGCAGCTTCTGGCACAAGAGGTGCCACCACTCTGACGTTTGGGTCAGTTGGCTCATCCCTGATGTTTCCGTCAACATTGTTTACGTCACCCATGTCAATTTCAAGTTGGTGTGTTTGTTGTGATTATTTGTTCTTCTTGTTGGCATGGTTCAATGCCTGAATGTTTTCTCGGGGTCTGAGAGTCCTTCAAGCAGTTCTCCAGTCCTCGAAGAATTCCTAGGCATACACCTGAATCTCACAAGAGTTCAAACATGAGAATTTCAATGAAAAAAAATTGTTTAACACCTTAGAAATTTTATCTAAACTAATAATTCCAGCCCTACTTCTAAGTTGTAATAAATAACACCGTTAATTCTCCGACAATGGCGCCAAAATTTGATCACGCCCAACTATGCCTTCTAAAAGACAAAGTGGTCGTTGCAAACATAATCCGGTTTTAATTCCGGAGTCGAATTCTCAGGGAACTAACCTATCTATTACAACTCTTGGCAATGCTATTATCAACTCAAACAATTTTCAGATGCAAGATTTTTATCAATAAAGATTGTTTTTTTTACTATTTCAAATGATATTAAAAATAACAATAAGCTAAATCAAAGATAATTCAGTGGTAAAAAGGTCTAGGGTATTGATTTCCCCAATTGCTAGTTTAAGTCTTAACTCTTTGGCTATAATCTCGTTGTAATACTTCTATGAGGATTATGAGCTATGGGTTATCATAATTATCTCTCAATCAACTACGATAATTTACGAGAGCATTCTCTCGAACTATTCTACCTGACAATTCGTGCATCTCTGAATTATCCTACAAAAGTTTCGTTATCTCTAACCCCACTTTTAAGTTCAAGTAATGAATCTCTTCAATTACCCAAAAGTGATGTTGTTCAATAGCAATCTAACCTAGTATTCTCTCTCAAGCAACACAAGGCAATTAGACACGATTAATCAAGGGCCCATTTAATTAATCACCATACAAAATGTAGTTGAACAATCATATAATAAATTCGGCTCGATTATAACAAAGTTGAGTCAAAACCTCATCCAACAATTGGTTCCATGAACCCTAGATTAAATGTTTAGCTACTCATAACAAAGCAAGAGAAAACTACTAAATTGTTCATAATGCGAAATTGCAATAATAAAGAGAAGATAGAAAAACTCTAATGTTTGGTTGATCTTCTCATACTTGTTCTTGCCTCTAAAGTACTCTAAAAACAAGCTTAGTGATTTCTTGGGCAAGCTTCTAGAGTTTATAAAGGTTTGGAATAAGTTTTTTTGAGTTACACTTTGGTCCCCAAAATTTTTGGCAACTGCACAGTTCACCGCGGCCGCGGTAGACCGCGGCGCGACCGCAGTGAGAGCCAAACATTCTGCCTCGTGTCTGTGGCATGTCGCGTCCAACCACTGTCCACCGCAGTCGTGGTGGATTCAAACCCAATCCACATTTTGCTTCTTTCCACTCGGGTGCTTCTTGATTGGACGTTTTCTTCACATTATTGACTCCAAAACACTCCATAGTTCTTCCTAACTTGGATTAATCCCTGCGAAGCAAACGAATACCAATTAGAGCATTTTGTTATCATGTAGCCTATAAAACAACAATAAACCATGGTATTATTAGGGTGCAAATATCGTCTATGTGGCCTATTATCACTCCACCACCCGCACAACCAGCTAGAGGCGATTCAGGTAGCTAGAGGTGGAGGTCATGCTATTAGAGGTGGAGGCTAGCCAGCTAGAGGCCATCCGAGAGGTGGAGATCAAAGTAATGGGGCCCAGCCCTATTGTTATGCATTCCCAGCTCGACCTGAGGTGGAGTCATCTAACGTCATCATCATAGGTATTGTTCCGATTTGCCATAGGGATGCCTCAGTTTTATTTAATTCAGGATCTACCTATTCATATGTGTCATTCTATTTTTTTCATATATGGTCATGCCTCGTGATTCTTTGAGTGCTCTTGTCTATGTGTCCATGCCTATAGGAGATTTTATTATAGTAGATCGTGTTTATTGCTCGTGTGTGGTTTCTATCGGGAGCTTAGAGACTAGTGTAGACCTTATACTTTTTGATATTGTGGACTTTGATGCTATATATTTGGGGCATGTATTACCTGTCACCTTATCATGCCATTTTGGACTGTCACGCCAAGACAATGACCTTATCCATGCAGGGGTTTCCCCGATTAGAGTTGAGGAGGGCTCTTGGCCATTCTACTAGTAAGGTTATTTCCTATGTGAAGGCTCGAAATATGGTCGAGAAGGGATATCTAGCATATTTGGCTTATATCTATAATCCTAGTGCGGAGGTTCCTTCCATGGATTCGATACTAGTTGCGCGCGCGTTTCCAGAGGTGTTCCCTATATATTTGTCGGGGATGCCACCTGATAGAGATATCGACTTCTATATTGACTTAGCATCGGACACTCAACCCATTTCTATTCCACCATATCGTATGGCTCTATTTGAGTTGAAGGAACTGAAGGAACAGTTGTAGGATTTGCTTGATAAGGGATTCATGAGACCTAGTATCTTGTCCTGGGGTGCACCAGTGCTGTTCGTGAAGAAGAAGGATGGTTCAATGAGGATGTGTATAGATTATCGACAGTTGAATGAGGTAACCATCAAGAACAAGTATCCATTTTCGATGATAGATGACTTATTTGATCAACTTCAGGGTGCCAACGTGTTTTCAAAGATTGATATTGTAAGGCCCCCTAAAATTTCTACTAAAAAACCCGAAATCTCGTAGTGCCAAGTTAAGAATATATGTTAGAAATTTATAAAAGGCTCGGACCTTTTGGACTGATCTATACATTAAAATTTAAGGAAAAATGTTTTTCAAAAGAGCGCATTTCCAATTATGTAATCGCATAACAGCAATGCGGGTTGCATATCTACCGCAGGGTGAGTCAGTATGCTGGCTAATTTTGAGGTCAACTGTGCGGCCAATTATGTAATCGCATAATCGATATGCGGGCCGCATAGTCGTTGCATAACCTCCTTGGAATTTTTGCGAAGGGCCGTTCTCGGGTGCGTTATAAGACCGCAGAATAGGTATGCGGACCGCATACCTTTTGGTCGCATACTCGACAGTACATTCAAGTCTGAGGGCTACTTTTGCGGTCCCTTTTGCGGGCCGCATGTCAGTTATGCGATCGCATATGCGACCGTAGATTGAGTCGGGGCTCCTATTTTTAATCTTTTAAAACCCGACCCCATTCCGTTAAAAACACCCCATTAGACTCTCTTGTGCCATTTTCTACTACATATAGAGTGAGAGAAAGAGTTCTAGAGGGAGAAAATGATCCTCACTAAGTCATTATTAATTCCTTGCCCAAGTCTTTGAAGATTATCAAGTAAAGTTTCTAATCCTTCATCCTAAGAGGTAAGAACTTGTACCCTATTCATACTAGAATATGTAATTAACAAGTGGGTTCATGGGTATAAGGATGGATTTTCTTGCATGCATGTGTAATAAAGGGGTATGGGGAGACTATGAGCTAAAAATATAACAAATGGGGTGTAGGATGATAGAAACTCTCACCAAAAAAGTCTTAAAAATCATAATGCCCACTTAGGACTTGATAATGTTCCCAAATGAGCTAGAATCTTGATTATCCCTCTAATTATTGGTTCAACTTGTAATTCTCATAAAATAGATCGAAGTTGCTAGGAGTTGCGAAATTATTGTAAGAATTTAAGGAAAACTCTATTTAGGTATGTATGGCTAAAACCCCCTCTTCTTAGAAATTGAGCTCCCATGGCATCCATATAAATGTTGTAAGTCTGAAAATCTATAAATGTAGTACTTGTTATTTCAAGTGAAATGTTGTTGCAAGATTATATGTGTAAGGTGTATTTCAATGTGCATAATATGCCATTCTTGGTAAATGGAGAATGTGTGAAGAATGTGAACTATGTGCTAAAATGCCTAGATTTGAAGTCAAGTTAAAATTGAGATTGTTATGCCAAACTATGTGAAATCCTCTCTATGCTTACAACTTGAATTGCTCTTGTATGTGCCTATTATCTCAAATTGCAAGGTTAATATTGAAAGTAGAAATGATGTGAAACGTGGGGGAAAAGAGTTTGAATAATGAAATGTGGCCTAGTGCCAAGTATGGTGTGATAACTGTGGCCCCAAGTACCTATGAACTGATATATGTGAAATAAAGATTGTAATGAGATGATTTATAGAAAAGGAACAATGTCTTGGTAAGACGGCCTAGCCGATCGGGCCGTGATTGGACGACATGCTACACACATGGTGGTATTGTACTGATATTGAAACCAAAAAGTGAGAATGAAATTGTGACTAAGGTACATGTCTCAAATGAGGCAACCTAGTCGATCGAGTCGTGATCGGACTCCGCACAAGAAAGAGGTGGTATTGTGAATGATGATGCAACAGTATGAAATGTCCCAACCTAAAGTTATGGAAATTATGTGAAAGCTATGTGAACCCTTTTATTTGATGACGTGGTGATTGTTTGAAGCTTTTGTTAGTCCTTATGATTCCTTTATTCTTGTATGGTTGTTCTTTCTAATAAGATGGTATTTAGTTATACATTCTAGTACTATTCCATGGTACAAACGTCCTTTTTGCCGGGGGCACTACATCTTTTGAATGGATGTAAGTGGTTCCATAGCAGAGAGTGCTGATCGCAGGTAGTGGAGCATTCTCCTCTAAGAAGTCTTGGTGAGCCCCTCTTCCTTTAGGGGTTATGTTGTACACCTTTTGTTATAAATTTCCACTTTTGAGGTATAGTTGGGGTCTTGTTGCCGGCATTATCATAATTGTCCTTTATATCCTTAGAGGCTCCGTAGACATTTGTGTGGGTTAGGTACGGGCATTGGATGGGTCACTAGACTATGTTGTAATTCTAAACTCTTGTTTTCTCTAAACTGTAACTGCGTAATATTTTGGGAACATATCTATGGTAAGGGTTGTAATAGAAAATGAATTAGCGATGTTGTATGAATGATATTTCTTATTGTATAATTAAATGGAAGCATGGTTCCTTACTTATAGTGAGTTGGGTAGAAGGTGTCCAAAAACGCTTGCTCAGTTGGGGTCTCTCGATTGAGCATCGGTCGCGTCTCCCGAGGTTGGGGCATGACAAACTTGGTATCAGAGCCTAAGGTTTTAAAGTGTCCTAGGATGTCTCAGAGCCGTGTATAGTAGTGTCCTTCTTATCGGTGTGTAGTCGACCACATCTATAAGTTAGAGGCTACTTGGGCATTTAGGAATAACACCCTTCTTTGATATTCTGGATCGTGCAGCAAAACTTGTTATCAAACTATTTCCCCTCTAACTAGTGCATTCCTTCAACTTTCAGTACATGGCACCAAAGAAGAAAGCCAGAACTGGCTAAGAAGCCAATATTGCCCCAGGAGCGGCAGTCGATTCTGTAATTGATGATGCGGGTGAGAACCCGAAGGGGTGAGAAAATTTCCCCGACTACTACACTGTCTGGTTCTACTGCACCAGTTCCTACCTCTGTTGAGGGTGCTACTGTCCCTCCCATTAATATTCATGTTCCGCCTCCAGCCCTAGGTTCTGGTTTCGGTATCTCTGATGGGGATCTTAGGGGAGCTATCCAGATGCTGACTCAGCTAGTGGCCTCTCAAGCCCAGAGGTCAAATGTTGCGCCTAGTTCATCTAGCCAGCAAGGGGATTCCACTAGTTTCAGGGTGAACAGATTTCTTCAGCTAGACCCTCCAGTGTTTACGAGTGCAAATCCAGAAGAGGACCCTCAGAATTTTATTGATGAGATGCACAAGACCCTCAGGGTTATGCATGCAACTAAAACAGAGGGAGTAGAGTTAGCTTCCTATCGTCTTAAAGGGGTGGCCTATTCGTGGTTTGAGTTGTGGGAAGATTCCCATGAGGAGGGAAGCCCTCCGGCAAGGTGGAGCGAGTTTGCTGATGCCTTTGTAGATTATTTCCTGCCTGTTGAGACAAGGGCAGCCCGTGCAGCAGAGTTTGAGAATCTAAAGCAAGGTAGCAGAAGTGTGTTGGAGTTTTCTCGCCGTCCAAGTATGCCATTCACATGTTGCCCACAATGGAGGCCAGGGTGCCGGTTTGTTCAAAGCCTTAATCCTTTGACTATTAATGAGGCTTCTACAGTTGCCTTGAATTCTGACATGAATTATGGGAAGATGGTGGCATTTGCTCAGGCCACAGAGAACCGTAAATTGAAGAACAAGATGGAGAGAGAGAGAGGTAAAAGCAAGGCCCGGTCTCTGGGAAACATGGGAGAGTCACTAGGTGAGGGAAGATCAGCTTTCAGGGGAGGATCATTAGGGCCATCCCAGTCTGTCGCACAGTCTTCAGCCAGTGCACCGCCATCAGGGCCTAGCCAGCAGCAGCAATGGAGTCGTTTTAGGCCCAGTCAAGGTAGCAGGGGACCCCACCAGCAGGGTCGGTCAGGAGGGAGATCCTAGCAGAAGCAGAGGTCCCAGTGCCCCAAGTGCGGGAAGATGCACTCAGGGATTTGCTACATGGATTTACCCATATGCTATGGATGTGGGATGAAGGGCCACATTTAGAGACATTGTCGTGTATCCCGCCAGTGTGCGATTAGGGGCACATCACAACCATCCATTCCAGCAGCTGCGACACCTTCAGCACCTTCTCCAGCTTGAGTTACTCCAGCACCAGCGGAGCGTGGTGCAGCTAGGGGTGGTGCACAAAATTCGTGAGGACCCAGTCGGTTCTATGCTATGAGTGGTTGTCAGACTGCAGAGGCTTCTCCAAATGTTGTTACAAGTATTCTGACTATCCAATCTCATGATGTGTATGCACTTATTGACCCCGGTTCCACCTTGTCCTATGTTACCCCTTTTGTTTCTATGGAATTTAGGATAGAATCGAATCAGCTTCATGAGCCATTCTCGGTGTCTACTCCAGTTGGTGAGTCTATTGTGGCAACTCGAGTTTATAGAGGTTGTGTTGTTATGGTGCATGGTAGGGATACCATGACCGATCTTATTGAAGTGGGGATAGTTGATTTTGATGTAATAATGGGAATGGATTGGCTTTAAACATGTTTTGCCAAACTTGATTGTCGGACTAGAACTATGAGGCTTGAATTTCCTAATGATCCCGTTGTGGAATGGAAGGGAGATAATGTAGTACCAAAAGGTCAGTTTATTTCTTACCTTAAGGCCGCAAAGATGATCAAGAAGGGGTGTATCTATCATTTAGTCCGGGTTACGGATACCGATGTCGAGGCGCCTAGCCTTGAGTCTGTGCCAGTTGTGAATGAATTTCCGGATGTCTTTCCCGATGAGCTCCCTGAGATCCCACCAGACAGGAAGATTGATTTTGGGATTGACGTGATGCCAGACATGCAACCTATATCAATTCCACCTTATAGAATGGCACCGGCAAAATTGAAGGAATTAAAGGAACAATTGAGGGATTTGTTGGAGAAGTGTTTCATCCGACCGAGTGTGTCATCATGGGGTACACCGGTGTTGTTTGTAAGGAAGAAAAATGGGTCGCTATGGATGTGTATTGACTACCGGCAACTCAACAAAGTCACAATCAAGAATAAATACCCTCTACCAAGGATAGATGATTTGTTTGATCAATTGCAAGGTGCTAAGTGCTTCTCAAAAATTAACTTTCGGTCCGAATATCATAAATTGAAGATAAGGGAGCAGGATATTCCAAAAATGACTTTCAGGACCTGATATGGGCACTTTGAATTTCTGGTGATGTCCTTCGGGATAACAAATGCCCCAGCAGCTTTCATGGATCTTATGAATCGAGTCTTCAAGCCGTTTTCTAGACTCATTTGTGATAGTGTTCATTGATGATATTCTTGTGTATTCTCGAAGTCGGGAGGACCATGCTGACGGCAGTTCTACAGACTCTTTAGCAATATCAATTGTATGCAAAATTTTCAAAATGTGAATTTTGGCTTGAATCTGTCGCGTTCTTGGGTCATGTCGTCTCCAGGGAAGGGATTATGGTTGATCCTCAAAAGATTGCAGCAGTAAGGAATTGGCCTAGACCTACCACTCCAACAGAGATTCGCAATTTCTTAGGTTTGGCTGGGTACTACAGAAGATTTGTGGAGGGATTTTCTACACTTGCCTCTCCGTTGACTAAATTGACGCAGAAAGCAGTTAAGTTCCAGTGGTACGATGCTTATGAAAGGAGCTTCCAGGAATTGAAATCAAGATTGACTACCGCGCCGATATTGACCCTGCCGGAGGGTACATAGGGACTTGTGGTGTATTGCGATGCTTCGAGGATCAGGCTTGGGTGTGTGTTAATGCAACACGGCTAGGTTATAGCTTACGTTTCTAGGCAACTCAAGAATCATGAAAAGAACTATCCAACCCACGACTTAGAGCTTGTGGCAGTGGTGTTCACACTAAAGATTTGGCGACATTATTTGTATGGGGTCCATGTGGATGTATTTACGGACCACAAGATCCTTCAATATATTTTCAAACAAAAGGAGTTGAATCTGAGACAGAGAAGATGGCTAGAGTTACTCAAGGACTATGATATCTATATTCTCTATCACCCAGGAAAGGCCAATGTCGTGGATGATGCTCTTAGCCAGAAATCTATAGGAAGTTTGGACCATTTGGAGGCATACCAAAGGTCGTTGACCTGGGAGGTTCACTAGTTGGCTAGTTTGGGAGTTCGCCATGCTGACTCTAATGAAGGAGGAGTGATTGTGCAGAATAGGGCTGAATCATCGCTTGTAGCGGAGGTCAAAAAAAAGCAATACAATGATCCATTGTTAGCACAGCTGAAGGAGGGGATTTATAAACACAAGACCACAACTTTTTCTTTTGGCATGGATGATGGTACCCTACGGTACCAAGGCCGCCTATGTGTTCCAAATATTGACGGCCTTCGGGAAAGGATTATGGCCGAAGCTCACACTTCTAGGTATTCTGTATACCCAGGTTCTACGAAAATGTATCCTGATCTCAAGAAAGTTTATTGGTGGAGCAACATGAAAAGGGATGTGGCGGACTTTGTGGCAAAGTGTCCGAACTATCAGCAAGTGAAGGTTGAACACCAAAGGCCCGGTGGATTGGCTCAAAACATAGAAATTCCAATGTGGAAATGGGAAATGATCAACATGGATTTTGTGGTAGGGTTACCGCGCACTTCGCATAAGTTTGACTCAATTTGGGTAATCGTGGATCAACTCACGAAATCAGCGCACTTCTTGCCAGTTAAATCTACTGACACAACGGAACAATATGCTCAGTCGTATATCAAAGAAATAGTCAAGTTGCATGGCACTCCAGTCTCAATCATTTCAGATCGAGGGGCTCAGTTCACAGCCAACTTTTGGAAGAAATTTCAGCAAGGTTTGGGTACGCAAGTAAATCTTAGTATATCTTTTCATCCTTAGACCGACGGGCAAGCAGAGCAGACTATTCAGACGCTTGAGGACATGTTACGTGCTTGTGTTATTGACTTCCAAGGTAGATGGGATGATCATTTGCCACTCATAGAGTTTGCTTATAACAACAGCTTCCATTCTAGTGTCCAGATGGCACCATTTGAAGCGTTGTATAGTAGGAGATGTAGGTCTCCCATTGGGTGGTTTGAGGTTGGAGGAGCTGAGTTGATAGTGCCAGACCTTGTGCATCAGGCTATGGAGAAAGTCAAGATTATTAAGGAGAGGTTGAAAACTGCTCAGAGTCGCCAAAAGTCTTATTCAGACATTCGTCGTAGAGATTTGGAGTTCAAAGAAGATGATTGGGTATTTTTATAAGGTTTCCCCCATGAAGGGTATCATGAAGTTTGGAAAGAAAGTAAAATTGAGTCCGAGGTATATCGGACCATATAGAATCATTCAAAGGATCGGTCGGGTGGCATATAAGCTTGAGCTACCACCCGAGATGTCAACGGTACACCGAGTCTTCCATGTGTCTATGTTGAAGAAGGTAGTGGAAGATCCATACACTATTGTGCCAGTTGAAACTATTGAGGTTAATGAAGAACTGTCATATGAAGAAGTTCCAGTTGCCATTCTTCACAGGCAAGTCCGAAAGTTAAGAAACAAAGAAATTGCCTTCGTGAAAGTGTTATGGAGAAACCAGCAAGTTGAAGAAGCCACTTGGGAAGCCGAGGAAGAAATGGAAAGAAAGTACCCATATTTGTTTGTATAGCCATGTAATAGTTTCTATGAATTTGGTCCCTATGAACTTTGCATCACTTGATCAGTCTATGTAAAACTATTCCGGTTTGATTATATATTGCCTATAGGGCCGTGGTTAGTGTGGTTATGAATTATGTCATGTTACTAGATTGTGTATATGCTATTCGAATATGTTTCTGGGGCTCTCTGGCAGGTGGATAGGCCTAGATACAAAGGAAACTGGCAAAAATTTTGGAAATTTAGGGAGTTAGCCAAATTCGGGGGTTGTTGGTATGTGGTGTGAAGCTGAAATTGCCTTAAGTTGTTGATAAGTGAATCTTGTTCCTTCGAGGATGAATGATCTTAAGTGGGGGAGGATGTAAGGCCCCATGAAATTTCTACTCAAAATCTCGTAGTGCCAAGTTAAGAATATGTGTTAGAAATTTATAAAAGGCTCGGACCTTTTGGACTAATCTGTGCATTAAATGTTAAGGAAAAATGTTTTTCAAAAGAGCATGTTTCTGTAGCCAATTATGCGACCGCATAACAGCAATGCGGGCCGTATATGTACCGCAGAGTGAGTCAGTATGCTGGCTAATTTTGAGGTCAACTATGCGGCCAATTATGCGATCGCATGATCGATATGCGGGCCGCATAGTCGTCGCATAACCTCCTTGAAATTTTTGCGAAGGGCCATTCTGCGGTGCATTATAAGACCACAGAACAGGTATATGGACCGCATATTGGTCGCATACGCGGGCAGTACATTCAAGTCTAAGGGCTACTTTTGTGGTCTCTTTTGCGGGGCATATGTTAGTTATGCGATCGCATATGCGACCACAGATTGAGTCGGGGCTCCTATTTTCTAACTTTTAAAACCTGACCCCATTCCGTTAAAAACACCCCATTAGACTCTCTTGTGCCATTTTCTACTACATTTAGAGTAAGAGAAAGAGTTCTAGAGGGAGAAAATGATCCTCACTAAGTCACTATTAAATCTTTGCCCAAGTCTTTGAAGATTATCAAGTAAAGTTTCTAAGCCTTCATCCTAAGAGGTAAGAACTTGTACCCTAACCTTTGATTTTGAAATTCATACTAGAATAGGTAATTAACAAGTGGGTTCATGGGTATAAGGATGGATTTTCTTGCATGCATGTGTAATAAAGGGGTATGGGGAGACTATGAGCTAAAAATGTAACAAATGGGGTGTAGGATGATAGAAACTCTCACCAAAAAAGGTCTTAAAAATCATAATGCACACTTAGCGCTTGATAATGTGCCCAAATGAGCTAGAATCTTGATTATCCCTCTAATTCTTGGTTCAACTTGTAATTCTCATAAAATAGATCGAAGTTACTAGGAGTTCCAAAATTATTGTAAGAATTTAAGGAAATCTCTATTGAGGTATGTATGGCTAAACCCCCTCCTCTTACTTCTTAGAAATTGAGCTCTCATGGCGTCTATGTAAATATTGTAAGTCTGAATATCTATAGATGTAGTACTTGTTATTTCAAGTGAAATGGTGTTGCAAGATTATATGTGGAAGTGTGTTTCAATGTGCACAATATGCTATTCTTGGTAAATGGAGAATGTGTGAAGAATGTGAACTATGTGCTAGATTCGAAGTCAAGTTAAAATTGAGATTGTTATGCCAAACAATGTGAAATCCTCTCTATGCTTACAACTTGAATTGCTCTTGTATGTGCCTATTATCTCAAATTGTAAGGTTAATGTTGAAAGTAGAAATGATGTGAAACGTGGGGGAAAAGAGTTTGAATAATGAAATGTGGCCTAGTGCCAAGTATGGTGTGATAATTGTGGCCCCAAGTGCCTATGAACTGATATATGTGAAATAAAGATTGAAATGAGATGATTGATGGAAAAGGAACAATGTCTTGGTAAGACGGCCTAGCCGATCGGGCCGTGATCAGACGTCATGCTACACACATGGTGGTATTGTGCTGATATTGAAACCAAAAAGTGAGAATAAAATTGTGACTGAGGTGCATGTCTCAAATGAGGCAACCTAGCTGATCGAGTCGTGATCGGACTTTGCGTAAGAAAGCGGTGGTATTGTGAATTATGATGCAACAGTATGAAATGTCCCAACCTAAAGTTATACAAATTATGTGAAAGCTATGTGAACCCTTTTATTTGATGATGTGGTGATTGTTTGAAACTTTTGTTAGTCCTTATGATTTCTTTATTCTTGTACGGTTGTTCTTTCTATTAAGATGGTGTTTAGTTATACATACTAGTACTATTCCATGGTACTAACGTCTCTTTTGCCGGGGGTGCTACATCTTTTGAATGGATGTAGGTGGTTCCATAGCAGACAATGCCGATCGCAGGTAGTGGAGCATCCTTCTCTAAGAAGTCTTGGTGAGCCCCTCTTCCTTCAGGGGTTATGATGTACACCTTTTGTTATAAATTTCCGCTTTTGAGGTATAGCCAGGGCTTTGTTGTCGGCATTATCACAACTGTCCTTTATATCCTTAGAGGCTCCGTAGATGTTTATGTGGGTTATGTACGGGCATTGGATGGGTCACTAGACTATGTTGTAATTCTAAACTCTTGTTTTCTCTAAACTGTAACTGCATAATATTTTGGGAACATATCTATGGTAAGGGTAGTAATAGAAAATGAATTAGCGATGTTTTATGAATGATCTTTCTTATTGTCTAATTAAGTGGAAGCTTGGTTCCTTACTTATAGTGAGTTGGGTAGAAGGTGTCCAAAAAGGCTTGCTCAGTTGGGGTCATTTGATTGAGCGCCGGTCGCGCCTCCCGAGGTTGGGGCGTTACAGAAATGAGATCTAGATACCATTAGTTGAAGATTAGGGCATCAGATGTCCCTAAGACAATATTTTGGACTCGATATGGTCATTGTAAGTTCCTAGTGATGTCATTTGGCTTGACAAATGCCTCAGCAGTATTTATAGATTTGATGAACTGGGTATTCAAGCCTTATTTTGATTCTTTTATGATCGTCTTCATTGATGATATATTGGTCTACTCCCGTAGTCAAGAGTAGCATGAGCAGCATCTGCGAATCGTACTTCAGACTCTGAGAGATAGTCAGTTATATGTCAAGTTTTCAAAGTGTGAGTTTCGGTTGGATTTGGTTGCCTTTTTGGGACATGTGGTATCTTCCTATGGAATTAACGTGGATCCTAAGAAGATTGAGGTCGTTCAGAACTAGCCTAGACCTACTCCAGCTATAGAGATTCGGAGATTCATAGGTTTGGCGGGTTATTATCACCGGTTTGTGGAGGGGTTTTAATCTATCGCAGCCCCATTGATCAGATTTACCCAAAAGGGTTCTCCATTCAGGTTGTCTGATGAGTGTGAGTTGAGCTTTCAGAAGCTCAAGACTTCTTTGACTACAGCTCTCGTGTTGGTGTTGCATACGGGTTCAGGATCTTACACCATGTATTATGATGCATCACGTATTGGGCTTGGCGTGGTATTGATACAGAATGGTAGGGTGATTGCCTACGCATCGTGGAGCTGAAGGTTCATGAGAATAACTACCCCATTCGTATTTTAGATTTGGAAGTTATTGTTCATGAACTGAAGATTTGGAGGAATTACCTCTATGGCATTTCATGTGACGTATTCACATATCATTGGAGTCTACAACACTTGCTTAAGAAAAAGGATCTAAAATTCAGGCAGTGGAGGTGGTTAGAGTTGTTAAAACACTATGATATCACTATTTGTACAATCCCTAGAAGGCCAATGTGGTGGTGATGCCTTGAGCAGAAAGGCAGAGTATATGGGTAGCCTTGCATATATTCTAGTTGGTGAGAGACCGCTAATATTGAATGTTCATGCCTTGGACAATCAGATCGTGAGATTAGATGTTTCAGAGCCCAGCCAGTTTCTTGCTTGCGTGTTTTCTCAATCTTCTTTGTATGAGCATATTAGAGAGTGTCAGTATGAAGATCCTCATTTACTTGTTCTAAAGGACACGGCGATGCCAAGGAGGTTTCTATTGGAGATGATGGGGTGTTGCAGATGCAGGGTTGTATTCGTGTACCCAATGTGGATGTGCTTCGTGAGTTGATTTTTGAGGAGGTCCACAATATTTTATTCACCCGGGTGCAGCCAAGATATATTAGGATTTGAGGCAGCATTATTGGTAGATAATAATAAAGAAAGATATAGTAGAGTATATGGCTTGGTGTTTGGATTGCCAACACGTGAAATACGAGCATCAAAGGCCAGACGGTTTGCTTCAGAGGCTTGAGATTCCTGAGTGGAAGTGGGAGCGTATTACCATGGATTTCGCTATTGGGCTTCCATGTACTTTGAAGAAATTTGACGTAGTGCGGGTCATTGTAGATAGGTTGACCAAGTCGATGCATTTCATTTTGGTGGCAGCTACCTATTCTTCATAGAAGCTAGCTCAGATCTATATCCATGAGATTGTTCATCTTCATGGTGTGCCGGTATCTATTATATCCGACCGAGGCACGCAATTAACATTGTGTTTATGGAGGGTCGTGCAGCGTGAGTTAGGCACACGAGTTGTGTTGAGTACAACATTTCACCCCCAGACGGATGGGGAGTCCGAGTATACCATTTAGATCTTGGAGGATATCTTACGTACTTGTGTTATGGATTTTGGGGGTTCATAGGATTAGTTTCTACAGCTTGCTGAGTTCACCTACAACAATATCTACCAATCGAGTATTCAGATGGCTCCTTATGAGGCTTTATATGGGAGGCAGTATCGTTCTTCAGTTGGTTGGTTTGAGCCAGGAGAGGCTAGGTTGTTGGGCACTGATTTGGTTCGAGATGCCTTGGAAAAAGTCAAGTTGATCCAGGATTAGCTTCGTACAACCTAGTCTAGGCAGAAGAGTCACACTGATCGGTGGGTCGTGATGTAGCATTCATGGTGGAAGAGAGGGTTTTGCTCAGAGTTTCACCCATGAAGGGTGTGATGAGGTTCGGGAAGAAGGGCAAGTTGAGCCCTAGGTATATTGGTTCTTTTGAGATCCATGAAAGAGTTGGTGGGGTGGCCTACAGGCTAGCATTGCCACCTAGCTTCTCGGCAGTTCGCCCAATGTTCAATGTTTCCATGCTCTAGAAGTAATATGGTGATATGTCCCATGTATTAGATTTCAGCTTAGTCCAATTGGATAAGGATTTGACTTATAAGGGGAGCTGGTGACTATTCTAGCCTGGCAAGTCCGGAAGTTGAGGTCTAAGAGTTATCCTTTTGTGAGGGTGTAGTGGAGAGGTCAGTCGATCGAGGTAGCTACGTGGGAGTCCGAGACCGATATGCAAAGTAGATACCCACACCTTTTCACCAGTTCAGGTATTTTTGTCCATTCGAGGATGGACGTTTCTTTTAGAGGTGGAGATGTGATGACCTGGTAGGTTATTTTGAGTACTAGCCCTTATTTTCGTGTTTTTTGAGACCTCTATAAGCTTCATTTGATGTGTCCCCGATTTGCGTACAAAGTCCATATCTTTTTTCGGAAAGTTTTTATGTAGACATTTGAAGAAAATATAATTTTTGGCTTTAAAATAACTTGAGTTGACTACGGTCAACATTTTATGTAAACTACTCTGGATCGATATTTTGACGATTCCTATAGGTCCACATTACGATGGACTTGCACGTATGCCCGAAATTGAAATCAGAGGTCCCTAGATTGATATAACTCATTTTGCCGAAAGCTAGTAATTTGAAAGTTTGGAAATTTCCTAGGTTTGACCGTAGGTTGAGTTCATGGCTATCGTGTTCGAATTTTTATTTTGGGACTTGGTATCGATCCATTTTGATATTTGAAACTTGTCTGCAAAATTTGGTGCACTTCGGAGTTGATTTGATGTGATTTGGACGCTTAGTTGTGATTCTAGTTTTTCTTGAGTTTTCCTTTAAAATTTCATTCCTTTTGATGTTTGATTCGTAGTTCTAGATGTATTTTTGGTGTTTTGATTGTGCGAGCGAGTTCGTATGATATTATTACACTTGTGTGCTTGTTTGGTTTGGAGTTCGAGGTGCTCAGGTGAGTTTCAGATGCGTTTCGGATGAGTTTGGAAAGTTTGAGGACTGCTGATGCAGTGTTGCTTCTGGTGTTTGGTGCAGATCTCGCAATGGCGAGTCCTGGCTCGCATTTGTGAGCCTCGCTTTTGCGAACAAGTTTTCACATTTGAGAGCAAGGCCTGGAATTGGGTAACCTCGCATTTGCGAGGAAATGGTACGCATTTGCGAACTGGCTAGGGCCACATTTGCGAGCATTTTGGTTGCATTTGCGACGCCTGGCAAAATAGGATATCTTCGCATTTGCGAAGAATCTGGCCGAATTTGCGAAGGTTGGGTTTTTGCATTTGCGATCATTTTGTCGAACGACATTTGGGCTTCTAATACAAGGTCCGCATTTGTAACCTTTATTTCGCATTTGTGATGCTCGCAATTGCCATATCTGCAGCTAGGTAAAAGATGGAAAAATCGGTACTTAGCTTATTTTACACCATTTCTCAACCCTAAACATTCTATAGGCGATATTTCAAGAATTTCTTCTTTCCAAAATTATTGGTAAGCAACTCTAATCTACTTTCTTTCAATTTCCCATTACTTTTCATGAGATTTCAACATCAAATTTAGGATTTTCATAGTAGAAATTAGGAATTTGGGTAGAAATTGGGGGTTTTGTAAAATTGAGATTTAGACCACAATCTAAGGTCGGATTTCAAAATAAATCACATAACGGGGCTCGGGGGTGAATAGCTAATTGGGTTTTAGTCCTAACCTCGGTTTTGAACAAGCGGGCCCATGGTTGACTTTTTCAAAAATGATCAAAATTGAATATTTTTCATTAATGAGTAGTTTCTAAAGCTTATTTTGCGTCGTTTTATAGATAATTTGCTAGATTTGGTGGAGGCTTGTTCAAAAGGAAAGGTCGTGGTTGATTGATTGCTTTGTTCGCGACGTGAGGTAAGTATTGTGTCTAACCTTGACTTGAGAAAATTAGGACTTATTGAATTAATTGTTATGTGAACTATGTGGGGGGGGGTACATCGTATATGCGAAGTGACGAGTGGATTACACCGTCACGGGATGTAGCATGCGGGATTTGGTTATTTATTTTCATGTTTTCGATTATTTCATGATATCTCTCATTATATGCTTTAATTATTACATGTTTTAACTTGACTTCTATGCTATATTTGATACTTATCATTTAATTATTACTTTGTTTAATTTGTTCGTTCCTCACATGATTTTTTGCTACCTGTTTCTACTTGCCTTAATTATATACTTCAATTGTCACATGTTTTACCTGCTTTATTGTTCTTATATTATTTGATGCACTTTATAAAGTTGTTTCCTTGTGCGAGTTGGTTAACTGTTCTGTACTGATGAATTGGTAAAGTTTGATATTTCGAGATGTTAGATATTCTTCGATTATTCTGTGGTTATTTACTATCTTGTACATTCACATTCTTTATGTTGATATTTTTTAAATATTATTGTTGAATTGTTTATGTTGGTGATTTGGAATTGTTTGGAGAGCGGGTTGCACGCCGCAACGAAATTGAATCGTATTAAAATGATATGAAAGAATAAGGATGGATTATTATATAAACAGATGATGAATGGCAGGATCGGGTTGCACGCCGCAACGGATTTAATATGTTGTAATTGTTTTTGATTGTTGAGTTATCATGATGTAACGCCCCGCAATATTACGTCAATATTACGTCCTGCAGTATTATATTACGACGATGTTATGCTCTGCAGTAATATGTTACGATGGTGTTACCCTCTGCAGTAATATATTACGATGGTGTTACGTCCTGCAGTAAAATATTACGATGATGTTATGCCTTGCAGTATTACATTACGGTGATGTCACGCTCTGCAGTATTAAGTTACGATAGTATTTCACCCAGCAGTATTACATTACGGTGATGTTACACTTTGTAGTAATAAGTTATGACAATGTTGTACCCTACAGTATTTTACGTTGAATTTGTCGCAAGGTAATTGATATCAGTGCAAGGAAAAGATTATTTCGGGATTATAAGGATTATGCTATTTCACAAGTGATTAATAAATTCATGAAGGTGAGAGAGGAAGCAAGTCGAAGAAAATGAATTTCATTCAAATTTGGTATTTTGGGATAAAATACGGCTCGAGCTAATATACTCGGTATTTATGGACTAGTACCATAGAAGATACCACATGACCATAATAGTAAGGCGTATAAGGTATGTGAAAAGTGAGTAATATTTCAAGTAAGTGGGAATAATTCTCAAGTATGCGGGTAATAGGTTAATTACCGGGTAACGGAACATTACCCAGTTAACTAATAAGTGGATAAAGATTAATAATTATCTCAAAAGAAACGTGGCAGCCACCTAAAGAAATGACTCTTATTATTATTAGGTGTCATGTAAATACACTTTACTACATTTAAAAATCTTTCAACATTCAAGACCTTGTATTGTTATAATCAAGGTAGGACATTTTACATTTTTGAACACAAAATTCATTCTCCAAAAACCTTTCAGCTAGTTGAGCCTTCACACTTCCTTGAAAAAATATTCAGACAATCAATTATCCTTAAATGTTCCATCGTTTTCTTTAGTTGATATTTGGTGTCAAAATGTTGTCATTGTAGTATCCAAATTCTCTAATCTTTCCTCTTTGTAAATGATATTATGAGAAGAGCAAGATCTTACTAGGCAAAGAAAGTTTGCCATAGCTTGAAATTTTAGCATTACAATCAGAAGTTTTATTTCAAAACTACAATCAGATGTGAGACGGAGCAAGGTTATTCTTCCAAGAAATATTATACAAATTTTTTCCCACTCCAGGTATGTTAAGGCTATCCCTTCTTTCTTTGGCATGGTCCAAATTATACTGAAAAAACGAGCAAATACACAGTTTCTATAAAGTACTCTATTCATAGAAATAGTAGGGGTGTCTATATTCTTGATTCCCCATGAGAATTATTATATCTTCTATTCATGGGTCTCAGAATAATACGCAGTTGGAAAAGTTTACCCGGAAGAAATATCGAGATTATTATGTATTTTTCATGCATTTCACTCATTTATACATGTACATTGACCCATGACCAGATGGCATTATATATGCGTATATATGTAAATAGATGTATATGGAATATGGGAAAAGATTGCGGCTTTATATACGCATCACCACCTGATCAGTTGGTATATGATGATGATGTTGCCCACAGTGGATGAAATATGATTCAAATAGCATTATATACGCGTATATATGTATATATATGTATATGGGATATGGGAAAGGTTATGGCGTTATATACGCACCACCACCTGATCAGCTGGTATACGTTGATGATTTTGCCCACAATGGCCAATATGATATGATGGGATGCACTCAGAGGCTGATGATGTTATGAAACATGTACTTATGCACGACATGACATTCATACGCATATGCATGACGCTAAAAGTAATTTATGATTTACAAAGTTATTCAGACTTACAGGTTGAGTCATGTACTCTATATTTCTTCCATGTCTTTTATGTATTTATTTATGTGCCTTACATACTCGGTACATTATTCGTATTGACATCCCTTTTGCCTGGGGATGTTGGGTTTCATGCTCGCAGGTCCTGATAGATAGGTCGAGAGCCCTCCAAGTAGGCTATCAGCTTAGCGGAAGATGTTGGTGCGCTCCATTTGCTTCGGAGTTGCTCATTTGGTTAGTATGATTTAGACGTGTATTGTTTGGTATGGCGGGACTCTGTCCCGACCTTTATGACATTTATGTACTCTTAGAGGCTTGTAGACATATGTCGTGTACGTGAAAGATTGTACAGCCTTGTCGGCCTATGTTTTGAATTTATAAATTATCATGTTGGCCTATTAGGCACGTATGTCACGTGTATATGATGATGCAATAAGAAAGATACGTTGCGTTGGTACTCGATTGAGTAAGGTACCGGGTGCCCGTCGCGGCCCATCGGTTTGGGTCATGACAAAAGTGGTATCAGAGCAGTTCTGTCCTAGGGAGTCTACAAGCTGTGTCTAGTAGAGTCTTGTTTATGGGTATGTCATGCACCACACTTATAAGCAGGAGGCTACATGGCATTTACGATTGTCACTCTTTCTTCTTACTCTAGATCGTGTGGTAGAGCTCACTTATAATAATTCAAATTCCGAAATTCTTTTTTTATTATTCGTAATAAGGCGATACCTACATCCGGAAAGAAGGATTGGAAAGAGAGATAGTTGTGGAAGAGCTGAGTCAGAGGAATTGAATTTTTTTATAATGCCTACGATAAGTAAATGTGAGGTCTTTACCAGATCATGGGTATACTGAAAGGTGCAAGCTTCCTGATAAGAAGCCTTAAGGAAAGAATATCTATCCTTCTTTATGGTAAAAGACAATGAGAGATTAAGAAGATAAATACAAGTTTCAACAAGCAAACGAAGCAAGAGGAAGAAGAGTACGAGGTACCCAATTAATGAAGGCTAACGGCGTTTATAATTGAGGCAGAGGAACATAAGCTTTTTGAGTTATATTCAATAGTAACAGAGGTATATACAATTGGTCGCACTCATTCCAAATATGCCCTATGGGGATTAACAGAAGTAGTATAAGAAGATATGATGGATGAATTGTTTTCGTTAGTTGACATTTTCGAAGGATATTGCAAATATGCTAATAGATCTCTTTATGAGACACCAGATGGTGCATTCTGAAATAGTGCAGCTAGATATGAGTACTACAAACACATGCACTATAAGCCTTGAAGGGATAAATATTACCTTAGTGTGGCTCGCGTCCCTAGTAAAGCGAGAACGTTAAGTAATTTGAAGAGCTATTGGATAGAGCAAAGGGAAGCTAAGAGCAAAAGAATGTCTTGTTCAAGTTTTCAGAATAAAGTGATCGGCATAAATGTTAGCGGAAAATAAGAAGAGAGATAAGGAAGCATTATGAATAAGGTATCATACATGGATAAAGACGGTAGGAAAAAAATAAAAAAAAAATAAAAAATGATGACAGTATTATGGAGTCTATAGTCAGGTGAAGGAAGGGACTGACAGGCCCTAGGAAAACAAAAGAGTATACGCCATGAAATCATATCCTCATTTTACGGAATAAGTTCGTGACTCTAACGTGATTACCAATAGGAAAAGCTAGACCCCAGAATAATAAAGATCAGTATGGGCTGGTGAATAAGACAAAGTAAACATGAGTTAGGGATTAAGTGATGGTCGACCTCATGAGAATTTAATATTTCGTGCCAACAATGATAGGATAGACAACAGAAGAAGATTCATGAGAAATTCGGAGAATGGTCATTCAGGAAGACGCTTCCCTAAAGCAAGAAATGTGAGCAAAGTTAAGCTTAAGCGACCGTATGTGCCAGCTACACTCTCTGTCACCCTTGCGAGTAAGGAATTTTTTCATCCTTGATACAGAATGATTTCCGCAATGCGAGTAAGAGTCATCGATGATGTGAAAAGACGCCAAAGAGGAAGAATTAAAACATATATAGGTAGATCCTTATGGCTTCAGCTCTTAGTACACCCCTAAAGGGGGGAATATGGAGGGATGTGACATTAAGTCAGATTAAATGGTTCTAGTAACTATGGAATGGTAAAGGAAGAATGCGATAAAAATAAAAGGGATGAGATTGCACTTATTTAAATCCCACAGATATGGTACAATTCCAGAATATTGTGCTAGCACGACGTCAAGGAGAGGAAGTAAAGGTTCTTGCCCAAGCTGTTATTAATAAATAAGGAGCCAGTGCGAGACGTAAATTAAGACAAAGGAAATAACCCAAGAAATATTACGAGGAATACTAATATGAGAATGGGCCAACGAGTAGTTAGTAATTGGTCAGAAAGATCCCAGTTATGGCTAAACAAGAGGTTACAGATGAGTCATCAGATCATGTAAGATAAACATGGTAGAACCCAACGTGGAGAATCCAGCCTCAAAGAATATCATTATAATACTTGAGATATATTCAAACAAGAGTCAGGGTAGTTAAAGGTACTGTATGAGTGTTACGGGGATAAAAGAAAGTGCCACTAGGAAGGCAGTCAAAATATTAGTTCAGAAGCAACCATACAAGCACAAGGGCATAGAAGTAAGCAACTGCGGATGATTATAGGCAAGTAAGGACATCAAAAAGGTCCATAATAAGCCCACAGCTTTACGAGAGTCAAGGGTTCTCCCTAAGTACGACAACGAAAGACTAGCTGAGGAAATAAGGAAGAAGGCTTCAACCTAAGCACAACGACCTAAAGAGAAAATGGTCATGTAACAACAGTCTCGCAACAACATTGTAAGCACTCCAAAGGAAAGTGGTACCTACCGTGGCTAATGAACGGGAAGCAAAATTAAAAGTAATATTCAAGATCATATGAGTTGCACAAAAACTCTGGCATGTATAGGCACTAAGATGAGCTAAGTATGGACGCAACAAGGGGATAGAAGGACCAGGAAAAGTAATAGCTTACGTTGAAAGAAAGATAAAATGGAACGAAAGAAATTATTCGATCAATGATCCAGAGTTGGTTATGTTATGAACTCACTTAAGGGTTTAGGGTTTTATATGTGCATCATATACATCCGTAGAAGATTCTGGTATACGTTAAAAGAAAGAATTGAGCCCAGGTCATAGATGAAGGATTGAATTGTTAAAGGATTTTATCATGAATATCCCTCAGCGCCTATGAAAGGCTAAAGTATTAACTAATACCAGGAGCCGCGGGTCGGAAGATATCTTAAGCCTACATAGAGGTTGATCAAAAAGAAGAGGAGACTAAATAGTTACACCGACTAAGCAAAACAGGAGGGGCCAAGAGAATTATAGACCTCAGGATTACTCTTAAGTAGCAGAGGTATAAGAAAGATAGTATAGTAGCCATATTTTATAATAGCTCTATGATGAAGCCAACTGAAGATTACTAGCCTCATAAGAAGTCAGTATGAAACTCCCACCAGATTGTGTATGCACCAGAGGTGTAAGAATTATGATAAAGCTTCAAGTTATGGACGTGAATTATACCTATGTGGAAGGGAGGTCATGAAAGAGATAAAAGATACGATGTGAGATTTTAAGGTAAGAAATTCAAAGGTGAACAGCGTACGAGATACTCAAGGCAGAATATGTGAACAGACCATACTTCGGATAGAAGGCTGAAAGTGTTGGGATTCAATATCCAGGAATGATAGCGGCATAGTCAGTGGCATATCTCATAGCCTATGGTTTCTAGGTATCGAGGAGGCTAATTAAGTCAGTAAAGAAGAGTTAGAGATGATGTGATGTCTCACATGATGTCCCAGAATGACATAAGGAAATCTATGATGCAAGCAAGCTGAAAGGTTGCAAGTAATATAAATAGAATTGTGTAGGTCGCAAGCCATTGTATGGTGAAGCGACAAGGTTCTAGAAGACAAGAGTGAGGATAAGAAAGGGCGAGTGATAAGGTAACGAAAATGGATAAATCCTCAGGATTAAGCCTATGAAAACAAGAGCAGATGGTTTCTCTAAATTATACAAAGCTCACTATAGCCTGAATGAACTCAAAGGAGTCTAAAACAAATAGCATTTAGAATGTCACCCTGGTAATAAAATGAGGGTGTAATTGTGATAGATAAAAGATGACGATTGGGACTTCGATTGAGTAATGATTTAACGAAGAAAAGAAACAAATATTATGAATTGGATGGGATTAAAGTACCCACACAAGGTGAATTGCATTGGGATGTTGTGAGGTACGGTTATAAGCAGGGTATCGCCCTAGGTGGATCAATCTAATCATTTCAGACGTTCCCCAATAAAACGTGAATCCTAGCAGCAATATTACATACAAGGTTAAGTTATCAGTGGTATATTTTAGATCAATATTTAGGTGAATCAACAATGGATGGACAAAAGTTACAAAGTATGAGATAAGATTAAGCCGTCATTCTAAAGATGAACAGTAATGAGGAAGCATTAAAGAACTTAAATTTATACATATGGAATGAGCAACAAGAGTAAGCTGGACTTGGTAGAAGACCTCAGCAATGATAAATTAAAGTAAGAGTTATGACAGTAAATTCATACGGATGGTTAAACGGACCTATGCGATGAGATACAGCAATATTCGCAAGTTCTACAAAGTATCGAGCAAAGGACTTCAATATACTTATAGAGGCCCAGAGAGGCATCCTATTAAGCCTTGTATATACAAAGTAAAGCCTACAGATTGACGAAAAGATAAAAGGAAAAAGGAAAGATGAATCGCATAAATGCACCTACAAAGTCAGGGTCATACAGGCTACATGACAGGAGGTAACAGAAGCTGCAAGATTAGGAAGATTTCGACCGCAGGTCATGATATGAGAAAAAAGACTAAAGGGGGGAATACCCTAGACTTTGGATTTATTCACAAAGCAACAGCTTAAATGGCAAGAAGAGTATTAAGGTATTCACAACAGCTATAAGTTACGAAAATGATAAGAGCATCAGTCAACATTCGAGGACAAATGTCCCAAAGGGGGGAATGATGTTACACCCCGCAATATTATGTCAATATTACGTCCCGCAGTATTATATTACGACAATGTTATGCTCTGCAGTAATATGTTAAGATGGTGTTACCCTCTGCAGTAATATATTACGATGGTGTTACGTCCTGCAGTAAAATATTACGATGATGTTATGCCTTGCAGTATTACATTACGGTGATGTCACGCTCTGTAGTATTAAATTACAATAGTATTTCACCCAGCAGTATTACATTACGGTGATGTTACACTACGTAGTAATAAGTTACGACAATGTTGCACCCTGCAGTATTTTACGTTGAATTTGTCGCAAGGTAATTGACATCAGTGCAAGGAAAAGATTATTTAGGGATTATAATGATTATGTTATTTCATAAGTGATTAGTAAATTCATGAAAGTGAGAGGGGAAGCAAGTCGAAGAAAATGAATTTCGTTGAAATTTGGTATTTTGGGATAAAATACAGCTCGAGCTAATATACTCGGTATTTATGGACTAGTACCATACAAGGTACCACATGACCATAATAGTAAGGCGTATAAGGTATGTGAAAAGTGAGTAATATTTCGAGTAAGTGGGAATATTTCTCAATTATGCGGGTAATAGTTTAATTACCGGGTAACGGAACATTATCCAATTAACTAATAAGTGGATAAAGATTAATAATTATCAAAAAATAAACGTGGCAGCCACCTAAAGAAATGACTAAGAGTCATTCTTATTAGGTGTCATGTAGATACACTTTACTACATTTAAAAATCTTTCAACATTCAAGACCTTGTATTAGTAAAATCAAGGTAGGACATTTTAACAAGTTCCATTTTTAAACACAAAATTCATTCTCCAAAAACCTTTTAGCTAGTTGAGCCTTCACACTTCCTTGAAAAAATATTCAGACAATTAATTATCCTTAAATGTTCCATCGTTTTCTTTAGTTGATATTTGGTGTCAAAATGTTGTCATTGTAGTATCCAAATTCTCTAATCTTTCCTCTTTGTAAATGATATTATGAGAAGAGCAAGATCTTACTGGGCAAAGAAAGTTTGCCCTAGCTTGAGATTTTAGCATTACATTCAGAAGTTTTATTTCAAAACTACAATCAGATGTGAGACGGAGCAAGGTTATTCTTTCAAGAAATATTATACGAATTTTTTCCTACTCCAGGTATGTTAAGGCTATCCCTTCTCTCTTTTGGCATGGTCCAAATTATACTGAAGAAAAGAGCAAATACACAGTTTCTATAAATGACTCTATTCATAGAAATAGTAGGGGTGTCTATATTCTTGATTCCCCGTGAGAATTATTATTATCTTCTGTTCATGGGTCTCAGAATAATACGCAGTTGGAAAAGTTTACCCGAAAGAAATATTGAGATTATTATGTATTTTTCATGCATTTCACTCATTTATACATGTGCATTGACCCATGACCAGATGGCGTTATATACGCATATATATATGTAAATATATGTATATGGAATATGGGAAAAGGTTACGGTGTTATATACGCACCACCACCTGATCAGCTGGTATATGATAATGATGTTGCCCACAGTGGCTGAAATATGATTCAAACGGCGTTATATACGCGTATATATGTATGTATTCAAATGGAGTTATATATGCATATATATGTGAAAGGTTATGGCGTTATATACATACCACCACCTGATCAGCTGGTATACGTTGATGATTTTGCCCACAATGGCCAATATGATATGATGGGATGCCCTTAGAGGCTGATGATGTTATGAAACATGTACCTATGCACGACATGACATTCATACGCATATGCATGATGCTAAAAGTAATTTTTGATTTACAAAGTTATTCAGACTTACAGGTTGAGTCATGTACTCTATATTTCTTCCATGTCTCTTATGTATTTATTTATGTGCCTTACATACTCGGTACATTATTCGTACTGATATACCTTTTGCCTGGGGACGCTGCATTTCATGCCTGCAGGTCCCGATAGACAGGTCGAGAGCCCTCCAAGTAGGCTATCAGCTCAGCGAAAGATGTTGGTGCGCTCCATTTGCTTCGGAGTTGCTCGTTTGGTTAGTATGATTTAGACGTGTATTGTTTGGTATGGCGGGACTCTGCCCCGACCTTTATAATATTTATGTACTCTTAGAGGCTTGTAGACATATGTCATGTATGCGAAAGATTGTACGACCTTGTCGGCGTATGTTTTGAATTTATAAATTATCATGTTGACCTATTAGGCCCGTATGTCACGTGTATATGACGATGTAATAAGAAAGATACGTTACATTGGTACTCGGTGGAGTAAGGTACCGGGTGCCCGTCGCGGCCCATCGGTTTGGGTCGTGACATCGGTATTGTGATATGAGACTTGAGACATTGTTATTCTAGGCTCTCCGATAGTTGACCTTCGGGTCCATTTATATGAGTTATTGCTTTATTTATATTTCTGTTTTCCTGTGATTATTATTCTGTACAGGTTATTTGTAAGTGACTTTCCATAGCCTTGTCACTACTTCGTCGAGGTTAGGCTCGGCACTTACAGAGTATATGGGGTAGGTTGTACACGTACTACACTCTAGACTTCTTGTGCATATTTCGGTGCGTGTCCTAGTGGCATGTAGTGAAACTGCTCAGATTCAACTACTATTTGGATACTTGAGATATAGTTGCACGGTGTCCGCAGCCCTGAAGTCTCCTTCTATTCTATCATTGTTGTTTATTTAGATTCAAGCTGTTGTATTTATTCAGACTTTATTTGTAGAACTCTAGATGCTCATGAATTCGTGACTTCAGATTCTAGGATATGTTTAGATTACGTTATTTAGCATTATATCACTCTATTTCAAACTATTTCGGTTATTATTGTTAATGTTTTGATTTGAATTGTTAAAATTGGTTAGGTAATTTAGCTAACGTTGGCTTGCATATCAAGTGAAATATTATGCGCCATCACGGTCCAGATGGTGGGATTCCGGATTGTGACAGGGTGAGATTCTTGGTTATGATGTTATTTCATGTGTTCCGAGACCTAAAGTAGGTTCGAATTATTTTTATGGACTTATTTGTATAATTGGACGGGGTCCCAAGTGAGTTAGGTGGGTTCCAAACCACCCAGAGCTATGTTGAAGTTAGTAGATTTTTGCTGATGCTAGTGTGCTTCATGAGTGCGAAGATGGTTCCACGACACATTTTCTCTTGGCTAGGGCGAATTAGGAGCTTTTAAAGGGAAATTTTCATCAAGTATCACTAAATAAGTGATTTATACTCTTTGTGAGTAAAATACACATATTAGGTGTGCAACATGGAAATTAGTAGAATTTGAGATTTTGTTGAAAAACCTAGAATTTGATAAAAATGAGATTTGACCATGAAATTAGTTATGGTATTGGGGATAAATTATATATTTGATTTCGTGATACCATGGGTAAAATCTATCTTCTAAAGTTTCCGGAATCCGGGTGCGTAGGCCCGAGGTTGACTTTTGTTGACTGTTAGAGTACGATTGGAAATAATTCTAATAGTTAAATTATGAGTTCTTGAGTATATTTTGAATGGTTTGCACGTCCCTTTGGCTAGTTTCGAGTCTCTCGGTATCGATTTGAGGTGATTAGTGAGGTGTGGGAGCCAAGTAGTGGATGTAGAAGTAAGGTAAGTTGCTTGCCTAAACTTATAAGAGAAAATTATTCCCGTAGGTATTTTATTTGTTATGTGCTATGTGCTATGGGTGCAACGTGCGTACGAGGTGACGAGCGTTCGTGCCTAAGCTAGATTCTTGTTATGTTCAGGTAGACTTATACCTACATCATGCCTTAACTGTAATACTTGAATTAAATCTTGCATGTTTGGTTTACTTGAATTCATAACTGAGCTTGAGACTAGAATTTATGTATTTGACCAAGCCCCTTTACTTTGAGTTTTGGCGGTGATTGTCGATAATAATTATACTTTCTCTTGTATTCCTATCCTCGTATTGTGTTTATGTGATCGGTAGTTCCGTATTTTCTTGACTTGCACGTATCTTTGCGAGTAGGGCTAGTGCCCGAAGAAAGTTTTTCTATTTCTATGAGATCGGGTTGTTCGCCTCGGCAGTGCTAAAAAATATTATTATGGATCGGGTCGTATGACTTCGGCAGTATTATGAGATGCATCTATGGATCGGGTCGAATGACCTCGGCGGTGTTATCGAACGACCTCGGCAGAATTCTTACGTATTATTCGATAGGGAGTTAGAGCACATATGAGTTTTTCCTAACTTGAGATTTGATATTGTATCTGATATTGGTTGTCTTTTGTTTCATTTGAGGCAGTATATGGTATTTGATGATTTTGTAACTATTCTTATGTTGAGAATCATGTTAATTATATTTACCTGTTTCATTGTTACTTGTTGTGTTTCATGCATGTTTACCTTTATGTGCATTATTATTGGACTTCTGGTAAGTGTCAATATTGATCTCTCGTCACCACTTCTTCGAGGTTAGACTAGATACTTCCTGGGTACGTGTTGATTTACATACTTGTACTACACTTTTGCACTGATTGTGCATGTATTGAGACAGGTACATTAGGTAGTCACTCAGATGCGTAGTCGCTTCAGCCAGAGACTTAGTGGTGAGATGCTTTCCCTGCTTCGACCTGCAGCACCGGAGTATTCTTCCTCTTATATGTATTTTATTTTGTCTATTCTCATTTCAAACAGTAGTTGTAGTAGTTTTATATATCATTTCACTTTATGTTTTGTTTATATATGGTGACTTCGTAAGAATGGGAGTATTATATCATGGTTTCTAAGCCTATCTCCGCTCTATTATTGTAATTCTTGATTTTAAAAAGTTTCATGAATGATTGTTGTGTTAATGAATTATCGCTGCTTGCCTAACGGTAGTGTTGGGTGCCATCACGGCCTATAGTGAAAATTGGGTCGTTACACTAGGAGAATTTGGGTTGAAATTTCCTCACAATTAGATCATATTTGGAACCCAAATGAGCTGCTCCGACTTGATTCTTAAAGGCCCAGATGATCATTTGGGGTGGTGCCTCGCGATGGCTATAGCGCTGGACCAAAATTGACTTCTGGAATGGGCGCTACAGGTGGCGCACCGCGCTGGGTGCCCAACTTAACTGCTGAACAGTTTTTACTAAAAAGGGCATAACTCCTTGTAGAAATGGTCAAATAATAAACAATTTGAACTATTGGGAACTAGACTCAAAGAGATTTAATTTTACAAGTATAATTCCACATAACACCTTATACAATTTAATCTATATATTTTTAAAGATAGTTCTTGTGCGCGCTCATTTGAAACTTTAATCCATCATATAGTTTCCAACTCGACTTGTCCCATGGGTTTTCCTTCGATCATATATTACTTCAAATACACCTCCACACTTACTATTATGATTGCAAGATATCCACCATATTATTAGTCAACCCTCGCATTCAAATTAATGTAATTAGTAGACGTTGGAACTCTTAATGGCCTTATAACATTTCAAATTTCTCAAGGCACTACAAGATGGCCATGGTGATGGGTTTGTAAGGTGGTGGAGCTTTCGCGGGTCTAAATGGTGATGGAGCTTTTGTGGGTTTGCCATGACAATAATAGAAGTGGTGGCAGTAAGGAGAAAGTGGTGATGGAGAAAAAAAAAAGAAAAATAAAGAAAAAAGAAGGAAAAATCAAGAAAGGAGGACCGACAAAATCCACTTGTCAAACTATAAAGTATTTCATTTAATTATTTTTAGGGTTAACTATATGTTAAAAAGATATTAAAAATAATTATTACATAATGTCCAATTAAAAGGTAATATTGTACATTTTAATCATCTTTAGCTTTTTTTCATCTTTCACACGCCTTTGAGAAAGTAAATGTACTTCATTATCAAGTTGCCTTTTAGGGAATATTAGTCATAGTTCAAACAAGGATGGGGGAGAGGCAATATGTTACTCGTAAATTAAGTGTGTAAATGAACTTCTTGGTCAAATTTAGGGCTTATTAAACTTTTAATGTTCTTTTATGTGGTTAGATGATAATAAATTATGTTTACCTCACAAACAAGTCATCATAATCATCCACAATGACCATTCACATAAATTTGTACTTTATCCTTTATGCAATTATTTTATAGAAATAGTCTTAGAGTACGCGCAGTTGCGTGTGTATCCCGCTCTCAATTAATAATATAATAAAAACTATGTTTGAGTATAAATAAAAAATTTAAAATTTTACAATTAATAAATATTTATCCTACATATAGTTAACTTAATAAATAAAACAAACTCCGACCATAAAAGTCCTCAATCATTATTCAATATGCTCAACTTAAACTCAGTTCCAGTTCTACATTTTCAGCTTTTTAGTTTCAGCAAGAACACATAGCTTTTGAAGATTTAAGAGTTTTTCTTTAAAAAAAAGATTAAAAAGCTATTTTCATGTTCATTCTAGAAGATACCATCAAGGTCAACTAATTGATAGAAGATATTCTTTTTTCTTCTTGCAAACATGTCATGACCCCGGTTCGCCCTCTGTGAACCATCATAACGGAACCTAGTCTCTACGACTAGGTAAGCGTAACAATGCGGAATATAAATAATAATTGCGCAAGAAATAATTAAAAATCAAAATAGCAAAATAAAATAGTGTTTAAAATGCCGCTCGGCATACACAATAACAACTCTCGAAACTAATAACATTCCCCAAAACTCAGAATCTCATGATCACAAGCCTTTGAATGTCTACAAGCATCTAACTCCAGAATATCTAACAAAGAAATGAAAGTACAGAAGGGCTAATACAAAAAGGGAGAGTAGAAAGGCACTCTTCGGTCTGCGGACGCGACAGATATACCTCAGAATCTCTACAAGCGCCTCGTCTCAAGTGTGATAACTCTGAGTGGAAGTACCTGGATCTACACATGAAAAAACATGCGCAGAAAGGCATGAGTACACCACAGCAGTAGTCAGTAAGTGCCAAGCCTAACCTCGGTCAGGTAGTGACGAGGAAGGTCAGGGCCCTACTGAGGTTAAATAAAATATAAGGTTCAACAGTGTAGAACAAAACAGTATAAGTAAGTACAACAGTAAAAGTAATACAGGATATAAAGGACAGCAACAACTATTACAGAGGCAAAGTAAACACAGAAAGAAATACAGCTCAGCATAAAGATAACAACCGGGGATCTTCCAGGATACCGTCCTGTAGTCCCAAATATAAATATCCAGTGGATCTCCCGGGATACTATCCGGTAGTCCAACTCATAATGTAAGGGGATCTCCCGGAATACCGATTCGTAGTCCCAAATATAAATACTCAGTACATGGGGAATCTACCGGGTGCAGTCCCATAGTTCCCAAAGTAAACATGCAGGGGATCTACGGGGATACCGTCCCGTAGTCCCAAAGTAAACACACAGCAACAACAACGAAGAATACACAATTTAATTCAAATTCCATACTACGGTAAAACATGTACTTCTAGCCTAGCATGCTGCACATAATCCAAATAAGGCAGTTTGAGCAAGTAAAGCAATTAAGTCAATTAGACATGCTTCCCTAAGCTAACAACAGGCTTAAATTGCAAGTAGTATAAACAGAAAAAAGAAACACAATTAAAATTACTTATTGAACACCGGATTTTCAACAATTAGCATAAGTACGCACTCGTCACCTCACGTACAAGGAATTTCAATTCTCAATAATACCAAATCCTACGGGGAGTTTCCCCCACACAAGGTTAGGCAAGCCACTTACCTCGAACTAGCTCAAAATCAATCCGAAACCACGCTCTTGCCACGAGTACTCGACTCCAAATGGCCTGAATCTATTCAATTCAATTGCATAATATAAATAACACTTCAAGTAACTGATTCTACAAATAAATTCTAAGCTAATACGAGGAAATACGTAAAAATGACCAAAATGCCCCTCAGGCCCACGTCTCGGAATCGGGTAAAATTTATATTTTTAGAATCTTCATACTCTCACGAGTTCATGCATTCCAAAATTATCCAAATCTAAGGTCAAATTCCCAATCAAAATTCGAATTCTAAGTCTAAGAACTTTTTCCAATTTTTCCCAATTTTCATCTCCAATCCGAAATTAAATGACAAAACTAACAATAGATTAATGGAATACGACTAGAAAGGGTTAAGGAATTGTTACCCACTAATTTTCTCTTCAAATTCCTCCCAAAATCGCCCTCTCCCAAGCTCCAAATCAATTTTTAACTTTTTGAAACTAAACCCTAGAATTCTGATTTTTCTGCCTAGCAAAGTCGCATCTGCGGCTCAATTTTCGCATCTGCGATACCGCTTCTGCGGTCAAGGGAACCGCTTCTACGGTTCTCACTTGAAATTCCCTCTCTGCACATGCGACCCATATGTCGCAGGTGTGGTAACACATCCGCTTCTGCGGTTCCTGCTCACTTTCCTCTTGGTCGCTTCTGCGGCTTGACTCCGGATCTGCGGGAGTCGCATCTGCGGCCTCTCAACCGCAGATGCGGTTATGACAGCAACCCAAAGACTTCAGCTACAACTCCAACTTTCCAACTTCCCATTAACCACCCGAAATCATTCCGAGGCCCCCGGAACCTCAACCAAAAGCACAAACAAGTCATATACCAGCAAACTTATACAAATCTCCACAACACCTCAAACAACATCGGATCAACCAATTAGCATCGGATTCAAGCCTAAGAACTTCAAAAACTCTCAAATACGCTTTCGATCAAAAATTTATCAAACCTCGTCCGAATGACCTGAAATTTTGCACACACGTCACATTCAATACTACGGAGCTACTCCAACTTCCGGAATTCCATTCCGACCCTCGAATCAAAATCTCACTATTGAACCGGAAACTTCACAAATTCAATTTTCGGTATTTCAAGCCTAAATTAGCTACGAACCTCTAAAACACAATCCCAACACGCTCCTAAACCCGAAATCACCCCACGGAGCTAATGGAACCATCGGAATTCCATTCCGAGGCCGTCTTCATACTATTACGACTACGGACAAATTTTCAAAACTTAAGCTCTCATTTAGAGACTAAGTGTCCCAAAACTCTCCGAAACTCAAATAATTCCTCCCGGCAACTCACAATAGCAGAAACAAACACTGGAAAACCAGTTAATAAGGGATCGGAGTGTAAATTCTTAAAACGACCGGTCGGGTCATTACATCCTCCCACACTTAAATATTTGTTCGTCCTCAAACGAGCATAGAGACATACCTAAGGTAGTAAAAAGATGAAGGTCTCGGCTGCGCATATCCTGCTCGGTCTCCCAGGTCGCCTCCTCAACAGGCTGACCCTTCCACTGAACCTTCATTGATGCAATGTTCTTTGACCTCAGCTTTCTAACCTGCATGTCCAATATTGCCACTGGCTCCTCAACATAATATAGATCCTTGTCCAACTGGACTGAACTGAAATCCAACACATGCGACGGATCGCCGTGATACCTCCGGAGCATCAAAACATGAAATACCGGATGAACTCCTGCCAAGCTGGGAGGTAAGGCAAGCTCATAAGCAACCTCCCCAACATGCCGCAATATCTCAAAAGGACCAATAAACCTCGGACTCAACTTCCCTTTCTTCCTGAATCTCATAACGCCCTTCATAGGCGATACCCGAAGCAGAACATGCTCTCCAACCATATAGGAAACATCACGAACCTTCCGGTCCGCGTAACTCTTCTATCTGGATTGGGCTGTACAGAGTCTATCCTGAATCACCTTAACCTTCTCCAAAGCGTCCTAAACCAAGTCTGTGCCCAATAATCTAGCCTCACCCGACTCAAACCAAACCACTGGGGACCTACACCGCCTACAATATAAAGCTTCATACAGTGCCATCTGAATGTTGGACTGATAACTGTTGTTGTAGGCAAACTCCGCCAATGGCAAGAACTGATCCCAAGACCCTCCAAACTCAATCACATATGCACGGAGCATATCCTCAAGAATCTGAATAGTGAGTTCGGACTATCCGTCCGTTTGAGGGTGAAATATTGTACTCAACTCTACCCGAGTACCCAACTCATGCTGAACGGCCCTCCAGAACCGTGAGGTGAACTGAGTACCCCTATCAGAAATGATGGAAACTGGAATACCATGTAGACGAATAATCTTCCAGATATAAATCTCCACCAACCGCTCCGAAGAATAGGTAGTACACACAGGAATGAAATGCGTGGACTTGGTCAGCCGATCCATAATCACCCAAATGGCATCGAACTTCCTCAAAGTCCGTGGGAGTCCAACTACAAAGTCCATGGTGATCCGTTCCCACTTCCACTCCGGAATCTCTATCTGTTGAAGCAACCCACCCGATCTCTGGTGCTCATACTTCACCTTCTGATAATTGAGGCACCAAGCTACAAATCCAACTATATCTTTCTTCATCCTCCTCCACCAATAGTGTTGTCTCAAATCCTGATACATCTTTGCGGCACCCGGATTAATTGAATACTGCAAACTATGGGCCTCCCCTAGAATCAACTCCCGAAGCCCATCAACATTGGGTACACAAATCCGACCCTGCATCCTCAATGCCCCGTCATCACCAATAGTCACATCTCTAGCACCAACATGCTGAACCTTGTCCTTGAGGACAAGCAAATAAGGGTCATCATGCTAACGCTCCCTGATACGATTAAATAAGGAAGACCGAGAAACCACACAAGCTAGAACCCGATTGGGCTCCAAAAGATCCAATCTCACAAACTGGCTGGCTAAAGCCTGAACATCCATCGCCATGGGCCTCTCTGCTGCTGGTAAATAAGCCAAACTCCCCAAACTCTCTGTCCGCCGACTCAAAGCATTGGCCACCATATTGGCCTTGCCCGGGTGATACAAAATAGTGATATCATAGTCCTTCAGCAACTCTAACCACCTCATCTGGCGCAAATTTAGATTTTTTTGCTTGAACAGGTGCTGCAAGCTTCGATGATCAGTATAAATCTCACAAGTCACATCGTACAAATAATGACGCCAGATCTTCAAGGCGTGAACAATGGCAGCTAACTCAAGGTCATGGACAAGATAATTCTTCTCGTGTACCTTCAACTGTATGGACGCGTAGGCAATCACCTTACCGTCCTGCGTCAAAACCATTCCAAGGCCAATCCTTGAGGCATCATAATAGACAGTATAAGACCCCGAACCTGTAGGCAATATCAAAACTGGGGATGTAGTCAAAGCTGTTTTGAGCTTCTGAAAGCTCGCCTCACACTCTTCTGTCCACTGGAACAGAACACCCTTCTCGGTCAGCCTGGTCATAGGGGCTGTAATCGATGAAAAGCTCTCCACAAAACGACGGTAGTAACCCGCCAAGCCAAGAAAATTGCGGATCTCTATAGTTGAGGATGATCTGGGCCAACTCTACACTGCCTTTACTTTCTTCGGATCTACCTGAATACCCTCACTCGATACCACGTGGCCTAAGAATGCCACGGAATCCAACCAAAACTCACATTTTGAAAACTTTGCATATAACTTCTTTTCCCTCAGAGTGTGGAGCACTGTCTTCAGGCGTTGCTCATGATCTTCCCGACTTTGGGAATATACCAGAATATCATCAATAAAGACAATGACGAACGAGTCAAAATATGGCCAAAACACACTGTGCATCAAATGCATAAAGGCTGATGGGGCATTGGTCAGCCCAAATGACATAACAAGGAACTCTTAATGACCATACCGAGTCTTGAAAGTAGTCTTCGGGATATCTGGCTCCCGAATCTTCAACTGATGGTAACCTGAGCGCAAGTCAATCTTAGAAAACACTCGTGCACCCTGAAGTTGGTCAAACAAATGATTAATACGAGGCAAAGGATAATGGTTCTTCACTGTAACTTTGTTCAACTAGCAATAATCAATGCACATACGCATAGAACCATCCTTCTTCTTCACAAGCAAGATAAGAGCACCCCAAGGTGATACACTAGGCCTAATAAAACCCTTATCAAGCAATTCCTGCAACTGATCCTTCAACTTAGGAGGAGCCATACAATACGGAGGGATAGAAATGGGTTGAGTGCCCAGCAACAAATCAATGTCAAAATCAATATCTCTATTAGGTGGCATGACCAAAAGATCAGCTAGAACACATGAAGAAAATCTTGTACTACTGAGACTGAATCAACTGAAGGGGTATCAATATTGATATCTCTCACATAAGCTAGATACGCGGCACACCCCTTCTCAACCATACACTGAGCCTTAAGGAAAGATATAACTCTACTGGTAGTGTGATCTTAAGCACCCCTCCACTCAACACGCGGTACACCTGGCATAGCCAGCATCACGGTCTTGGCATGACAATCAAGAATAGCATAATGGGGCGACAACCAGTCCATGCCCAAGATAATATCAAAATCAACCATGCTGAGTAACAATAAATTGGCTCTAGTCTCAAAACCACTAAGATCAACCAAACATGACCGATAAACGCGGTCCACAATAAGAGAATCTACCACAAGAGTAGAAACATAAATGGGGGAACTCAAAGAATCCTGAAATACACCCAAATGCGGAGCAAAATAAGAAGACACATAAAAATAAGTGGAGCTTGGATCGAATAGAACCGATGCATCTCTGTGATCAACCAGTATAATACCTGTGATGAAAGAATCGGAGGCAACAGCCTCGGTACGAGCATGAAGGGCATAGTATCGGGCCTGGCCTCCCCCTTTAGGGCGACCTCTACCTCCCCAACCTCCACCTCTAGCTGGCTGAGCAGGTGGGGTAGCAACTGGAGCTGTAACTATAGCCTAAGAACTCTGCGGGGCACACTGTGGCTGAGAAGTCTGTGGAGGTGCACCCCTCCTAAGTCTGAGGCAATCCCTCACCATATGGTGTGTATCACCACACTCAAAACAAGCTCTAGGAGAATGTGGTGGCTATAACTGGCCCGGGCCAGGTCTGTTGGACTGACCACTGGAAGCACCTCGTGCAGGAGGCGCACTAGATATTGGAAGTGCATAATAAGGCTCCTGGGGCCTAGGAGGAGCTGGAATACCACTGGCTGCTGGAAGAGCTGAATGAACGGGGCAACTCATATAACCCCTACCATGACGACCTGCAGCTGGGGCACGGGCACCAAAATAATGGTGCGACTCTGGAGACCTCTTGGCCTCCCTCTCCTCTCTCTTCCTAGCATGCATACCCTCTATCCTCCTAGCAATGCTCATCACTTGCTGATAGAAAATATCCATCTCCAACTCACGAGCCATGCTAGACCTGATGCTGGGAATAAGCCCCTCAATGAATCGGCGAACCCTCTCACGAACAGTAGAAACCAAGGTTGGGGCATGTCTAGCCAAGCTAGTATAATGGACAGCATACTCCGAGATAGTCATAGTACCTTAGAGAAAATGCTCAAACTCTGTGCGCCATGTGTCCCTGAGGCTCTGAGGAGCATACTCTCTCAGGAACATATATTGAAACTAGGTCCAAGTCAGTGAAGCTGCCTCATCCGAACTGTCTAACTCATAGGTGCGCCACCACTCATAGGTTGCTCCTTAAAGCTGGAAGGCAGTGAAAGAAACCCCACTCGATCCTGATATACCCATGGTGCGGAGGATACGGTGACACTCCTCCAGAAATCCCAAGGCATCATCTCATGTTAACCCACTAAATACAGGAGGATCATACTTCTTGAACCTCTCAAGTCTCCGCTGCTCATCCTCTGAAGCCACTGCCCTATCCTCGGGCTGACCTGGGACTACAGGTTGTACAGGAATAATCTCTAGGACCTGATCAACATGCACTCGCTTCTCAGGAGTGCGAGCGGTGGGAGTCTGTGCTCCTCCCCCGGCCTGAGATGTGGCTGCAGCAAGGGGAAGCAACCCTGTTTGACCCAAAGTGGTGTACATGCTCATGAACTGCACAAGAGTCTCCTGAAGAGCTGGAGTAGTAGTAGCAGAAGGCGTATCAGGTGCCTGGACTCCGACTGGAACTGGTGGTGGTACCTCAGTAGCAGCCCGCGCAGATGCTCTGGCTACACCGCGTGCGCGTCCTCGACCTCTACTCCGGCCCTGGCCTCTAACGGCTGCAGTAGGGGGCACGGGTGCCTGATCATCTCGGGTGGCACGTATCATCACCATCTGTGAGAGAATAGAAGACAGAAGTTTAGAATTGTGATATCACAAATCTCGCACGACAAGAAAATCAAATGAAGTAGAATTTTCCTAACAGCTACATAGCCTCTCGTAGATAAGTACAGACGTCTCCAAACCGATCCGCGAGACTCTAATAAACCGGCTTGTGAATCATGACTCTTATGAACCTAGGGATCTGATACCAACTTGTCACGACCCCGGTTCACCCTCCGTGAACCATCGTGACGGCACCTAGTATCTACGACTAAGTAAGCCTAACAATGCGGAATATAAACAACAATTGCGGAAGAATAATTAAAAATCAAAATAGCAAAATAAAATAATGTTTAAAATGTCGCTCGGCATACACAATAACAACTCTCGAAACTAATAACATTCCTCAAAACCCGGAATCTCATGATCACAAGCCTTTGCATGTCTAAAAGCATCTAACTCCATAATATCTAACAAAGAAACGAAAATACATAAGGGCTAATACAAAAAGGGAGAGTAGAAAGGGACTCTTCGGTCTGCGGACGCGGCAGATATGTCTCGGAGTCTCTACAAGCGCCTCATCTCAAGCATGATAAGTGTGAGTGGAAGTACCTGGATCTGCACATGAAAAATTATGCACAGAAAGGCATGAGTACACCACAGCGGTAGTCAGTAAGTGTCAAGCCTAACCTCGGTCGGGTAGTGACGAGGAAGGTCAGGATCCTACTGAGGTTAAATAAAATATAAGGTTCAACAGTGTAGAACAAAACAGTATAAGTAAGTACAACAGTAAAAGTAATACAGGATATAAAGGACAACAACAACTATTACAAAGGCAAAGTAAACACAGAAAGAAATACAGCTCAGCACAAAGATAACAACTGGGGATCTCCTAGGATACCGTCCATTAGTCCCAAATATAAATATTCAGTGGATCTCCCGGGATACTATCCCGTAGTCCAACTCATAATGCGAGGGGATCTCCTAGAATACCGATCTGTAGTTCCAAATGTAAATACTCAGTACAGGGGGAATCTACCGGGTGCAGTCCCGTAGTTCCAATGTTAATGTGCAAGGGGACCCTCTGGGATACCGTCTCGTAGTCCCAATGTAAACACACAACAACAACAAGAAGAGTACACAGTTCAATTCAAGTTCCATACCAAGGTAAAAGAGGTATTTCTAACCTAGCATGCTGCACGTAATCCAAATAAGGCAGTTTGAGCAAGTAAGGCAATTAAGCCAATTAGACATGCTTCCCTAAGCTAACAACCGGCTTAAGTTGCAAGTAGTATAAATAGGAAGCGAAACATACTAGTAATTACTTAATGAAAACCGGATTTTCAACAATTAGCACAAGTACGCACTCGTAACCTCATGTACCTAAATTAGCTACGGACCTCCAAAACATAATCTGAACACGCTTCTAAACCCGAAATCACTCCACGGAGCTAACAGAACCATTGAAATTCCATTCCGAGACCGTCTTCATACTATTCCAACCACGGTCAAATTTCCAAAACTTAAGCTCTCATTTAGGGACTAAGTGTCCCAAAACTCTCCGAAACTCCAATAATTCCTCCCGGCAACTCACAATAGCAGAAACAAACACGGAAAAAGCAGTTAATAGGGGATCGGGGCGTAAATTCTTAAAACGACCGGCCGGGTTTTTACAAAACAAATTTCATGTTATATTTTTTTAATCAATAAAAAATATATGTGAACTATTATAAAAGCATGATTCCTGAAAGCGAAATATTGATTAACATTTTTACCCGATATAAACAATCAAGCAGGATAAAATTATTGTTTTGTTATTTTTTTTTAATATTTATAAAGTCAAAGTCTATTGGAAACAACCTCTCTATGCGTACACACTATCCTTCCCAGATCCCACAATATGCAATAATACTAGGTATGTTGTTGTTGTTTTTGTTGTAGTATTTATGAATTTAAAATCAATTAAAACTTAAGATCGAAATATTAAATTCGATATTAATAGTCAATCTTTAAAAGTAGCAAAATGACTATCATTTCAATTAATAACAATAAAATTTTAAAAATTATAACCATAAAATTGAACGAGAAATCAAAGCAGAGAAAATACTCCACGGAGATTGAGAAACACAAAGATTCATAATTACATAGTTAAAAAAAATTAAGTTGTTTAGACGGTGATGGTCTAACTGGACTCTACTTGTAAACTGTGGTTGGTTGGTCTCCAAGAGGATTTAAATCTTTCCGGAAGAGTTTCAATCCCGTTAGATTCAACTTTCAAGTTTGTTCTAGCGTTATTAATAAGAGGAACATGAATCCTCATAGAAATCTATTTGATCGTAGTTGTCTTCAAGGAGATATTTCTAATGCAAATAGAAACGAAAATATAATTGTACTCAACTTCCTACATAATTCAAATAAAGAAGGATTTAATAGTTAAAATTATATTAATTTTAAAGGCTTAAATACTAGAAAAATAATTTATTAAATTGACGATTTTAATCTTATGAATAATTTATTAAGTCCATCTAGTCTTAAGGTTCGTGATTTGCGTGTGCGCCTCTATCCATGAATGTAATCTTCTTAAAACATAGATAATATTATTGAAGAACATATTTGTATTATAAAATTAAAATTGGAGGGGAAAATTCAATTCCCATTGTAAAATAAAAATTAAAGAAAAAAGATTAAATCCTAAAATAATAAAGCAAGAAATCTTGCCCGACAAAAATCCTCAAATGCTTTGTCGAGTTATTCACATATTATTTAATTTCATTAAAAAGACACAAATACCTAACTTTAAAATTAATTGACTTGCAGATTTTATATCAAAATGGAAAAGGTCACCAAAAGCTTTTTAAATTCTTGTGATGACCTGATAGGTCATCTCATATTTTAGAACTAAATTATGTGTTTTGAAGCATTAAATATCTTATTTTAGCCTTTTTCAATTTGTGTATGCAATCCGGGCATTTTTCCCGAAGGCTTATATGTTAAAAACTAATAAAAATAAGAATTTTTGCCTTAAAAGCTAAGTTGAGTTGACTTCGGTCAACATTTTGAGCAACGGACCCAGATCCGTATTTCGACAGTCCCAGTGGTTCTGTTTCATAATTTGGGACCTGAGCGTATGCCCGGAATCGAATTCCGAAGTCCCTAGCTCGAGATATGAATTTTTATTGAAAATTGAATGTTTGAAAGTTTAATGATTTTAAGAATTGACTGATGTTTGGCCATGTTGATACCGGGTCCATAATTTTGTTCAGGAGCCCGATACAGGTCCATTATTATATTTATGACTTGTCTATGAAATTTGATGAGAAACGGAGTTAGTTTGACGTGATTCGGACGTCTAGTTGTGAAAATAGAAGTTTTAAAGCTTTCTTGAAAATTTCATTTGATTTGGTGTTCAATTAGGTGTTATTTTGGCTATTTGATCACGCGAGTAAGTCTGTATGATGTTTTAGGACTCGTGTGCATGTTATGTTTAGAGCCCCGAGGCTCGGGTAAGTTTCGGATAGGCTACATGATGATTTGAACTTAGAAAATCTAGTGTTTTTACTGCAGTTGGTGTTCTAGTATGTTGTACTTCGCGATCGCGAAGCCATTCTCGCGATCGCAAAGGGGATGTGGGTTGGGGGAGAATTTTACACTACGCGAACGTGAGACCATGGTCGCGAACGTGAAGCATTGGAGGGTTTGTTCTACGCGAACGCAACCTGTCACACGCGAACGCATAGAGTCATTGGAGGTGGGATGGGACTTGAACATTGTTCTATGCGAACGCGATGCATGTATCGCGAACACTGAGGCTAGAGGGATAAGCCGATGCGAACGCGTAGGACAACTCACGATCGCGTAAGCCACTCGGGCTGCTACTCTTTGTGAATGCGGCAGTGTTCACGCGAACGCGATGAACACTGACGCCCAGTGATAAAACAGTCCCATTACGGAATTTTTGCCATTCTTTCAAATTTTCAAAAGCTAGAAAGCCTAGAGATGATTTTTCCAAGGTATTTTCTTCCCCAATTTATTGGTAAGTGATTCTAACCTACTTTCTTTCAATTACCTATTACATTTCATGAGATTTCAACCTAAAATCTAGGATTTTCATGGTAAAAATTGGGGGTTTTGGTAGAATTAGAGATTTTTGTATAATTGGAATTTAGACCTTGAATTGAGATCGGATTTCGAGACAAACATGATCAGGCTCGAGGGTGAATGGATAAATGAATTTTCGTCCGAATCTCGGGTTTTGACCAAGCGGGCCCAGGGTCGATTTTTGACCTTTTGGGGGAAAGATTGGGAAATCTAAATTTATGCATTGTAGTTGAAAATTTTAGCAATATTTGATGTTATTGAGTTAATTGTGGCTAGATACGAGTGGTTTGGAGGCGGATTCTACGGGAAAGGCCCCGGTAGAGCTTTGAATTGACTGTGGAGTGAGGTAAGTCTTGTGTCTAACCTTGACTTGAGGGAATAGAAACCCTCGAACTATGTGCTATGTGATTCTCATGTGAGCGGCATATATGCCAGGCGGCGAGTGCTTATACGCCGCCAAATTATCTGTTTTTCCTGATTTACCGCTTTTCCTTAATTATTTCATTTTATGTCTTAACTGTTATATGCTCTATATGCTTTCCATGCTTAATTGATACTTGTTATTCAATATCTTCTCCTGTTCACAATGTTAGTTCTTCCATAGTTTTCATGACTCACTGTTATTTGTTCAAATTGACTTACTTGCATTTTCTAATTGTCAATTGCTGGATTGGTCTCGCTTTGTAGTATTACTCGTGTAGATTTCTTTGTTGTACAAGTTCCCTTTTGGTTCAGTTGGTATTTATTGGCTGTAAAGGCTTTGTGGTTGAACTATTAATTTGATTGTGCTGTGAGTATTTGGTACTGATATGGTGGGATCGGGGTGCACGTCGCAGCAGGTGTAATAAGGGTAGAATGTTATGGTGAAAAAAGGGTGAATATTATCTATATGATGGGATCGGGTTGCACGCCGCAATGAATGGAATAAGAGTGGATTGATATGGTGAAATAAGGGTGAATTACGATACTGGTACTGATATATGGTGGGATCTGGTTGCGCGCCGTAACATACATATATTATTTATTGTTGCTGATATTAATACGGTGAAATAAGGGAGGATCTTGTGTTTTCTAGTGGGATCGGGTTGCGCGCCGCAACAATCTACATGTTTACATTACTTGAGTTGTGTTGGTTTTCGGTATTTGTTTGAACTGTTAAAGATTGGTAGTTCTGGACGATACTGGTTTACTCTTGAGGCTGTGCTCATTATTTTTAGATGACTGTTTAAACTTTGTTTAGTATTTCTATTTTTTGTCATTATTATATACACTGCACACAAGTTATAGTGTAAATAACCCGCCTTAGCCTCGTCACTACTTTGTCGAGGTTACACTTGGCACTTACCAGTACATGGGGTTGGTTATTGATACTACACTCATTACACTGTGCAGATTTTGGAGTTGGTCCCAGGGGTGATTATTAGCGTGCTCAAATTGGACATTTATGGAGACTTGAGGTACAGTTGTTTAGCGCCCGCAACTCCTAGAGTCCCCATCTTCTTTCTATTTAGTTGTATATTTTCGTTCAAACAGCTTTGTATTTATTTCAGACCCTTATATGTATTACACTAGAAGCTCGTGCACTTGTGACACCAGGTTCAAGGATCTGTAACAGATGTTTGGCTGGTTTAGCTTCCGCATTTACGCTTAGAATATTTCAGTTATTTCAGTTGTTTATTAATGTTATCATTTAAATTGTTAAAAGAAGTAAATTGTTCTAATATTGGCTTGCCTAGCAACTGAAATGCTAGGCGCCATTATGGTCCCGACGGTGGGAATTTCGGGTCGTGACAAGTTGGTATTAGAGCACTAGATTACATAGGTCTCATGAGTCACGAGCAAAGTTAGTAGAGTCTGCAGGATCGGTACGGAGATGTCTAGACTTATCTTCTAGAGGCTATGGAAGTAGGAACAACTTCACTTTTATTCTTTTCTATCGTGCGGTTTTATTCTATCATTGCTGATTGAACCCTTATATTATGTTCTCTTGCACCGCATCTTCAGCTGGACAGCAGCCGGAGCCCCTAGTGGCAGCTCCTACGAGGGGTAGAGGTCAAGGCCGAGGCCGCACCAGAGGCTGAGGCAGGGGCAGGGCTCAGCCCAGAGCTCGAGCAGCAGCACCAGCAGTGGAGACTTAGGGAGAGTTCGACGATGAGGCTCTAGCCCAGACCGTTCCTGCCGGACTAGCTCAGGTCCCGGAGGGGTTCATTGCCACCCTAGTGATTCAGGACGCCTTGGTCCGTTTAGTGGGCCTTATGGAGAGTGTGGCTCAATCCAGTATGTTCCATATGGCATCAACCGTCTCTCAAGCTGGGGGAGGAGCACAGACTCCCGCTACCCATGCTCCGGAGCAGTTGGCTCCCAGTTTCAGACTCCGGCAGCCCATCCAGTTGGGGTAGTTCAGCCGGATATTGCGGCACAGGCCGGTGATGGATCAACTATGTCTTTCGAGGCTATATGGAGATTAGATAGGTTTACTAAGCTCTTTCTGGTTTAGTTCAGTGGTGCATATTCAGAGGATCCTCAGGACTATCTTGACAGTTGTCATGAGGTGCTACGAAACATGGGGATAGTAGAGACCAATGCGGTCGATTTCACTACATTTCAGTTGTCGAGTTCCGCCAAGAAATGGTGGAGGGATTATATGTTGACCAGACCAGCTGGGTCACCTGCTCTTACTTGGGAGCAGTTCTCTTAGCTAGTTCTTGAGAAGTTCCTTCCGGTCACTCAGAGAGAGAGCTACCGCAGGCAGCTCGAGCGCCTTCATCAGGGCAGTATGACCGTCACCCAGTATGAGACACACTTTGTGGACATAGCCCATCATGCTATTCTTCTGCTTCCTACCGAGAGAGAGAGAGAGGGTGAGGAGGTTTATTGAGGGACTCGCTCATCCTATCAAGTTGCAGATGGCCAAGGAGACATGGAGTGAAATTTCTTTTCAGACGGCTGACAATGTTGCCATGCAGATCGAGGATGTTCTTTCACAGGAGAGAGGGCAGGGTCAGATAAGAGGCCTCGTCATTCCGGTGGTTTTAGTGATGCCTCATCTGGAGGCAGAGGTACTTTTGTTAGGGGCCATCCTCCTAAGCCATATCAGTCAGCGCTTCAGGCATTCCAGAGTGCTTTAGGGAGTCGTGGTCCTTATGTGCCTCATTCTAGGCATCCAGCCTACAGTGCACAACCAGCTTCTATTAGTGTACCTCCTATTCAAAGTTACTACCATAGTCATCCGGCCTATTCGGGCCAATCTCAGTTTCAGCAGTCCATAACACTAGGATAGATGTTATGAGTGTGGTGGTTTTGGGCATATCAAGAGGACTTGTCTGAGATTATTGGGCGGCATGTCACAACAGAGTTTTCGTGCCATGATTCTAGCACCGGTTGCATAACTGCCCGCTCAGATAGCTAGAGGTAGGGGTCAGGGAGCTAGAGGTAGAGGTCAGACCGCTAGAGGTGAAGGTCAGGTTGTTAGAGGTGGAGGTCAAGCCGCTAGAAATGGAGGCCATCAAACAGGAGGCCATCCTAGAGATGTAGTTCAGAGTGGTGGGGCCCAGCCCTGATGCTATGCCTTCCCTGTCAGGCCTGAGGCTAAGTCATCTGACGCGAATATCATAGGTACGATTTCAGTTTGCAGTGGAGATGCATCAGTTCTATTTGATTTGGGTTCTACTTATTCATACGTGTCGTCCGATTTTTCTTCATATTTGGTTATGCCTTGTGATTCTTTAAGTGCTCCTATGTATGTGTCCAAACCTGTGGGAGATGCTATTGTGGTAGATCGTGTTTATCATTCATGTGTGGTTACCATTGGGTGTCTTGAGACTGGCGTAGATCTTCTATTCTCGATATGGTTGATTTTGATGTCATTTTGGGTATGGATTAGCTGTAACCTTATCATGATATATCGGATTGTCACGCCAAGACGGTGACCTTAGACTTGCCGGGGTTGCCTCAATTAGAATGGAGACTGACTCCTGGCCATTCTACCAGTAGTGTTATCTCTATGTGAAGGCTCGACATATGGTCGAGAAGGGGTGTCTAGTTTATTTGGCTTGTGTCTGTGATTCTAGTGCGGAGGTTCCTTCTATGGATTCAGTGCCAGTTGTTCATGAGTTTCTAGAGGTGTTTCCTGCAAACCTGTCGGGGATGCAACCCGATAGGGATATTGACTTCTATATTGATTTGGCTCTAGGCACTCAGCCCATTTCTATTTCGCCATACCATATGGCCCCACCAGAGTTCAAAGAATTGAGGGAGCAACTGCAAGATTTGCTTGATAAGGGCTTTATTAGACCTAGTATCTTGCCCTGGGGTGCGCCTGTGTTATTTGTAAAGAAGAAAGATGGATCGAGGAGGATGTGCATAGATTATTGGCAGTTGAACAAATTCACCATTAAGAACAAGTATCCATTGCCGAGGATTGATGACTTATTTTATCAGCTTAGGGTGCCAAAGTGTTTTCGAAGATTGATTTGAGGTCTGACTACCATCAGTTGAGGATTAGGGCATCTGATGTCCCTAAGACAACTTTTCAGACTCGGTATGGGAATTATGAGTATCTAGTGATGTTATTTGGGCTGACAAATACCCCAACCGCATTCATGGATTTGATGAACCAGGTGTTCAAACCCTATTTGGATTCCTTTTATGATTGTGTTTATTGATGATATCTTGATCTACTCCCGCATTCGAAAGAAGCATGAGCAGCATCTTCGGATCGTTCTTCAGACCTTGAGAGACAGCCAGTTATATGCTAAGTTTTCAAAATGCGAGTTTTGGTTGAGCAAAGTGATCGAGTCCAACCCTACACCACTATAGAGTGTCAAGAGCGATCGATGCAACTTTTACTCGAAAAGGTCGGGATCGAATTCACATGGACCTAAGATATGTTTGGAGTTGGATTCCTATCTAATCTAGCAATGTGCAGTGTTTTTTTATTGCACTTCCAATCATTCTTTGTTTGGTTTCTATTCTAATTTTAATTCTAATGATGCAGAAATTTAAGCTAAGTAGATATTTTTGTAGGGTTTTCAAAATTGGTAAAAAGGCATTAGGGAAGTGACTTACTCCTAGGTGAGTATCTGACGGGATCTAGAACTTAAGGCAATAATGTTATAGTTGGGATCATGATATAGCCAATGCACGTAGCTTCTCACTCTATACCTCTCGGTAGTTTGAGTGACTTTGCCCTAATTGGCTTTCTCAAGCCCAATGAGGTGTTCAATTTGCGCAAGCAAAGTTGGCTCAAGTCGGGTATTACTATCTCTAGGTTTAACCCTTTAATTGGGGCTATCAATCTCTTGAATGCACCCCAATTCCTTGTTGGCCTAAATTTCCTAGACTTAAGCTCTCTTTTTCAAGAAGAGCCTAAGTCAAAAATGCACAAATTAGTGTTTGCAACCACCAATTCAACATAAAAAGCACAAATCAGGCCAAATATTAATTACCCATAAATATCTAAGCCCTAATAGGAGACCCATTAAATACTCACACTAGGGTTGAGCCACAACCCTAGCTAATGGGTATAACTACCCATAATAACTGAAGAAATCAAAGATTGAGATGAAATAGAAGCCATAAAATGTAATTACAAGATAAGAATCTAAGATTAAGTGTTAAACAAGCTCTAAAATTACTCAAAAAAGTAAAAACGACGGTTTCATGTGCTCAGCTAAACAAAAGATTATCTAAAAATCTAAAAAAGAAGTATTTATACACAGCTAAATTTTCTAGACAAAAATACCCCTACGGAGGTACCGCTGACAGCGGAAAATGGACCGCTGTAGCGCTTGGACTACCGCGGCTGCATAAAATCAAAGCACGGATCGCGGTCTTCAACCTTTAGCTCCATACTTAGTTCTCTGAATCTGGCTACCATTAAGGGCGATAAATGCACCGTGGCCACGCTAAAGCTACCGCTGCCGCATAATTCCACCACAGTCAGCGGTGACTTGATAAACCCATAACTAAAACTCTCTGATCTTTGCCACCGCAGATCGCGACTCAGCGATGGATCCTTCGCGTCCGCGGTTGATTTTCCGCTGTAGTGCTCAGTTGACTCAGCTTCGACTTGTGCAGGTTTCACTCCCTTTTGATCTGGTTTTTACTTTCATGTCTCTTTTTGATCAAACACTGCAAGCAAGCGCAATAAGTTAGCTTTTGGGAATATTTGTACACACTTTTAATACAAAACTCAAGCAAAAAAGAGCATAAAATATACTAGAATCCTTAGTTATCAACTCCCCCAAACTAAAGCTTTTGCTTGTCCTCAAGAAAACAAAGTAATTCCCACCTCCTCAAGATAAAAGAAAGGAAAATTCAGTTATCCTGAAGTAACCTCATCAAGAATTAATTAGGACTAACAATTACCCTCAACTCAAATGCATTATCGACAGTACACAGCCTTTTAGCACCATGGCTTTAGTGCGACACAAAAGCATCAAGAGTTGACTCAACTCATCAAGGAAACTGTTTCTGTTACATTGGTCGTTGTGGAACCCAAACTCATGCTCCTCAACTCTCCACAAGCAAACCTCACTTTTAGATTGTAGCATTCAGAACGAGGATTGTGGAAAACATACTCATCTCTCCCAAAGGAAGATCACAAGTTCGGCTCTAAGTACCATAAGCTTGCCCCTTATGTGAGTCACCACTAATGTAAGCTCACCCAACTCAAGATCATATAGGGCTTTTGTGGGGATGTAATGAAGGCTTTTGGTTCAGGGTAGGATATGTTGGTCTAAGAAGGTTTTATCTTACCTTAAGCACTTCATTTGATTCATTTTGGCACATACTTTCTCGACTCTTTGAGCCATTTTCTTCTTCCTTGGGGGCTAGAGAGACACACTGTCACTCTTTCTTGTTCATTTCAATCCTTTTATCCTTTCCAATCTTTCCATGCCTTTCATCTTTTGCTTTTATTGAATCCCTTCATTTCTTCTACATTGTTCACTCTCTTTTTGAATTTTTGGCTTTTCTTTCTGTTTCTTTTTGCCTTTTCTTTTCTTCATTTTGTACCTTTTATCACTTTTGCATTCCTCGTCTCTCCTCCCACCCCCCCCCCTCCCTAAACTTATGTTTTTTCCTTGTACTAAGGATAGATTGGGTGCCAAGATAGGATCATTTTAAAACGGATAAAGGCTTGTATCATGTTTATTGAAAGAATAAGGGCTATGGCTCAACGGGGTTGACTAGGGATATCATCATTGGTAGGCTATGGATGTTTTCAAGTCTCAATTAGGATCAAGGAGAGCCTATAATCACTTCTCAAGTCGAGCTTCACTTAGAATTTCGCCTAGACAAACATTAAGGGCAAGTTCTAGACTTATTGGCACGGGACTTGGACTTGCAAATAAATATCTCACCACACAAGCTATATAATTGCTAAAGAAACAGAGTCAGGGGCCCACAACAACTTTAGCTAAGATTTGAGCAACACAAATGGTTCCGCGAAACCACTCTATGATTGTTTAGTCAACACAAGAGTCACAAGGTCACAACTATCACCATCCTATACACACCAATTTGTTTTTAACCATAAGGTTAAAGGTAAATGTGTTAGGCCCAAGTGAAGCTTTGCCTGAGGCACCATTACTTACTAACTACTATTTACACAAAAACGAAAAGAAAAATAGACTCAAACCCTTAAGAAGGCTATCATGTCATCCGTCATCGGGAAGAGCCACCTGGTTTACACGAACTCCACCTTTGGAAAGAACCGTGGCAATAAAAAAACCAAAGGCTTATTGATCATTGAAACTTGTAAAATAAGAACCTACGAACCGAAAAAGAAGCTACTAAATGAAGTAAGAAGCTATACTATTAAAGAAAATTGCAAAAGAAACTATGAAGTAAAATGCGGAAAGTAAACTAAATATGTACAATAGGGGGTTTAGATGAATATACATAAGAGGGAATGAATATATACATGAGAGAGTAAATTTATATATAGACCAAGATTGAAAAATAACGAAAAGTGAAATAAATGGTAAAGTCATATACATACCAAAAGTGAAAAATAAGCATAAAGAAAGAAAATAGTATCATAATTACAAACCAACTACCAAATCATCAAAGTAGGGCCATCCCTCAACTAAAAGCTAGCATTGTCCTCAATTCTAACTAACCAAAAATAAGCTCAAAAAGAAGGGTAGATAGTGAAGGAAACTCCCTATAGGTCCTCTGTCTGCATGGGGTCCTGTGGCAGCATGGGGTCCTGTGGCTAGATAGGGTCTTGTGGCTGGGCGCCTAGATCACCTGTCTCAGGGACTTGTGGCTGGCCAGAAGCAACTCCCTCAGTCTCCGCCAGCTCAATCTCTACATCATCAACCCGGGGCATCACTCTCCTCCTCTTGGGCTCTCTCTCAATCTCCTGCTCCTGAACCTGCTCTGTCTAAGCCACTGGAGGCTGATCATGTAATAGTAGCTCCAATGGTAAGTGGTATGCTGCCTTTATCTTCTCCACCTCCCCCCTCAATTCCTTCACAGACTCCTTCAAGGCCCGAGTCTTTTCAGCTTCCTTGTTTGCTTGCTCAACTCCTAAAGTGATTTTCCTTGAACTGCTAGAGCATCCATTATAAGCTTTTGGTTCTCCAAGAGCTTCTTCTGGTTATCCAGAAGCTCCTTAGAGACTCCTCTGCCGAAGCTGGCACCTGTGGCTATGGGGGAACTGATTGGCACCTTGAGAGACAACTTAGAAGTTACTGCCTGCATCCAGTTGTTGATACTGGGGAGCGTTTGGCTCAATTTGTGGGCAGTCAATGGGTATGCTGAGGAGGATGGAATTTCTGAAGGCATGGAAGTAGATGGTCCGGAGGCAGGATCTGGTATGGCAGTGGGAGGCTATGAAATAGTGACTACCACTACTGGCTCTTCAAACTGGCTAGTAAAAGTAGTAGTTTTAACCTTAGATCCCTTAGCTTTGGGGTTTTCTGGACCCTTAAGGCTGTACCATGAGAAGGGAATCTTGGGTTTTACCTTGACATCAAAATTCTTTTCTCCACCTCCTGATCTTCCCAGTACATGGTGAGGAAGTTTGGGAAGGGGTTGATCTATCACCCTCATTGACCACTCTGGTTATCACCCTAGACATGATATTCCCAACATTGATTGGGAACCCCGCCATAATAGCCGCCACTATAATCTCCCAGGAGACCGGCAAAGTGTTTTCATGAGTAGTGGGATCTAGTCAGATGCATACAAAGGTCTCTCAATCCTTTGCCTCAAAGTTCAGGGTGTTCCTCAAGATAGGAACCCTGTTGTCACCCATGTTGGAGTGGTATCCGGGAGAGCCAGGTATGATGCCAACCATGGGCAGGATGCCTCATCCATCGCCACCTTCTCCAAGTACAATGTCTTATCTTCATCATTGAAGCCCAGGTATTTATTGATTGTTTTCCCATCAAACTTGACTTTCTGCACCTTAGTCACTTTTGGGTCCTTTTTGATGTGGTAGGTATTGGCGTAGAATTCCTTGACTAGGTGCTCATTAGCCTCCGACACCTTACTAGTGAAGTAATCCCATTCCACTCACTCATTGAAGTGCTGCTTCACGTTGGGGTTGTTAGGCAGAATATCCCGCTCTATGAACTGGCGCTCATGAATAAGTGACTTTTGAGGCCACCACTCCCTGAACCTGTGATATGCCAGCTCACTAACAAACCTCCTTTGCCACACTTTAGGGTTTCTAGTCCTTTCCACATCCCCGGTTTGAGTCGCACCCCCTCCCTCTTTATCCGGTACCTCATCATCTACGGGATCTTGTCCATGTGACGAAGATGTAGGTGAGGTTGAAGCTGAAGACTCACTACCCTCTGTCGAGCCATCAAACGACTCAGCAAAAGAGGCAGCAGGAGAAGTAGGAGAGGCTGGGGGTGTAGGTTCATCTCTCAACCTATGTCTCTCCGGGAAGTCGGGTACATATGCTGGCACTGAATGGAAAGTCTGATGCCTCCTAGGAGGGCAAATACTCACTACCCTCAAAATGGGAAGCAGCTCTGATGCTCTTCCTTATTTCCCCAATTGATTCCGAACTGCTAGGGTCAATTTAATATGTCCACGTCCCCTACCTCGGGAGGACTCCGCTTTCCCTTTTTGTTTTTCACCGCTTTCTCTAGATTTAACCATTGTCTGCAAGTATAATCAGTTGAAAATTGTTAGTATGAATACTAGAAGAAGCAGTGCAGAAAAGCAGTAGAGCAGTTGACAGTGCTTGAACAAAACAGCAGACCGCGAACTGCGGAAAAAGGGAGCGCGGCCGCGTAGGCGGCACCGCAGATCGTGGAAAATACATCGCAGCTGCGGAGGTGTGGGGATCGGACTACCCACCCTCTAATTCTATTGCACCGCGGACCGCGAAAAATCAACCATGGCGGCAGACCCTCATTTATTATCTCGCTGAACTTGATCATTGCGGATCGCAGAAAATCCATCACAGTCACGGTAGGTGCACCACTGACCACGAAAAATCAACCGCGGCCGCGAAAGTAAAAATAAGGCTTAGCAAACCTAGGGTTTCAGTTGTTCATGCATTTACACATTTTTAAGCCCCACTAGGTATTCATTAACCAATTCTAACAATCTAAGTCTAATTTTAATTAACACTAAGGAACCCTAAGTCAAAATTAAAAGAAAAGGGAAGAAGAAGAAATAAAAACTATCAATTAAAAGAAAATAAGTACAAAATTAAAGACTAAGGAATGAGTGGAATTACCAGATGTGAGATGAGTGGTGAAAAATAAAGTCTAGTGCTTGTGTCTGTGCAAACTAGGGCGTGAATGAACAATGGTGTATGTTGTTTGAGAGTGAAATGAGCAAAAAGTGTAAAAGGGGCCCTGAGCTTCTATTTATAGACAAACCCTGGGACCCACACAATCTTACCTAGCGCGGCCGCGGTAAATCACCGCGGTCCGTGCTTGTGAAATACAGAAGGGCTGCCTGATTGAAATGACCGCGGACAACAAAAAATCGATCGCGACCGCGATGAGGCACTGTTGACCGCAATAAAAGCACCACGGACGCGGTTGAAACTTCAGAGAAGTCTCATTTTGGACTTTTCAATCTCGCGTCCGCCATCAAATTTCGCCCCCTCCCCCCAGTAGGGCCACCACTGCAATAAAAAATAGGACACCCCTGTCAGCGGTCCAACTTCAGAGAGCAAAATTTTTCTAGCTTGACCTGCACTGCATCAAACATCCCTACACACATCTCACAACCAGTTAGTTCACCAACAAATCCCAATTACAAAGAAAATCAAAAAAATAAGAAAAACACATGGGTTGCCTCCCAAAAAACGCCTAATTTTGTGACACGATGCAGGTTACCATCAATCACTTGAGATGGATCATTGACACCACGTGGCTATAACCAAATTTGCCAAGATAGTGCTTCACTCTGTGCCTATTAACTCTGAAGATCTCACCATTTTTGTTTTTCAAATCAAGAGCACCAAACGGAGTCACAAGCACCACCTCCAAAGGTCCACTCCATTTTGACTTAAGCTTTCCCGGAAACAGTCGTAACTGGGAGTTGAACAAAAGAATCAAGTCACCCACTTTGAATTCCTTGCTATGGGAATACTTATCATGTAAGTACTTCATCTTGTCCTTATACAAGGACGATCTGGAATAGGCATGAAACCGGAACTCATCAAGCTCATTGAGTTGCTCTACCCGAAGATTTGTTGCAACATCCTATTCAAGATTCAACTTCCTCAAGGCTCACATGGCCTTGTGCTCTAACTCAACTGGGAGATGGCAAGCTTTCCCAAACACTAATCGGTATGGATACATACCAATCGGAGTCATGTAAGCAGTCTTGTATGCCCACAAAGCATCATCCAGTTTCTTTGACCAGTCAGTCCTATTTGCATTAACCGTCTTTGACAATATGCTCTTGATCTTCCTGTTGGAGACTTCAACTTGCCCACCAACTTGAGGATGGTAAGGGGTAGAAACCTTGTGATTGACACCATACTTTGCAAGCAAAGTGTCACATGCCTTATTGCAGAAATGAGACCCTCCATCACTGATGATTGCTCTAGGAGTGCCAAACCGAGTAAAGATACTCTTCTTGAGAAAAGCCACAACACTCTGGGCCTCATTGTTGGGTAAAGCCACGGCCTCAACCCACTTTGAAACATGATCAACGGCCACCAGAATGTACGTGTTGCCATATGAACTCATGAAAGGTCCCATGAAGTCAATGCCCCACACATCAAATATGTCAACCTCAAGAATTCGGGTGAGAGGCATCTCATCCTTCTTTGAAATTTCACCTGCTCTTTGACACTCATCACATCTCTTCGCAAGCTCACCTGCATCCTTGTACAATATAGGCCAATAAAAACCACAACTAAGCACCTTTGAAACTGTCCTCGTCCCACCATGATGACCACCGTAAGGGAAGGAATGACACACATCCAGAATACTTATTTGCTCCTCTTCCGAAACACATCTCCGGATCATACCATCATTAGAGATTTTGAACAAGTAGGGCTCATCCCAATACTAATCCAAGCTATCTCGTTTAAGCTTCTTCCTTTGGTTAGAAGAGAGCTCACATGGAATAATACTGGTCACAAGAAAGTTGGCAACATCCGCGAACCAAGGCATGCTATTCACAAATACAAAGAAGAGTTTCTCATCAGGAAATGAATCATTAATTTCGAGGCCATCACGGGGCCTCCCCTCCTCCTCCAAACGGGACAAGTGGTCCGCCACTTAGTCTTCACTCCCTTTCTGATCAACAATCTCAAGGTCAAACTCTTGAAGCAATAGAACCCATCTCATCAACCGAGCCTTAGAATCCTTTTTTGTCATCAAGCAGCGGAGTGTTGCATGGTCTGTATGAACTATTACCTTGGCACCCATGAGATAAGGTCTAAACTTCTCCATTGTAAACACAATTGCTAGCAACTCTTTTTCCGTCACCGTGTAATTCACTTGAGCATCATTCATTGTTTTGCTTGTATAATACACTGGGTAAAACATCTTATTCACTCTTTGACCCAAAATTGCTCCTACCGCCAAATCGCTTGCATCACACATGAGCTCAAAAGGTAAGCTCCAATTGGGTGCGGTAATAATGGGAGTGGTTGTCAATTTGTACTTGAGAAGTTCAAAAGCTTTCATACATTCCTCATTAAACACGAACTTGCCATCCTTTTTCCAATAACTTGCACAAAGGATTCACTACCTTAGAAAAGTCTTTGATGAATCTTCCGTAGAACCCCGCATGCCCAAGAAAACTCCTAACCCTCTTGATTGAAGTAGGAGGAGGAAGCTTTGAGATCACTTTAGTTTTAGCCTTGTCCACCTCTATGTCGTGCTTTGAGATCTTATGACCGAGGACAATGCCCTCCTCGACCATAAAGTGGCATTTTTCCCAGTTAAGCACAAGATTGGTCTCTTTACATCGGCCAACACCTTGTCAATATTCTTCAAACATTCATCAAAGGAGTCACCCACAACACTGAAATCATCAATGAACACTTCCAAGAAGTCCTCCACCATGTCAGTAAATATAGCCATCATACACCGCTGGAAGGTAGCCGGTGCATTACACAAACCAAAAGGCATCATAGAAAATGCAAAGGTGTCATACGAACATGTGAAAGTGGTTTTCTCCTGATCTTCTAGAGCAATCAAAATCTGATTGTAACCTGAGTACCCATCCAAAAAATAGCAAAAGGCACGCCCAGTAAATCTATCTAGCATCTGGTCAAGAAAGGGCAATGGAAAGTGATCCTTGCGAGTCACTTTATTCAGCTTGCGGTAGTCCATGCACACCCTCCATCCGGTGACAGTCCTAGTGGGAATCACTCATTTTGCTCATTGGTAACCACCCTTATTCAGCACATATTGCACCGGCAAAGTCCAAGAACTATCCGAGATGGGGTACACAACCCCTGCATCTAACCACTTGATCACCTCCTTTTTGACAACCTCTTGCATAGCCTCATTCAACCTTCTTTGATGTTCCACGGAGGGCTTAACATCATCTTCAAGTATAATCTCGTGTATGCAAAAAAGTGAGGCTTATTCCCCAAATATAAGCTAGAGTCCATCCAATTGCCTTATTTCTTATTTGAAGCACCTCCAATGTGGCATCTACCTGCACGTTTGTAAGACAAGAGGAAAGAATAACAGGTAAAGTTGAACTAGGGCCTAAGAATTCATACTTGAGATGTGAGACTAAATGCTTCAACTCCAAAACGGGGGGTTCCTTAATTGAGGGCTTTGTTGGTGGAGTCTTTCTATTCTCAAGATCCAAAGAGAGCTTTCGAGGATCATAAGAGTAAGAGCCCATTCCATGCAAAGCATTGACACACTCCACCCGACCTTCATCCTCATTTACATCAAGGTTCAACAACACCGCTTCTAGAGGATCCTCCACATTGATCATTGCACTAGTATCATCAACTATCACCTCTATGACAAGATCCATAAAAGAGCATACTTCAGTACTATTCAGCTGCTTCATTGATTTGCACTCATGAATGACCATTTTTTCATCACCTACCCAGAAGGTGAGCTCCCATGCTTCCACATCAACCAATGCCTTCCCAGTTGCAAGGAAAGGTCTTCCCAATATTATCAGAACCTCATAATCAACCTCGTAGTCCAGAATCACAAAATCAGCAGGCAAAATAAACTTGTCCAACCGAACAAGAACATCATCAATAATACCAAGCAGTCTCTTCATTGTTTTATCCGCCTTTTACAACCTCATTGAAGTAGCTCTCGGTTGACCAATACCTAAATTTTTGAACACAGAGTAAGGCATCAAATTGATACCTGCTCCCAAATTGCACAATTCCTTTACAAAATCTGCACTCCTAATGGTACATGGAATGGTGAAAGCGCTAGGGTCTTCAAGCTTTGGAGCCATCGAGTGCACAATTGCACTTACTTGATGAGTCATTCTGATGGTCTCACAATCCATGGATCTCTTTTTAGTCACCAAGTCTTTTATGAACTTGGCGTAATCCGACATTTGCTCAAGATCTTCCACCAAAGGAACATTGGTTGATAAACTCTTCATCATGTCAATAAATTTCTTAAATTGGTTCTCATTCTTTTGCTTCGCAAGCCTTTGAGGGTAAGGTAGAGGAGGCCTTGGCAAGGGAGCCTTGGCCTTGGTCACTACCATTTTCGGGATGTCTATTACGTGTTCCCTAGATGGGTTCACGTCATCTTGAGTATCCACCTTATTATCATTAATATCAATTCTCACTTACGCATTCAAATTCTCTTCACTCACTTGCTCATCAACTATAGGAACATCATCATCTTGTATTTCAATCTCATCACTCATAATTTCCTTTTTCTTGGAGGTATTCACATTACTACCTCAACCGCTTCTAGTAATCACCACCATTGCATGCCCAGTGTTGTTCCCACCCTTCGGGTTTACTACCATATCACTAGGTAGAGCCCCTTAGGGTGAGTATTCAAAGATTGCGAAATCTGGCAAAGTTGAACCTCCAAATTTTGGATTGAAGTATTGTGGGATGCTAACTGGGCATCAGAGTCGGCGTTCTTCTTCATCATTTGTTCAAACATTATCTTGATCCTTCCCATCTCATTGTTTGATGAGCTCGGACCTTAGGACGGAAATGGAGGAGGGTTGTTTGGTTGTTGATACATCGGAGGCCTTTGAAAGTGTTGCCCCTGATTCCCTTGATTGCCATTATTCCTAACCCCCTTGGTTGTTGTTTCCTCCCCAATTGTTGATGTTGCCACTCCAGTTGCCCAGGTTGTTCTGGTTGCCCCAATTCTGATTGTTGTTCCCCCAGTTGTTATTGCCTTGTTGGTTTTGATTCCCCAATTTCCTTGGAATCTCCACTGTTGTTGTTGGTTAGGAGCATTGCCCCTTTGTCCTTGGTAATTATTCACGTACTGCACTTTTTCACTTTGCTCATAATAGCCATCATCTTGATTAAAACCACCACTACCTTGCTCATATTGATCCAGACTACCTTGACCTTGTTGACCTCTTTGTCGCCTCTTATTGACCAACATGTTGACACCTTCCATAGCATTTACTTGTCCATGAGCTTGAACTTGTTGCAATTGAGCTTTTGCCAACTGGTTCATTATTGTAGTTAACTCTGTTATTGCCTGGCCATGATCATGGAGCTCTTTGTGCAATCACCCTGTGGCACATTAGCTTGACTTTGCCAAGCTGAGGAAGTATCTGCGATCTCATCCAATATCTCACACGCCTCAGCATAAGGTGTGTTCATAAAATTTCCCCTGCTAGCTGGTTCACTACATACTGATTGGTCATGTTAATGCCACGGTAGAATGTCTGTTGAATCATTGCTTTGGTCATGTCATTGTTCGGACATTCTTTCACCATTGTTCGATATCTCTCCCAGATCTCATGAAGTGGTTCATTAGGTTCCTGTTTGAAGGCCAAAATCTCATCTCTCAAAGTCTCCATATGCCCTGGCGAGAAAAACTTAGCTATAAACTTGTCCGCCAACTCATCCCACGTAGTGATGGAATGGTTGGGAAGCCTTTCAAGCCAGTACAAAGCTTTCACTCTAAGTGAGAAAGGGAACAATCTCAACCGCAATGCATCCTCTAACACATTTGTTTGCTTGTTTCCCCAACAGGTGTCCACAAAGCCCTTAAGATGTTTATATGCATTCTGATGGGGAGCACCTGTGAAATACCCTCGCTGCTCCAATAAAGTCAACATCACATTTGTAATTTGAAATTGCCTGCCTGAATTCGGGGTGGGACAATTGCACTTGCATATCCTTCATTTGGAAGCACCCAAGGAGCCACTCTTGGAAGTGGTGGGGGAGGGTCTGGAACATTATCATTGGCTTGGCGGCCTCATCTTTGACCTTAAGGTACTATAGGCACCTCATCCTCACCATTATCATCTACCTCCTCCTACGGCAGAACATTTCCAAGAGGATCATTGTTTGCCATTTTGTACCTGAATTGATGACACACACAAGTTAGCAACACAGAAGGAAAGAAAAACAAAATACAAAACTAGTTAGATAGATAGCCCAAACTGTTTAGCTCCCCGGCAACGATGCCAAAAAGTGATCGGGTCCAACCCTACACCACTATAGAGTGGCAAGAGCGGTCGATGCAGCTTTTACCCGAAAAGGTCGGGATCGAATCCACAGGTAGCTAAGATATGTTTGGAGTTTGATTCCTATCTAATCTAGCAATGTGCAGTGTTTTTTATTATACTTCCAATCATTCTTTGTTTGGTTGCTATTCTAATTTTAATTCTAATGATGCAGAAAATTAAGCTAAGTAGATATTTTTTAGGGTTTTCTAAATTGGTAAAAAGGCACTAGGGAAGTGACTTACTCCTAGGTGAGTATCTGACGGGATCTAGAACTTAGGGCAATAATGTTATAGTTGGGATCATGATATAGCCAATGCACGTAGCTTCTCACTCTATACCTCTCAGTAGTTTGAATGACTTTGCCCTAATTGGCTTTCTCAAGCCCAATTGGGTGTTCAATTTGTGCAAGCAAAGTTGCTCAAGTCGGGTATTACTATCTCTAGGTTTAACCCTTTAATTGGGGCTATCAATCTCTTGAATGCACCCCAATTCCTTGTTGGTCTAAATTTCCTAGACTTAAGTTCTCTTTCTCAAGAAGAGCCTAAGTCAAAAAGGCACAAATTAATGTTTGCAACCACCAATTCAACATAAAAAGCACAAATCAGGCCAAATATTAATTACCCATAAACATCTAAGCCTCAAAATAGGAGACACATTAAATACCCACACTAGGGTTGAACTACAACCCTAGCTAATGGGTCTAGCTACTCATAATAACTGAAGAAATCAAAGATTGAGATGAAATAGAAGCCATAAAATGTAATTACAAGATAAGAATCTAAGATTAAGTGTTAAACAAACTCTAAAATTACTCAAAAAAGTAAAAACAATGGTTTCACGTGCTCAGCTAAACAAAAGATGATCTAAAAATCTGAAAAAGAAGTATTTATACACAACTAAATTTTTCGAACAAAAATGCCCCTACGGAGGTGTCGCTGGTAGCGAAAAATAGAGCGTTGTAGCGCTATGACTACCGCGGCCGCCCAAAATCAAGCGCGGATCGCGGTCTTCAACTTTTAGCTCTATACTTAGTTCTCTGAATCTGGCTACCGCTGAGGGCGGTAAATACACCGCAACCGCTCTAAAGCTACCGTTGCCACGTAATTCCACCGCGGTCAGTGATGACTTGATAAGCCCATAATTAAAACTCTATGAACTTTACCACCGCGGACCGCGAGATCAAGACCGCCTCAGCGGTGGATCCTCCGCGTCCGCAATTCATTTTCTGTTGTCTCGCTCAGTTGACTCAACTTTGACTTGTGCAGGCTTCACTCCCTTTTGAGCTGATTTTGACTTTCTTGTCTTTTTTTAACCAAACACTGCAAGCAAGCACAATAAGTTAGCTTTTGGGAATACTTGTACACACTTTTAATACAAAACTCAAGCAAAAAGGAGCATAAAATAGACTAGAATCCCTAGTTATCACTTAGTCGCTTTCTTGGGGCACGTTGTATCGGCAGAAGGTATTCAAGTGGATCCTAAGAAGATTGAGGTAGTTCAGAACTGGCCTAGACCCACTTCAGCTACAGAGACCCGAAGTTTCTTGGGATTGGCAGGTTATTACTGTCGGTTTATGGAGGGGTTCTCATCTATAGTAGCCTCGTTCACCAGGTTGACCTAGAACGGTGCCCCATTTAGATGGTTAGACGAGTGTGAGGCTAGCTTTAAGCTCAAGGTTGCTTTGACTACGATGACAATATTGGTGTTGCCCACAGGTTCAGGATTTTATATGGTATATTGTGATGCATCTCGTATTAGGCTTGGTGCGGTGTTGATGTAGGCTGGCAAAGGTGATTGCATATGCGTCGCTGCAGCTGAAGGTTCACGAGAAGAATTATACTATTCATGACTTAGAGTTGGCAGTCATTGTTCATGCGCTAAAGGTTTGGATGCACTATCTTTATGGCATGTCATGTGAGGTATTCATGGATCATCAGAGTTTGCGGTATTTGTTCAAGCAAAAGGAGCTTAATTTGAGGAAGAGAAGGTGGTTGGAACTATTGAAGGACTATGATATCACCATCTTGTATCATCCCAGGAAGGCCAACGTGGTGGTCGATGCTTTGAGTAGGAAGTCAGTGAGTATGGGCAGCCTTGCGTTCATTCCAGTCAGTGAGAGACCGCTTGCATTAGATGTTCAGGCCTTGGCCAATCAGTTCGTGAGATTGGATGTTTCTGAGCCCAGTCGTGTTCTAGCTTGTACGGTAGCTCGATCTTCATTGTTTGAGCGCATCAGGGACCGGCAATATGATGACCCTCATTTGCTTGTCCTTAGGGACATAGTACGGCACAGAGATGCCAAACAGGTTACTATTGGAGATAATGGAGTTTTGAGGATACATGATCCTGTTCGTGTGCCTAATGTAGATAGACTTTGTGAGTTGATTCTTGAGGAGGCCCACAGTTCCCAGTATTCTATTCATCTAGGCGCCGCCAAGATGTATCAGGACTTACGGCAACATTATTGGTGGAGGAGGATGGAGAAGGATATAGTTGCATATGTATCTTGGTGTCTAAATTGTTAGCAAGTAAAGAATGAGTATCAGAGACCTGGTGGTTTGCTTCAGAAGATAGATATTCCTGAGTGGAAGTGGGAGTGTATCACTATGGATTTTGTTGTTGGACTCCCACAAATGCAAAGGAAGTTTGATGCAGTTTGGGTTATTATGGATAGGCTGACCAAGTCGGCACAATTCATTCCTATGTTAGTTACCTATTCTTCAGAGCGGTTAGCAGAGATTTATATCCGTGAGATCGTTCGGCTTCACGGTGTGCTAGTGTCTATCATTTCTGATTGAGGTACGCAGTTCACCTTGCATTTCTGGAAGGTTGTACAGTATGAGTTGGGCACGCAGGTTGAGCGTAGCATTTCATCCTCAGACGGATGGACAGTCCGAGTGCACTATTCAGATATTGGAGGATATGCTCCGCGCTTGTGTTATAGACTTCAGAAGCTCTTAGGATCAGTTCTTTCCACTTGCGGAGTTTGCCTACAACAACAGTTATCAGTCGAGCATCCAGATGGCTCCCTATGAGGCTTTGTATGGTAGACGGTGTCGATCGTCAATTGGATGGTTCGAGACAGGGAAGGCTCGGTTATTGGGTACAGATTTGGTACAGGATGCCTTGGATAAGGTTAAGATCATTCAGGATAGACTTTGCATAACTCAGTCGAGGCAGAAGAGTTATGCCAACCGTCAGGTTCGTGATGTTGCATTCATGGTCGGAGAGAGAGTGTTGCTCCATGTGTCACCCATGAAGGGTGTAATGAGGTTTGGAAAGAAGGGAAAGTTGAGCCCTAGGTACATCGGACCTTTCGAGATTCTTCATAGAGTGGGTGCGGTGGCTTACAAGCCCATATTGCCACCTAGTTTGTCAGCAGTTCATCTGGTATTCCATGTGTCCATGCTCTGGAAGTACCACGGTGATCCGTCTCATGTGCTAGATTTCAGCTCTGTCTAGTTGGACAAGTATTTGACTTATGAGGAGGAGCCGGTGGCTATTCTAGCCGGTAGGTTTGCCAATTGAGATCAAAGAGTTATCCTTCAATTCGAATGTAGTAGAGAGGTCATCCCATCGAGGCAGCTACTTGGGAGTCCGAGTCGGATATACAGAGTAGATATCCCCACCTTTTCACCAGCTAAGGTACTTTTTTATGTTCGTTCGAGGACGAACGGTTGTTTTAGAGGTGGAGAATGTGATGACCCGATAGGTCATCTCATGTTTTAGAACTAAATTCTGCGTTCTGAAGCCTTAAATATCTTATTTTAGCCTTCCTCGATTTGTGTGCACAGTCTGGGTGTTTTTCCGGAAGGCTTATATGTTAGAAACTAATAAAAATAAGAATTGTTGCCTTAAAAGTTAAATTGAGTTGACTTTGGTCAACATTTTGAGCAAAAAGACATGGATCTGTGTTTTGACGATTTCTGTGGGTTCGTATCGTAATTTGGGACATGGGCGTATGTCTGGAATCGAATTCTGAGGTCCCTAGCTCGAGATATGAATTTTTGTTGAAAATTGAAAGTTTAATGATTTTAAGAATTGACTGATGTTTGGCCTTGTTGATACCGGGTTCGTATTTTGGTTCCGGAGCCCGTTATAGGTCCATTATTATATTTATGACTTGTATATAAAATTTGGTGAGAAACAGAGTTAGTTTGACGTGATTCGGATGACCGGTAGTGAAAATGGAAGTTTTAAAGCTTTCTTGAAAATTGTATTTGATTTGGTGTTCAATTCGTAGTTCTAGGTGTTATTTTGGTAATTTGATCGCGCGAGCAAGTTCATATGATGTTTTAGTACTTGTGTGCATATTTGGTTTGGAGACCCGAGGACTCGGGTGAGTTCTGGATAGGCTACTGGATGATTTGAACTTAGAAAATCTGGTGTTTTTGCAGCAGCTGGTGTTCTGGTGTGTTGTACTTCGTGATCGCGAAGCCATTCTTGCAATCGCGAAGGGATCTGGGTTGAGGGAGAATTTACACTACGCAAATGCGAGACCATGGTTGTGAACGCGGAGCATTGGGGGGGTTTGCTCTATGCGAACGCGACCCTTCACACGCGAACGTGTAGAGTCATTGGAGGTGGGTTGGGACTTGAACGTTGTTCTATGCGAATGCGATGCATGTATCGCGAACGCGGAGGCTAGAGGGATAAGCCTACATGAACACATAGGACAACTCGCGATCGCATAAGCCACTCGGGCTGCTGCTCTTCGCGAACGCGACAGTGTTTATGCAAACGCAATGAACACTGACGCCCAGTGATAAAACAGTCCCAATTATGGGATTTTTGCCATTCTTTCAAATTTTCAAATGCTAGAAAGCCTAGAGACAATTTTTCCAAGATATTTTCTTCCCCAATTTGTTGGTAAGTGATTCTGACCTACTTTCTTTCAATTACCCATTATATTTCATGAGATTTCAACCTAAAATCTAGGATTTTCATGGTAAAAATTGGGGGTTTGGGCAGAATTAGAGATTTTTATATACTTGGAATTTAGACCTTGAATTGAGGTCGGATTTCGAGACAAATTACATAATCGGGCTCGGGGGTGAATGGGTAAATGGATTTTGGTCCGAACTTCGGGTATTGATCAAGCGGCCCCAGTGTCGATTTTTTACTTTTTCAGGGAAAGTTTGGTAAATCTAAATTTATGCATTGTAGTTGATTCCTTTAGCAATATTTGATGTTATTGAGTTAATTGTGGTTAGATATGAGCGGTTTGGAGACGGATTCTAGGGGAAAGGCCCCGATAGAGCTTTTAATTGATTGCAGAGTGAGGTATGTGTTGTATCTAACCTTGACTTAAGGGAATTAGGAACCCTCGGACTATGTGTTATGCGAGGTGACCGGTGCTTATACGCCGCCAAATTCTCTATTTTCCCTAATTTGTCGTTTTTCCTTAATTATTTCCTTTCTTGTCTTAACTGTTATATGCTTTCCATGCTTAGTTGCTAGTTGTTATTCAATATCTTCTCCTGTTCACAATGTTAGTTCTTCTATAGTTTTCATGACTCCCTGCTATTTGTTCAAGGGTCATGTCCTCGGTTAGCTCAAGCTGCTCCATGTCCTGCCTGATCGCCTCTCCCCAAGACTTCTTTGGCTTACATTTACCCTTCCTCTTACCCTCTCCTCCCCCCAAGGCCAACCTCTCACATCTCCTACTGGGGCATCTGTGCTTCTCCTTTTAACATGCCCGAACCATCTTAGCCTCGCCTCCCGCATCTTGTCCTCCACATGGGCCACTCCTACATTGTCCAGAATAACTTCTTTCCTAATTCTATCTAACCTAGTATTCCCACACATCTATCGCAATATCCTCATTTCATCTACTTTCATCTGCTGGACATGGGAGTTCTTGATTGGCTAGCACTCTGCCCCATACAACATAGTCGGTATAATCACTACCTAGTAAAACCTACCTTTAAGTCTCAACGGCACATTCTTATCGCACCAGACAAAGAAAGCCAGTCTCCACTTCTGTCACGACCCCAAATCCAACTAGTCGTGATGGCACTTAACCCAACCCGCTAGGTAAACCAATTAATAACTATCAATATCCAATGAAATTTAATAAGACAATTAAGCAAAAGAAAATATCTGAATCTTATACATTCCCCAAGGACTGGTAGTACAAATCATGAACTTCTAAGATTAGAATCTACAAAGCTGGTACGAAATAAAGTACATCATCTGTTTGAAATATACATGAACAGATTTTTCATAAGTCTAGAGCTACCATGAACAAGAGACAGATGTAACCGGAATGCAGGTACATCTTCAAATCCAGCTCCTGTCGAACATAGCAACATCAACAACCATCATCTGCACGCAAGGTACAGAAGTGTAGTATGAGTACAATCGACCCCATGTACTCAATAGGTAACAAACCTAAACTTAGGTTGAAAGTTGTGATGAGCTGGAATAAAGGTCGGAGTCCAACACCAATAGCCAACAATAGTTCATAACAACGTAATGAAAGTGATAAAAGAAGTAACTCGGAGATAAAGTACTCAGCTCATTTACAATTTGAGAAAATAGGTATGCTTTGAGGTATATCAGTGAAAACCCAAATTCTTTACCGAAATCGCAAAAAATATGAGTAAGTTTGAAAAGTGTAATTTTTCCCAAAGCTTTCAACTATAAATAAGATGTTTCAGTTTCAGATAACATGAGGAAGTACATCTCTAGGCCTACTTGTCAATATGAAAGTGAAATCATGAATGTCACCAAAATCGGAGTAGCGGAAAGAAATGCACCTCTATGCAGGTATCTCAAGTACGCGTGTCAAATGCAATGTATTTTAGTGATAAACTCATGTACTCACACTCTTAGAGTACTCAATCTCAATGTCTCACACTTTCCACTCATCATGCTCAATCACTCAGTACTACTGTATATGGCCAATCTAGTCCAGGGAAGATCCGTCCCATATATATATATCAACTGATAGTCAGTCACTCAGTACTGTATAAGGCCAATCCAGCCCAGGGGAAGATCCATCCTCAAATATAAATAATTCGGGCAAGATCCATGCCCAAGGAAGAAAACATCCCTCAATATAAATCAACTGCGCTCATGGAGGTGTTTATAGACTCCAGAGGGGCCTCCTTTAGTCCAAGCGCTATAATAAGCCATATCCATGCATAAATTAATATAATATGCTGCGGCGTACAGCCCGATTCCATAATATCACTCACAATCAGGCCTCTGCCTCATTCAATCATCAATCTCTCTAGTCTCTCGGGCTCATGATGCCATGAAACTAGCCCAAAAATGATGATATAATGTGTCAATAAATAACAACTGAGACTGAGATATGACATGAAATGAATGAACATGACTGAGTATGAAATTGCAATTTAAACAAATAATTCAACAGCAATATGACCTCAGTGTGTCCGAACAGAATAAGCATGTAGCCTATACATGGTTTCTAATATGGATCACAGCTCAATAACTCTAGTACGTAGAGATATTATAGTTACAGACAAGATCAGGTAACTACACAATATCATAGAAATAACATAGTCACAATTCACACGGTGCACGCACACACCCGTCACCTATCATGTGCGTCACCTCGATACCAAACACATAACACGTATATTCAGGGTTCATACCCTCAGCACCAAGTTTAGAAGTGTTACTTACCTTGAACAAGCCAAATCCAATACCGAGCAAGCCAAGAGATGCTCCAAAATGCCATCTCGCGCGTACCGACCTCCGAACGGCTCGAAACTAGCCAAAAGTAACTCAAATACATCAAATAAAACCCAAGAAAATAATTCCAAACGATAAAAGCCGAATCCTTAATCAAAGGCCCAAAATCAACCAAAAAGTAAAACTCGGGCGTGCACCTCGGAACCCGACAAAACTCACAAAATCCGACAACCCAGTCCGACCATACTAGTTTCACTCAAATCCGACTCCGAATCGATGTTCAAAACTCGAAAATTCACTCTATGAAACTTTAGACAAAATCCCCCAAATTTCTCTCTTGAAACCCTCAATCAAATGCCAAAAATAAAGATAGATTCATGATATAAAATAAAAAATGAGTAGAGAATACTTACTCCAATACACATGGTGAAAATATCTCTGAGAATCGCCTCAATCCGAGCTCTATAACTCCAAATATGATAAAATGGCCGAAACCCCCGAAATAGAGTACTTATAATTCTGCTTAGGCATTCCTCTTACACGAACGAGGAAAATCTATCGCGTTCGCGATGGACAAAAATAATCTGCCACCAAAGTACTCTATGCGTTTGCGGCACAAGCCTCACGAATGCGATACAGGCAGAAGGCAAAACTACATGAACACGGTAGAAGGGTCGCGAATGCGAAGAAGAGGCCATTGACTGCCAAGCTCAGCCATACACTACGCGAACGCATGAATACATGCGCGAATGCGATGCACAATCTGTAGCAACCTATGCGAACGAGTCTGAGGACTCGCGAACGCGATGAACAACTTTTCCCCAACCATCAAGCAACTCTACGCGATCGCAAACAAGGAAACCAGGTACTCAGCACAACCAGCAATGCCAAAAATGATCCAAACGATCCGAACCTCGTCCGAAACTCACCCATGCCCCTCGGGACCCCGTCCGAATATACCAACAAGTTTCATAACATAACGCGGACCTATTAGAGGCCTCAAACCATGCATAACAACATCGAAATGATGAATCACACCTCAATTTGAACTTGAATGAACTTTGAACTTTCAACTTCCAAAACTCGTGCCGAAACATATCAAATCAACCCGGAATGAACTCAAATTTTACACACAAGTCCCAAATGACATAATGAATCTATTTAAATTTCCGGAACCACAATCTGAATCCGATATCATCAAAGTCAACTCACGGTCAAACTTGTGAACTTTCTAAACCTTCAAATTTCCAACTTTCGCCGATTTGTGCCAAAACCTTCTAGAAATATCCAAATGCAAAGCCGGATATATGCCCAAGTCCAAAAAAACCATCTTGACCTAATAGAGCCATCAAAACTCCAATTCGAGGTCGAATGCTAAAAAGTCAAAGTTAGTGAACTCTTGCAGCTTAAAGCTTCAATCATGACATTCGTTCTTCCAAATCGATTCCGAATGACCTGAAAACCAAAACCGACAATTCACACAAGTCATAATACATCATACGAAGCTACTCATACTCGTAAACTACCGAGCAAAGTGCAAATGTTCAAAATGACTGGTCGGATCATTACAACTTCATCCACTTTGCTCTGTTACGATGCGCGACATCCCAACTAATCTGCACATAATACGCGGAAAAAATAAAAATAACACAAAAGATAAAAGATGAGTTTAGTTGAGAATTAACGCTTAAATATAATGATTAAAATAATGCAGTAGAAGCAGCTTCCACAAGTTAAATAGAAATTTGTAAGCAATAAATTCAATACCCTATCTGCTAAATAAGAATAATCACAGAGAACTAATTGCAGTAAATTCTCTTTGGTATTTTGGTCACATTAAATTTTCTGCTCGTTCATGTTTTCTCAGAGAAATTCGTTATCATATACAACTCTCCAACCTAACATATAATCTCTTCATGATTTTTGTGCTAAGCTCGAAAAGTAACAACTTTGTATCTAATTTGAATGTTCCTAATTTTTAGTGATTTTGTCAATTTTAAAGTCCTAAATATTAGGACTTCATATATAATTCAAATAAGGAAAGATTTAATAACTAAAACCTTAGTAGATTTTAAAATACAAATATTAGGAAGATAATTAGATAATTATTTTATCCAATGTGAATTCTACTTTTAAAAGGGTAAAAAAGGCGAACAATATTTTATTAAGGTTCTTTTAATATAAAATAATAATATAACATAGTTTAGAATAAATAGATTTAGATAGATGTGTACCCAAAAACTAATTTTGTAAAAAAAGAGGATTCATAATTGCAAAATTAAGAAAAAAGAAAAATAAAGAAAAGATGCTATCCAGGATCAGAAAAGCAAAAGCGCCGAGAGGGGAGAGAAAGAGAAGGGAGAGAGAGCAGAAGAGAGGGTTTGGGTCGAGGCTCGACGCACAACTTTTCCCTCCCAAAATTCCGTAAACCTTACTGAATTCTTTCTCCATTTTAACAATCCAGAAAACCGAATAATTCCTCTCCTTTTCTGCCTCTATTATTTACTTGTAGCTGATGCCGTGTTGCTTGCTTTGAAATATTCCCAGAAAATCAAATTGCTGTTTTTTTTTTCATCATAAAATTATCATGTGTGTGTAGATTGGTGTTTTCGCAAAAATGAATATGAGTAGTCAAGTGCCTCCAGCGCCCAGGCGCAATAGTTTGGTACAAAAACGAAACATATCAACTGTCAAGAAATCTGTGAATCAATCTGAGAATGGTACTAGCCAGAGCAAGCCCTCTTCTCCACCTCACTCGTAAGCAAGCCCTATTCTCTTTTTTCTCTGATTTTCATATAAAATTTTGGTTTACAGTTTAAAGCATATTGTGGAAGTCAAACCCTTTAAGGATCAAGCTTTATTTGCTTGTCCATTCAGATTAATAATTGTTTTTGGTGATGTAAAATTGGTTCAGCTTTCTCTACGTGAATGGAATGATATGATCTGCTTACTAATAGAGCGGTGTCTGCACTTAACGGATATACCTTTGGACCATAGTAACTGTTTTTGTTTCAAAAACAGAGTAGTGGTGTAGAGTTAGAATGTGAGATGTTGAAGTCAAACCTTCTTTCCGCAGGTTCTAAGCTGCAACTTATCCATCAGGTTTCTTTTCAGAGGGTTTCAAGCTGTATCTTATCATCAGTGTTTCTGTTCTTCTTTTTCCAAGGATGAAATTGCTGTTGTAATCTTTTTTCCCTTCAATAGTTCATTAAATTGAGCATTTTGGCCTTCTGCAAATGCTTACAGTTATCTCTGGAAGGCACAGGGAGGATTTGTGGAAGATGGAAAAATACTAGTCAACTCTATTCCTATTTCATGTTCCAAAAGTTTAATGCTTGTGGACATATATCTGAGTGATGTCAAGAAAAGGTACGAGAAATTCTGTGATAATTATTCCAGAAATAGGGGGGAAAGTCTTGGATGGAGGGAGTATGTGAGCAAGATTACTAAATTTATCGAGAAAGGTATTGTTCAGAGTGAAAACTTAGAGCAAGATCAAAGAAAGTTGAGCTACGATCAAGTGGCTCAGATTAAACGATGGCCAATGACGATTTTAAGATTTTGGATGGAGAAGGGTTGGATAGTAACACTTTCTGGATTGACAAAAGCTCTATGAAGTCCAGAGTAGATTATCTGCACATGCTTAATTGGAATTTGGAGATTCCACCACTGTTATCCTTAGTCGTTTAGAGGTTCAACAATGGGCTGAAAAAACTAGACAAATTCTGGACAAGGTGAAAGTCAAGGAGCTAAATAGAATTCACTTCATGTTTGAGTTCTCTTCTAGAATTGTTGAGAGAATTAAAATGGGGAGTTGGGTTGTTAGCAGCAATTTGTGTTGTCCTTAACAAACTTCAAAGAAGGGGGTTTTCAGTATGCAATAGGTGTTTCCTTCTAGCAGCCCTGGATAGTAGCAGTCATGTATTTTTGCATTGTTGCTATACCTGGCCAGTGTTGTCAAAGGCGCGCTTAAAGCGCACTTAAACCCTGAAGCGAGGCTCAAAACATGTTGAGCGCTTCGCCTTGCTTTGTGGGCGCTTCAGTGTCACATCAAGGCTCTAAGGCATACTTTTCCTTGCCAATGAGTGTGATCCTGAAAAGGCGACACTAGACAATTGATATTTCACTTTATCGTAATTTTTTTTTCAATTTTTTTGTCCATATATTTGTTATTTATACTTATAGTTATTGGTCTTGGACTACATATACATATTTTTACTTTTTCTCAAGTTGCGCCTTTTTTCATTAAAGCACACGTTTTATTTGCACCTTGCGCTTAAACCCCCAATGGACCTTAGAGTTTTTTTGCGCTTTTCGCCTTTGATAACACTGTACCTGGCAGATCTGGTCTCTATATGTAAACTATCTCGTGTTGGCTTCTATGATCATCGGCCATAGAAATAGAATTGAAGCGTTAATACTTACCAACTTGAAGCGCAGGTTGTGCGCTTCGTCTCCCTTAGTTAGTGCTTTAATGTAGGCGTCAAAGTTCTAGGTGTGTCACGTGTGCATCTTCACCGATGGGGTGTCCTTAAGAGCGTCGCACCAGACAATATAAAATTGACAAAGTGATACATTAATAGTCAAGAATATGCCATCACTGGATTTTTAGTGATTAAGAATAAGAAATTAGACATTTAGTATAAGAAAACTAACCAGTAACAACCTAAAACTACACCTTTTCATCTAAAACAGAAATATATCTGGCCTTTCAACTTGATTGACACGATATTAACTGCATATATATAGTTCTTAAAACGGTAGAGTACTGCATATATATAGCTTTATTATAGTATTTCCATGCTTAAGTCTAAAAAATTATTGTTTGTGTTCATAGTTATATTTTCTTGCATTACATTTCTTATTTTTGTAATCTTTTCTTCGTTGGTGCTCTTCTTCGCTAAAGCCCACGGTTTAATCGTGCTTTGCGCTTAAAGTCGCTACAGACTTTGGTGCTCTTTTTCGCTTTTTGCTTTTGAGTAATCTGGTTTGGAGTAAATTGGTTAATCCCATTGGAAGTGAGGAAGCTAATAATATATTGGGAAGAGCAGAAGGTTGACACCGGGTGCAAAAGGATTGGAAGACTATTCCCTCGTGCATCATTTGAACATAGCTGTGTGGATCAAAAGAAACGGTAGTTGCTTTGAAGGAAGGACAGACTATATTCCTTTTGTAAAGCTTAAATGTTTACAAAATCAATATTTTTTGGAGTGCGAGCAGCAATTTTAGATAGCATGCAAGAGTTTTAGGATTTTTTGGACTCTCTGAGTCAATAGGGAAACAGTTCCAATCTTTTGAACTTTCTCTAGTACCTTCTTGGTACTGATTTAATAATAATTTTTTTCCTGGTAAAAAAAAATATTACCTTTACCTTTTAGAAAAAAAGTTTCATCAAATTTGAAAGAACTCTTTTGGTAACAAGACAGTTGTTTGGATTGTCTGTAGGAGGGAATGGTATAATTAACATAACATTAGAGTGTTTCTGCACTTTTATGGTAATGTTTATGCATGCCGGTGGATGTTTTTTATGCATCTAGATGCTGAGATGTGTGCGTTTAGGTCTGTTGCTGGGGAAAGAACAGTGAAGAAGCTGAGGTTATCGAAGGCACTAACAATTCCGGAGGGGACCACCGTGTCTGAGGCATGTCGGCGGATGGCAGCGAGACGAGTTGATGCTGTTCTGCTAACTGACGCAAATGCCTTACTCTCTGGCATAGTAACTGACAAGGTCTTCTGAAAATGATCATTTTCTTGCTCTCTTATTTTATTTTTGTATGTTTTTACTTTTGTGTATTCAAATGTTCTAGGGTTTATGCATCTCTGAAGAAATTAACACTAAAATGGTTGGTTCAGGAAGAAAGAAAATTTCCATTCTATATATTAGGGAGTGTTGTATAATTAACTTTCAATGAACTTGGTAGTGTTCAATGAGACCACAAATAGATAAACACACCAGGGACGTTGTTATTGTTGTTTTTTCATTTTCTATATTTTTAGTAATATTTTCTTTTAGATATGCTTATAGGTAGAGGGCCTTTACCAAAAGGCTATTCCTCCCTTATCTATGAGTAGGCTTGGGAGTTGTTAGGTTTTAAAAATGGAGGGAAGTGACAACTCATAGGTATGGTACGTATATGAAAATAAAGCTAAAGACACTTGTTGCAGCACTGGAAATTAGTTGTTTCTGGCTTACGTTGTTATTATTTTCAAAATTTGGATTTCTGTGTGTAGGATATTGCGACTAGGGTTATAGCTGAAGAGTTGAGGCCTGATCAGACAATTATCTCGAAGGTCATGACCAGGAACCCCATTTTTGTGACTGCAGATTCATTGGCTATTGAAGCCCTTCAGAAGATGGTGCAAGGTGTCTTTCTTGACATTTTATATTCAGATTTTTCTCTCTCCATTAAGAAAGAAAAGGAATCAACAACTTTTCATACATCTTGGACTAAATTCATCGATGAATCATTCCAGAACTAATTTAGTGAGACTAGTATTGGCTTTTCTATGGGAGGCCATTCATGTGACTAACATGAAAATTGTGAAGTTGCGGTTGGGACTGGCGCATGATGGGGAATATAGCTTAAATTTACAAAAGTTCGAAGCTGCTTGGTAGCAGTAAAATTTTAGTGTTGCAATGTAGGAGATAGAATGCCTGGTCAAGTTATTTGCCATTGCACACATTATGGAGAAATGCCAACCTTTTAATTATTAACACTACTATTAAGGTGATGGCAATTGTAACAATAGCAATTGATTATGTTTCTTTTTCTAGGGTGAACAAAGAGCCCATGTTATTCCCTTAGTAGACTTCTCTTTTGTACTTGAGATACGCGTTGAGCTGGTGTTAATAGAACTGTTAGATCCTACATTCAATGTTTAGTTGCAATCTCCACCTTGAAGTAATCTGATACAACAACAACAACAACAACATACCCAGTGAAATCCCACACGTGGAGTCTGGGGAGAGTGTGGTGTACGCAAACCTTACCCTTACCTTGTGAGAGGTAGAGAGGCTATTTCCGATAGCGTTTTCAAAACCGGTTTGAGAAAACCACGAGTAAAAAGTAATCTGAAGATATCTGATAAGAGACATATTTCTTTATTCTTATTTTATTGTTGTCTTGTTTTGCTCGTTTCAACAGGTAAATTTCGCCATCTTCCTGTTGTGGAAAATGGTGAAGTTATAGCAATACTCGATATTACAAAATGCCTTTATGATGCAATATCAAGGATGGAGAAAGCTGCAGAACAGGGAAGTGCAATTGCTGCAGCTGTTGAAGGAGTTGAACGGCAGTGGGGAAATAACTTCTCGGGTTAGTTGTGCTCCAAGCGACAATAGTGCTTCGTGGAAGTGCTAGTTGCTGCGATCATGTACCAAAAGTTAATTTTATGCATTGTCTCTTAGAAAAGCTCTGATTTCTGTATGTACAGTAATAATCTTTTTCATGCTTTCTTTTTATAGTGTGGTCCATTTTTCTTTTGACGTCTGTCAAAGAACAGCCCTTCACAGGAAAAATCAACTATAAGCTGATAATACTCTATTTTACAGCTTTAGAGTCAGTAATTATTGATGCTGCTATTATTGAATTTAAATTTTGTTATCTTGGCCCACAAAAAAAAAACCCCCGAAAAGGGAAAAGGAAAAGACAACATGAAGTAGCTCCAACTTTATCATTAAAGGAAAAAAAAAAATGAAGTAGCTGCAGCCTGCAAGTTGGACCCTTAAAGGGGGATGCTATGTCTTGGGGAAACAAGTCTGATATTTCATAGAAAGCTTATGAATAAGGGTGCACTCGAACAAAAGCACATTCTTGTAGCATGAACTGACATCACCTTCTTCCTCTCCCCTGTTTTCCCCTGTGATGTGCCAGCTCTGGCCAGAATCAGAAGTTGCATTATTGACTATTGGTGGTCATGGATGGGTTATTAGGCATTACTCTTGAGAGGCTTAGCTGAAAATTCTAGCAGCAACTAGAAGAATGCAAGGTTCGGGAGCATATCATACGGATTAGGATTAACAAGCTATCTTACACCCCTCCCATCCAACAACAACAATAACAACATATCTAGTATAGTCCCACAAGTAGAGTTTGGGGAGGGTAGTGTGTACGCAGACCTTACCCCTACCTGGTGAGGTAGAGAGGCTGTTTCTGATAGAACCTCGGCTCAAGAAAAGGTGAAAAGAGAGAAAGGGAAGAAGACGAAGAAGAAAGAGGAAGAAGAAAGAAAGAAGAGGGAGACAAAGGACGATAAGGAAAAGGAGAAAAAGACGACAACAACAACAACAACAAGTAAAAGTTAAAGTAGCATCAAATAGTGACAAACAAGAAAATACGATACACGGAGCGAACGAAACAATAGGCAAATACTAGAGGTCAAAGAATACGAAAAAAACAATAGTGCTACTAATACTACTAGAAAAGAACGGGGGAACTTTCGACTACCTACCAGCTTTCTACCCTAATCCTCAACCTCCACACCTTTCTATCCCGGGTCATGTTCTCAGTGAGCTGAAGTAGCGCCATGTACTGCCTAATCACCTCTCCCCAATACTTCTTTGGCCTATCTCTACCAATTCTCAGCCCTGCCATGGCCAACCTCTCACACCTCCTCACAAGAGCATCTGTACTCGCCCAAACCATCTCAGCCTCAACTCCCGCATCTTGTCCTCCACGGGGGCCACTCCCACTTTGTCCCGAATAACTTCGTTCCTAATCTTATCTCTTTTGGTATGCCCACACATCCATCTAAGTATTCTCATTTCTGCTACTTTCATCCTCTAAACATGGGAGTTTTTGACTGACCAACACTCTGCTCCATACAACATAGTAGGTCTAACCACCACTCTGTAGAACTTACTCTTAAGTCTTGGTGGAACCATCTTATCACACAAAACACCAGATGCAAGCCTCTATTTCATCCACCCCGCACTAATACGGTTGGATACCTCATCATCAATCTCCCCGTTACCTTGGATTATAGACCCGAGATACATGAAACTACCGTTCCTCAAGATGACTTGGGTATCAAGCTTCACATCCACGTCCGCTTCATGAGTGTTGTCACTGAACTTACACTCCAAGTATTCCGCTTTGGTCCTGCTCAACTTGAAACCTTTAGACTCCAGGGTTTGTCTCCAGACCTCCAGCCTCGCGTTAACCCCGCCTCTCATCTCATTAATCAGCACTATGTCATCGGCAAATAACATGCACCATGGCACCTCCCATTGAATGTGCCGCGTCAGCACATCCATTGCCAAAACAAATAGGAACGGGCTAATAGTCGATCCCTGATGCAACCCATCACTACTAGGATGTGATCCGAGTCACCTCCCATTGTCCTCACTCGAATCTTAGCCCCTTCATATATGTCCTTGATCATCCTAGTGTATGCTACCGGAACGCCGCTAAGCTCCAAACGTCTCCACATAACCTCCCTCGAGGCTTTATTGTACGCCTTTCTAGGTCTATAAACACCATGTGTAAGTCCTTCTTTCTCTCCCTATAGTGCTCTACCAATCTCCTCACCATATGAATGGCTTCAGTAGTCGATCGCACCGGCATGAATCCAAACTGATTTTCGGAAAGACACACTCCTCCTCACCTTGACTTCCACCATCCTCTCCCAAACTTTCATAGTATGACTCAGCAGCTTGATGCCCCTATAGTTATTGGAGTTTTGGATCACCCTTGTTCTTATACAACGGAATCATCATACTCCACCTCCATTCTTCGGGCATCTTCTTCGTCTTAAAGATAATATTAAACAACCAGCAAGCCACTCCACGCCTGCACGACTCGCATTCTTCTAGAATTCTACCGGGATCTCGTCTGGACCAATCGCTCTACCCCTGTTCATCTTACGCATCACTCCCATAACCTCTTCGACCTTAATACGCCTACAATAGCCAACATCACGCCGACTCTCGGAGTGCTCCAATTCACCCAGCACAATGCTTCTGTCCCCTCCTCATTCGACAGTCTGTGGAAGTATGTCTGCCATCTTCGTCTAATATGAGCATCTTCCGTCAATACTATGATGTCCTCGTCTTTGATGCACTTCACTTGGTCCAAGTCATGAGCCTTGCTCTCCCTCACTTTGGCTAACCTCTACAACTTCTTGTCCCCGCCTTTGCTCCCAAGTTCCGCATACATGCGTCCAAAGGCAACAGTCTTAGCCGCCGTAACCGCTAACTTTGCCTCTTTATTTTCCTTTTTGTAACATTCCCAATTCGTCTTCTTTTCCTCCTCGTTTGGGCTCTCCACTAGTTTCAAATAAGCCGTTTTCTTGTCTTCAACTTTACCTTGGACCTCCGTATTCCACCACCAGTCCCCTATACGTCCCATGGTATTCCTTCGTAACCCCTAAAACCTCTCTTGCAGCTTTCCTAATTTAGTTCGTTGTCATGGCCCACATCGCAGTCGCGTCCCCACTACTCTTTCATGCCCCCATAGCCGGCAACCTCTCCCCCAACTCCTGGGCTTTGTCATTAGTTAAGTTTCCCTATTTAATTCTAGGTTGACCGCACACTGCTCTCTTCTTTCTATTCCTCTTGATCCCCAGATCCATTACCAGGAGCCTATGTTGGGTTGTGAGACATTCACTCGGGATGACCTTGCAATCAGTGCAAAGACCTCTATCACATTTCGTGCAGAGAAGATAATCTATCTGGTCCTGGCCACCGTACTCAGGAAAGTGACCAGGTGCTCCTCCCTCTTCGGAAAATTCGAGTTAGCTACTACCAAATCAAAAGCTCTAGCTAAATCCAACAACGACGTACCTCCCTCGTTCTTATCTCCAAATCCAAACCCTCTATGCACATCGTCATAACCCCCAACATTAGCCCCGATATGGCCATCAAAATTCCCTCCAATGAAAAGCTTCTCGGTGCATAAAATGCTGCGCAACACCTCGTCTAAGTCCTCATAGAATTGCCTCTTGACCTCCTCGCCCAAGCCTACTTGAGGAGCATACGCACTAATCGCATTTGAAGTAAGCCCCCCAACCACAAGCTTAACAGCCATCACCCTATCGCTTACCCTCCTATCCTCGATCACTAGCTCCCTAAGATCCCTGTCAACGAAGGTACCTACCCCATTCTTGCCCCCAGCACCTCCAGAGTACCACAGTTTATACCCGTTAACATCACGTGCCTTAGTTTCCACCTGGTCTCCGGACACACGCTATGTTGATCCTCTTCTGAAAATCCTACCCAACTCTATAGTCTTACTCTTACCGTCAACGTCCCTATGTTCCAGGACCCAACTCTTAACCTAGAAGCTTCCTTGTCACCCTTCCCACCTTTACCCCCACCTCCTGCCCTCCCCGAGATCATGACCTTACTCTCACATCGTTAACCACAACCACTATAGACTAAGGGGTACTACTTAATCACTACCACTCAACCAACAGAGAGCTAAAACAGAGGAAAATATGCTAAGAATATGAAAACTTAACAAGTTAAAGGTGTCAAGAACAAGTACAAAAACTCAAGCATGTATCAGCACAATTAATATAGCACAATTAATCTACCTGAAGAGACAAATGTTAGAGGCAAAGTTGAATTGAATACAAGGCACTACCAATAAGGTAAATATGCTAAGAATATGAAAACGTAACAAGTTAAAGGTGTCAAGAACAAGTACAAAAACAAGAACAAAAACTCAAGCACGTACTAGCACAAATAATCTACCTAAAGAGACTGATGTAACAAGCAAGGTTGAATTTAATACAAGGCAATACCAATAGGTGCTGTACTTGAGGGACAAGATTCTATTACTAATTACCTACAAGTACTTAGCAGTTACTTGCACATATGTGAGGCTACAGTGTATCTCTATTCAGATATATTATTTATTGCAGGAGAGTTGCCAAGTATAGCAAGGGATACTTGAGAGAGTGCAATTCAGGAACACCTAGTATTTTTTAACTTTCTTTTTTGAATTTTGACCTTCTTCATTATTTTTTTTGATAAGGTAAATTGTATTAATCAAAAGGGAGAGAACTCCCGTATACAAGAAGTATACCAAAAAGTAGAGAATTTACATCAGAACATGATTCTCTACAAAAGACGCCCAATCTTCTATACAAATAGGGGCTATATGAGTGCACCAAAAAGCGATCAAAGATAAAAGACTATTCTTAAGATGTGAAAAAGGAGACTCAATCCCCTCAAAAGCTCTCCTATTTCTCTCCCCCCAAACTATCCACACGAGAGCTAACGGGGCGAACTTCCACGCCTTGACCTTTTTCATTATTAGAGTGGGCTAGAGATAGCCGTTACATTGAACCACTATTTGGTAGAGAGTTTTGATTGATGCATCATACATCAGTCTTAACTTCGGGTCTGCAACCAAATGCTATAATATCGATGTTTGTGATATGCTTTTTGTGGATTTGTTTGGCCTTACAAAGACCATTACTTATGAATGGAGTAGAGAGCGCGTGTGTGCGACTTTGAAACAAAGTTGATGAGTGTTTGTAGATGTGTATCCAAGTTTGCTTAGCTAACATGTACTAGTGATATAAGCTGTCTACACTTGATGCTTGGTCAATTTGCATTCCTCTCAATTTGTTGCTTGCAGCAGATTGTTCCTGATCCTAATAAACTTATACGTCTGGGGTTATGGTTAACCGTCTTATGGTTTCTGCACTCTGTTTCAGCTCCATCTGCATTCATAGAAACATTGAGGGAGCGGATGTTCAAGCCCTCTTTGTCAGCCATTGTTTCTGAAAATACTAAGTATAACTAACTTCCCTACTTCATCTTAAATTTGAGAAGAATGTGTTAAATTGACTTTGAGTACCTGAATTGGAACCTTGTTATGTCATCAGGGTGGCAATAGTATGCCCCTCAGATCCTGTGTATGTTGCTGCTAAGAAGATGCGAGAATTACGGGTCAACTCAGCTATAATTTCAGTTGGAAACAAAATTCAGGGGATATTGACGTATTTATTTTTTCCTCAACAAGCTTCAATTCTATGTACATTTACTAATGTTATTATCTTCTCATGCCCAAGCATTGGCGATTATGTAGTGCATGCTAATAGATGTCTGCTGGTATTGTGATGCAGCTCAAAAGATATTCTTATGCGTGTTGTAGCACAAAATCTATCCCCTGAGCTGACACTGGCGGAAAAGGTTTTGTTTTCTCCTTATTTCTAGCCATCTAATGAGAGTTCTAATATTTTTTGTTACTTCACTGTTTTTAAAAGCAAAAAGTGCCAAAAAAGAAAAGTGACAAAATCCATGAGCCTTAAAACGAAGAACGAGAAGTGAAGCACAGTCTTGTTACCAAAAGCAAAATACTGCTGAATGTAGTAGATTCAGTACTTATAACAATCAAAGTGCAATTACAATTACTAACCTTAGTATCTAAATAATGATTTCAACAGGACCATCAAAAGATAACTTCAATCAGAAAAATGATAATTTCATTTCCAATTAATCACCTCTGAAAATAATTACTCCATCTGTTTCAATTTATGTGAACCTGTTTGACTGGGCACGGAGTTTAAGAAAAAATGAAGACTTTTTGAATTTGTGGTCCTGAACAAGTCAAAATGGGGTCCAGAGTATTTGTGTGGTTATAAAAGCTTCTCATTAAGGGTAGAATTGGATGTTTAAGCTAAATTATTTCCAAATTTAGAAAGGAGTCAATTCTTTTTGGAACAAACCAAAAAGGAAATAGGTTCACATAAACTGGAACAGAGGGAGTAAGTTGTTTGATCTTGCCAAGTTCACTTGATTGGGGAAGGTTGTATTGTGGCAGAGATGTGAAACATAAGGATCATGGGGAATTGCAGTTATGTATCTTAGGTAAAGATGGGAGGGACAAGTCCCTAACTTTTTTATTATTGTTAAAGCACCGTAGGATGTATTTCGTTGTTAAATAGGTGACCTGATAGTTGAGGAAGTAACATGATGTTATTTGGTACTTATGTATATGGCTTGTTGGTGCATATTTTGAACATTAAGAGGATGCTGGATCTGAATGTGACATATAATTCTTTAATTAACACAAAACATCCTTCTCATGGAAGTTCTGAGGTGCTCATTCAGATTCATTACTGGCAGCTGAACTTGTGTTTGGAAGTTCCCTCATTGCTCCATCTACATGGTGGTCTTCATTGCTGGACTTTTTGAGCAACTTATTTTCGTCTTTTACTCTTTTGACGTAATTAATATGTCCTTTTATTCAAAACCCCAATTGTTGCATCCCTTCTCTCCTATTTCACAGCTCGGAACATACCCTTCTTATAGAGATAAACGCTCTTTAAACATCTTTTTAAACCGAAATGGCTTGGAGAAGAAAGGTTCGTTTTGGTCTACACTCCAAAATTGATAATATTTGAGATTATGCGGGATCACATATGATCCTGTGTTTGCTCACTCTTTAGCCCCTATGTCTCTTGTCCAAGGAGAAAGCGTTTTGACCAAGACTTAGTCATATTTATAGGTAATGACACCAAGCCCTGAATGCGCAACATTAGAGACAACAATACTTCAGGCTCTGCATATAATGCATGATGGGAAGTTTCTGCACCTTCCTGTTCTAGATAGAGGTGAGCTTTTGCTTCTTGACATTCTGATTTTAATAGTGAAAAGTGGTTTCCACTATCAAGTTTAATATATGTTTTTGCAGATGGATGTGCCGTCGCCTGCATAGACGTATTGCAGATAACTCATGCAGCTATATCTATGGTAACTTCCAATTGTTTCTTATGTTGTATGTCTAGAAAGTGGTGACATATGAAATCCTTGTTTGAACTAGATGGAAGATAGGAAATGATTCTAGTCATGATATGGGCCTCTTTTGCATGTATCGTTTTGTACTATGCTGCTTTGATATGGATGTGCACACAGGAACAGATCTAGAAGTCGGATTTGTCATCACCTAAATTAAATCTTAGGTTCGCGGATACAGCTAGGAGTATGGATAGGGGTGTCAAGATATACTAAACAAATGTATACTACGACATTTACAAGTATATTTTTGCCAATTAATTGAAATTATTAAATTAAAGCTCGTATGATTAAATTCTTTCTAGTGCTTCATTGTGAACATATATAGACACAAACTCAAATCAAACCAAATACCCGATCAACCTATACTCGGCCACGGTCGTAGTAAAAGCACCCATGTTAGGTTGATTAAATTTAGTGCGGATCTGACACCCACACCCAAATCGTGTCAGGACGATACGATTCCCGCAAGGATTTTGATAAATCTAAGCAACATAGATTTTTGCATTGATCAATTTTTTTAAGACCTAAATAATAAAAAGGGGGGTACGTGCTAAGCCTTTTTCCTTGGTGAATTGTCACTCTCTGTTTTTGTGGTGTTATTTTATTTTCTTGGATACTTATCAATTTTTTTTTTTGAATAACCGAGAAATCCCTCTGGGCTGACCCTTAGGATCAACCGCAACCTTCGAAACTTGGGGTAATGGGCCCACCCGTCTACCCTTCTTCACTTAAATGCCAGGCTTTATTCACATGGCGAAGGCCTCGAACCTATGACCTAAGTCACAAGTCCCTCAATCTTTGTTACTTGAACTAAGCCTTGCAGGCCACTCTTTGCTTTATTTTTATCATCTAGTAACCAAACACTGCTTCAACCTGTTTGTTTATTTCTTCATGAGTTGTCTAAGTGATTCCTTAACATTATCAGCACCAGTTAATTCAGTTAAAACAGAGAAGTCCTATCTAAGCTGCGAGTTTGATATAGCAATTCCATCAAACACATATGAAAGACTGCTTCAAGAAGTGGCTATTCCCCTGAGACCAGTTGTTTCAGGTTTAATATGGCGGGCATGCAGCGGTATGCAATTATATTGATGTTCTATATTAGCGATTTAGCGTGTTTCATTGGTTTCTGATCCTAGAAGTTCTAATTTTGTAAAACCTATCGTGGTTATATAGGTTATATTTTCTGCATTAGGCTCCTATTCTAGAATGTATCAACTCTATGGAGGGCTCTATTTTGAAGTGGGAGAAGGAACACTTGCTGTAATTTTTTTTCAATGTTTCTAAATATATGGTTGTTGTTTCTGAAAGACGAGTTAATCAGAATCCGGATTTACATGAAAAATTGGTCAAACCATCAAATAAAGCCTCAGTAAGTGAATTAGGACTTGCATCTATGAGGACATAATGTACCATAGTTTTTTGAGGAAGGAGTGCAATACCAAGCATGTTGTCTAATATTTGCTGTTTCCCTAAGGTGGAGAGCGGTTCTGGTGCTGTCAATGAAGTGGCCAATACTGTGATGCAGAAGTTTTGGGATTCGGCACTTAACCTGGAGCCACCAGACGATTATGATACACTCAGGTACTTTTGCTTCCTACATGATGTTGCTTTCATGACTCTGGTCATATAAAAACTAACAGTGCATGCTTTATTCTTTGGCTTATCATACAGTGAGATGTCTATGTCTCAATTGATGATGTCAGAAGGGACAGAAGCTGGAAAATCTGGATATCCATCTTTGGGTCTTGGAAATACATTTGCTTTTAAATTTGAGGACCTTAAAGGTCGTGTCCACAGATTTAGTTTTGGTGAGTGCTGTATAGACTTCATTACATTGTGCACTAGGAACGTTAATCAACATTTTGTAGAGGAAGGCTGTATCGTTGAACTTAATTGATTTTCCTTCACAAGTAGATATACTCCTTCCTTTTCAGTTTGTCTTACATTTCTTTTTAGTTTGTTTAAAAAAGAATACCCCATTTTTATATTTACTAACTCTTAAATTCCAACATACCCATTTTTGTTGTGAACAATTGCTTTTGTGCAATATATAATGCTTTCACTTTTATAAAGCTGAGTTGCTATGGAACTCATTTAGATATCTTCCAGCAACTGCATTTAATACTCACTCCATTCCAATTTGTATGGCATTGGCTCGGCACGAAAAAAAAAGAAAGAAGACTTTTAAAACTTGTGGTCTTAAATATGTATGCTTGTGTGCCTATAAGACTTTTGAAACTTGTGATCTTAAACATGCCATTATAATTTGTGTAGTTATAAAAACTTCTCATTAAGGGTTGAAAAGTTTAAAGTTGAATAATAAGCAAATAATACCCCACAAATTGGAATGAAGGGATCAATATTTGAAGTTTCCATTTTATCATGAGAGTATCATATCCCTTTCCATTGGAGAATGTAGTCTGTGCTTCATTGCAGGAGTCTAAAAGGAGAATTTCTTATGTTTCAATGTTTTGATGAAGTTCGTATTAAAAGCATAAGGAGTCTGAGTAAGCCTTGAAGTGCAGGCTGAAGAAACTGGAACTTCAATTAAACTGAAAGGGCTGTAATTTTTGGTTGAACAAGACACTAGTTTCCATGAACATGATTAAAATAAGTGTCTGATGGGAGAAAAGGTTTTATGTTGGTAATGTTGCATTTTTTAAAAGCTTCTAAAAAGCTAATATTAGCAACTTGAAAACCTAAAACGAGTTTCGCCCTATGATATTGACCGGAATCCTGCCATTGAGTAATCTTCTCTTGTTTAGGGTTGTGCTTTTACACTGCAGGATTCAAGGTGGCTTAATGAGGTCGATTGTTTTCTAAAATTTTAACTTTGTAGTAAAGTAAATTCAGTTATAAGAAGCAACACCAAAGCTTTTACTGCATAGGAATTTCTCCTAAAGTCTTTAGAGGTTCTATTCATGCACTAATTTAACGTAATTCTTAGAGCATGCATCTGACCCTCGCTTTTTCTTTCTTAGGCTCAGAGAATTTAGTGGAGCTTGTTACTGTGGTTATGCAAAGGTTAGGTGCAGTAGATGAACACAATCGTCCTCAACTTTTGGTAGGTGTAAATGAAAATCTTTTTTCCGCCTCGATGAATTTACCTTCTGCTCTTCATGTGGTAAATGAGGAGATGAAGATGGTATGAACTTTTTCTATCCTAATTGCAGTATGAAGATGATGAAGGCGATAAAGTTCTGCTGACAACTGATAGTGATCTTGTCGCTGCAGTTAACCATGCCAGATCAGTGGGACTAAAGGTATGGAGATGCCCCTTGTTATGTCGAATACATAGACACAGCCCCCTAAAGTTGGCGCTAATTTTTATTTGGACACCTCTACTGATCCTTGTACCTAGTAGACACTCCAACACTCACCAAAATGTACCTATTAAACATAAAGTGCTGACATGGCATAAAGAGTGATTCTCACTACATTTAGGCGCGTGAATGATTACATTTTGCTGACATTGCTAAAAATTACCAGTTTCTCCCCTCTCTAACACTTCTTGTTCATCTGTCTTCTTTCTCCTTTCTCTCCATCTCCATCTACTATTTTGGTCACCATCCTACTAATTTTTTTTTTTTTTTTTGATGAAGATCTACTAATTTTTTTTCTTATTTCTTAATCTTCATCGTGTTATTAAATAAAACAAACTTCATCAGTTTTTCTCCGCCAAAATTTCTAATTCTGCCCACCCCATTATGAATATCCCCTTTCTGGCGATTTTTCTGATGATGCTCGTTTGCATACATCAGATTCTGGTTTGTTGCAGAGTTTTCTTTCTGCTCCGTATAAGAAGGAAATCGACAACCACAAAGACTATCACGATACCACAAATATAAATCATCGTCTAAATCATCAAAACAGTGAAAGAATGAGAAAGAAACGACATAGTAATCTGGAGGAACCAAAGAATGCACACGTTAGCTTTTGCACCCAAGAATGAAAAGGGAAATGGATCTGCTATATATGGAGTAAACATATACTATGGAAGATTGTTCTGTTCAGTTGTTCTAGTATGGAGTAAAATACTCTGCCAAATACACTCAGCGCCTTATTAGATCTTCTACTGCCTGTTCTGTTTCTGTTTCTACTTCCCGGCAGCTTTGAAGAGGAAGAGGTCGGCAAGATTTGGTATTCCGATCTCTGACGTCTTTGTTGTACTAGACTCGTAGCTATTATGTTTATTTCAACAGAAGATAGATGAAGAAAAAAACAAAGAAAAGGCCAAAAGAAAATGGAGAAGAAAAAGAACGATGAAACGACAAACGGAGGGGGGGACGTTCGTCGAGAGGATTATCACAAAAGAAAGTTTCTATTTTATGGCTAAAACTCCTTTTCTTTTTATTTTTCAAATTTATTTTTTTGCTTTTATTATTTTACACTTGGGCGTCCATTAATTGGTTCCGTTTTTCATGTCAGCAGAGTAAAAATCATGCCCTACTTTTTTAACAAAGAATGTGGCTCGGGTGTCCAATAGGTACACTGTAGTATGTTGGAATGTCTAATAGGTACAAGTTCAAGGGTCAGTCAAGGTGTCCAAATGAAATTAAGTGCCAATTTTAGGGGGCTGTCTATGTAGTTGGCCTATGTTTTTCCTATTGTATGATTGTATCAACTTCCATTAAGTTATGGTTGTCAAAATTGCGGGACATCCTGTGTCACGAGCAACTGCTTCCCCTTGTTAATGAAGTTGTAATCATATTCCAGAAAGAATTTTGTGAATAGTCGGATTAGGCAGAGAAATGAATTGTCATGTGAATAATTTTAATACCAACTCGTATGTAAGTAACAAGTGTTTTGATTTTCTCTGAAATTTTTTGTTTCCCTTTTAGCATCAAAACTCTGTGATGATGACCAAAATTCCCTCAGGCATCTATTTCTGTCAGTGGATGTATACAGGCTTTGTGGACAGTTTGGTCATAGCATTCTTATTTTCATGACTGCTACATTTCTTTTGCAGGCCTTAAGATTGCATCTAGACTACTCTGATGTAAACCAAGAAAAATCAGAGCCAGAATTGAGTACTACATCTCTCGAGAAAGATGGATGGGGTTCACTGCACATGGGGATTTTTGCGGGCGCTGTTGTGTTAACAAGTGTTGGTGTATTTGCCTACTTGAAGCGCACCAATACATGGTAAGCCAATTTTTAAGGATTCTATTCTGCTGGAAAAGCTATAGATCATGCAGACTGATGTGTGAAGTTCCCAAATTTTGCTGTCGGCAATATGAACACTTTTACTATTAGTAGAGAAGGGCAGTGTTTGAAGTGATCCAAACATGCTGATATAAGAGTAGCTACCAAGAATGGTCTCCTGCTCCCTAATGCCTACTGGTTGAGAAGAAGGGAAAAAGGGGAGGAAAAAATGAAATGAAAAGGGAACTAGAGGAGAATTTGTCAGTCTAAGTTGCAGCAACATTATTCTCGTTGATATGATACGTGTTATTTATGGTCAATTACTTCTGTCAATTGGAGTTTTTCCTTGTAAAATCAGTGAATTTGGGTCTTTTTAGTATTACTGGAGTCATCCAAAGTTTGAGGGGATGCCTCATAACTCGAATACTGTAAATCATATAATAGCATGCATCTTGGTGCTAATCTTCTTTATTTAACACTAGTATTTTTTTAATTTAGCAAACAAGAATTTGCATTCAGCTTAGCAAGGTCGAAATCTGGTATACAAAAAAATAGAAAAAGAAAAAACCGCCGTTCGTCGGAAATTGTTTAGGTTGCATCATCAGAGATTTCAGACACTTGAGATCTTGAAGGGTTACAGTGGTTGGAATCATGGGCGAAGCTATACATACTCATTGACCACCCTTCGTCGATAAAATATTAGGTTTTAAAGGTATATAACATATATTGAACGCCCTTTATCGGGATTTTTTGTAACTTATTTCAACTTTAAAGAACCCTTGAAAAAATTTCTGACGAAATCAATGGTTGGAATCCATTGTGGAAGTTGGTCTCGAGGAAAAAGTTATAGTGAAATGACTACTATGATAGAGCAGATGAAGCATTTGAGCCACAAGTATGACGAAATCCATGAATATTATGATCAGTGGCGGAGCCACTTTCGTCCGGAAATTATACCGTGTAGATAGGTTATGGCATAGCAGATGAAGAACTGCAAAGGACAGAATTTAGTCGGGTAGATTATAGTCTTGGGTCCTTTGATTAAAAGGGACGTCTGAATCTTTAAACTAGAAAATGATCCACAAGTCTTAAATCATAAGGAGACAATCCTCTTTTAGGATTAAGGTTAATTATAAGTTAATGATGAAGCAATTTCTTTAACGAATAAAAAAGAGCTCATCCAATCTCAACGGCTATTATTTTTCCCCAAACTGTAATTCCTTCCTAGAGAAGCGTGGAGTAGAAATGGAAAACAATCCACATAAATGTCAATCACGAAAACAAGCTGCACTTAAAACGAGATCGTGGTTGTGAGTACTTCATGTGGGTTGACCCAAAAATGCCTAAGCAGGCTAAAAGGAAATTCGGGAGGTTAACAAAAAATAGAACATCATGGAAAAAATTTACGTGGATTGTGTTGTTTTTTTAAGTTCTTTGTTATTGGTTCTGGTGATAAATGCTATACATTTTAAAACTCTTATTATGCTAACATGTATCAGTCCTTTGAGAGCATGAATTTATGTGTAATTGGGTGTAATAACACAAGTTTGCATATTTGTTTGGCCAAATAATTATTTTATCAGCATAGCATTAGGTATTGATTAAAGGGGTGTAATTACATTCTACAATTTTTAACAGAGAATTGATGGTAATTATATCATTCAATTATAAGCTAATGTATTTTTTCCTCTTCTTTCTTCAAATTTTTTTCTGAGCCGGGAGAGCATGAATTTATGTGTAATTGAGTGTAATAACACAAGTTTGCATATTTGTTTGGCCAAATAATTATTTTATTAGCATAGCATTAGGTATTGATTAAAGGGGTGTAATTACATTCTACAATTTTTAACAGAGAATTGAGAACTGATGGTAATTACATCATGCAATTATAAGCTAATGTATTTTTTTCTCTTTTTTCTTCAAATCTTTTTCTGAGCCGGGGATTTATTGGAAAGTTTCTCGGTAAAACTACATACACACTATATTCCCCTAACCCTACTTGTAGGATCACACTAGGTTTTTTGTTGTTTTTTTCCTTCAAATATATTAAGTACTAGATGGCCCGAGCCCGTGCAAAAGCACGAGCATTTGTGCGTAATTGTTGTGCGCAAGATAGTAGTACCACAAAGCTAAATATTGGCATAATGTGTTTAATATTAACATAAAGTACATCATATATATAGATGTATATGTGGAACAAAGTTGTACAGGTACATTCTTAAGCTTGCTAGAAAGTCCAAAACAGTCAAATTGTTCATGTTCATATTGGCGAGATTGGATAAAATCTTGAGTTTAGGAGCTGCAACTGGTAACCCATGCTTCATCTTGCTATTCACTGAAAGACATGGAAAAGCATGCATTAGAAATAAAACATAGTATACGAAGGTAAATCCATGATGATCTACAATAAAAGCAATGGCAAAGACAAAATATTAACATCAGGAAATATTGGTGAGGCGTAAAAGGGATTCTTGAGAAAATTGTGGCAATGCTGGAAACAGAATCCCATGGTAGCAAAAATTTCAACATAATGTAAGATCAGTGGGAATATGAGTCAAAAATGGACCTTACTGCTCATATAAAGTAATTCTTCACCATGGTCATTCTTCCATGAAAGAACCTGTTTTCCATGCAGGCTAACCTGGAGATAACAATATACGTAAGTGGCACATAAGCAAATGGGGAAATGTCATCTGATTCTAAAGTTATATCCAAAATTTAGTACCCAAAAGAAGACCAATATTTTATTGTCTCCATTGCAGAGTTTAAACAAAATATCTGAAAAAGATTATTCAACAATGAATATGAAAGTAACGCACCATTTCTATATGTAATAAGAAAGCTATCAATTGTAAGTTAGAAATCCTTATAACCCCTTCTAAAAGGGTAAGGAGAGAACAATTACACATTATATACAACACCAGGAGGAAAATAAGATGTCACCTATGTTTTCTAAGTGAACAAAGATAATTCGCAAGTGTTCTGCATATGACCGACTTGTTTTTGTCAATCGAGACCTTTTGTGAGGTTCTTAAACATAATATATGAGATGACAAAGATTGTAGGATTCTTAAGAGATATAGGTCTCAAGCTCTTTCTTGAACACACAGGCTATGGAGAAAATGAACTAATCTCAAATGACATGCCAAAGCAATCAGTTTCATATCTATTTTTCCCACCAAAACTCATTTGTGCTTTACCCGAGCTTATTAATAGGCAGAATGTTTACAAACAATAAAATCCATACAAACTCCAATTACCAACATGAAAATTAAAATTTTATGTGGTGCCTCCTTCTTGAGAAACACTTTTGTGGCGCCCAACTTGAGTCAACCACTTCCCAACAAGCATTAAAAAATTAAAGATATTTAGGAGACTTGGAAGGAAGAGCTAATTCCCTAAATAACTACAGATTACTCGTCACTGCTCACCTACCATCAGGCGGACCAATTGTCTTTTGCTATGGCAATCTTCTTTATTCTGTTTTTAATTATTTTGGTTCCTAGAGATTTTTACTAAAAGTTAGAATTCAATTGTTTTACATTCTCATCATCTTTTAGCCAAAGAGGGACATCATGTAGAGTAGGAATTTCCTCCGCAAAAAATAAGAAACTTTAAGAATGTACTATTTTACTTCATAAACAAAAATAATACCCAGAAAGAGGCAAGAAAGATGAAATGAAAATCTACCAATAGATAAACTTAGAAACAGAAAGATAAAAACTAAACCAGTAACAAACATATGAGGAGGAAAACATTGGATTTATGAGTTACTTCTTCCTTCATCTACCATTCTTCCAACTTGTAAATAACAGAAATGCCTATTACAAATAAGAATGGTAAATCACCTTATCTTTACCTATTTATTTGTCTAGTTTCATTCTTTATTTGTGTTAGATATATACATAATATAGTTTTGTCCCACATTGGAATGAGAGTAGTATGTCCTTGTATAGTATAGCTATAAATAAGCACCTCTTGTATTGTATTGAACACACAATATCAATATATCATATTTTCTTCTGTGCCTTCTCACATGGTATCAGAGCTATTGTGAGAGATTTATCGTTGTGCATAAATTCCAGCGATTCCGGGAAGTGAAATCAGTCACCGGAACCCTTTTTCCGGCGACTTTTCAAAGTTGTTTTGCGTCTGCTTTGTCTCGGTTAGTGTTGTGCAAAATCCAACACTACCACAAGAGTAGTCACTGTCCGGCAACCAAACCCCAGTGAAAATCTCCGGCGGTAGTGTAGCGGTCGGAAGAAAATTTTCCAGCGAAGTTCTGACGTCGCGTGGGCCACCTTGCGGCCATTTTGTTCCCCTTGCAATTCCGTGCCTACCCATCCAGGTTACACCAAATTCCGATCACTTTTATATTTTTCTGGTGTGAACAGTGATTTCAGAAGTGGACTTCCGACCATTTTTTTAAAAAGTTTCTTCAGAACAGTTGGGTCGTCCGGTAATTCCGATCCTACCCCTACTGTTTTTATTTCATTCCGACCACTTTGAATTTTTCCGGCTGCTATAGTAATATTCCGAGAGCTACAGTATTTCTGACGTGAACAGTGTTTTCCGGCGCAGAACAGTGTTCTGTTTTCCTACTGTAAACAGTGTTTTCTCAGCGATTTTTTCAGTTTTCCCAAAGGAGTTACTAATTTTCACTATTTCAAGTTAACCCTACTACTATTAATTGTAGCGACATGGGAACCGATACTTCGAATAATCGGATGGTTTCTTTAGTGGATTATTTTAAGTTTCTTCAATACAAAGCAGGTAAACAGACATCTTCTGAGATAGCTTCCGTTGTTCAAACAGGTAATAGCGTGACTTGTGTCTCTCAATCTTCATCCTCTGAGTCTTGGGTCATTGATTTAGGTGCATCGGATCATATTTCTGGTAACAAATCTCTTTTCACTACTATTTCGTATTCTCAATCTCTTCCAAGAGTCACAATGGCCAATGGGTCTCAAACCATGGCAACTGCAATAGGCCAAGCAAGCCCAATTCCTTCGTTACCTTTAGATTCAGTTCTTTATGTCCCTAATAGTCCTTTTAATCTCATAGCTGTTAGTCGCCTAGCCAAATCACTTAAATGTGCCGTTTTATTTCTTGATGACCATGTTTTTATACAGGAACGCAGTACAGGGCGGATCATTGGTACCGGGCGTGAATCAAATGGACTTTATTACCTTATCCTTGCTAAATCACATGGACTCACATCTTGTCTTCCTTCAACAACTTGTCTTGTTACTGATTTACCAGATTTATTACATAAACAGTCGGGACATCCTAGTTTGTCAAAACTTCAAAAAATGGTACCTGGTTTATCTCACTTGTCAGCTCTAGAGTGTGAGTCTTGTCAGCTCGGTAAGCATACTCGCTCTCATTTTCCTCGATGTATTGATAATCGAGCAGAGTCACCTTTTAATTTAGTCCATTCAGATGTTTGGGGTCCTAGTCGGGTCAGTTCTACCTTAGGATTCCGCTACTTTGTTAGTTTTATTGATGATTATTCTAGGTGCACCTGGATATTTTTGATAAATTTTTTCTATTTTACAGACCTTTCACGCTGAAATTCAAAATCAATTTGGGGTTTCTATTCGCACATTTCGTAGTGATAATGCCCGAGAGTATTTGTCTTTCCCATTTCAGCAGTTTATGAAATCTCATGGGATTATTCATCAAACATCTTGTCCGTACACATCTCAACAAAATGGGGTAGCTGAAAGAAAGAATAGACATCTTATTGAAACTGCTCGTACCCTACTCATACAATCTCATGCTCCATTGCGTTTTTGGGGGATGCAGTTCTTACATCTTGCTATCTTATTAATCGCATGCCATCTTCAGCTATCCAGAACCAAGTTCCATTCTCTATTATGTTTCCTCACTTACCTTTGTTCTCTCTTCCACCCCGTGTCTTTGGAAGCACTTGTTTTGTCCATAACCTTGCTCCAGGAACAGATAAGTTAGCTCCATGTGCTCTTAAGTGCACATTTCTTGGTTTCTCGAGAACGCAAAAGGGGTATCGATGCTATTCTCCTGACCTCCAGTGATACCTTATATCCGTTGATGTTACCTTCTCTGAAACCCAATCATACTTCATAGGTTCAGGTAATCACTTAGATATTTCTGAGGTACTATCAGTCTCTTCTTTTGGAGATTCAGTCACTATCTCCCATCCATCTTCCTCTACATCTCCAGCTCTATCACCTATAGCTCCCGTTCCACCATCTATAGCTCTAGTTCCACCACCTATAGGTCCAATTCCTCCACATAATCCAGTTCAACCTTCTGCAGCTCTGCCACTCTTGACTTATCATCGTCGTCCACGTCCAGCATCAGGCCCAGGTGATTCACGTCCTGCACCAGATTCTGCACCTACTGCGGACTTGTCTCCTCTTAGTCAACCAATTGCACTCCGCAAAGGTGTACAGTCCACACTTAATCCTAATCCCCACTATGTTGGTCTAAGTTATCATAGTCTGTCGTCACCTCATTATGCTTTTATATCTTCTTTGTCCACTGTTTCTATTTTTAAGTCTATAGGTGAGGTACTATCTCATCCTGGATGGCGACATGATATGATTGACGAGATGTCTGCTTTACATGCGAGTGACACTTGGGAGCTTGTTCCTCTTCCTGCAGGTAAGTCTACTGTTGGTTGTCGTTGGGTTTATGCAGTCAAAGTTGGCCCGGATAGCCAGGTTGATTGGCTTAAGTCTCGTCTTGTTGCAAAAGGATATACTCAGATTTTTGGGCTTGATTATAGTGATACTTTCTCTCCCGTAACTAAAGTAGCATCTGTTCGTCTTTTTTTGTCCATGGTTGTTGTACGTCATTGGCCTCTTTATCGGTTAGACATTAAGAATGCTTTTCTCCACAGATCTTGACGAGAAAGTTTATATGGAGCAACCACCTGGTTTTGTTGCTCAGGGGGAGTTTAATGGTTGTGTATGCAGATTGCGCATGTCACTATATGGTTTGAAACAGTCCCCTCGAGCCTGGTTTGGTAAGTTCAGCACAATTATTTAGGAGTTCGGCATGACTCGTAGTGAGGCTGATCACTCTGTGTTTTATCAGCATTCTGCTCCGAATCTGTGTATTTATCTGGTGGTTTATGTTGATGATATTGTTATTACTGGCAACGATCAGGATGGTATTACTAATTTGAAGCAACATCTCTTTCAGCACTTCCAAACTAAGTCGCTCAGTCTAGCTCAGGTATTGTTATTTCACAGCGGAAGTATGCCTTAGACATTCTTGAGGAGACTGGAATGATGGGTTGCAGACCTATTGACTCTCCTATGGATCCGAATGCTAAGCTTCTGCCTGGACAGGGGGAGCCTCTTAGAGACCCTACGAGATATAGGAGGTTGGTTGGAAAATTGAATTACCTCACAGTGACTAGACCTGACATTTCTTTTCCGGTGAGTGTTGTAAGTCAGTTTATGGATTCTCCCTGTGATAGTCACTGGGATGCAGTTGTTCGCATTCTTCGGTATATAAAGTCAGCTCCAGGCAAAGGGTTACTATTTGAGGATCGAGGCCACGAGCAGGTTGTTGGGTACACAGATGCTGATTGGGCAGGATCACCTTCTGATAGACGTATTGTGTTCTAGTAGGAGGTAATTTGGTCTCTTTTGGTCTCGTGGAAGAGCAAGAAACAAAATGTAGTTGCTCGATCTAGCGCCGAAGCGGAATATCGGGCCATGGCTATGGCAACGTGTGAGTTCGTTTGGGTCAAGCAGTTGCTCAAGGAGTTAAAGTTCGGAGAAATCAACAGGATGGAACTAGTGCGTGATAACCAAGCTGCTCTTCATATTGCGTCAAATCCGGTGTTCCATGAGAGGACTGAACACATTGAGATCGACTGTCACTGTGTCAGAGAAAAAAATACTTTCAGGAGATATTGTTACAAAGTTTGTAAAGTCGAATGATCAACTAGCAGATATTTTCACTAAGTCTCTTACTGGTTCTCGTATTAGTTACATGTGTAACAAGCTCGGTACATATGATGTGTATGCACCAGCTTGAGGGGGAGTGTTAGATATGTACATAATGTAATCTTGTCCCACATTGGAATGAGAGTAGTATGTCCTTGTATAGTATAGCTATAAATAAGGACTTTTTGTATTGTATTGAATACACAATATTAATATATCATATTTTCTTCCGTGCCTTCTCACAATTTGTATTCGTTGAATCAAAGAATTTATTTTCTTGCATGTAGATAACGGCAACAAATAGACAATGAAGGACCAACACCTGAGACGATGAAGAATGGATCTTGTCTATCTTATTCTCTATCTTAAAAGTATTGTTCTCAGGTTAATGCAGATTTATGCCATGTATGAGCCAAACAATAGTCAACAATTTTTTCTCATCTACTACTTCAAGTCATATCTCCTAAAATCTTTACCCATGATTAATTAGCTCACAGATTCTTGAGAGTCTATGCAAAAGATTGTTGTCAAATAAATCATATAGGATTTATCACACTCCATACTGCCTAGAAGAGTAATCAATGATTACATTTAGATAAACTCGCAATCAGTTCAAAATCGACATACCAACAATTTCTGAAGTCCGCATTACCACCAAAATGTGAAACAAGCAAAAAAAGTATTATTCCTTCCTTTTATTTCCTCTGTAGTCACCGCATAATGTCACACTTCTTACAATTTATCTTTTTCTCGGAGAGCACCAGCAGGGTTAAATCACAAGCAAGAGATTAAATTACCTTATCAGCTTTTCTATCCGGTTTCCCAACGTTTCCACTGTAAGTGCTTCCAACTTTCTGCGTTCCGTCACAACTTTCAGATCTTCAAGGCGAAAGAGCAAATAGGACACAGACTGATCATCATCTAAAGGTGTATTTGCCACACATCGAGCAATATCTACCAGTTCATTTATCTGTGACATAAAAAATTATAACATCAAAATGTCAAAATTCAGAACTCCTGAAAATATGGAAGCAGGTTATTTAAAGAAGTCGATACCAAATATACTACACTAACATGAGCAACTGTAGGATATAAGATACATATTACTGAAGCTTTACAGTGAGACAGGAAAATATCATTATAAACTCTTTTTCAATCAATATGTTGCAAGAAACACAAGGTTCTCAAACTTCAAATGGAGTAACTCCAAAGAATAAGACAGAAAATACGGTTCAAATCAGAACTGAAAATGCTAATCATATTTCCACTTTAATAACAATTAAGCAATTACATATAATAAACCAATTCTTATCCTTTACAAATTCTGCAGTTTTAGGATCCCTATCTGCTGCTGTAGAATGATACATTTCAAGAACAGAAATTGGATAACATTATCCTCTCAAAAAGTATTGCTCAAACTTGCAACACAACAGTTATTATTAAAAAGATGCAAGGGAAGAATAAGGTCAAGAGGTAATTTTGATTACCTTTGTTTCATGCCTATGGTTAGTGGAACATAGTGGTTATTGGAATGTTTGTGTACAGGAAAAAAAGTGAAAAGCAAGCTGCAGTGCAAAATTTATTTTCCTGCAAAACAACTGTTGATAAATAGGAATTTTTTAAATAAATTTACATGTAATGGAGCCAATTAGAATTTTTACAGAACTACCACATGTACATATGTTGCTAAATTTCTAAGTTTTTGTAGGTAGGTCAGTGTTGTGAAGAGTGGCAAGCGAGGAAAAGCGAGAAGCTCTTTTTTGCTTAAAGCGAGAAAAAATGACAGTTAGTAAGAAAATGGCAGTAAGAACTAAAAAGAAGAAGAAGAAGAACTGAAGGAAAAAAAATTGGCAGCATTTCGTCGCTATTTTAGGACAGAAGAAGAAGAAGAAGAAGAAGACCTGGTCTTGAACTCGATGAGCTTGAACTTTGCTCTACTCCTCAATGATGTTTGAAAAAAGACACATTTTTTTTAATGTTGGCAGTCACTTAAAATACTGAAACACTCGCTACTGTCGCTTCTCGCTACAATCATACTTCTTGCTTTTTGGCAGAAGCGCACGCTTCAACTTGAAGCGTGCTACACTTCTTGCTTTGCTTCGCGCTTTTCACAACACTGGTAGGTTATTTCTATTTTGTGGATAAACGCATAGGAGTTGACATGACATCAGAGTATACAAACTATCTCTGAGGTGGTTTTCTATTTAGTTACCTTTGTTCCATGAAAGCCAAAACTGATCGCAAAAAGGAGCTGATTAACCTGCAAATATTTTCGGGAAAAAAGAAGAAGATGAAAATGAAAATGGTTGTTGTTAAAGGATAGGTGTAGTATATAATTCAAACAATGAATGAGGAAGAGAAATTTTTGAGTGACCTTCATTTCATTTTAACTGGAGTCGTTGGCTCCAGTTTTTGTTTTAGCTTGAACAAATCACCTCGTTCAGTTGCTAGCTCTATTTCTCCATCAGAGGAAGACAAATCTTCTTTCTTTCTCTTGCTGCCTTCAGCTATATCCGTTGTGGTTGGTGCAGGGAGAGAATGAATGATATTTTCTTTTTCAACGCATGATACAATATACAATTTTCCAGATGTTGCTCCTGAATTGCGTGCAAATGCTTTTTGTCACTTGAATTTTGAACAATTTTTGACTAAGCCTGCTTTGCACATCTTGCATTTGCAAGGACTCATTCTGAAAAAATGAAACATATTAAGTTATTTTGCAAGTTCAATAGTGAAGTGATCATGTGTGAATTGTTTACTTAGAATCCGTACATTAACTGAAGCTCGCTCGTAAACTTCTTCTGCAGTAAGAGATAATATTTTCTATCCTTCTTTACCCATAACCATTCCAAATATTGAGCCAGAGGTATCTTGAAGATTCACATCAAATCGACACCTGTAGTATATGTGTGAAAGTCAATAAGAGTTTAGGGCAGAGTCTGATTATGCTTTGGATGTATCTATAAAATTAGATAAGAAAGTACTTGGGAGTCAACATATTCTGTTGATTGTAGTTCATACAATGAATTTCTCTTCTGACTGGACTCCTCACTTCTTGTCCACAGTTTGGACATATTAAAACGTAAAAACACTTGAGGTCACTTGGAAGTGATATTTTTGCCTCAATGAAAAAGGTGTGTCCCTATGTTACCAAAGTGAGAGTAATTTTTGTAAGGACAAATACTTATATCATTGTATAAAATATGTGAATAGAAATTATACTGACGTCCTGCTGTGATTGAACATTTGCAATTGGCACTATTTCTTCATCCACTGGAACCGAAATAAGAGATCCGGATGTGGATGTGCTCCTCACAATGAAAGAAGCAAGCATTTCTTGGTTTTCTACGATCCTGTCCCAAAAGTAAAAATGACAACACCTTAGAATGTTAATAATAAGAAAGAAACATGAACAATATACAGAGGATTAATGTGATACCATTTACGTAGTTGCAGACATTGTTGATAAGGTGGATTAATCTGTATGATTGTGTTAAACCTTGTTGTAAATGATGTCCCTGCATAAATTACATTAAGAAATTACAAAATCACGTTGGTTCTTTGTATAAGATGAAATATTGCTGATTTTAGTTTACCATTGTATTTCGACACCCCAATACGTCTTGCAAGAATGATGGGATACTCTTGGAATTGCCCAAGGAGTTTCTTTCCCTCATCTTCAATAATACCTTCTTCCCATATTGTGTTTGTGAAAGTTTGCTTCCTGTGTAAATGGAAGGGACAAATATTTATAGTACTTTTTTATATAATTAGATAATAAATATAAAGAAGTGTCTGAAAAAATTATGACTTGGCTAATAGACCTACCGAGTATCAATGATGATGAGTTCCTGCAATCTTTTCTGCAGACTTGCAACATATCTTGGCGGAAAGCACTTGACAACAATTGCAAGCACATCTATTGACAAAAGGATTTATTAAAGTTAATAAGTAAATGTATAAAATAGTAAATTCACAAGTTCTATTAAATTACTTGTTCGTCGATTAAAGAATAAAATTTTCATACTGTGTTCTACGTTCTTAGTTGGATTCTTGATAGATCGAGAGGCTTGATCCTTAATGTGTCTAAAGGACGTCACAGTAAGTTTAGTGGGTGGCGGAAACTCTTCTTCATCTGGATTGTCTTTGTTAATTGGATCAATTATGGTCTTTTTTGTCGATAACCCACTCAAACGTATGCAACGGTTTTTCGTATCTCAAATTTGGTAGCTGTATGTGTGCACCCGTTATCAAGTAGGTATGAAATAGTCTGAATATCTTTTCATAATTGGGGATGTCATCACCATAAATGATTGCTTTGATTTGGTCTTCCTGTAAGCAACCAACAAAGAAATTGTGGAAGACTCATATGTAGAGAATGTAAGCAATGAGTTTAAAGATATTTAACAAATAAAGTAAGGCTGAGTGTATGCTTCCCCTTATCTTGTTTCCTTTTATAAGGAAAATGTAAGCTGAAAATTTATCTAAGACAGAATATATCTTAAAATGGGGGACTTTTAGAATCTCTTTATTCTCAAAAAAATATTACATATTCATGGGTAGGTAAAATTTCTTTTTTGGTTCAGGCATATCATGAAATATTTTGTCAAAGAAGCATCTAATTATTGAAGAGGGCAAAAAGAATTAAGTTTCATTATGAAAAAAATGAAAAGATAGGCAGATTTGTAGCTAACATTGAAAAGTCATCCATGTACACGTTTATTTTGCAAAGATGCAATGGGCAAATTAAACAAAATCTTTGTCGTGCATGTATAAGTAAACAAGAATCTGCGCAAAAGAAAAAAAAACTAATGATACTCAAAAAAAGAGTATTAACTACACATACCCAGATAACAATAGCCAACAAAGAAAGTGCAACAAATGAATAAAATATGCAGAATAACTCACACACCAGAGAGAGAAAAGAAAAATAAATTTGGAAAACTTGCATACCTGTTCATCTTGGAAGATCATGTTCAAATACTTTATCTTTCTGTCTGAACTCTCTCCTGGTCAACATATATCTACAACTCGCACCTTGCACGTCCAGTTTGGTGCACGTCCAGTTTGGTGTATCAGGAGTGATTGCACATATACCAAGTCTCTCTGCCATTGTTGCCTGCAATCTGAAAAATGATTAATAATAAGTATACGATAAAATAACAAAACCAAAATACAAGTAATAACTTACGTAATAATATCTTTTTTCGAGCCAATCAAAAGACTTAGGAGAATGCCTTTTTGATAATTTCACTATATACTACATTGTAAGTAGAATGGTCATTATGATTATCTACTGTTGCTGGTCGGATTAACATCTTTACACTGTTTGAGTTTGTTGCTCTTGATAAAGCAACGTAAAGTTGGCCGTGTGAAAAGACAGGTTCACGTAAATAAATTCCTACGAAATCTAGTGTTTTGACCCTAAGCTTTGTTTATAGTCATTGCAAAACATAATCAAATTGGGAATTGTGTTCTCTTAAATGGAATAGGTAATTTTTCATCTTGTGAAGATAATAATGGTATTTGAGGAATGAAAACATGTTTGCCTTTAAAGTCACTACTTGCAATTTTAGCACTAATAACATGAGGTTTGAAATCACTACAAATTAAGCGTTACATAAACCCTCGGAAGGATTTAAATTGCGCGGTATCATATTGGACAATTTTTCTTTAGAACTAACTTGTATGGAGGTAGACCAGCAGGATTCAAAGTATGCAGAAAATCTTCAAATTGGCTTTGATCTTTTGGCTCTACAGTTTCGTCAATTCCTATGAATGTCATAGCAGTTTTAGGAAACTGATCTATGAACATCTGATTAATTTCATTCACAAAATCATTTTTGGTTGTTAAGATAGCGCGAGATGTAACTGAGGAGGTATCATAAATGAGCGCATCTAAATTGGGATAACTTGTTTTAAACAGAACATGCAATGATTCTTTCTCATTAGTAAATGGAATGAGGAAAGATTTTGGAACTTCAATTTTTCCATGTTCATTAACCTTTTCTATTCCATCTCCAATCCTTAGTAAGTACTCACAAAAGGCAGGATTTTTCTTGCACGCATATTTTTTGATAATCGAAATTTTTTAAGATGATTCCAAATGTCTGAATATAATAAGCTTTCACAAATGAAATCTTCTTTCGTCCCGCTTTGTACAACTGGTAAAGTCTGTCTGAAATCACCTCTGAAAACAACGACTTTACCGCCAAAGAGTGTATCTTTGTCCATAATATCTCTCAAGAGTAAATCAAAAGTCTCGACAAGTTTTTTCTTTGCCATTGACACCTCATCCCATACTATTAGTTTTGCATCTCGGATTAAAGATGCAAGTGAACTTTGTTTACTTATATTGCAGTTATAATTTTCAGTGGTATCAATAGGAAGTTTAAAACGGGAGTGAGCAGTCCGGCCACCAGGAAGTACAAAAGCCGCAACACCAGAAGTTGTTGTAGCTAAAGCTATAAATCCCCTGGATCGTACAGTAGCTAGTAGAGCACGATATAAGAAGCTTTTTCCTGTTCCTCCAGGACCATCAATAAAAAAAGCTCCTTATCCATTTGAAAATATTCTATCAAGGATGGCGTCATATGCTGTTAGCTGTTCTTTATTTAGTTTTTTGAATAGCAACAAATCTTCTTCAGTCACAATTATGTTCCGCTCTAAATGGATGTCTCTAGCTTCTTGTGTTATTGTGGAAGATGTGAAAGTTTCTGATATGAGTTTAAATTCATTTATACTCCGTCCCATTGAATGTAATATATCGTTTATATGATTTAGGACCAAATAACGAATGTTGTTTGTTTGTATGTTTGGTATAATTGAGAAATCTTCTGACATGGAGCTTTCAAATCGTTCCCATAAATCTCTTGGATTAGCAGGGTTACAATATACTAATAGCGTTGCAAATAAACGCCTTAGACTGTATGGCATTTGGTAATTAGCGGCTTCAAACATATAATCAATTAAGTTATTATCACAAGCTAGCAATCCTCTTTTTTCTGCGGATTCTCTAAATGTGCTGCAATGCTTTCCATTTACAGTTTTGAGATCTTTGTATGACTTTGGGCCTCTTATGTTCATCAATAATAGGCGAAAGTAGTATCTTTCCCCTTCTGTTGGATGACACGTGACAATACGTCCAATAGCATAACCTTATTGTCTTGGTGACCACATTTTATCACTCACTGACCATACGAAGTGTTCTGGAAATTCTATGTACAATAACTGAAGCTCTTTGGCGCGCTTATTTGTTTCATTCATTGTAAAGAATTCCGTTAACATTGTTTTCTTAATTGCAGGAATATTTAAAATTGTGTTTAGACTTGCAATTGTCTCAAAGGAGACAAATTATTGATTCTCAAGATGTAGTTGAAGATGGTAGACATTGGGAGTCATTTCACTGATAGGAAAGGCAAACAACGCCACATAGCCTCCGGTGCTGACATCCATCTGCCAGATCTATATTCTCTAATTTCATCAATTTCTATATTGGTATCATTACTATGTACGTTGAAAGCAATTTTATCATGCCCTTTACAAATGTACTTGTAGATATATTTAACAACTTTAACATCCGAGCAAATTTCAACATTCATGTGACAGTTAAACTTGCTTAGTAGATATGGATTGTAAGGAACAACCCATGAATTATCAAGATATTGGCTTCTAACTTTGACAAATTTTCCAGTATCTCGCCTTCGGTAAATTGGATATGAATTCTGAACTTTAGATGTTTCGTTGGCATAATCTCTGAGATATTTAAATTTACATTGTCTCATTTTTTTTATGCATGGACTTGTAGGTTTTAAACTTCCACAAGGACCATGCATCATATGCTTAACAACCAAAGAATGTAAATAACTATTTGTATTACCATCTGGTAGTTCGGCACAAACAACTTTATCATAAGCCTCAGGTGTCAATAATTTATACTCGTCAGCAAGTATAATGAGGAAATGAGCGTGAGGAAGACCTCATTTTTGGAATTCTATGGTGTACATAAAAGCAGCGACTTTTCCAAATATACTCTTTTTAACTATATCTGACTTAAGCTCTTCTACCTTTGCTTTAAATACGCAACTCACTAAATCTGGTCTGTTTTGTACTTCATCAGTTGGTAGTAAGAAATCTTCTATCTCTGGCCATGAAGGATTACATGTCATCGTTAGAAAGATATCAGGTTTTCCAAAGTGTTGTACTAACGCAATGGCATCCATATATCGACGCCGCATATCTCTTGGACCTCCAGTAAAGCTAACAGGAAGGAATGTTTTTCTACCAATATTTGAAGCTTCTCTTTCGCCTAGTCTTAGAAGATCAGTAAGTCCTTCTAATACCTCAATCCGAAATAATTCTTGATTGAATAAGAAAAAGTCTAATCTCTGTGTTTCGAGTTTAATATATTCATCTACAGAATATTGTTGGAATAATCTTCCAGAATGTAAAGTTCCATTTTCTTCATCATCTCTAATTTGAAGTTTGTAGCAGTAATATTCTCGCAGGAAACAATATTTTTTTTCTTCCTTTCTTTTTTCAAGATTTCTTGTTCTATGTTAAGTAGTCCATCAATTGAACACATATTAGTTACACTTGGAAGTTTCTCATGTTTGCAGGAAGCACGAGGCGTAGGAGAGCTAGTTTTTTGTTGAACCTTTTGGATGCCGCAATGCCATCCGTTTTCACCGTAGGGAAACAACAAAGGATATTATAATGGGTCGTAGTAGCCATAGTAATAGTGAACCAGTTGGTTACTGTTACTATGGGTGTAGATACGAATATGGGGTGTAGATAAAGAACATTCCAATTCTTCGTCAACCCATATAGCTGCGACTTCTGATACGCTAGGTAAATTATATGTTCGTTGGTCCAAGGTAGAATCACACTTAAGTGCGTTGTAAAAGTTAGATAAATCTGGAATGTCTGTCAAAGATTTCAGAAAGATGGAGTATGAATTAATTTTTAGAATGTTCATCAATTTTGCAATAATCGACCAATCAAGTTTTTCGGAAAAAGCCATCTTGTTAACTATATCCTCATCATTGTCATAAAAATAAAGCTGCAAATTTTTGGCTTTATTATCTCTGGGGTGAGGTCATTTATAAAATGGTACATTTGTCCTTGAACTCTAAATGTATAGACACCTTGAGTTCTTTTTGCTAATTCCTTATCGTACTTTACTGCAAGGGAAGTAAATGCGAACATGTTGTTGTATGTTCTAATATAAGTACGGAAATGATTGGATTCATTGTTCACGCCAAAGTAAAGGCTTTTTAACTCATAAGGTAGGCGTTGTAAAACTAATTTAACTGAACCATTACTACAACAGAAGCTAGGAGTTTCATATTGAAATCTTCTAGCTCCGTAGAATTTACAATTTGGAACCCCTTTTAGAACGGAAGGACAACTGGGTAGCTGGTTGATATTCCAGCACCCTACCTGTGTTGAGGTGCGTCCTGCAACATCATAAGTAGTTAAATTTTCATTATATGTTCCTGATGTCGGCGTGTAATATACAGGCAGCACCTCAAAATATGTTAACTATCTGAGGATAGCCAAAAATGCCGGAAGTTAATCGAATATTACAGTTCAATTCAACCAACCATTTCGAAAAGAAGAAGGTTTGTCTCGGATGAAGGTTGCAGCTTATCCTGGAATCATCCTTTGAGATTCGGGAGAAGAATAACTTTGATCAGAAGGTTTGGCGGAAGAAATTTCAGAAAGACGGCGTTTTCTCGCAGCATATTCAGTCCGACGTCGCTCTAGAAGTGCTGCCTTTTTTTCAGGTGGCATTTCTCTGTACGCGATACGTCGCCTAAGGTTTCTTTCATTATTTTCGGCACGAAGATATGGATGGCCTGTCGTGTGATCAATTAGGTCTTCATCCATCTTTCTTTTGTTAGAAGACATCTGACTTGCACACATTTCATATAGGCCTTTTGTTAAAGTCGAAACTTTATAAGGGTAACATTTAATCTATTCCCATAGGTACACATATCTACATATTATAACACAAAACACAAGGTAGAAGCAAGTTGTATTGTAGCTAAACAGATAACGTTATAGATCAGAAGTTGCGAAAATTACCTAGTGTAGCAATACTGTTTTCACTTTCTCCTAGATCAAAGTTCACTCTCAAGAGCCTGAAAAATAAAATTGAATAACGATTATATTCTAGCTGAATCGAGGAAACATATGCGATAATTTGCAGGGAAAATATGATATATTAGTATTACTTGAGGTAAATATCATGCGGGTATACACCTGAAGGTTAAAGCAGCTAGTGTTGTTTTCGGATCGAAAACCCATTTCCTTTTATGTTTCTGTTAGTCTAATTTAAGAACATGCAAAGCAATTGTCCAATTGCTATCAAGAACTAAGAGAAACCTAAGATCGTACACAGAAAATGCCTAACTCTTGACCCCAACTTTCCTATGGATCAACCCACAGAAATTTATCTAAAAAAAACCAAAATAGCAGAAAACTATTCAGTGTAGCATAAATTTCATCAGAAACAGTAAAGATAATAAAATTTTCAGCAGAAAAAGAATTTCAGTTGCCATGCATGTAGGTAATCAACAGAAATAGCCATAAGCTCTAGATGTCCTAAATTTTATTCTGAAACAGGAGACATAAATATGAAATTTGCAGGTGCTAATCAATATAAATTAACTTCCGACATTCATCTGAAAGAACTCACACATGCAAAACATAAATGCAGAAAGCATAAAGAAATTAAGAGAAAAAAAAAACAAAAAAAAACATAGGAAATCACTTTAATTGTTATTACTAACAATCCCAATAACAAAGAAAAAGCGCTAAAATTGCTCTCTGTCGCCTTAAATTAACACATGCATGGTTGGAAAAATATAGGAAAGACAAATAATATCCATCTCCCTGCCTTTTTCTAGTGAGAAATTTGAAAAGCTACAAATGAAATCCAAAAAGGAGTACCAAAAAAAAAAAAAGGCAACCAGAAGAAAATTAAACGGAAAGGGCTATCTAGCAAAAATTTACCCACAAATTGAAAGCTTAGAGAATCACAAATTAGAGAAAATGGAGAACCTTGAAACTGAGATAGAGACCCACGAAATGAAATAAATCATGAAAGTAATGCAATGATAGAATATAGAAGAGAAGTTGATGAATGAGAGAGAAAAACCATTGAAACTGAAGTGGTTAGAGGATCGTACCTTTTTCAGAAGATGAAGTGGCTGAACATTAGACAATGAAAAGTGTAAAAAAAGGCAATAAATGGTAAAGTAAAAAGTTGAGCACGTGGAGAACTTTTTGTCCAGTTTTGCTCAATGGTAGTGTAGATTAATTAATTACATGTGGCAATCCTACTATTCTATGGTTGAGATCTACTATTCTAATTATGATAAATGCTAAATAAAATATAATAAAAATTTAAAGGTCTCTGACGGAACCGTTTAATGCAACGGCATGCCCCTTGAAAGTCAAGTCTTTAAAGTTGTGGGGGCCACCAATTTAAGCAACATAACAATAAAAAATTTGCTGGAAGAATTTTACTATATGAATTAACACCTATTACTAGAGCTCGACTTCATAATACAAATTATATTAATCATGTATAATATATCTTCTTTTTCAATTCATGATTAAAATATTTCATGTATCATTATAATGTTAACAATTACATCGTTTCTTTTATTTATCTGCAAGATTCAATGGCAAAGGAAATGTTTTTAATAATTTGAATTAAGTGCTTCTTAAAATATGACTTGTACGAGCTTATTCCAACATAGTTTTTTTCTTTCAAGAACATCTCCTAAATTTACTCAGATGTTGACAAAAATATTAAAACACCTTTTATTAAATTCTTTTAACAAGTTTGTAATGTTTATTATTTGCACAAGAATCTTTTAGTTTTAATATTTTTGCAAATGCATGAAATTCATATTCTCTACCTCATGATCAGGTTTGTATTAAATGGTGTGCATATATATATATATATATATATATATATATATATATATATATATATATATATATATATATATATATATTAAAACTTAAAGTAAGATTTTAACAGTAAACAAGCATTTTGAAGGCAATACTATATTTTTATGATTTATGTCAATTTACTTTTAGTTAATTTTACTATTATATTTGAGATATTGAACTCAAAAATAATGGTATCATAATAAGATGTATAGTGCTATATATTTTGAATATATTTTTTAATCTCATTATTAATGTAGTGATACTTGTTAGATTACTTTTGAAAAGGTTAAATAATATCGATTCCAAATTATTTGTGATTTGTACTATCACATTATCAGGGTCCACATTTTGCATTTGGGTAAGAGGGGTTAGATTTCTAACTGGCAGTGCCGTTGCACTAAACGGTTCTGTCAGTGGCCTTTAAATTTTTATTATAGTTTATTCAACATTGTTTTACCATATTTAGAATAATAGATCTCACCCATATAATATTAGGATTGCCACATGTAATTAATCTGTACTACCATTGAGCAAAATTGGACGAAAAGTCACTGGAGGGGATCTATCCGAACAAAAGGACACATGTAGTCCACTTTCAATGGGTCTTGTATTAACATAATAATGGGTCCAGGTTCTAGAAATATCCATGTATAAAATTACCAAAACACCCTTGGTCGTCCAAGGAACCTTTGCTTATTATATAGTTAAAATTAAAACTAGTACTATTTTTACACTATTTTTTTTATTTTCCTTTTCCAACATATTGCTTATGGTATATTTTCATATAATTTTGCAACTTCGCATAGTTTGCTTCTTTCTTTTTTTATTTCTCTTAGTTGTTAAAAACAATTTAATAGCTTTATTTTTACTCATTAGCATAAATAATTATTAAGAAAAAATATCTTCTAAGCTCATACCTATATTTTTGTTATTTAAAAGTATAATAAATCATAAATTCTACATTATATTCATATGAGTTGGTAGAATTAAATTGATAATGAAGCTTTTATTAATTATCTTAAATTAAGATATCAGTTATTTGAAATCTAAATATCGATGATTATTCATGATATTAGTTACCAACTTATGATTATTTATTACTTTTTTTATAAAAAAAATATGTAGTTTAAATAACTAGTTATAAATAATATCTAATATATCTTATATATATACAGGCATTTTTCACAACTTATAATTTGTTTAGTTTGTAATTTACTAGTTTAATTTTCTAATCCTTAGTATAAATATTTGTTATAAAAAAATACTTTCTAAGATTATATCTAACTTTCTTATATTTACGTGAGTTGGTAAAAAAATATTAAATTAGTTGTTTAAAATTTTTATGTAATAATATTATTTATTTGTAAAATACCAATTATTTTTATGATATTATTTACCAAATTATAATTAATATATTTTACAAAAAAATTATTTTACATACCTCATAATAGATTGCATCATTTATTTCAAAATAATACGCATAACACATTTATTTCATGCACTATACCTTAATGGGGTAACTGGTCATTAAAGTATAGCGCATTAAAAACATGTGCTATATATAAAAAAATTCGTCAATAGTTTTTTTCACCTACTTTTATGTCTTTGAGTTCAATACTGCATCATTTTGGTTTCGGACTCCAAGTTTGGAGCCCTAAAGCAAGTTTCTTATTTGTTTCACCGTGGAGCCGGTTAAAGTGTTATAATTACACTTTTATTTGTAGGACTTCTAGACATGACACAATTAATGTGTCGGCTGATTCTTTTTCATGGATCTAGCATGCGATAATCCTTTATGATAAGGGTTGACGGTAAAACTGGAACTCAAGTCCATTTTTTCACCATTAAGGTTAAAATGGCTTACAATAATAAGCAAATCTTCATAGCATAGTTTGATTTAGTAACCAAGAAAATAGAGTACTAATTTGTTATAGTTGGGTAAATTAATCTTTGTTTACCTCAAAAATACGATTAACAATTAAATTTGATTTATGGTTTTAAAGATATGTGATTTAATTCAATACTAATTAATAATGAAGAAAACTAACTTATAAATGAAGGAAGTAAGTAAAATCAAACCAGTGTGCCAGACAATCTCGACCTCGAGCTAAGATGACCTCGAGGTTGGGTAAGAACAGTAAAGCAAGAAAAATTAAGTAAAGAGACGATTCTAATGAACTATGAGCCAAAAAAGTAAGAGAGTATATTCTTTGCCAATGATTGATGATCTTTACAAATGATTGAGATCCCCTTTATATAATATGGGAACTCTAAATATGGTACATTTTTATTTACAGAAAAGAATCTTATTGGGACAGTTGTCTAACCGCCTAGTACGGATTCGTACAAATTTATTCGAGGATTTTACGCCACGATCTTGGGGACGTGGCAGAAATCTTGCTCATTTTGTTACAAATCCATAGCGGCATTATCTCGAGGCTGGTCATATTAGGCTCCGACGTTCTTCGAACACTTGATTCTTTGAGCCTTGTACTCTGTCGTTGAGCTCGAGCCTGGTCCATTGAGCTTGAACTCGATCCATCCTGAACTCGGACTTAAGGCGACCCCTCAAGCCCGAAAAATAGGGCATACCTGATTTCGGCCGTATACAGATAGTCCCTACATTTCTTAGAGTAAGATGATAAGAAACGATTTGATCTTCGACGCTCCGACGCCTCGATCATGATGTCAATCTCGTGATGTCAGCGGCTGAAGTGATTGAAAAGTTGCTTTCGCGTAGTTCCCAAGGTCATTAATTGGAGTTGGTTATTTGGCTTCCCCAAACCGTTTAAGCGGCCTCTATAAATAGGCCAATTTTACAATTTTTGCATACTTCTCAAATCATCCCTAAAATCTCTTTAGCTCCTTCAACTTCTCTGAGTTCACCTTTTCTCAATTTGCTCTTACTACATCATCCACTCATTCTCTTCTCTTGAATTCTAAACCACAATGTCTAAAACATCTAAAACTGTTCCTCAAAAAGAAAAAGCTTTTTCATCATCGCAGCCGGTCAGAGGTAGAACAGTGGTGCCACATCGTATCGAGGAGTGTATTCCCGGGCCTTGCGAACTAACTTCCTATTTTAAAATCGATAAATCTGCATCGAAAGCAGACCGATGTGAGTCCATGTCTCGATACATCTGCTTGATAACTGAAGATGAGCTTGAGCAGGTGAAAAAGGACTGCAACTCGGAGAACAAAGATGTTGTGATCCCTTCCCCTGAAGAGGACATCACTACCCATAAGGCAGGGTACTTAAGCGTGTATACCTACCCATTCACGTTGGGTCCCGTAGATCCACCTTTGGGTTCCATAGACCTAGTGATTCTTGATTTTGCCCAACAATACTAGGTGATGCTTGGCCAAATCTACCCTTCATTCTGGTGCATCGTCAATCTGATCAGATATTTCTCGGGCCTGGTCGAGGGGATGCCTTTTACCCTCGACCACCTAATCATGCTATACAACTCTCGCCTTTATCGAGGTGGTATGATAAAGCTGCAGCGCCGATCCTCGAAATCTCTTTTCTCCAGTATCGATGAGGACAAGGACCGAGGATGGTTGAGCCGGTTTGTCCGAATCAAGACCTCCGATTTGATTCCTGCTGAGAGGATGCCATTTCCCGATGAGTAGAACATGAAACGTAAGTACAGATTTATCGATGGTGACTTAATATTATGCTTTCTCTACTCTTTCTCGATATCATCCTTTTCTCGATCTAATTACTTTTTGATGATGCAGCTATTTCTTGGTTTCCTGGCGCGGTCCCGGACCTCGCAAGTTGGGTCCGAAAACTGGCCTCCACTTCTTCATACGTGGAACGCAGTTGGCGTGACTTGGCCAAGGGTCGATGGGAAGCTAAAAACCACGGTGAGTTCTCTTGTTCACATATTACTCATTTTATCATTATGCAGGCCTCAGAGATGCCATTGCTATGCTGCCGCCCCCACCTGGTGAAGAAGAAATCCCAAAGCCCACCAAGGAAAAGAAAAGGAAAAGGGGGCCGCCTGCAAATTCCCTGAAGCCAAAGAAAAGCAAGGCTCGAAAGCCTAAGGCCGATTTCGTGACCCTATCTTTAGAAGTGGCCCAACACCTTCGGGATGAGGACGAGGAGGGAGAAGATGACAACTGCCTGTTGGTAGCTCAGAAAAGAGGAAGCACTGACGCTTCTAAGGCTGCACAATCGATGGTGGCATATGCGATTCAATCTCGAATAGAAAAAATTTCGGAGGGGAGCTCGAGCAAAATCCTCAAGCTATCAGGTGGAAAAAGTGTGTCTCGTCTCAGGGGACATTTGGTGGGCGAGCTCGAAGAGCCTAATTTCGAGGCCCCTCAAAGAGAGGATAATATCCCAAGTGAATCACTTGGGATAATCAATGTAGATGACTTGCCACCGGGCCCGGTGTTCTTCGAAGGGCAATTCCAAGATGTCTGGACCATGAGGACTCCTGATGTGGGAACGACCCATGAAGGGAGTGACATTTTTCGGTAGTGCCTTGCGGGGATCGAAGATGGTCCCAATCCTGACGCCTCGTTTATTTTTGAGGAGGCCCAAAGGCTTCTCAAACAAGTAAGTTTTTGTCTTCATAATTACGCTGGAGTTTAATTATCATCTTTTTAAGTCTAACTCCTTTTCTTTGTGTGAAGGCCGTGTTGCTTCACCGATAAGAATTTTCCAAATCTCGGGCTGAGCTTGCCCGATGTGAAGCCTAACTCAAGAAGCTGGTGGAAGAGAGGGATGGCCTTAAGTGCCTTTATGTACAGAAAGAGGAGGAAGTCAGGGATCTCCGAGTCGAGTTGGCTAAGGCTCGTCAAGAACAGACCGAGCTTATTGAAAAGGTGATGCAACCTTTAAGGTTTTGTTATGCATTTATTTGCTTTGGCGACTAACACTTCAACTTTGCAGGCCCAGCAAAAGGGCGAGCTGGTGGAGCAGCTTCGAGAAGAGATCAAGATGAAAGAGGCCGATACCCTAGGGTGGAAGCAACACATGGACCATCTCGCCTTAGAGAAAGATACACTTCGGGAACATCTGACTTCAATCGAATGCCAACTTCAAAATGCAAAGGAGGAAAGCTTGGTCCGGAGCCTCAAAATTGAGGAGCTCAAAGCTAAATCAGCCGCTGAGCTTGTGAAGGCCAAATCTGAGGCAGAGGCATTTGTGTCCTCGTACCGGGCTGATGCCGAAGCTGCTAACACTCGGGCATAGGAGATCTCCATTGCGACTGAAGTTAAGTTATCATATGCTCTCGATCATGCCAGGCGACAGTCCCGGAGAGAAACTCTCGAGGAGGTGCACGCTCGTGGCTTTGACCTCTCAGCTGATATTGAGAAAGCAAAGACTTTGGAGGAAGAGGCTGCCACTTTTCTCTTTGATGACGAGGATTCTGCTAGTGGCTCCGAGAGCGGAGGAGATGAAGACGAAGTCCCCGAGGAGGAGATTCCCGAAGATGAGGCTCCCGATGATGCAGCTCCCGAGGACGTGACTCCCAAAGATGTGGTTCCCGGGGATGTGGCCCCGAAGTAGATTAGGTTCCTTTATTTTGTTTTTGTGTAAGGCCCTTTGTGGGAATTGTAAATACTCTATGTGAATATAAGGAGTTCCTTTTCTTCATCACCGATTTATATTGAATTCTGCTTTGTCTTCATTTTTTGAATTTTTTTAATACATTCAATGATCAAGTGAACATTGGCTCGGATTTTGAATATAACAAACCCTTAGGTTTTTTAGTGATCAATGGGCGATCTTTGAACTTATAATAGAATACCTCTTAAGGTTTTTGTTAATCCTCAAGCTATGTTTAAGTAGATTTGATGCGAGCTCGGGATGATGGGACTCTTGAGTCCGATTTGAGTGAGAGTAAGGTCTCGAACTCTGCATGCTTCGGCCCTTAGGCTCTTTAAGTTGGACCAATTCGGCCTCTGAGACGGCTATAATTTTTCCCTTTTTTCTGCTAAAAGACTTAGTGAAATCTTTTTTATGCCTTAGCATATGTTTTTGTACCCGTTGGGATTTTTTAGTGTTTAATCGATCGGAACCCCATTTGTAATCCGTTTGTGTTACGATAATTTAACACCTCTTGAGGCTTTTTCGAAGGCTGATACTATCGAACCTTTAAATTATTCGAGGGGCTGATTTTATCGAAACCCTTTCTTATTTGCTTTTGCCAATGGTAGCCTAGTTTAACTAGTTTTTTAAAGTATTTGAAGGCCTTTAACTTATGGCAGAAGTCGGACATCTCCGAGCCGCATTATTTCGACCGTAGCCTTTTTTATATGACCGTAGTCTTCAATGTGACCATAGCCTTTGGATGTGTCTCTTGGACTTGTTTACCGATAACCCTTGGAACTTATTCAGAAAGTTAGTCCCCGAGTATGATGGCCTTGGCCTTGATGTCGAGGGGATGCCTCTTTGAGGTCTTATGAATTCGAGTTTAGATGATTCGAATGCTTTGACTATCGATGATAGTCCCCGAGTACTCGAGGTGTATTCGTGTTTTGGCCCTTGAGCCGTTTCTTGAAAAATCACAAGTATGATGTTCGTATAGTAGCAAATTTCTTTGAGACACAAAGAGTTTTGATATAGAAAGAATGCTTCTTTGAGTAATTGATACATGTGTACATGTTTTGCCGTTGGGGCTCGACTGTTTTATATGGACATGATTCATCTGACTGTTTGGTCCATTACAAAGTTTCCCTATCGAGACCCTCTTTGTCGTGAAGTATTTTCCTCAAAAATATAATCTTTGAGGGTGATGCCCCCCAGCACTCGAGGTTGATTGAAAAGAAGCATTGGATACTATTAAGTTCTCCTTAGGTAGCACATAGTTGTTGCCTCGTTAAAAACCTCGCCGGTAAAACCCATTTGGGACAAAATCGAACTAAGGGAAAAAGAGTGCAACACGTGCTTTAAAACCTAAGGTCTTCGTGTAAAAAGGTGCCCTCGATGTCTACGATCTAACACCTACAATGAGTTAGTTTTGAATTCAAATGGACAAAAGGAGGAAACCAAACCTTAGCAGTAGTATCGTTTGAGTAATGATACATTCCAATTGTTCGACAGTTGTTCGCCTCCCATCGTGCCAAGTTTGTAAGATCCTTTGCCGACAACTCCGATGAATCGGTATGGTCCCTCCCAATTCGGGTCCAGTTTCCCTTCATTCGGGTCTCGAGTATCAAGGGTGACCTTCCGTAGAACTAAGTCCCCAATTCCAAAGTGTCGAAGGTTAGTCCTTCTATTATAATATCTCTCGATTCTTTGTTTCTGCGCCGCCATCCGAACAAGTATTGCTTCTCGTTTTTCATCTAATAGCTCAAGGCTAGTATTCATAGCTTCGTGGTTTGACTCCTCCGATGCATGTCGAAACCTGGCGCTGGGTTCTCTGACTTCGACCGGGATTAAGGCCTTGGAGCCATATACTAAAGAGAACGGAGTAGCCCTGGTGCTGGACTTCGATGAGTGCCCAAAGGACCTCGGGTAGAACTTTTTTCCATTTTCCTTTTGCATCGCCCAACCTTTTCTTTAGGTTTTGAATGATAGTTTTGTTTGTTGACTCAGCCTGTCCGTTCCCGATTGGGTGGTACGGTGTTGATAAGATCCTCTTTATTTTGTGTGCTTCAAGGAACTCTATTACCTTGTTGCCGACGAATTGCTTTCCATTATCACATACAATCTCGGCAGGTATCCCGAACCGACATATGATGTGGTCCTAGATGAAGTCAATAACTTCCTTTCTCTGACCTTCTCGAAGGTCTGTGCTTCCACCCATTTAGAAAAATAATCAGTCATAAACAAAATGACTTTAGCTTTACCTGGGGCCGTTGGTGGAGGACCAACTATGTCCATTCCCCATTTCATGAAAGGCCACGAGGATAGGACTGAATGGAGTTTCTCTCCGGACTGGTGAATCATCGGTGCAAACCGTTGGCACTTATCACATTCTTTAACAAACTCCTTAGTATCTTTTTCCATGCTATCCCAATAAAACCCTGCTTTAATAATTTTGCAAATCAAAGACTCGGATCCAGAGTGATTCCCACAAGTACCTTCATGAATTTCTCGTAGAATATAATCGGTGTCCCCCGACCCTAAACATACCGCCAATGGTCCATCGAATGTCATTCTGTATAATGTTCCATCTTCATCCAACATGAACCTAGCAGCCTTGGTTCGTAGAGCCCTCGACTCTTTGTGGTCCGATGAGAGCTTTCCATTTTTCAAATACTCAATATACTTATTCCTCCAATCCCAAGTCAAACTTGTAAACTTTATCTCGGCATGACCATCTTCGACCACAATCTCGATAACTGGACGATGGTCCCTGGGACAATATCATCGTCTTCAACTGAAAACCCAAGTTGGCAAGTGTGTCGACCTCACTGTTTTGTTCTCGAGGCACATGATCTCGAGTCCACTCCTTGAAGCGATGCAAGGTTACTTGTAATTTGTCCAAATTTCTTTGCATCCTATCCTCTCGAACTTCAAAGCTTTTGTTTACTTGATTTACGACCAATAGGGAATCGCACTTGGCTTCAATAACTTCTGCCCCCAGGCTTTTAGCTAGCTTGAGACCTACAATCATGGCCTCACACTCAGCCTCATTATTAGTCAACCTAGAAGTTTTGATAGATTGTCTAATAGTACTACCCGTTGGTGACTTCAAAACAATGCTGAGCCTGGACCCTTTCATATTCGAGGCACCATCCCTAAAAAGGGTCTATACCCCCGATGATGTACCCGATTTTAGCAGAAGTTCTTTCTCCACTTCGGGTACGAGGGTCGGCGTAAAATCGGCCACGAAGTCAACCAAGATTTGAGACTTGATGGCCGTTTGGGGTTGATATTCGATATCGTTACCCACCAAGTTCGACTGCCCATTTGGCCAATCGGCCTTATAGTTCGGGCTTATGCAAAACATTTCGGAGAGGATAAGTGGGTAACACATATATTGGGTGACACTGGAAATATGGCTTTAACTTTCTAGATGTGCTTATTAATGCAAGTGCTAATTTTTCTAAGTGAGGGTATCTGGTTTCAGCATCTCCTAGAGTTCGGCTTACATAATAAACAGAGAATTGCGTATCTTGCTCTTCTCGAACTAGTATCCCACTTACCGCTATCTTGGACACATCCAAATATAAGTAAAGCTTTTCATCTACCTTTGGGGTGTGAAGTAAAGACGGGCTCGATAATTATTGCTTCAATTCTTCTAAGGCTAGCTGGCATTCCGGGGTCCATGCGAAATCCTTTTTCTTTTTGAGCAAGGAAAAGAACCTATGACTTCGATTTGATGACCTCGAAATGAATTGACCCAAGGCAGCTATTCGTCCTGTTAGACTTTGCACGACTTCCACACTATCCACGATTGTGATATCTTTGATTGACTTGATCTTGTCGGGGTTGATTTCGATCTCCTATTTGATACTATGAAGCCGAGGAACTTACCCGAGCCGACTCCGAAGGCACATTTTTCTGGGTTAAGCTTCATGTTGTATTTCCTTAAGATTTTGAATGTTTCCTGCAAATGAGCTAAATGGTCCTCTGCGCGCAAGGACTTAGCAAATATATCGTCAATATACACTTCCATTGATTTACCTATCTCTTTCTTGAACATTTTGTTAACTAGGCGTTGGTATGTAGCTCCTGCATTTTTAGCCCAAAGGGCATTACATTGTAACAATAAGTTCCAAACTTAGTGATAAACGAGGTCTTCTCCTCGTCCCCCGGGTTCATCTGAATCTGATTGTACCTGGAGTAGGCATCGAGAAAGGTGAGAATCTCTTGGCCGGCCGTGGCATTGATCATGCGATCGATATTAGGCAGTGGAAAAGAGTCTTTAGGGAATGCCTTGTTAAAATCCTTATAATCTACGCATATTCTAAGTTTGTTCCCTTTTTAGGAACTACGACCATATTGGCTAACCACTCGAGGTATTTTACCTCCCGAATAGACTCTATTTTAAGAAGTTTGGTTACCTCATCCTTTATGAATGCATGCTTCACCTTGGACTGGGGCCTCCTTTTTTGCTTTACTGGTTTGAACCTGGGGTCGATGCTTAACCGGTGCATTGTTATTTCTGGTGGGATCCCTTTCATGTCTAAATGGGACCAAGCAAAACAATCCATATTATCGATAAGAAATTAAATGAGTTTTTCCCTGAGTTTAGGGTTAATCCCGTTCCCAGGTATACCTTTTTCTCGGGCATGTACTCGATCAATATGACCTATTCCATCTCCTCGACCATCGACTTGGTTGCGTCTGACTCTTCGGGAACAACAAAAGTTTGAGGAGTAAGGGAATCCTCTTCCTCTTCTTCGATTACCTGTTCCTCCGGCTCGATTGGGGCTGGGATCGTTGATTGCTATTTGGCCGTATGCTTATCTTTTGTGCTCGATTTTTTCGAGGTTGAAGTCACTAGTATCGGTGTCACCTCATCGACTGCAGACATTTCCTTTGCAGCATATTGTTCTTTGTAAACTGTTTTCACACCATCCATTGTTGGGAATTTCATCATCTGATGAAGGGTTGAAGGTACTGTCCTCATGTTGTGGATCCATGGCCACCCAAGAAGTGCATTATATATCATGTAGCCTTGATGACATGGAATTTTGTATCTTGGATGGTCCCCGCCACGTTCACTGGTAGGATTATCTCCCCCCTCGTTGTTTCGCTTGCCATGTTGAAGCCATTTAGGACTTGAGATGTAGGTACAATTTGATCCTGTAGGCTGAGCTGCTCTAAGACCCTCGATCTGATTATGTTTGCTGAGCTACCTGGATCTACTAGAACACGTTTAACTTGAATTTTATTTAACAAAATAGAAATTACCAAGGTGTTATTGTGCGGCTGAGATATGCCTTCCGCTTCTTCGTCATTGAATGATAAAATGCCCTCGGGCACATAGTTCAGAATCCGTTTTTCTCTGGTGATCGACACCTTGGTGCATTTGAATACGGGCCCTTGTGGAACATCGACACTACCAACGATCATATGGATTACATGTTATGGTTCTTCCTGCTTATTTTTTCTGTTTGCATCTCTTTCCCTGAAGTGGTTCTTAGCTCGATCACTGAGAAACTCTCGAAGATGACCCTCATTGAACAATCGAGCTACCTCCTCCCTCAGCTGCCTGCAATCTTCGGTCCTATGGCCATGTGTTCCATGATATTTACACATCAAGTTTGGATTCCTTTGAGAATGATCGATTTGTATTGGCCTAGGCCACCTGGTGTCTTTGATTCTTCCAATAGCTGACACGATCCCCAATGCATCTATGCTGAAATTATACTCCGAAAACCGAGGTGCTTCAGCGGGGTCAGTATGTTTATCAAAACCATTCTTACTCATAAGTCCCCGAGAGATTTGACCTCGATCATTTCTTCAATCGTTCCGAGGAATGTTATGCCCTGAACCATTATTTCTCCGATCAATATATGGCTGATACCATTCCTTGTTTGATCGTGGTTCCCTGTCCGTATCCCTCGGGGTCTTAACCACCAATCTATTAGGATAAACTGAACCCGATGGGGCTCCCAACTGGTCGTCCTCGACCCTGATCTTCAACTGGTAGTGATTATGTATGTCTGACCAAGTTACAACCCTGCATGGTATTGCCCAATCATCCGAGACCAATGGTAATTCTATTCGCTCTATCTCAAACCGGGATACAAACTCCCTTAGCATCTCATTGTTCCTCTGTCTTATCTTAAAAACATCTGATTTCCCTGTCGCCACCTTTATGGCCCCGACATGTGCTTTTACGAAGGCGTCTGCTAACATAGTAAACGAATCAATAGAGTTCGGGGGCAAGTTGTGATACCAAATCATGGCTCCCTTAGACAAGGTTTCCCCAAACTTTTTCAACAATGCTGATTCGATCTCATCATCATTCAAGTCGTTTCCTTTAATCCCGCATATATACGAGGTAATATGTTCATTGGGATCTGTTGTTCTATTGTATTTAGGTATATCGGGCATGCAAAACTTTTTAGGAATGGGCTTCAGATTCGCACTCGGAGGGAACGACTTTTGTACGAACTTTTTGGCATCCAAACCTTTCAAGACCGAGGGGTTCCCCCGGTATTTGATCAACACGGGAGTTATAAGTCTCCATTTTTTTGTCATTATCCTCAATCTTCTTTCCCCAGACTCGATTCTCTTGGTGAGTTCCTCGAGCATCCTCATAATTGTGGGATCAGTCCTCGAGCCGTTACCGCTTGATCTTTCCGGTATCGGCTCAATACGTCGAGTGCTTCCTGGTTCAACTATACTTGGAGTTTTGTGTTGACTTTGAAGCGGAGCGATAACACTCTGTTGAGCTTGTAACATCTCGAATATTACTTGGAGGCTAAATCCCCCGTCTCCTACACCTTGAGTTCCTTGGCCACCAGTTCGGCCTTCTCTGCGTACACTCCCTCCGAGATCCGTACCTAAATATGCATTCAGAGCAGTGTGCAAACTGACATCGACTGGGTCGGCAACAGGCACTTCCCCAGGGTTAACCAATGACACTCCGACCCCTGGAGCAATTACATTGTCATTTTCTCCGTGGAACCCAAGACCGTCATCACCATGTACGAGTGCATTCTGTGAGTTTGACATGTTTTATCCCGAAAATAAAGAATCTTTGACAAGAACAAGTATGAAAATAACGTGTGTTATCAAAATCAGTACTGAAATAACCACTATTATCTTTAGCCCCACGGTGGGCGCCAAACTATTTACCTCGAAAATACGAGTAACAAGTAAATTTGATTTATGGTTTTAAAGATATGTGATTTAATTCAATACTAATTAATAACCAAGAAAACTAACTTATAGAAGAAGAAAGTAAGTAAAATCAAACCAGTGTGCAAAACAGTCTCGACCTCGAGCTAAGATGACCTCGAGGTTGGGTAAGAACAGTAAAGCAAGAATAATTAAGTAAAGAGACGATTCTGATGAAATATGAGCCAAAAAGTAAGAGAGTATATTCTTTGCCAATGATTGAGGATCTTTACAAATGATTGGGGTCCCCTTTATATAATAGGGGAACCCTAAATAAGGTACATTTCTATTTACAGTAAAGAATCTTATTGGGACAACTGTCTAACCGCCTAGTACGGATTCGTACAAATCTATTCCGAGATTTACGCCACGATCTTGGGGACATGGCAGGAATCTTGCTCATTCTATTACAAATCTATAGCGGCATTATCTCGAGGCTGGTCATATTAGGCTCCGACGTTCCTCGAACACTTGATTCTTCGAGCCTTGTACTCTGTCATTGAGCTCGAGCTTGGTCCATTGAGCTTGAACTCGATCCATCCTGAACTCGGGCTTAAGGTGACCCCTCGAGCCCGGAAAATTGGGTATACCTAATTTCGACCGTATACAACCTTATAATATAATTTTTTAAAAAATTATTAGGGTATACTGTATATAACTAAAATAAATTCGTCATCATTGAATACGAGTTAGTGGGATTCTGTTGACCCCAAGTCCCAACTAGACTATAATTTATCTTGGAAGCTTAAAGGCTAGAGGTTAATAGTGAAACCATGATCAATCACGATCAGCATGCAAGGTAAGGAGATATAAGCCAGCTGTGGGGTTAAATAATCTTACATAAACTCGAAAAGACTTGATTGGATAATGGGAACTAAATAATGCTGGACAGCAGGGTGTGTGTAGGGGTGGGGAGATAGAGAATTTGTCTTTTAAGTGACCATAGTATAGTGCAATAAAGAAAGTTCAACTTAAACCATAGTGGGCTGCTACTACGAATGAAACCGTTGTTTGTCAACTCAAAGACCTTTTCCACCTTAATTATAACGGTGTGTTCTCCCATTACACAAAAACATCTGGGAAGATAAGACTTGCCTATCATTGTGGTGAGAGCTGTTCATAAATCCTTGTCACAAACCAGCTCCATTTTCACGCAAAATCCATTTGTTGTATACCATGTAGAGAGAATAGTTGTTCAAAACGATTGCAGGGGAAAAAATGCAGTTTGTTGATCGGAAGAAGAATAGGTTGTCAGCAAATCCTCGAGTTACTCTGGCTTCTATTGAATCCTTGTCCGTACCACTTGTAAGTTAATTTCTATATTCTCTCCTTAATTTCAGCCATAACATTTTGTAGAAATATTGCAATTATTGTTAATTTGAGGCATGCAGGTGCAGGAAGTTGTGTTCTTGGCAGACTACCGATGCACCAAGTGCCAGCAGAGGGTGGCAGAAGTAATGTCAAAGATGAATGGTAACTTCTCTTTCCTCCTGTCTTATATAAGATCCATTTGTATTTTTGGTTACATATCATCGTGTACATATATAAAAGCCATATTCTTTGAAAGCAGTGGTGAATGAAGAACAAAACAATTAAATAAGAGCTTTTGCAGTAATTAGAAAGCAGAAAATAAATTTATATTGCTTTAATTCGGTGTTACAAAAGAAAAATTTACCCTTTATATAATAGGAGAATTTTATACCTAGTACAACTTTAAAAAAGGTAAAAATCTTCCTTTCTCGTTAATTAATTACTGATCCAACCGACATCGAGGTGCATTCTTAGCTACCATATATGGTGCAAAGTTGAGGATCGTTGCAGTGCACCCATCATTTCAGCTTTTGAGGGGTCCACATGAGAATTTTAAGTGGGCTGAAGTTATATGCGCTAGTCATGAATCATGATCATTCTATGAGGAGCTTTTCCAACTCTAAAATTCTGTCTTAACGGGTAGTAGTACATGTAAACATATCCTCCCCTTTGTTGACGACAATTCACTATTCATACAACTTGCTTTTTTGGACCACTACTGGGTTTGCATTGGATTCTATTGCTTTGCTGAATTCCCCAATTTTCAAGGAATCAATCACTCTTTTGTCACAAAGCATTGGATATGATGTCGTTTTGTCTTTAACGAACTTTCTATTGCTTGTTTGCTTTTTCCTTGGTCCCATTGGTTTAATTTTGGAAAATTTTAGCCCCCTTTCTATATTTCCCAGGAAAGCACCAACATTAAATTTAGTTCTACTTGCAGCCATGAAAATAACAAATTTATATAAATAAAAAATTTAACTTTTGACTAATGAATGGCTCTTAAAAGGTAGTAGCAGCGTCAGTTCAAGCCTTACCTTATTTGTTTAGCTTGACTATTGATCCCTTTTTCTGTTATACGGGCTATTTTAGCTGGTTTATTTATGCTTGTTCAGGCCAAATGGTAAGGACCATGAAATTTGCAATTTAGTATGCTGCCAACATTTTAAATTCAAATCTTACTCTCAACAGGAAATTGCGAACTAGGTCACACGGAATCACGACCCCAATTTTCCACCTTAGGATGTTGTGACTTTAATTATATATTATTACATCAGTTTCAATTTATGTGAACCTGTTTGACTGGGCACGGAGTTTAAGAAAAAATAAAGATTTTTGGAATTTGTGGTCCTGAACAAGTCAAAAAGAGACCCAGATTATTTGTGTGGTTATAAAAGTTTCTCAATAAGGTAGAATTGTAAGTTTAAGCTAAATTGTTTCCAAATTTAAAAAAGGGTCATTCTTTTAGGAACGGACCAAAAAGGAAATAAATTTACATAAAGTTGAACGGATTGGAGTAACATTGTACGGAAGACATTCCCTTGTCAAAACCCAAAATCGGCAGACAAATTTGTGAACTGAAAATCAAACGTACACCTGCTTTCTATTTTGAGGTCAAAAGTATTATTAACCTTATTTATTATCGGATTTGATTGAGACAAACACGGAGGAATCAATTTGTATAGCTAGTATTTATTTAACAGATGGATGATGATTCAACTACAGGAGAAACGGAATCTGTATTGATAAGTGTGCTGGAGAAGAAGGTGACTCTAACTTGCAACTTTTCAAAGGGACGAGTAGCTTCAATCTGCCGGAATCCCTTCAACAGATTTACTTTCCTGACGCGGATGTTCCTCTCTTCTTGCTGCTGATCAATATACGTCCACCTTAGATACATTTTAATAATTTCTCCAGTTAGTCATGTTATGCATTTGACACGTGTAATTAAATGTGCTACATGGATAAATAAAATAAAAGTTGTTACTCACATGTTGGAATTTCTCTTTTAGTTTTATTAGCTTTGGATTTCTATACCTTAATGGCTCCTTTGCAAGGATATAATAAAAATTAACAATGATATGTGCAAATTAATACCTAATGATTTAAATGATCTTTGTCTTTCCCTAATATATCTGAAAAAGTTTTGAGTTGATCTTCTTGGTTTTTTGCTGGGAACAGAGGATCGATGTGTTGAAGAAAGGAAAGGAAAATCACCCACTCCTTCAGCAAACATCTATATATAACGGATTATCTTTATGCATACCTATTACCTACATGTGAAGAAAGAGAATGAAAGAATCTTTTATACAAAGCAATAGAAGTCAAAAAAAAATTCCCCGAGTTTTTTTATATAGTATGATTGGAGTTTAAGAAGAATTCAACAGCCCTATCGTTTAGAAGAAGAAAAGAATTAGTGGCATGATAAATTATTTTAGGTAAACACCTACCGCTGAAAAAGAAGACGACAAGCCTATGTTGATTGTAGTGGTAGAATAACCAAAAATCAAGACAAAGTAGTTGAGAGAGACAAGCAAAGGTATGACGTAACCCTCATCCCAAAGGCTTCTTAGAGGACCGACAAATAGATTCCTCTTTGACTAAGGAGGTGTTTCCACTTCGGGCATAGAAATAACTGCCTTTGCTTCTGCCCTTTATTATTGCATAAAGGTTCATCATCCCCCTTTTTGAATTGACTTTTCATCAGAAAAAGATTTCTCCACAGATTGGTACCGAAATACCTTCTTTCATGTCTGGACAGGTAAGTATTCCAGCAGCATATATAGTAACATTTTCACACATAGATCTCCCGGGAATCCCCTCTTATATATCCATTCATTGACTATGATAGCTAATCACTTTTTGTTTGAAACAGAATTCTGATAAATTAATCTTGTAAAAAAACAAGCAGGTATGCATGGTGATGCGGGTTAATCTGGATTGCCCTTCTTGCTGCAGGAAAATGAGAAGAATCATTCTCAGAATGAAAGGTAAGGCATAATTAATATACAAATCCGCGATCCTAATTAGGTTAAACAGATTAATAAAGATTTTGTCTACAACGTAATTGTATGACTAATATGGTGTAGAAATAGAGATGCACCTGATAGAGAAGCAACACAACAGAGTGAGCATCTTTGGCCGGTTTGATCCAGCAGACATAGCCATAAGACTTAGGAAAAAAATGAAGAGAAGAGTTGAGATTTTGGACATTCAATTACCCGGTGATGGACTGGCCGAAGAGATGCCTCATGCCACTGATGGCCCTGATCAATCCGTTATGCAACAACCGTAACAGAGAATGACATGCTCACAATAGGAGAGGATGCTCATACTATATTAAAGTATTGGAAGGTTTAGCTTCTGTTTTAGTCCCAACAAAAAAATAAAATTAATTTGTTGGTTTATGCTAGTCTGGAAAAACTAAGGCCCTCTTTGTATACAATACCAAATTAATGTATGTTGATGTACATAATTTAGCTGTCTTTTTTTTCTTCATCTTTCTTACTTTCTTTTATTTTTTCCATTTATTGTTATTTTTTCACTTTATTCTTTTCTTCTAATAAAACTCTGCACTCTTTTTTGGTTTCTTTTAATTTTTTATAGTTATTTGTTCTTTTTATTTCTTCCTTTTTTCTCTTTTTTATTTCTTTGTAGTAACAATTCCTCACCTTTTTCACTTTATTTTTGTTGTGTTTTGCTATTTTTTATTTTTTTTTTAAATTTTGATCTTTCCAAAAACAAATTCATCCAAAAAACTTGTCACTCTTTTTGGATTTCTTTTTTAAGTATCATTTTTTACTTTACCTTTTCTTTTCTTGTAACCTTTTTACCTGTAAAATTCCTCTATCAAAAATTTTGTCACTCCTTTTTACTTTTGTTCTTTCTAGTTAATTGGTGGATCTTAAAATTTATATTGGGCACTTTTTGCACAATCACTTATCCATCATAATTACCGAGATTTACCATATTATATTTTTATTGGATTTTTTTCACGATCAATATGCTACTAGGTCGTGACTCGTGATGGCACCTAATCTAAACCGCTAGGCGAACTAACAGAAATAAATCTCATATATAACATCATAAGACTAAGATATATCATAATCAGAGTCATGCTTATTCAAATTTTTCATAAATCTAAATAAAGTAGGGACTTCAAAGTTGTTGCCCAGGAATCCAATGCACTAGCTCTTGGAAGCTCCATTCATGCTCA